>NW_024470767.1:1120170-1720170 GCF_017639515.1 Carcharodon carcharias
TCTCTCACTCACTTTCTCGCTCTCTCTCACTCACTCTCTCTCACTCACTCTCTCTCACTCACACTCTCGCTCACTCTCACTCACTTTTTCGCTCACTCACTCACACTCTCGCTCACTCTCTCACTCACTCTCTTGCTCTCTCTCTCACTCTCTCGCTCTTTCTCACTCACTCTCCCGCTCTTTCTCACTCACTCTCTCTCGCTCTCACTCTCTCTCTCTCGCTCTGTCTGTCTCTCTCTCTCTCTCTCTCTCTCACACACACAGGCACACAGTCACAGGACACGGTCTTTATCTGTAATTACAGATTCTAAATTGTTTGGAAAAATGTCAGCCGTTTAAGTAAATAGTTCATGACTCTCAACAAGGATACATCCCAATGAGGAAGAAGGATTGTAGGACGGGGATAAACCAATCATGGGGTTAACCAAAGTAGTTAAGGATAGTATCAAATTGAAAGAAAAACCATACAATGTGGCAAAGATTAGTGGTGAGCCTGAGAATTGGGAAAGTTTTAAAAAACCAACAAAAGATGACCAAAAAATAATAGAGAGGGAGAAAATAAACTTTGAGGGTAAACTAGCAAGTATTATAAAAACAGATAACAAGAGCATCTTTAAATATATAAAAAAGAAGAGAGGGACCAAAATGAACATAGGCCCTTAGAGAATGAGGCTGGGGGAATAATAATGGGGAATCAGGAAATGGCAGGGGAGTTGAATAAATACTTTGCTTCAGTCTTCACGGTAGAAATGACTAATAGCATTCTAAAAATACTAAATAATCAAGGGGAAAAAGTTGGGGGAGGAAATAGATACAATAACTATCACTAGAGAAAAAGTACTAGGGAAACTCATGGGTCTAAAGGCCAATAAGTCCCCTGGACCTGATGGGTTGCATCCTAGGATATTAAAGGAAGTAGTTACAGAGATAGTGGATGCACTGGTAGTAATCTTCCAAGAATCCTTAGATTCTGGAAAAGTCCCAGAGGATTGGAAAACTGCCAATGTAACACCCTTATTCAAAAAGGGAGGGTGACAATAAACAGGTAACTATAGGCCTGTTAGCTTAACATCTGTCATTGGGAAAATGTTAGAGTCTATTATAAAGGATCTAATAGCAGAGCATTTAGAAATACATAATCTAATCCAGCAGAGTCAGCAAG
This sequence comes from Carcharodon carcharias, assembly GCF_017639515.1. Classification (NCBI taxonomy): domain Eukaryota; kingdom Metazoa; phylum Chordata; class Chondrichthyes; order Lamniformes; family Lamnidae; genus Carcharodon; species Carcharodon carcharias. Next base: position 1,121,333 of record NW_024470767.1, read on the forward strand.
GCTTCATGAAGGGGAAATCATGCCTGACAAATTAATTAGAATTCTTTGAGGAGGTAACAAGCTGGATAGATAACCAGTAGATGTAATATATTTGCATTTCCAAAAGGCGTTCAATAAGGTACCGCACGTAAGGCTACTTAATAAGAGCCCATGGTGTTGGGGGTAGTATATTAGCACGGATAGAGGATTGACTAACTAATAGAAGACAGAGAGTTGGGTAAGGAGGGCATTTTCGGGATGGCAACCTGTAACTAGTGGAGTGCTACAGGGATTAGTGCTGGGGCCTCAATTATTTACAATATATATTAATGACTTGGATGAGGGAAGTGAATGTACTATCGCCAAATTTGCGGATACAAAAATAGGTGGGAAGGCAAGTGGTGAGGGTGACACAAAGAGTCTACAGAGGGATATAGACAGGTTAAGTGAATGGGCAAAGACTTGGCAGATGGAATATAATGTGGGAAAATGTCAGGTTATGCACTTTGACAGGAAGAATAGAGGAGCTGAATATTATTTAAATGGAGAAAGACCGCTGAAAGCTGCAGCACAGAGGGTTCTGGTGGCCTTCGTGCACAAATCACAAAAAGCTAGCATTCAAGTTCAGCAGGTAATAGGGAAGGCAAATGGAATATTTGACTTCATTTCAAAGGGAATGGAGTATAAAAACAGGGAAGTCTTGCTTAAATTATACAAGGCACTAATTAGACCACACCTGGAATATTGTGAACAGTTTTGGTCCCCTTATCTGACGAAAGATATATTGGCTTTCGAGTCAGTCCAAAGAAGGCTCACTAGGTTGATCCCGGGGATGGAGGGATTTTCTTATGAGGAGAGGTTGAGTAGATTGGGCCTGTACTCACTGGAGTTTAGAAGAATGAGAGGCGACCTTATTGAAACATGTAAGATTCTTAGGGGGCTTGACAGGGGAGATGCTGAGAGGTTGTTTCCCCTTGTGGGAGAGTCTAGGACCAGAGGGCATAATCTCAGAGTAAGGGGTCACCCATTTAAAACAGAGATGAGGAGGGATTTCTTCTCTGAGGGTAGTGAATCTGTGGAATTCTTAACCGTAGAGGGCTGTAGAGGCTGGGTCATTGAGTATATTCAAGGCTGAGATAGACAGATTTTTAATCAGTAAGGGAATCAAGGGTTATGGGGAAAAGGCAGGAAAGTGGGGTTGAGGATGATCAGATCAGCCATGATCTCATTGAATGGTGGAGCAGACTCGATGGGCCGAATGGCCTACTTCTGCTCCTACACCTTATTATTATGGATCGTGGAAATATCTGATTGTGAAATGTGATTTCTTTTCCTCCAGGTGGTGAAGGTTGGAATTATTGAACCATGTCCCTCCATTGCAGGTAAATTGTCTCTGACTGACGCACAGGGGACTCTCTCTGTTTGCTGAGTGTCTCCGCTTCTGCTTGTCTCTTACCTTATCTCAAAATATTTCTCACTGTCTATCCCCTGCCGGTCTCTCTGTATAAGTACACGCAGTGTTAGATAACTGGTGTCTCAGACAGGGAGCTGCTGTCACTTAAGGCTGAATGTTAAATGGCTTATCCATCAGCAAATCAGTCTGAGTATGGGCTGATTAACCATGTCAGGGAGATCAGAGAAAAACTGTTGTGTGTTGTGTGTGTGTGTGTGTGTGTGGTGAGTGACCAGAGTGTGGGGGGAAGCAGAAAAAAGCCCTGTGTGGAGCTCTGGGGAGCAACTGTCTGTCGGGATGTGTGGGGGGGGGGGGGGGAAGAAGCTGGAAGCTGGTGGGCGGGTAGCAGAATAACCAAGCTCCTGGGGCAGGTTAGGGTGGGTACGGTAACCCTGTATGTTGGGGGATTGCTCAGTTCTGTTTGTGTATCTGGTTTGCAGTGGGAGAGCTGGAGGACACGGTGACAGTTACAGCCTGCCCTCCCTCGACATCTCCTCCACACGGCTCGAGCTCAGCACTGGTAAAAGAAGCCTCGTTCACACCTCCATCTTCGCCATCTATGAGTGGGAGTCTGTCCACAACAAGGTGAGTGTGACTGGGCTAGCAGGCATGGGGTACAGGGCCGGTGGGGGGGGGGATTTAGTGAGGGGAGAAGGGTACAGAGCCCTCGGGGAGTCAGGGGGAGGGCTACAGGGACTGGGCGGGGGAAGGGGGAGAAAGGTAAGGGCCCCAGGAGAGAGGAAGAATGATACAAGGCTGGGGGAGGGGGGGGGAAAGACGGGTACAGTGCCATGGGAGGGAGGGACTGGAACCACATGGGTATTGATGGGGTGGGATGCTGCTCTGCGACAGTGTTGGTGTTATTACAGTCCGTTACAGGGCCCTGGGAGGGAGGGACTGGGCAGGTATTGATGGGGTTCGGTGCTGCTCTGTGACAGTGTTGGTGTTATTACAGTCCGAGCGGGGGTGAGGCGATGGGCCTACAGGTGGATTACTGGCTCTCTCACTCAGCTGAGAAGAGGAAGGAAGGGGAGAAGCGTGATGTTAATGTGAAGAACACGTTGAAGAGCGCATTCCGCTCTGTACAGGTCAGCCGACTCCCCAATGGCGGTGAACTCGCACCCTCCATCACCATGTCCATGACTGTGGTCACCAAAGAAAAGAACAAGAAAGGTGAGCACAGGGGCCATCGAGAGGTTGCAGTGGGGAGAAGGAGTGCGGAGGAAGAAGAGAGGAAAGAAAGGGGGAGAGGGAGAGAGAGTGCGGGGGAGGGTGAAGGGAGAGAGTGAGGGGGGCAGGAGAGAGTGAGGGCGGGGACAGTGGGGAAGAGAGCAAGGGAGGAGAGAGTGAGGGCAGGGAGAGTGAGGGAGAGAGAAGAGTGAGGGTAGAGGACAGTGGGACCAACAGGAGATATACCTGCACCTGGATCAGTGAGTCTACCCATTGTGGAAATGTCATTGGTGGGGATTGAGGGGGATTTGGATGGGGATTCGAGGGGGTGGATGAGGATTCGAGGGGGTGGATGGGGATTCGAGGGGGTGGATGGGGATTCGAGGGGGTAAATGGGGATTCGAGGGGGTGGATGGGGATTCGAGGGGGTGGATGGAGGTTCGAGGGGGTGGATGGGGGTTCGAGGGGGTGCATGGGGATTCGAGGGGGTGGATGGGGGTTCGAGGGGGTGGATGGGGATTCGAGGGGGTGGATGGGGATTCGAGGGGGTGGATGGGGATTCGAGGGGGAAGGATGGGGATTCGGAGATGGATGGGGATTCGGAGATGGATGGAGATTTGGGGGGCATGGATGGCGATTGGGAGGGGTATATGGGGATTTTGGCGATGGGGGAATGTGTTGATGATGAGGATCAATGGGGATTTTGGTGATGGGGATCAATGGGGATTTTGGTGATGGGGATCAGTGGGGATTTTGGGGATGGGAGAATGTGTTGGTGATGGGGGAATGTGTTGGTGATGGGGATCAATGGGGATCCTGGCGATGGGGGAATGTGTTGGTGATGGGGATCAATGGGGATCCTGGCGATGGGGGAATGTGTTGGTGATGGGAATCAATGGGGATCCTGGCGATGGGGGAATGTGTTGGTAATGGGGATCAATGGGGATCCTGGCGATGGGGGAATGTGTTGGTGATGGGGATCAATGGGGATCCTGGCGATGGGGGAATGTGTTGGTAATGGGGATCAATGGGGATCCTGGCGATGGGGGAATGTGTTGGTGATGGGGATCAATGGGGATTTTGGCGATGGGGGAATGTGTTGGTGATGGGGATCAATGGGGATTTGGCGATGGGGGAATGTGTTGGTGATGGGGATCAATGGGGATTTTGGCGATGGGGGAATGTGTTGGGTGCCCTGTGGATGAATTGTTGAATTTTATTCTGTTTTTAGTGCCGACATTATTCTTAAGCAAGAGGCCAAAGGAAAAGGAGTTGGATTCAAAGAGTCAGGTCATTGAAGGGATCAGTCGATTAATCTGCTCAGCAAAACAACAGCATCAGAGCATGTTAAAAGGTCAGCTGTGGGGTCAGAGGTCAGCTAGTTCGCGCTGACCTCATTAATAAGGTTTGATCATTACAGGGAGGAAGGTGTTTGAATTGGGCAGGATGGCAATAGCTGAGCTTTGAGAAGCTCAGAGTTATTCATGGGTGATCAGCTCCTCTTGTCCCAGTGTGATTCTCCCCTCCACATCCCAGCGTTCCTCTGAGATTGATTGCCCTAACCTACTCTTTATCACCAACAGATACAATTATTCCAATGTTTGCAGACCACTCTATCAAATTCACCCCTCTTTTTCTCATTCTAAACTCTGCTACCCTACATCCTAACACACACAAAATCGTTCACCCATCATCCCCATTGTGCTTACTGACCTACGTCTCTGCCCAGTGGGCAACACCTCAATTTTAAAAACCTCATTTTCTAATTCCCCTTGATCTCTGTAACCTCCTCCAGCTCCTACACCCCTCCCTATCTCTGTAACCTCCTCTAGCCCCTACACCCCTCCTTATCTCTGTAACCTCCTCCAGCCCCTACAACCCTCCCTTTCTCTGTAACCTCCTCCAGCCCCTACAGCCCTCCCTATCTCTGTAACCTCCTCCAGCTCCTACAACCCTCCCTATCTCTGTAACCTCCTGCCCCTGCAACCCTCCCTATCTCTGTAACCTCCTCCAGCCCCTACAACCCTCCCTATCTCTGTAACCTCCTCCAGCTCCTACAACCTTCCCTATCTCTGTAACCTCCTGCCCCTACAACCCTCCCTATCTCTGTAACCTCCTCCAGCCCCTACAGCCCTCCCTATCTCTGTAACCTCCTCCAGCCCCTACACCCCTCCCTATCCCTGTAACCTCCTCCAGCCCTTACAACCCTCCCTATCTCTGTAACCTCCTCCATTCCCTAAAACCCTCCCTATCTCTGTAACCTCCTCCAGCCCCTACAACCCTCCCTATCTCTGTAACCTCCTCCAGCTCCTACAACCCTCCCTATCTCTGTAACCTCCTGCCCCTACAACCCTCCCTATCTCTGTAACCTCCTCCAGCCCCTACAACCCTCCCTATCTCTGTAACCTCCTCCAGCCCCCACCACCCTCCCTATCTCTGTAACCTCCTCCAGTCCCTACACCCCTCCCTATCTGTAACCTCCTCCAGCCCCTACAACCCTCCCTATCTCTGTAACCTCCTGCCCCTACAACCCTCCCTATCTCTGTAACCTCCTCCAGCCCCTACAACCCTCCCTATCTCTGTAACCTCCTCCAGCTCCTACAACCCTCCCTATCTCTGTAACCTCCTGCCCCTACAACCCTCCCTATCTCTGTAAACTCCTCCAGCCCCTACAACCCTCCCTATCTCTGTAACCTCCTCCAGCTCGTACAACCCTCCCTATCTCTGTAACCTCCTGCCCCTACAACCCTCCCTATCTCTGTAACCTCCTCCAGCCCCTACAACCCTCCCTATCTCTGTAACCTCCTCCAGCTCCTACAACCCTCCCTATCTCTGTAACCTCCTGCCCCTACAACCCTCCCTATCTCTGTAACCTCCTCCAGCCCCTACAACCCTCCCTATCTCTGTAACCTCCTCCAGCTCCTACAACCCTCCCTATCTCTGTAACCTCCTCCAGCCCCTACAGCCCTCCCTATCTCTGTAACCTCCTCCAACCCCTACACCCCTCCCTATCCCTGTAACCTCCAGCCCTTACAACCCTCCCTATCTCTGTAACCTCCTCCAGCCCCTACAACCCTCCCTATCTCTGTAACCTCCTCCAGCTCCTACAACCCTCCCTATCTCTGTAACCTCCTGCCCCTACAACCCTCCCTATCTCTGTAACCTCCTCCAGTCCCTACACCCCTCCCTATCTGTAACCTCCTCCAGCCCCTACAACCCTCCCTATCTCTGTAACCTCCTCCAGCCCCTACAACACTCCCTATCTCTGTAACCTCCTCCAGTCCCTACAACCCTCCGAGATACCCTCACTCCTCTAATTCCGGCTTCTTGTGCGTTTCCAATCAATTGCTCCAGCATTGGCATCCGTGCCTTCAGCTGCCTGCGGTCCCTAAACTCTGGATTTCCCTCCCTAAGACTCCCTGTCCGCCACCACCCTCCCCACCCACTTCAGGGCACTCCTTCAAACCGACCCCTTTGAATTAGTTTTTGGTTAACTGCCCTGAATATGTCTTAGTGTCTGATGGATGCTTGCGTGTGACGAAGGGATGGGGTTGAGGGTGAGGAGATGAAACAGTGATCGATGATATTTTGTGTTTTGTAGTTTCCATCGATGGACTGGATTGGAACGATGTGAAGTTTTTTCAGCTGGCAGCTCAGTGGCCTACACACGTCAAGCATTTCCCGATTGGACTCTTCTCGTACAGTAAGCCCTTGTGTTAGCCCAGCACAGGGTCAGAGGCCACACAGACAGTCAGGGCAAACTCCAGTCTCCAATCTCTCAGACCCACGCTGACTGGAATATATCACGGGGATGGTCGAGATTCGAAACTGCCGATTCTTAGAGGAACATTGTAACTGGCGAGCTATGTAGAGAACAGCTTTTATACTCGTCTGTGACCCCATGTCTGTAATTACCCCCCCCCCCCATTAATGTCCGTGATCCCCAAATATCTGTGACCCCCTCTGTTTGATCCCCAAATGTGACCTCCTCTGTTTGATCCCCAAATATCTGTGACCTCCTCTGTTTGATCCCCAAATATGTGACCCCCTCTATTTGATTCCCAAATATCTGTGACCCTCTCTCTGTGTATGTGATCCCCAAATATCAGTAACCCCCTCTGTTGCATCCCCAAAAGTCTGTGATGCCCTCTCTGTGGCCCCACTGCCTGTGATTTCCCAAGGTCTATGATACCCTTTTTTATGATTACCCCCCTCCCCCTGTGACCTCCCCCTCCTCCATTTCTGTCATTCTTTCTGTCTGCGTCCATGTGATGATATGAAGGTACATGCAGGAATCTTTCTATATGACGGATGTCAGGAATGGTTTTTAGATTCTGAGTCACCCAGTGCAGGTGCAGGTATCAGACGATGGCCAATGGTCATGATAGTCTCTCCATCCAACACTCTATAAAACAACTCAAATTTAACAGTAAGAAAGCTTTACTCTATATCTAACCCCATGCTGAACCTGTCCTGGGAGTGTTTGATGGGGACAGTGCAGAGGGAGCTTTACTCTGTCTCTCAACACATGCTGTACCTGCCCTGGGAGTATTTGATGGGGACAGCGTAGAGGGAGCTTTACTCTGTATCTAACCCCGTGCTGTACCTGTCCTGGGAGTGTTTGATGGGGACAGTGTAGAGGGAGCTTTACTCTGTATCTAACCCCATGCTGTACCTGCCCTGGGAGTGTTTGATGGGGACAGTGTAGAGGGAGCTTTACTCTCGATCTAACCCCGTGCTGTACCTGTCCTGGGAGTGTTTGATGGGGACAGTGTAGAGGGAGCTTTACTCTGTATCTAACCCCGTGCTGTACCTGTCCTGGGAGTGTTTGAAGGGGACAGTTTAGAGAGAGCTTTACTCTGTATCTAACCCCGTGCTGTACCTGTCCTGGGAGTGTTTGATGGGTACAGTTTAGAGAGAGCTTTACTCTGTATCTAACCCCGTGCTGTACCTGTCCTGGGAGTGTTTGATGGGGACAGTGTAGAGGGAGCTTTACTCTGTATCTAACCCCGTGCTGTACCTGTCCTGGGAGTGTTTGATGGCGACAGTGTAGAGGGAGCTTTACTCTGTATCTAACCCCGTGCTGTACCTGTCCTGGGAGTGTTTGATGGGGACAGTGTAGAGGGAGCTTTACTCTGTATCTAACCCCGTGCTGTACCTGTCCTGGGAGTGTTTGATGGGGACAGTGTAGAGGGAGCTTTACTCTGTATCTAACCCCGTGCTGTACCTGTCCTGGGAGTGTTTGAAGGGGACAGTTTAGAGAGAGCTTTACTCTGTATCTAACCCCGTGCTGTACCTGTCCTGGGAGTGTTTGATGGGTACAGTTTAGAGAGAGCTTTACTCTGTATCTAACCCCGTGCTGTACCTGTCCTGGGAGTGTTTGATGGGGACAGTGTAGAGGGAGCTTTACTCTGTATCTAACCCCGTGCTGTACCTGTCCTGGGAGTGTTTGATGGGGACAGTGTAGAGGGAGCTTTACTCTGTATCTAACCCAGTGCTGTATCTGTCCTGGGAGTGTTTGATGGGGACAGTGTAGAGGGAGCTTTACTCTGTATCTAACCCCGTGCTGTACCTGATGTGTTGCGAGTGATGTTTTGCTATGTGTTGTAAATAGTGAATTTTGTCCTTGTTTGTTTTTTGAATATGTTTGTGTCTTTGGTGCCATAAAGCTGATGTATAATATGGACAGAGAGAGAGGGTCAGGTGGTGGATGTGTGTTAGAATCTTGCTGCTCTGTGTCACGCACTCACCCTCAGGATCAATTCTTATACAGCGAGGAGTCATCCAGTGACCGAGCTGTTAAATACTCCTCCCGCGGTGGCACTGAGTCACACACACAGCAGGAAAGGCCCAGGCTCCGTCCCTGGCCGCTGCTGAATTAACCAGTGACTGAGCTGTTAAATACTCCTCCCGCGGTGGCACTGAGTCACACACACAGCAGGAAAGGCCCAGGCTCCGTCCCTGGCCGCTGCTGAATTAACCAGTGACCGAGCTGTTAAATACTTTTCCTGCCGTGGCACTGAGCCCTATGCACACTGCAGGCAAGGCCCAGGCACCATGATGTCCTGTGCTGATTTAACAATCACAGTCAAGGCTGTAACTGAGTTAAAGAGGGGCAATAATATTCAGAGCTCGCTGCACCTCACTGCAGTTCCACAGTGTTGAAAACTTTCTTCAAAACATTGATTCTTTGCAAAAAATAGAAAAGCTGGTGCCAATAGTGGAATGTGATTGAACGTGCAAGCCGGTGATAGAATTTGTGTTGACTTTACATGTGGCTACTCAGCTAAAGCAGAACCAGAGTCAAATCCACAGGAACAAACATGGATGATGTCCATCTCCAAAAACTGCAGCTCACCTTAGGAAGGGAGGGTTAGTTGAAATCGGGATTCCTGCTCCTGGTCTCTGTCCACTCTCCCTAGCGTGTGTCTGTGTTTCTGTGTATGTGTAAATACATACACATGCACATGCACACTTGCACACACATTCATGCAAACACACATGTTCATGCACACGCATGCAAACACACATTCACGCATGTAAACACACATTCACGCGTGTAAACACACATTCACGCGTGTAAACACACGCATTCATGCGCGCAAACTCTCATTCATGCGCGCAAACTCTCATTCATGCGCGCGCAAACACACACATTCGCGCGCAAACACACACATTCGCGCGCGCGCGCGAACACACACATTCGCGCGCGCGCGCGAACACACACATTCGCGCGCGCGCGCGAACACACACATTCGCGCGCGCGCGCGAACACACACATTCGCGCGCGCGCGCGAACACACACATTCGCGCGCGCGCGCGAACACACACATTCGCGCGCGCGCGCGAACACACACATTCGCGCGCGCGCGCGAACACACACATTCACGCGCGCGCGCGAACACACACATTCACGCGCAAACGCACAAACACACACATTCACGCGCGCACGCAAACACACATTCACGCTCGCGCGCAAACACACATTCACGCATGCACACACACAGGCAAACGCATGCACGTAAACGCATGCACATTCACGCACTAACGCACGCAAACACATGCACTCATATGCATACAAACGCATGCATTCATGCACGCAAACACACTCACTCACTCACTCACAGACACGCACTCTCAGTCCCTAAGGCTCCTTCGACAGCACCTTCCAAACTTGCAACCGCTACCATCTAGAAGGACAAGGGCAGCAGACGTGGGAGCACCACCACCTGGAAGTTTTCCTCCAAGCCACTCACCCTCCAGACTGGGAACTATGTCGCCGTTCCTTCACTGTCAGGTCAAAACATTGGAACTCCCTCCCTAACAGCACTGTGGGTGTACCTACACCACACGCATCGCAGCGGCTCAATAAGGCAGCTCACCACCACCTTCTCAAGAGGCAACTAGGAATGGGCAATAAACGCTGGCCCAGCCAGTGACGCCCACATCCCACGAAAAATAACACACACACACATCTCTCTCTCTCTCACACACTCACGCACAAACACATTCACACTCTTGCAAGTGCACACATTCTCTCTCACATTTATACAGATGCGCGCACAGACTCTCTCTTTCACACACACTGGATATAGGGCTCCCTGCAGTGGAACATCCAGCCTCCATCAGGTTGCATGGTCCCTTGGGAGATGAACATGTGCAATCCTACCTGAGTGAGACCTGGCAGCTTTGTTGGGTGGGGGTGGTGGGAGGAAGAAGGGACACGTTGATCTGGAGGGTGTGGATCATTTGCATTCAGTAGGCTGCAGCTGGATTAAACTGGCCTTGTCCAGGCTCAGATGCTGCAACACCAGCTATTGCTCTCTGGGGTTCGGAGAATTGTGTTACACCTGCCAGATAGCACTCCGGGAGGAGTTTGTTACAGATTCATAGAATGACCAGCAAAGGAGGAAGATATTCGGCCCATCATGCCTGTAATAGCTCTTTGAAAGAGCTATCCAATTAGTTCCACTGCAGCTGCCCTTTCCCATACTCCTACAAGTTTCTCCTCTTTGTGTATTTATCAAATTACCCCTTTGAATGTTACTATTGAATCTGTTTCCATCACCCCTGTGAGCATCAGGGACAGTCTGTGAATGTCTCAGTAACTTGTTGTGCTTTCTTTGTTTCTCTATTGAGCTATTAACAGCAGGCCTGTTATCAGTATTCGGAGAGAGATAGAGAGTGTCCTGGTCCTTCACTAAGGATCACTGTTCTGTGTCTTTTGCTTCAATATATAAAGTATTATCTTTTTTTTTATCCAAATAAAGTTGTGTTAATATGGAACAAATTTGTTGTGTGACTCCACATCTCCTCCTATAAACTGAACCAACTTAATGTTTCAATCCCCAATTCCATTAATTCCCAGATAACCCAGGTTACTGACAGAGAATCCAGTTGGTGGGGTGCTGAATATACACATTTATCCAATGGGAGAGGAGCCACAGGATTGGCTGTACCAATGGGGGAGGAGGCCTGGCATTGGTTGCACCAATGGGGGAGGAGGCCTGGGATTGGCTGCACCAATGGGAGAGGAGGCCTGGGATTGGCTGTACCAATGAAGGAGTAGGCCTGGGATTGGCTGTACCAATGGGGAAAGAGGCCTAGGATTGGCCCGTTTAGGGGAATCCAAATGAAATGTAGCCCTTGGATTGGCTATACAGGTAGGGAACAATAGGCTGAAATCATGAGAGTGAGCCCAGCCCATCATGTGATTGTCTGATATTTATTTATTTTTATTCATTCACGGGATGTGGGCTTCGCTGGCTGGGCCAGTGTTTATTGCCCATCCCTCGTTGCTCTTGAGAAGGTGATGGTGAGCTGCCTTCTTGAATATAGGGGAACAAAGCTCTGATTTGCTGTGTTGTGAGAGGGAGCCTCTGTGATTGGCTGTATTTTGAGAAGGGAGACCTGTGATTGGCTGTATTGATATGAGAGGGAGCCCCTGTGGGGGTGGGGGTGGGGGAGCCCTCCTTCCAGGTGAAGCAGCGCTACACTTGCACTTCCCTCAGTTTGGTTGACTGCATTCGCTGCTCCCAATGTGGTCTCTACATTGGAGAGACCAAACGCAGACTGGGTGACCGCTTTGCAGAACACCTGCGGTCTGTCCGCAAGCATGACCCAGACCTCCCTGTCGCTTGCCATTTCAACACACCGCCCTGCTCTCATACCCACATGTCCATCCTTGGCTTGCTGCATTGTTCCAGTGAAGCTCAACGCAAACTGGAGGAACAGCACCTCATCTTCCGACTTGGCAGTTTACAGCCTTCCGGACTGAATATTGAGTTCAACAATTTTAGATCATGAACTCTCTCCTCCATCCCCACCCCCTTTCCAATCCCCTTTTTTCAATATTCATTTTCGTTTTTTAGTTTTTTAATTTTTATTTTTTATCCACTTATTTTTATTTATTTTCATTTTTATTAATTGTTTTATCCCCACCTTTTATCCTATTTTCGATCTTTTTCCCACCATCGTCCCCGTCCCCACCTCCACACGGGCCAACAGTCACTTGTTCATGTTGTTCTTTCCAGAGGTGCTCACCCTTGTCCTGCTATTATCACATTCTGCTTTCTGACCTTAACACCACCATCAGCACCTCCTTTAGTCAGTATCAGTATCATTAACATCCCCTTTGTCCTTTTGTCCATGACATCTCTGTCAATCTCTCCTTTGCCTCCACCTATCGCTGGCCTTCTATCCAGCTTCACCCTCCTTAAACAGTATAAATTTCATCATGTTTTTACTTATCTTTAGCTCTGAAGAAGTCATAAGGACTCAAAACGTTAACTTTTTTTTCTCTTCACAGATGGTATTAGACCCGCCGAATTTTTCCAGCATTTTCTGTTTTTGTTTCAGATTTCCAGCATCTGCAGTATTTTATTTTTACCTTAGTGTTTAATCCACTGCCACTTCTCTTCCAGGAATGCCTACCTTGAAGAAGTACTGCTCTTCTCTCTGTTAGGATTTCCGAAAACTCGCTTTCACAGCCATATTTCCTTCCTCAGTGACTGTCTCCGTCTCTGACTTATCCCTTGTAGATTCCAACTGAAGTTCCATCCCTCATGTTTCGAACCCACCCAGGATTACAGGTATCTCCAGGACATATAACGCTCCTCGGACTGCTGTTCTCACCGCATCCTGAGATCCACACTCAGTGCCATGTGCCGCCATATGAACACACTCGACCTCTCCCTCCAGCAGCACTGACTCACCCTAACTCTAAGCTGACCTTGCCCCCAGTTTCATTTTATTCTTCGTCTCATCCGACACCTTAACAAGGAACTTTGTCTCTTCCTTTCAGGTGCAAAGGAACGCAAGCTCCAATAACTCATCGACACCAACACCCATCCAGGACCCTCCACCCCTTTCCATCCCTCTGACCCCATCCCAAGTTCTAATCCCAGCCCTTGCCATGTATTCACCATACCCCCTGACCTTCCCCTCTCTGATGCTGAACGTTCAGTGCTCAGCAAAGGACTTAGTTTCATACCCTTGCACTCTCATCTCAATGAATTTCGGGCTCGGCACGATGCTGAACTCTTCTTTCGCCGCCTTCGTCTCCGTGCTCACTTCTTTGGGCAGGAGTCCTCTCCCCATTCAATGGATCCTTTTACCCACCTCCAATACTCTCCCTCCACCTGGACCCCTCCCTCTGGATTCTTACCTGCTCTTGATCTTTTCATTGAGAGCTGTCAGTGTGACATCAGCCATCTCAATTTCTCTGCTCCTCTCACCCATTCTAACCTGTCTCTCTCTGAACTTGCTGCACTCCGTTCTCTCAGGTCCAACCCTGACATTGTCATCAAACCTGCTGACAAGGGTGGTGCTGTTGTTGTCTGGTGCACTGATCTCTACCTCGCAAAGGCTGAGTGTCAACTGTCAGACACTTCTGCCTATCTCCCCCTGGACTATCACCTCACCATCGAACATCAAGCCATTGTTTCCAGGACTGCCACTGACCTCATCTCCTCTGGAGATCTTCCCTCCACGACTCAAAACCTCAGTCTCCCAACCTCGAATGGTCCGCTTCTGCCTCCTACCCAAAATCCACAAACAGGACTGTCCCAGTAGATTGATCGTGTCAGCCTGCTCCTGCCCCACAGAACTCATTTCTTCCTATCTTGGCTCTGTTTTCTCTCCCCTTGTCCAGTCTCTTCCCACCTACATCCGCAATTCCTGTGATGCCCTACATCATATCAACAATTTCCAGTTCCCTGTTCCCAACAGCCTCCTCTTCACCATGGACATCCAATCCCTATACACCTCCATCCCCCACCGGGATGGTCTGATGTTCTCTGCTTCTTCCTTGAACAGAGGACCGAACAATCCCCATCCACCACTACTCTCCTCCGTCTGGCTGAACTTGTTCTCTCACTGAACAATTTCTCCTTAAACTTGTCTCACCTCCTCCAAATAAAAGGTGTGGCTATGGGTAGCCTCATGTGTCCCAGTTATGCCTGTCTCTTTATGGGGTATGTGGAACATTCCTTGTTCCTACTCCTTCTCCGGTACATCAATGACTGCTTCGGTGCTGCTTCATGCTCTCGTCTGGACCTGGACAAATTTATCAACTTTGCTTCCAATTTCCACCCGTCCATCGCCTTCACATGGTCCATCCCTGACACTTCCCTTCCCTTCCTTGACCTCTCTGTCTCAATTTCTGGTGATAGGCCGCCCACCAAATTCACTACAAGCCTACCGACTCCCACAGCTACCTCGACTACAGCTCCTCACACCCCGCTTCCTGTAAGGACTCCATCCCATTCTCCAAGTTCCTTCGCCTCCGTCGCATCTGTTCTGATGATGCCCTTTCCAAAATGGCACTTCTGACATGTCTTCCTTCTCCCTTAACCAAGGTTTCCTACCCACGGTGGTTGACAGGGCCCTCAACCGTGTCCAGTCCATCTCCCGCGCATCCGCCCTCCCAGAAACATGATAGGGACCCCCTTTTCCTCACTTTTCACCCCAACAGCCTCCGCATTCAAATGATCATCCTCCGCCATTTCCACCAACTCCAGCATGATGCCACCACCAAACACATCTTCCCCCCCCCCCCCCCCCCCCCCCCCCCCCCCCCCCCCCCCCCCCCCCCCCCCCCCCCCCCCCCAGCAGCATTCCGTAGGAACTGTTCCTTCCGGGACACCCTGGTCCAATCCTCCATCACCTCATCTCCCTCCCATGGCACCTTCCCATGCAACCGCAGAAGGTGCAAAACCTGCCCCTTTATTTCCCCTCTCCTCACTGTTCAAGGGCCCAAACACTCCTTTCAAGTGAAGCAGCATTTCACTTGCACTTCCCTCAACTTAGTCTACTGCATTCGCTGCTCCCAATATGGTCTCCTCTACATTGGAGAGACCAAACGCAGACTGGGTGACCACTTTGCGGAACACCTTCGGTCTGTCCGCAAGCATTACCCAGACCTCCCTGTCGCTTGCCACTTTAACACCCCACCCTGCTCTCTTACCCACATGTCCATCCTTGGCCTGCTGCATTGTTCCAGTGAAGCCCAACGCAAACTGGAGGAACAGCACCTCATCTTCCGACTAGGCACTTTACAGCCTTCCGGACTGAATATTGAGTTCAACAACTTCAGACCGTGAACACTCTCCTCCATCCTTACCCCCTTTTTTGCAATATTCATTTTTATTTTTTATTTTTTCATTTTCTAATTTTTATTTTTTTATCCATTTATTTTTTTGTTTTCATTTTTATTTATTGTTTTATGTCCACCTTTAATCCCATTTTCAATCTTTTTTCCCCACTACCTTCGCCCCCAACCCTACAAAGAACCGTCTGTCACTTGTTCATGTTCTTTCCAGAGGTGCTCACCTTTGTCCTGCTATCATCACATTCTGCTTTCTGACCTTAACGCCACCATCAGCACCTCCTTTAATCAGTATCAGTATCATTAACATCCTCTTTGTCCTTTTGTCCATGACATCTCTGTCAATCCCTCCTTTGCCTCCACCTATCGCTGGCCTTCTATCCAGCTTCACCCTCCTTAAACAGTATAAATTTCATCATGTTTTTACTTATCTTTAGCTCTAAGAAGTCACACGGACTCGAAACGTTAACTCTGTTTCTCTCTCCACAGCCACTGTCAGACCTGCTGAGTTTTTCCAGCATTTTCTATTCTTGTTTCAGATTTCCAGCATCCACAGGATTTTGCTTTTACCCCTGTGATTGGCTGCATTATAGGAAGGGAGCCCCTGTGATTGGCTGTATTATAGGAAGGGAGCCCCTGTGATTGGCTGTATTGATATGGAGGGAACCCCTGTGATTGGCTGTATTGATATGAGGGCGACCCTGTGTGATTGGCTGTATTGATATGAGGGTGAGCCCCTGTGATTGGCTGCATTATAGGAAGGGAGCCCCTGTGATTGGCTGTATTATAGGAAGGGAGCCCCCTGTGATTGGCTGTATTGATATGGAGGGAGCCCCTATGATTGGCTGATTGGCTGTATTAATATGAGGGTGAGGCCCTGTGATTGGCTGTATTGAGAGGGGGGATCCCCCCCCCTGTGATTGGCTGTATCGATATGAGGGCGAGCCCCTGTGATTGGCTGTATCGGTGTGGGTGGAGCTGGGGTCAAGTGCTCCGATCTCATTCCCCCCCCGCCCCTGCCGCTATTGGGATCTTCCGTAGACTGAAGCTTCTCTCACCTGGTTCCGCCGGCTTTCCTTCCATCGATGGCCGGAGTTCGCGGGTGAGGGAGGCGGAGATGATTTGAGGTGATGTGGGTCAGTGGTGGGGGAGTGTGGGGGAGGGGGGGCGTTTGCCTCGTTGCCGAGCGGGTGGGGGCTGCGGCTGTGCCGCCGGGCGGCCGAGTGGCGGTTGGCGCAAGCACGTGGCTGGTTTGCGCGTGCTGTGTGTCTTTGGGGGGGGGGGGGGGGGGGTGGTATTGGCACGTGGCAGCAGGTTAGCGCATGCGTCCCTCTCCGGGCGAGAGTCCGCGCATGCGCGCCACCGTTTGACCGGGGGCATGCGCAGTGACTTCCCTCTTTACATGACCAAAGTTCCTGGGAATTGCTGTTGTGTTTTAGCTGGAAACCGCAGCTTCATTGCTGTGGTTTTCCCTGGTTGTATAACATCAACTGTTGGACTCTGAGGCCCCTTGTTCAGCTGCTGCTTGTTCTCCTGTGCACTTTCCTCTCGAAGTACGTTCCTGCTCACCTGGAGGTTTGGCTGGTCTGATTGAGGAGGAGGTTCTGCCAAGTAGTTGGACTAACCCCCTCTGCAAAGAGTGAAGACGATTCAGAGCTGAAGTTCCAGTCGACAGTATCTGCACTGGCGGACCCATCGGGAGTCTTCCGTTCCGTATAGTTGGTGACGTCTTCTGCCATTTTGAGGAGGCTCTCACATCTCGGTGCAGACTTGATGGGCCGAAGGGCTTCTTCTGCACTGTGAGATTCTGTAAGGAAAACATTGCCATCCCTACTTGAGAGAAAAGCTGGTTTAGGATTCAAGCTAGTCTGGTTGACTTAAAAATGCAGTTGTTCCCTTTACACCTATGTTTACCTACTTAACATTTCAGACCTAGCTCATCTTTTGTTATCTCAAAGCCTTCAGACCTGCCTTTAATTCAATTAAGTCACACACACACACACACACACACACACACACACACACACTCTCAGACATAGACACATAGGCACAGAGATCACCATTACTCTAATTTATAATGAATTCCAATAACATTATGAAAATTATTGTATCTTCCTGACACTTGTGATTATGTTGTCACCTATTAGACCTACTAAATATAGTGGTGTATTCACTTGTTCAGCCTCTGTTTTCTGATTCAATCGTGAAGCAATTGAATATCTTTAAAAATCTTTTTCACCAAAGAGCCCAATTCTGGCCCTTGCATCAGCCCAAATTGATCTGGTAGGGTTGATTTACTATCTGTGGCTGTTTTTCATGATGGGAGTACAGCTTTAAATCCTGATTCCCTTTTAAATAAGGCACTGCAGTAACTTTTTTATTTCTTCCTGCATGTGTCGGGTTATGGCAGCCTCCAGTTGCATTCAAGGAGCTGATTTTTTTTAACTAATGGATTTGGCAGGGAAACATACAATTCAGCAGTTTGGGTGAGGTAGTGGGGTTTTCTAAGCGAAGAAACTCGATTGGAAGGTGTTTTTTGGCTCTGGCTGCCATTCCAAACTTTACTCTTTTATTTCAATGGAGCTCAGCTGCTACGTGTCTGGCGCCGATTCAGGATCAGGAGCTGGAGTGTTCTTTGAGACGCGCTTGTTAAAGGATTTGTTTGCTCTGCCTGAGTAATGTCCTGATTATTTTGAAAGGATTATTTCAGCTTTTTTGTTTTACTGAATTTTGCTCACCAGTGCGATCTGGCCAGTCCCTTTGACTCTGAGTCTGATTGGGTCTCACAATAGACTTGGGCAGTGGATTTTCCTTCTGCCCTTCAGCCTCCATGTCTGCAACGGAGCTTTCTTATGCAATTTCCAGCTGTGTCTTCAAAGTTGGGTGCATGTCGTTCAGCTCAGGCTGCAGATTCCCCACTTTTTCTCGTGCTTTGGGATTCCGGGGTCCTTCACCAGCTGCCACCATGTAGTAAGTAGGTCTCATGAAGAGATTGAACATTTAAGTGTTCATTGATAACACATAACTAAATACATATGTACAAAGCATAGCTCAGACTAGGAGCTATCCTCGTACCAACTTATACTAGATTCTCTTTATGATCAGTCCACAATCGTGTGACTCTCTACATCATAATTGGATGGTACTGTTTCTCCAGTCCCACATTAACCCTTACTATCCTGAACATCCTTATACTACACGTTCTCGTGTCCTGTGGTTATATTCTGAGTTAATATTGCTCAGTACTCGGCTTTTCCATCTCTTTCCCCCTTCTCTCTCTTGTCTCTGTCTCTCTTACTCCCTCTATCTCTTTTTTATCTGCCTCTGTCCCGCCCACAGACCCTTGGGGATATGGGGACCTCTGATTGAAAAATCCTGCCCTATTCCACATACCAGTCACCATGGAGCCTTCCCTGAATGAAAGGCATCTGTTTAATGCAGAAACCTGCTTGAAGCAGGAACCATTAGATTATGCTGGGAAGTTGCTTAGGGAATGTAAAGTGGTTTGGATAAACGGAGTCTCCTGTGATTATTGGAATAGGTGGAACTGGGATTTCTCAGAATCAAACTGCTGTTCCGACAGTGGCCACTTGAGGGCAGCTGTGAGCCTTGACCAGAGCAGCAGATGATAGCAAGAAACAGAGTTGACGTTTCAGGTCTGTATGACTCTCCTTCAGAGCTCTGGAGAAGAGTCATACAGACTCGAAACATTAACTCTATTTCTCTCTCCACAGATGCTGAGTTTTTCCCGCATTTTCTGTTTTTATTTCAGATTTCCAACATCCACAGTATTCACAGCTGATAGCAATGTCCAGGTGAGTTCAACAACAGCAGCTTACATTTATAAAGCACCTTTAACGTTGGAAACTGTCCCAGGGCTCTTCACAGGACCATTGTGTGGTGGTGATCTGCCTACAACCACCTCCTCTGTTCATCTCTCCACACCTCCCGGTCTAGACCTTTCTTCTTCAGTTCTCTTGAGCTTGCTTTGCTGTTCAATAAGATTGTGGTTGATCTACTATGACCTTAATTCCACGTTCCTGTCTGTCCCATTTAATTCTTGACCCCTTGTCAATCAAATCTGTCTAATTCAACGTTGAATATATTCAATGACCCAGCCTCCGCTGCTTGTTGAGGGAGAGAATTCAAAACACTGATGACCTGTGAGAGAAGAAACTCCTCATCTCCATCTTAAAAGGGAGACCTTTATTCTGAAACTGCCCCCTCGTTCTAGATGCCCCATGAGATGAAATATTCTCACAGCATCCACCCTGTCAAGCCCCATCAGAATCTTATATGTTTCAATAAGATCACCTCCCATTCTTCTAAATTCCAATTTATAGGCCAAACAAGCTCAGCCTTTCCTCATAAGACAACCCTTCCACCCCAGGAATCAGCCAAGTGAACCTTCTCTAAACAGTTCCCAATGCGAGTATGTCCCTCCTTAAGTAAGGTGAGCAGAACTGCACACTGTACTCCAGGAGTGGTCTCATCAATGCCTGTACAATTGTAGCAAGACTTCCCTGCTTTTAAGTTCCACCCAGTTTTTATTTCCTTGCTGTACCTGCTTGTTAACTTTGTAATTCATGTACCAGAACACCTGGATTGCTCATTTTGCGGTTTCTCTCCATGTAAATCATATTCTGCTTTTCTGTTCTTCCCGCCATAGTGGACAACTTCATATTTTCCCACATTCTACTCCATTTGTGAAACTTTTGCCCACTCTCTTCACCTATCTATATTCCTTTGCAGACTCTTTGTATCCTCCTCACAACTTGCTCTACTACATACCTTTGTATGGTCAGCAAATTTGGCTACACTACAGTCAGTCCCTTTATCCAGGTCATTAATATAGATTGTAAATAGTTGAGGCACCAGCACTGATCCCGACAGCACTCCATTCGTTACATTCTGCCAACCTGAAAATGACCCATTGACCCCGACTCTCTGTTCCTGATAGTTAGCCAGTCCTCTATCCCTGCTAATATATCCAACATCACATGCTCTTGTCTTGTGTTGCAACCTTTTATGTGGCACCTATTTAAATGCCTTTTGGAAATCCAAATACACTACATCTACTGGTTCCCCTTTACCCACTCTGCTTGTTACATCCTCAAAGAACTCTAATAAATTTGAGTATAGCTGACAAAAGACATGTTGTCAAAGCTTTTTGTCTTGTAATCATTAGGACAATTCACAATACCAAATTGTAAAGTTAACAACAATTTATATTGTCTGAGCAGAGAGTGCTAATTGGTTGGCAATGGACTTTGGTAGAGGTATTGCCATGGGGAATGCACCAGTTAACTGATAACTGACAGTTAACTGTCAAGCTGATTAAATTCAAACCAGGCAGGTTAACCCTGGTCAAGGCATTGCCCTGGGGAATGAACCAGTGAATGGCTGTCACCTATTTTGTTTAGTTGAAACAGGCGCAATGTGTGTATGTGTTTTTTCTGTCTGCGAAGGACAGGGTCCTGTGTATTAATATATGTAGCTTCTAGTACACATAAGTGAGCTGCATTGCAAGCCCTACTGATAATTTTAAACTGGTTGTCAATGTAATTCTTAGCACAATTAGTATTGTTTAGCCAATGCCCAATCGCGGAATAACATCTAGTGCTGGACACTATATTTTGGGTTTTGCACGCACAGGCTGGTTGGGGACGGTCAGTACTTTGCCTGTTGTGAACAGTTGAAGGGACGTGATGTTTGACATGATGTGCCAGCATTGGGACGTACAGCCTATGTGCCTGGCATCCCACCAGCATTGACATTCATGTGCCACATTACTCATTTGTGTGATAGGCAGGACGTCTTTTTGCTTGATGGCAGCATCCTGTGTATGGGGAATACCACTCGTGTTGCTACTGCATTGTAGCAACGTGAAAAAGCTAGCTTCGCCCTTTGCTCAAATTTTTGAGCCATCTTACCCTTCCAGGGTAATCTATGATATACTGGGCACTTTTCAGGGTCAAAGGTGGTGGCCTTAGGCCCATTCATGAGTTTGTGTGATATACAGCAAGCAATGATCTGATGAGGGTAGCCACTGCCCCGCAGGATGGCCTTAATGCATCCTATTTCAGCATCGAGCTTTCATGGTGATCAAGTGGCTCAGGCCCTATTTGTGAGGTTGCCGATAAGGCCAATCTTATAGCACGTGGAACTGTAGGAATCCTAACATGTATATTGACCAGTGAATTGTTGTTCGCTTTACAAATTTCAAAGGGAGTTTAGAAGTGACGAGGGACTTTTACAACTTACAAAGTTTTCACAAGTGAACAAGGGAAGACTATTACATTTTATCTTACCTGAATGTGGAAGCAGTAGGAAGACATGAAACAAAAACAGAATTACCTGGAAAAACTCAGCAGGTCTGGCAGCATCGGCGGAGAAGAAAAGAGTTGACGTTTCGAGTCCTCATGACCCTTCGACAGAACTTGAGTTCGAGTCCAGGAAAGAGCTGAAATATAAGCTGGTTTAAGGTGTGTGTGTGGGGGGCGGAGAGATAGAGAGACAGAGAGGTGGAGGGGGTTGGTGTGGTTGTAGCGACAAACAAGCAGTGATAGAAGCAGATCATCAAAAGATGTCAACAACAATAGTACAATAGAACACATAGGTGTTAAAGTTGGTGATATTATCTAAACGAATGTGCTAATTAAGAATGGATGGTAGGGCACTCAAGGTATAGCTCTAGTGGGTTTTTTTTTTTATTTTATATAATGGAAATAGGTGGGAAAAGGAAAATCTTTATAATTTATTGGGAAAAAAAAAGAAGAAGGGGGAAACAGAAAGGGGGTGGGGATGGGGGAGGGGACTCACGACCTAAAGTTGTTGAATTCAATATTCAGTCCGGAAGGCTGTAAAGTCCCTAGTCGGAAGATGAGGTGTTGTTCCTCCAGTTTGCGTTGGGCTTCACTGGAACAATGCAGCAAGCCAAGGACAGACATGTGGGCAAGAGAGCAGGGTGGAGTGTTAAAATGGCAAGCGACAGGGAGGTTTGGGTCATTCTTGCGGACAGACCGCAGGTGTTCTGCAAAGCGGTTGCCCAGTTTACGTTTGGTCTCTGCAATGTAGAGGAGACCACATTGGGAGCAACGAATGCAGTAGACTAAGTTGGGGGAAATGCAAGTGAAATGCTGCTTCACTTGAAAGGAGTGTTTGGGTCCTTGGACGGTGAGGAGAGAGGAAGTGAAGGGGCAGGTATTGCATCTTTTGCGTGGGCAAGGGGTTGTGCCATAGGAGGGGGTTGAGGAGTAGGGGGTGATGGAGGAGTGGACCAGGGTGTCCCGGAGGGAGCGATCCCTACGGAATGCCGATAAGGGGGGTGAAGGGAAGATGTGTTTGGTAGTGGCATCATGCTGGAGTTGGCGGAAATGGCGGAGGATGATCCTTTGAATGCGGAGGCTGGTGGGGTGATAAGTGAGGACAAGGGGGACCCTATCATGTTTCTGGGAGGGAGGAGAAGGAGTGAGGGCGGATGCGCGGGAGATGGGCCGGACACGGTTGAGGGCCCTGTCAACGACCGTGGGTGGAAAACCTCGGTTAAGGAAGAAGGAGGACATGTCAGAGGAACTGTTTTTGAATGTAGCATCATCGGAACAGATGCGACGGAGGCGAAGGAACTGAGAGAATGGGATGGAGTCCTTACAGGAAGTGGGGTGTGAGGAGCTGTAGTCGAGATAGCTGTGGGTGTCGGTGGGTTTGTAATGGATAATGGTGGACAGTCTATCACCAGAGATTGAGACAGAGAGGTCAAGGAAGGGAAGGGAAGTGTCAGAGATGGACCACGTGAAAATGATGGAGGGGTGGAGATTGGAAGCAAAATTAATAAATTTTTCCAAGTCCTGACGAGAGCATGAAGCAGCACCGAAGTAATCATCGATGTACCGGAGAAAGAGTTGTGGAAGGGGGCCGGAGTAGGACTGCAACAAGGAATGTTCCACATACCCCATAAAGAGACAGGCATAGCTGGGGCCCATGCGGGTACCCATAGCCACACCTTTTATTTGGAGGAAGTGAGAGGAGTTGAAGGAGAAATTGTTCAGCGTGAGAACAATTTCAGCCAGACGGAGGAGAGTAGTGGTGGATGGGGATTGTTCGGGCCTCTGTTCGAGGAAGAAGCTAAGGGCCCTCAGACCATCCTGGTGGGGGATGGAGGTGTAGAGGGATTGGACGTCCATGGTGAAGAGGAAGCGGTAGGGGCCAGGGAACTGGAAATTGTTGATGTGACGTAAGGTGTCAGAGGAATCACGGATGTAGGTGGGAAGGGACTGGACAAGGGGAGAGAGAAGGGAGTCAAGATAACGAGAAATGAGTTCTGTGGGGCAGGAGCAAGCTGAGACGATCGGTCTACCGGGGCAGTTCTGTTTGTGGATTTTGGGTAGGAGATAGAAGCGGGCCGTCCGAGGTTGGGCAACTATCAGGTTGGAAGCTGTGGGAGGGAGATCCCCAGAGGAGATGAGGTCAGTGACAGTCCTGGAAACAATGGCTTGATGTTCAGTGGTGGGGTCATGGTCCAGGGAGAGGTAGGAGGAAGTGTCTGCGAGTTGACGCTCAGCCTCCGCGTGGTAGAGGTCAGTGCGCCAGACAACAACAGCACCACCCTTGTCAGCGGGTTTGATGACAATGTCAGGGTTGGACCTGAGAGAATGGAGTGCAGTAAGTTCAGAGAGAGACAGGTTAGAATGGGTGAGAGGAGCAGAGAAATTGAGACGACTAATGTCGCGCCGACAGTTCTCAATGAAAAGATCGAGAGAAGGTAAGAATCCAGAGGGAGGGGTCCAGGTGGAGGGAGAATATTGAAGATGGGTAAAAGGATCCGTTGAACTGGGAGAGGACTCCTGCCCAAAGAAGTGAGCCCGGAGACGGAGACGGCGGAAGAAGAGTTCAGTATCATGCCGAGCCCGAAATTCATTGAGGTGAGGGCGTAAGGGTATGAAACTAAGTCCTTTGCTGAGCACTGAACGTTCAGCATCGGAGAGGGGAAGGTCAGGGGGTATAGTGAATACACGGCTGGGGTTGGGATTGGAAGATGGGGTGGGGACGGAGGGACAGGCAGGGGTGGAGGGTCCTAGATGGGTGTTGGTGTCGATGAGTTGTTGGAGCTTGCGTTCCTTAGCACTTGAGAGAAAGAGAAAAAGTTTCTTGTTGAGGCGTCGGATGAGCCGAAGGATAAAATGAAACTGGGGGCACGCGCAGCTTTGAAAAAGGGTACGGCGGTGCTGCTGGAGGGAGAGGTCGAGTGTGTTCATATGGCGGCGCATGGCACTGAGAGTGGATTTCAGAATGTGACGGGAACAGCAGTCCGAGAAACGTTTTATGTCCCGGAGATACCTGTAATCCTGGGTGGGTTCGAAACATGAGGGGTGGAATTTCAGTTGAAATCCATGTGGGGTAAGTCGGAGACGGAGACAGTCACTGAGAAAGGAGATATGGCTGTGAAAGCGGGTTTTAGTAAACACCTTGTCAAACACTAGGAGAGAAATGGAAAGCAATGAAGGTGAACAAGGCAACAGAGAAATCCGGAAATCTTGTCGCAGAGAGGAACAGAACTTCTTCAAGGAGGTAGGCATTTCTTGAAGAGCAGTGGCAGTCAATTAAACACAGAGACATGAAAGATGTTTATATTTTGGAAAAATTGAGTTCAAAGAGGTGCCGAGGACAATGGAATCTAAGACCAGATGGAAAAAGGATATTTAAGGAAAGATGTTTAGCTGAGTTGTGTTGGTCGTGTTGGGGGAGATGACCTGAGACCAGCTCTGTGCTGTGGGAAGTTGTGAATTTGAAGCAGCCATCCAGTTTCAAGCCAGAGAAGTTTTTGTTTTCAGAAGGCAGTCTGTTTCTGAACCTTTCCCGGATTTCCACAGCAGAGTGGAAGAGAGTGAGAAGTCATGTGGTATACCTTTTACTAAAGTGGCAGCAGCTTTGCTTTGGGTAATATTACTAGATTTTTCTGGTTAAAAATCTATAGGGGAACTGTTGCCAAGTAACTTACTTGTGTGGTCTGACCGAGTGGGCTTTTTGGGGAACATTTTGTAAGATTATTTCAAATGTGTAATTTTAATCTTGTGTGTTAACAAATCTTTTATTTTTAATATCCAAAAAGAGTTACTGGGATTCTATGCTTCTAGGATCAGTAGTTTTACCCTCGTTTTCAAAATACAAAAAAAAAGTTATGATCATTACGACAAGTTTCGCTAACTCAGCAAATAACATCAGCTGCAGTCGTAGCAATTAATCTTGTCTCATTACACATTACCAGGTCCAAAATAGCCTGGTCCCTGGTTGGTTCTGTTAGGAAATAGAGATGATTTATGTAAGTTTTATATTTGTATTTTTTGGGTGTTAGGAATGAATTTTAAAGTTTAAGTTGAATTGTATTTGTGTGTTAAGGAAAGGTCAGGTTGAGTTATAGTTTCACTTTAAGGTGCCTGCATTTTTAATGAGGGATTTTACGACTCTAAGTTAAACACAAGAGTAAAACAAACTGGCTGTTGCCTAGCAACAGGGGTCCAGAGACACAGGCCCCTCCCACAGACGCACACAAGAAACGAGAAAAAACAGGTTTTTTGCTTTGGAAGTTGCATGAGTCCAGTTGTTTTGAAGACCGCTGCCAGGAGAGACTGGAAAAGGGGACACATAGCAAGTCCCAAGCTAATGAAAAGACCTCCAGGATCCAGGGGAGTGGAACAGGTGAAACTCCTTCTAGTCAAAGGACAGGAACCTGGAAAAGGTCCTGTTCTGTGGAAGTGAAAGTAAGGAGCAGAGAGAAGGCTTCCAGCTTAAAGGGACAAAATCTGCAGAAAGCAGATTTAAATTGAGAACGGCTTGCAAGAGGCCTGAAGATTCAAAGAGGCAAGTAATGGTTTGTAACTTATTTGCTATGGGCATGTGAAGTAGTGGTATTGTTGACAGCTGAGTCAGAGAGTGTGTGTGGAAGATGGCTTGAATGCTTATGGCAACCCAGAGGAGAGGAACATCAGAAGGAGAGTTCGAAACCCTTGAAGGGAACCTTTGCGGAAGGCACCTGACAGAAAGTATCGGTTTGGGAGAAGATTGCGAAGCGAGTTCTTGGGGAGTGGAGATTGGAAACCCTCATGTGGATAATGGAGTCCAGTGAAACTGGTTGACTCACAGTGACAAGTGTTTGGGGAGAGTTGGAGAGATCCATAGCATCTGGTTAGGGTGACATCTGTCACTTGGTTTGAGTGTGGTGTGCCTGACCACAGGTTGCCTATTGGGTTCACATGGACTGTGTACTTTCTGTAGACATTAAAGTATAAGATAGCTTTTGTAACTTGTGTTATCCTTACAAATCTGTATATATCTGTAAAGATATAGTTGTGGGTGAAGGAGTATTGTAATATAGTTAATCTTTTTTTGTTTAATAAATGTTTTAATTTTTGTTAAAAGTTCATTAGCTGATTCCTGTGATTCTGTTCAGTAGCCACCCTCCATATTTCTAAACAAACAAATAAAAGTTAGGATCTGTCAAGCTGGTTTCCACCCTGGGATCAGGCTTGTCCAGGGATAATTTTAGATGGGATCGTAACAGTTCCAGAATGCATTGTTCTAAGAAACTGTCCGGCATGCACTGTATGAACTCATTCTCCAGGTGATTTTTGCCAATTTGATTTGTCCAGTTGATGTGAAGATTAAGATTACCCATGATTATTGCAGTATCTACCCTGAAACCCCTGATTATTTGTTGTATACTCTCATCTACAGTGCTACTACTGTTTGGGGCCTATAAACCTCTCCCACCAGAGACTTCTTTGCTATTTCTTATCTCCAAGCAAACTGATTCTACATCATGACCTTCTGAACCAAGATCATTTCTCACTACTGTACTAATCTCATCCTTTATTATCAGAGCCACCCCATCTCCTTTTCCTTTTCTTCTGTCCATCCAAAATGTCAAATACCCTTGAATATTCAGGTGCCAGGCTAGGCCACTCAGACTCATAGACGTTTACAGCACAGACGTTTAGGGCCCGTCGTGTCTGCACCAGTCAACAAAGATCTAACCGCTAATCCTATTTTCCAGCGCTTGGCCCATAGCCCTGGAGGCTATGGCAACACAAGTGAATATTTAAATACTTCTTAAATGTTATGAGAGTTTCTGACTCAACCACCCTTTCAGGCAGTGAGTTCCTGACTCCCACCACCCTCTGGGTGAAAAAAAATTCTCCTCAACTCCCCCCTTAGCATCCTACCTCTTACCTTAAATCTATGCCCCCTGGTTATTGACTCCTCTCTTAATGGAAAAAGTGCCTTCCTATCCACCCTGTCTATGCTCCTCATAATCTTATACACCTCTATCAGATCCCCTCTCAACCTTCACTGCTCCAAGGAAAACAACCCCAGCCTATCCAATCTTTCCTCATAGCTCAGACTCTCCAGCCTAGGCAGCATCCTGGTAAATCTCCTCTGCACCCTCTCCAGTACAATCACATTCTTCCTACAATGTGCTGTCCGGAACTACACACAATACTCCAGTTGTGGCCTGACCAGCATTTTATACAGTCCCAGCATAACCTCCCTGCTCTTGTATTCTATGCCTCAGCTAATAAAGGCAAGTATCCCATACGCCTTCTTAACCACCTTATCTACCTGCCCTGCTACCTTCAGGGATCTGTGGACATGCACACCAAGGTCCTTCTGATCTTCAGTACTTTCCAGGGTCCTACCATTCATAGTGTAATCCCTTGCCTTGTTAACCCTCCCCAAGTGCATTACCTCACACTTTTCCGGGTTGAATTCCATTTGCCACTGCTCTGCCCACCTGACCAGTCCATTGATATCCTCCTGCAGTTTACAGCTATCCCCCTCACTATTTACCACTCTACCAATTTTTGTGTCATCTGTGAACTTCTAGATCATACCCTCTACATTTAAATCCAAATCATTTATGTACACCACAAACAGCAAGGACCCCAGCATTGAGCCCTGTAGAACCCCACTGGAAACAGATTTCCAGTCACAGAAACATCCCTCTACCATCACCCTCTGCTTCCTGCCTCTCAGCCAATTTTGGATCCATTGTGCCACTTTGCCTTGGATCCCATGGGCTCCTACTTTCTTGACCAGCCTGCCATGAGGGACCTTATCAAAAACCTTGCTCAAGCACATATAGACCACATTCTCTTAGCTTTCCAAATTTCCTTTTTAAGTTCCTCCCTGCACTTTTTATACTCACCATTACAGAGATGTGTTTAAGGTATTATATCAAGCTCATTTATTTGCGCTATCCGTTCACCTATATTATTATGATTGCTGTGAGCATTCAGATAAAGAGCCTTTAATTCTGTCTTTTTACCATTTTTGCTTACTCTGACCATATTTTTCCACCATTTCTGGATCTTATGGTGACCTCCAACATCACCACTGCTTCTCTACCCCATGATTGGTTCTGCATACTTATAGAATCAGAGAATGGTTATAGCATCGAAGGAGGCTATTTGGCCCATCTTGTCCATGTTGGCTCTCTACAAGAGTAATTCACCTAGTCCCACTGCCCTGCCTTTTCCCTGTTGCCCTGCAAATGTTTTCTTCTAGGTACTTAAACCAATTCTTTTTTGAAAGCTGCAATTGAATCTGCCCTCACCATATTCTCAGGCAGTGCATTCCAGGTCCTAACCGCTCTGTAGAAATCTGTTTTTCTTCACGTTGCCTTTGGTTCTTTTGCTCATTTCCTTAAATCAAAATCCTCTGATTCTCAACCCTTTCACCAGTTTCGATCTATCTACTCTGTCCAGACCTCATGATTTTGAAATCTCTATCAAATCTCTTCTCAATATTCTCTTCCCTAAGGAGAATAACCTCAGCTTCTCCAATCTATTCACGTAATTGAAGTCTCTCGTCCCTGGAACCATCCTAGTAAATCTTTTCTGCACCCCCTTTAAACCCATCACATTTTCCCTAAAGTGTGGTGCCCAGACTTGGGGACACTACTCCAGTTAACAGTGAACCTCATTCACATGGAAATACCTTCAATAGTGTGAATCGGACACTGTACCCATCATACTGTTCCTGGATTCAATCACTCTCCATTCCCGTCTCCAAACCTGGACATTATCCATAATCCAAGCTGACCAGTCAACTTCATCTCAACATGGGGCCTCTGACTCTCTGTTCCCTGTTTACTACCAGGACTAATATATCCTAATCTGGCTCTGTACCTGTTATTACCCCAGCTGATAATACTGGACAAGTCAAATCCTAGGGTGAAATCTGGCTGATAGATCCAAACTTGTTTTTTTTAGAAATGTGGAGGAAAGTTACTAAATAAATTCACAGGAGTCTGCTGATGAATTTTTAACACATAATTAAATATTTATTAAACAAGAAAAATTATACCAGACAATTTTGGAAAGACCTCAATACAAACACAAGACAATTCAAGTTCCCATTATTCCTTTACCCAGCAATATCTTTACAAACACATAAACCAGTGAAGAGTTACCACCAGCTTACCACACAAGGGAGGGGAGGGGGAGGAGGAAGGGGGTTGGGAGGGGGAGGGGGGGAGTGGGAAAGAGGCAGGGGGGTTGGGGAGGAGGGGGGTTGGGGAGGCGTGGTTGGGGTTGGGGAGGGGGAGGGGGTGGGGGTTGGGGAGGAGGGGTGTTGGGGACGGGGGTTGGGGAGGAGGGGGAGGAGGAGGGTTGGGGAGGAGGGGGAGGAGGAGGGTTGGGGAGGAGGGGATTGAGGAGGGGGTTGGGGAGGAGGAGGGGGGTTGGGGAGGAGGGGAGGAGGAGGGGGGTTGGGGAGGAGGGGAGGAGGAGGGGAGGAGGAGGGGGGTTGGGGAGGAGGGGAGGAGGAGGAGGGTTGGGGAGGAGAGGAGGAGGGGATTGAGGAGGAGGAGGAGGGGGTTAGGGAGGAGGGGGGTTGGGGAGGAGGGTTGGGGAGGGGATTGAGGAGGAGGAGGGGGTTAGGGAGGAGGAGGGTGGTTGGGGAGGAAAGGAGGGGAGGTTGGGGAGTAGGGGGAGGAGAGGAGGGGGTTGGGGAGTGGGAGGAGAGGAGGGGGTTGGGGAGTGGGGGAAGAGAGGAGGGGGTTGGGGAGGGGGAGAGGGAGGAAGAGGAATATAAGGAGAGGGGTGAAATATAAGCTGGTTTAAGGTTGGGTGGTGGGGGGTGGGGTGGGGGGAGAGAAGTGGGGGGTGGGGTGGGGGGAGAGAAGTGGGGGGTGGGTGGGGGGAGAGAAGTGGGGGTTGGGGTGGGGGGAGAGAAGTGGGGGGGCGGGGTGGGGGGAGAGAAGTTAGGGGGTGGTGGGGGATGGGGGGAGAGAAGTTGGGGGGTGGGGTGGGGTGGGGGGAGAGAAGTGGGGGGGGTGGTGTGGTTGTAGGGACAAGCAAGCAGTGATGAGCAGATAATCAAAAAGAAGTCACCGACAAAAGAACATAGGTGTTGAAGGTGGTGATATTATCTAAACGAATTTGCTAATTAAGAATGGATGGGCTTTATTTCACTCCAAACACTCCCATTACTGTCCAAAGTCCTCACCTTATTTTGTTTAAGCTGTCTGTTACATTGGTGAGCCAACTAATCTGACTGAAACTTTGTCTCTCTCACAAGGGTTTCCAATGTTAGGGAGGGAGTTCCAGGATTTTGACACAGCGAGAGAGAAGGAACAGCGATATATTTCCAAGTCAGGATGGTGAGTGACTTGGAGGGGAACTTCCAGGTGGTGGTGTTCCCCATGTGTCTGCTGCTATTGTCCTTCTAGATGGTAGAGGTCGTGGGTTTGGAAGGTGCTGTCTAAGAAGCCTTGGTGAATGCCCGCAGTGCATCTCGTAGATGGTACACACACTGCTGCTACTGTGCGTCGGTGGTGGAGGGAGTGTATGTGGATGGGGTGCCAATCAAGCGGGGCTGCTTTCTCCTGGATGGTGTTCAGTTTCTTCAGTGTTGTGGGAGCTACGCTCATCCAGGCAAGTGGGGAGTATTCCATCACATTCCTGACTTGTGCCTTGTAGATGGTGGACAGGCTTTGGGGTGTCAGGAGGTGAGTTACTCGTCACAGGCTTCCTAGCCTCTGATAAGAACAAAAAAACTGCGGATGCTGGAAATCCAAAACAAAAACAGAATTACCTGGAAAAACTCAGCAGGTCTGGCAGCATCGGCGGAGAAGAAAAGAGTTGACGTTTCGAGTCCTCATGACCCTTCAACAGAACTTGCGTTCGAGTCCAAGAAAGAGTTGAAATATAAGCTGGTTTAAGGTGTGTGTGTGGGGGGCGGAGAGATAGAGAGACAAAGAGGTGGAGGGGGGGGTGGGGGTGTGTGGTTGTAGGGACAAACAAGCAGTGATAGAAGCAGATCATCAAAAGATGTCAACGACAATAGTACAATAGAACACATAGGTGTTAAAATTAAAGTTGGTGATATTATCTAAACGAATGTGCTAATTAAGAATGGATGGTAGGGCACTCAAGGTATAGCTCTAGTGGGTTTTTTTTTTTAATTTTAATATATAATGGGAATAGGTGGGAAAAGGAAAATCTTTATAATTTATTGGAAAAAAAAGGGAAGGGGGAAACAGAAAGGGAGTGGGGATGGGGGAGGGAGCTTACGACCTAAAGTTGTTGAATTCAATATTCAGTCCAGAAGGCTGTAAAGTCCCTAGTCGGAAGATGAGGTGTTGTTCCTCCAGTTTGCGTTGGGCTTCACTGGAACAATGCAGCAAGCCAAGGACAGACATGTGGGCAAGAGAGCAGGGTGGAGTGTTGAAATGGCAAGCGACAGGGAGGTTTGGGTCATTCTTGCGGACAGACCGCAGGTGTTCTGCAAAGCGGTCGCCCAGTTTACGTTTGGTCTCTCCAATGTAGAGGAGACCACATTGGGAGCAACGGATGCAGTAGACTAAGTTAGGGGAAATGCAAGTGAAATGCTGCTTCACTTGAAAGGAGTGTTTGGGTCCTTGGACGGTGAGGAGAGAGGAAGTGAAGGGGCAGGTGTTGCATCTTTTGCGTGGGCATGGGGTGGTGCCATAGGAGGGGGTTGAGGAGTAGGGGGTGATGGAGGAGTGGACCAGGGTGTCCCGGAGGGAGCGATCCCTACGGAATGCCGATAAGGGGGGTGAAGGGAAGATGTGTTTGGTGGTGGCATCATGCTGGAGTTGGCGGAAATGGCGGAGGATGATCCTTTGAATGCGGAGGCTGGTGGGGTGATAAGTGAGGACAAGGGGGACCCTATCATGTTTCTGGGAGGGAGGAGAAGGCGTGAGGGCGGATGCGCGGGGGATGGGCCGGACACGGTTGAGGGCCCTGTCAACGACCGTGGGTGGAAAACCTCGGTTAAGGAAGAAGGAGGACATGTCAGAGGAACTGTTTTTGAATGTAGCATCATCGGAACAGATGCGACGGAGGCCCTTCCCACCTACATCCGTGATTCCTCTGACACCTTACGTCACATCAACAATTTCCAGTTCCCTGGTCCCAACCGCTTACTCTTCACCATGGACGTCCAATCCCTCTACACCTCCATCCCCCACCAGGATGGTCTGAGGGCCCTTAGCTTCTTCCTCGAACAGAGGCCCGAACAATCCCCATCCACCACTACTCTCCTCCGTCTGGCTGAACTTGTTCTCACACTGGACAATTTCTCCTTCAACTCCTCTCACTTCCTCCAAATAAAAGGTGTGGCTATGGGTACCTGCATGGGCCCCAGCTATGCCTGTCTCTTTATGGGGTATGTGGAACATTCCTTGTTGCAGTCCTACTCCGGCCCCCTTCCACAACTCTTTCTCCGGTACATCGATGATTACTTCGGTGCCGCTTCATGCTCTCGTCAGGACTTGGAAAAATTTATTAATTTTGCTTCCAATCTCCACCCCTCCATCATTTTCACGTGGTCCATCTCTGACACTTCCCTTCCCTTCCTTGACCTCTCTGTCTCAATCTCTGGTGATAGACTGTCCACCAATATCCATTACAAACCCACCGACTCCCACAGCTATCTCGACTACAGCTCCTCACACCCTGCGTCCTGTAAGGACTCCATCCCATTCTCTCAATTCCTTCGCCTCCGTCGCATCTGTTCCGATGATGCTACATTCAAAAACAGTTCCTCTGACATGTCCTCCTTCTTCCTTAACCGAGGTTTTCCACCCACGGTCGTTGACAGGGCCCTCAACCGTGTCCGGCCCATCCCCCGCGCATCCGCCCTCACGCCTTCTCCTCCCTCCCAGAAACATGATAGGGTCCCCCTTGTCCTCACTTATCACCCCACCAGCCTCCGCATTCAAAGGATCATCCTCCGCCATTTCCACCAACTCCAGCATGATGCCACCACCAAACACATCTTCCCTTCACCCCCCTTATCGGCATTCCGTAGGGATCGCTCCCTCCGGAACACCCTGGTCCACTCCTCCATCACCCCCTACTCCTCAACCCCCTCCTGTGGCACCACCCCATGCCCACGCAAAAGATGCAACACCTGCCCCTTCACTTCCTCTCTCCTCACCGTCCAAGGACCCAAACACTCCTTTCAAGTGAAGCAGCATTTCACTTGCATTTCCCCCAACTTAGTCTACTGCATCCGTTGCTCCCAATGTGGACTCCTCTACATTGGAGAGACCAAACGTAAACTGGGCGACCGCTTTGCAGAACACCTGCGGTCTGTCCGCAAGAATGACCCAAACCTCCCTGTCGCTTGCCATTTCAACACTCCACCCTGCTCTCTTGCCCACATGTCTGTCCTTGGCTTGCTGCATTGTTCCAGTGAAGCCCAACGCAAACTGGAGGAACAACACCTCATCTTCCAACTAGGGACTTTACAGCCTTCTGGACTGAATATTGAATTCAACAACTTTAGGTCGTAAGCTCCCTCCCCCATCCCCACTCCCTTTCTGTTTCCCCCTTCCCTTTTTTTTCCAATAAATTATAAAGATTTTCCTTTTCCCACCTATTCCAATTATATATTAAAATTAAAAAAAAAACCCACTAGAGCTATACCTTGAGTGCCCTACCATCCATTCTTAATTAGCACATTCGTTTAGATAATATCACCAACTTTAATTTTAACACCTATGTGTTCTATTGTACTATTGTCGTTGACATCTTTTGATGATCTGCTTCTATCACTGCTTGTTTGTCCCTACAACCACACACCCCCCCCCCCCCCTCCACCTCTTTGTCTCTCTATCTCTCCGCCCCCCACACACACACCTTAAACCAGCTTATATTTCAACTCTTTCTTGGACTCGAACGCAAGTTCTGTTGAAGGGTCATGAGGACTCGAAACGTCAACTCTTTTCTTCTCCGCCGATGCTGCCAGACCTGCTGAGTTTTTCCAGGTAATTCTGTTTTTGTTCCTAGCCTCTGACCTGCTCTTGTAGCCACAGTATTTATATGGCTAGTCCAGTTCAGTTTCTGGTCAATGGTAACCCCCAGGATGTTGATAGTGGGGGATTCAGTGATGGTAATGCCATTGAACATCAAGGGGCGCTGGTTGGTTCTCTCTTGTTGAAGATGGTCATTGCCTGACACTTGTGTGGTGTGAATGTTACTTGCCACTTGTCAGCCCAAGCCTGGATATTGTCCAGGTCTTGCTGCATTTGGACATGGACTGCTTCAGTATCTGAGGAGTTGCGAATGGTGCTGAACATTGTGCAATCATCAGTGAACATCCCCACTTCTGACCTTATGATGGAAGGAAGGTCATTGATGAAGCAGCTGAAGATGGTTGGGCCAAGGACACTACCCTGAGGAACTCCTGCAGTGATGTCCTGGAGCTAAGGTGACTGACCTCCAACAACCACAACCATCTTCTCTTGTGCTGGGTGTGACTCCAACCAGCTGCAGGGCACACCAACTCAGGGCAGAGGAGATTTACTGGAATGTTCGCAGAAGAGGGACCTCAGTTCATATGGAGAGACTGGGAGAAGCTGGGATTGTTCTCCTTAGAGCAGAGAAGGTTAAGGGGGAGATTGAATCGAGGTGTTCAAAATCAGGAAGGGTTTGGATAGAGTAAATGTGGAGAAACTGTTTCCAGCAGCAGGAGGGTCGGTAACCAGAGGGACACAGATTGAAGAGAATCGGTGAAAGAGCCAAAGGGGGAGATGAGGAGAATGTTTTTTTAACACAGCGAGTTGTGATCTGGAAGTTGCTGCCTGAAAGGGCGTTGGAAGCAGATTCAATAGGAACTTTCAAAAGGGGGAATTGGATAAATACTTGAAAAGTATTTGCAGGACTTTGGGGGAAAGAGCCAGGGGTAGTGGGACTAATTGGATAGATCTTTCAAAGAAGAAGCACAGGCTTGATGGGCAGACTGACCTCCTGTGATGTAGCATTCTGAGAAGCGATTACTTTGACACATCTTGCCCATCCATCGGTTGAAATCTATGCAAACCCCACCTGCAGGTACAAAAGCTGCTAATCTTCACTACAATCAGAATTCTCCACAGATCCTGCCAAACTTGCTGAGCATTTTCCATCATTTACTGTTTATATGTCACCCGATCAATTCCTGTTTGTAGTTTTCCTGCTGTAATCCAGGAGTCCAGCCCAGGGAGTCAGTGTTCCTTCCTGTGGAATGTTTCCTGATCTCTGTTCTAAACTCTGTGTTAGTTTCTGCCTCCTTTTATTTCCTGGTTTCTCCCTGTGTCCCAGTGTCCTGTAGTTACATTGTGAGTTAATATTGTTCAGGATTCACCTTTCCTATTCCCCGCCATATCCTCCCACCCGAAACTTCTGCTGCGCTGATGATACGTGGATAGACTCCATATGAAATGGTTCAACTTTGACAACTCTCCAACAAGATCAGACCAGCATTACAATCTTTAGTTCAACGTCAATTTTAAGGAGTGTAACACAACAGAGTTACTGAACCAGCTCAATTCACACAATTACTTATCAGCCAGTGACTTTATAAATCATAAAAGATTTTTAAGTGCATTAACAGCAAAACCTGCAGTCACACCAGCAGCAAGAAGAACAGCGAAAGGAGCAGACGGAACTAGAGCAGCACCTAGAAGAGCGGTACCAACACCTGCAGCCACACCACGAGCAGCAGCAGCAGCCTGTGGGAAGAGATTGAATCAGTTAGAGGTAGAAACAGGACAGTGAAGATGTTTTCAATAACGCTGGGATCCCAGCTATATATAAACTGCTCAGTCTTTGAGGGTATGACCTCTGGTGACCTACGCACTCTGCCCTTCCCAGCTAACATATGCCTCGTTCTCCATTCCCGTTCTTTGGAATAACCAGGGATTTCTTGCCACACCCACCACGGTCCACCATTCCCCAAATCACATTCCAAATGGGATGTCCCTTCATAGTGTCCTCTTGACCAAGATCCTGTAATAAAAGCACCAACAATAACCTTTCCAAAAACCTTCTCCAAAAGCACATTCAATCATACATAAACAAACTATTCAGCTTTCACTTACATTCCCTTAGTGCCTGTCCTGTGGGTGCCTTTACCTGTCCTAATGCTCCTACACAGTGTTACCCAAGTGGCTGCAGCGTAGCTGGTGGAAGGCTGCTGGCTTTCACTGAGAGAGACTGAAGATGCTCTCACAGGATACCCTCAATCAGCTCTGGGGCTTGAGGGCCCGGTTTCAGACTGGAATCGGTGGCAGCAGCCTGAGCCTCCACTTCAGCACTGAGCTGTTGGCTGTTTGTGTCTGAGCTGTGTGAAAGCTGAGATATCTGGGTTTGCAAGTACAGTCGTGGTGACAGCCAACACCTCTCTGGTCAAAGGGCGAGGCTCTTGGCTCTGTCAGATGTCCTGTATCATGTTGGAACCAGACTCCTTCATGCTCTTTGACAGTGACAGGAGACTGTCAAGGCTGTCAGTGCATCAAACATCTCGGTAACTCATTTCTCGTTATCTTGACTCCCTTCTCTCTCCCCTTGTCCAGTCCCTTCCCACCTACATCCGTGATTCCTCTGACACCTTACGTCACATCAACGATTTCCAGTTCCCTGGCCCCAATCGCTTCTTCTTCACCATGGACGTCCAATCCCTCTACACCTCCAACCCCCACCAGGATGGTCTGAGGGCCCTTAGCTTCTTCCACGAACAGAGGCCCGAACAATCCCCATCCACCACTACTCTCCTCCGTCTGGCTGAACTTGTTCTCACATTGAACAATTTCTCCTTCAACTCCTCTCACTTCCTCCAAATAAAAGGTGTGGCTATGGGTACCCTCATGGGCCCCAGCTATGCCTGTCTCTTTATGGGGTATGTGGAAAATTCCTTGTTCCAGTCCTACTCTGGCCCCCTTCCACAACTCTTTCTCCGGTACATCGATGATTACTTCGGTGCTGCTTCTTGCTCTCGTTGGGATTTGGAAAAATTTATTAATTTTGCTTCCAATCTCCACCCCTCCATCATTTTCACGTGGTCCATCTCTGACACTTCCCTTCCCTTCCTTGACCTCTCTGTCTCAATCTCTGGTGATAGACTGTCCACCAATATCCATTACAAACCCACCGACTCCCACAGCTATCTCGACTACAGCTCCTCGCACCCCGCTTCCTGTAAGGACTCCATCCCATTTTCTCAGTTCCTTCGCCTCCGTTCCGATGATGCTACCTTCAAAAACAGTTCCTCTGACATGTCCTCCTTCCTTAACCGAGGTTTTCCACCCACGGTCGTTGACAGGGCCCTCAACCGTGTCCGGTGAAGCAGCATTTCACTTGCATTTCCCCCAACTTAGTCTACTGCATTCGTTGCTCCCAATGTGGTCTCCTCTACATTGGAGAGACCAAACGTAAACTGGGCGACCGCTTTGCAGAACACCTGCGGTCTGTCCGCAAGAATAGCCCAAACCTCCCTGTCGCTTGCCATTTTAACACTCCACCCTGCTCTCTTGCCCACATGTCTGTCCTTGGCTTGCTGCATTGTTCCAGTGAAGCCCAACGCAAACTGGAGGAACAACACCTCATCTTCCGACTCGGCACTTTACAGCCTTCCGGACTGAATATTGAATTCAACAACTTTAGGTCTTGAGCTCCCTCCCCCATCCCCACCCCCTTTCTGTTTCCCCCTTCCTTTTTTTTACCAATAAGTTATATAGATTTTTCTTTTCCCACCTATTTCCATTATTTTTAAATATTTTAAAATCTTTTATGCTCCCCCCACCCCCACTAGAGCTATACCTTGAGTGCCCTACCGTCCATTCTTAATTAGCACATTCGTTTAGATAATATCACCAACTTTAACACCTATGTGTTCTTTTGTTCTATTGTTGTTGACATCTTTTGATGATCTGCTTCTATCACTGCTTGTTTGTCCCTACAACCAAACCAACCCCCTCCACCTCTCTCTCTCTCTCTCTCTCCGCCCCCCCCACACACCTTAAACCAGCTTATATTTCAACTCTTTCTTGGACTCGAACTCAACTTCTGTCGAAGGGTCATGAGGACTCGAAACATCAACTCTTTTCTTCTCCGCCGATGCTGCCAGACCTGCTGAGTTTTTCCAGGTAATTCTGTTTTTGTTTTGGATTTCCAGCATCCGCAGTTTTTTTGTTTTTATCTCGGTCTGCATGTTCATCAGCGTTCTCCTGTCAGCTGCTCCATGCATTCATCCTCTGAATCCCCTGTAGCAGAACCTGTCTGTGACCTCACCCTGCAGTGAGCTGGCACCTTCCTGATCTTTCCCCTTGTTCTGGCTGCGAGCCGCTCGTGCCCAGTGACTCGCCACATACAGATCCTGACTCCACACTACCTTCTACAGTTCATGCAGTGCCACTATCTGAGCTGGTGGCTGAGGGTGTCAGATTAAATGACAGGGTCTCTACATCAGCCCGGTGGTGTTATTCTCACCCTCCCTCCTGGGGCTGCTGCAGCTGACCAGATGACTGTTCTGTTGTGTTTGAAAGAAGAATATGTCTGTCCATGACAGTATCAGTAGGAGTGACCACTACACAGACCTTGTGGAGGCAAATTCCTGTCCTCACACTGAAGATACCCTCCATCATGTTGTGTGCCACTACCACTATGCTAAATGGGATAGATTTCAAACAGATCTAGCAACTTAAAACTGGGCATCCATGAAGCATTGTATATAACCACAACCTGTAACCTCATGGCCCAGCATATCCCCCACTCTACCATAACCACCAAGCCAGGGGATCAGCCCTGGTTCAATGAAGAGTGCAGAAGGGCATGCCAGGAGCAGCACCAGGCATACCTAAAAATGAGGTGTCAACCTGGTGAAGCTACAACACAGGACTACTTGCGTGCCAAACAGTATAATCATCAAGTGATAGACAGAGCTAAGCAATCCCACAACCAGAGGATCAGATCTAAGCTCTGCAGTCCTGCCACATCCAGTCGTGAATGGTGCTGGACAATTAAACAACTCACTGGAGGAGGAGGCTCCACAGATATCCCCATCCTCAATGATGGGTGAGCCCTGCACATCAGTGTGAAAGATAGGGCTGAAGCATTTGCAGCCATCTTTAGACAGAGGTGCTGAGTGGATGATCCATCTCGGCCTCCTCTGGAGGACCTCAGTATCACAGCCAATTCAATTCACTCCGTTTGATATCAAGAAATGGCTGAAGGCACTGGACGTTGCAAAGACTATGGGTCCTGACAATAGTATGGAAGACCTGTGCTCCAGGGCTAGCTGCATGCCTTAACCAAGCTGTTCTAGTACAGCTAGAACACTGGCATCTGCCCGGCTATGTGGAAAATTGCCCAAGTGTGTCCTGCACACAGAAAGCAGGACAAATCCAACCCGGCCAATTACTGCCCCTTCTCGCTCATCAGTAAAGTGATGGAAGGGATTATCAACAGTGCTATCAGTCAGCACATACGCAGCAATAACTTGCTCACTGACACTTAGTTTGGCTTCTGCTAGAGCCACTCAGCTCTTGACTGCTTTACAGCCTTGGTTCAAACATGTACAAAAGAGCTGAACTCCGGAGGTGAGGTGAGAGTGACTGCCCTTGACACCAAACCAGCATTTGACTGAATGAGACATCAAGGAGCCCTAGCAAAACTGGAGTCCTCAGATACTGAAGCAGCCCATGTCCATATGCAGCAAGGACTGGACAATATTCATGCTTGGGCTGTTTAATGGCAAGTAAAATATTCACACCACACAAGTGCCAGGCAATGACCATCTCCAACAAATGCAAATCCTCCCCTTGACATTCAATGGTATTACCATCGCTGAGTCCCCCACCATCAACATCCTGGGAGTTACCATTGGCCAGAAACGGAACTGGACTAGCCATATAAATACTGTGGCTACAAGAGCAGATCCAACGCTGGAAATCTTGTGATGTGTAACTCACCCCCTGGCTCCCCAAAGCCTGTCACCCATCTACAAGACACAAGTCAGGAGTGTGATGGAATACTCCCCACTTGCCTGGATGAGTGCAGCTCCCACAACACTCAAGAAGCTTGACACAGTCCAAGACAAAGCAACCTGCTTGATTGGCACCCCATCCACAAACATTGACTCCCTCCACCACTGACGCATAGTAGCAGCAGTGTGTACCATCTACAAGATGCACTGCAGCAACTCACCAAGGCTCCTTAGACAACACCTTCCAAACCCATGACCACTACCATCTAGAAGGACAAGGGCAGCAGATAGATGGGAACACCACCACCTGGAAGTTCCCCTCCAAATCACTCACCATCCTGACTTGGAAATATATCGGCCGTTCCTTCACTGTCGCTGGGTCAAAATCCTGGAACTCCCTCCCTAACAGCACTGCGGGTGTACCTACACCACATGGACGGCAGTGGCTCAAGAAGGCAGCTCACCACCACCTTCTCAAGGGGCAACTAGGGATGGGCAAAAAAAATGCTGGCCCGGCCAGCGACACCCACACCCCATGAAGGAATAAAAAGAGTCTGACAAATGAGGCTGTATGGAGTTTGCAAGCTGCCTGGCTTAATGGGACCAGACACAGGAAAACCCAGGGCCAAACTTGGGGGAAGATGCAATTTTATTTATTCATTCATGGGATATGGGCTTCGTTGGCTTGGCCAGCATTTATTGCCTATCCCTAGTTGCCCTTGAGAAGGTGGTAATGAGCTGCCTTCTTGAGCCGCTACAGTCCATGGTATGTAGGTACACCCACAGTGCTGTGAGGGAGGGAGTTCCAGGAGTTTGACCCAGTGTCAGTGAAGGAACGGCCGGTATATTTCCAAGTCAGGATGGTGAGTGACTTGGAGGGGAACTTCCAGGTGGTGGTGTTCCCATCTATTTGCTGCCCTTGTCCTTCTAGATGATAGTGGTTGTGGGTTTGAAAGGTGATGTCTAAGGAGCCTTGGTGAATTCCTGCAGTGCATCTTGTAGATGGTACACACACTGCTGCTACTGTGTGTCGGTGGTGGAGGGAGTGAATGTTTGTGGATGGGGTGCCAATCAAACTGCTTTGTCTTGGATGGTGTTGATCTTCTTGAGTGTTGTTGAAGCTGCGCTCATCCAGGCAAGTGGGGAGTATTCCATCACACTCCTGACTTGTGTCTTGTAGATGGTGGACAGGTTTTGGGGTGCAGGAGGTGAGTTACTCATCACAGGATTCCCAGCCTCTGACCTGCTCTTGTAGCCACAGTATTTATATGGCTAGTCCAGTTCAATTTCTGGTCAATGGTAACCCCCAAGATGTTGATAGTGGGGGATTCAGTGATGGTAATGCCATTGAACATCAAGGGGCGATGGTTGGATTCTCTCTTGTTGGAGATGGTCATAACCTGACACTTGTGTGGCGCGAATGTTACTTGCCACTTGTCAGCCCAAGCCCGGATATTGTCCAAGTCTTGCTGCTTTTGGACATGGACTGCTTCAGTATCTGAGGAGTTGTGAATGGTGCTGAGCATTGTACAATCATCAGCGAACATCCCCACTTCTGACCTTCTGATGGAAGGAAGGTCATTGATGAAGCAGCTGAAGGTGGTTGAGCCAAGGACACTACCCTGTATCAGCCCCTTGTATCAATGTGTCTCAGACATTTGGAGAGATGCTGGCTGAGAGACCAAAGACATATCAGATTCCCCTCCTTCCCAGTCTATAATTACCTGTGGGCTATGGGATTTACACACCTGATATGATATTTTTTTACCGTATCGAAGCTCATTAACAAAGTGTTCACAGTTTGCTGCTGTTATTTTGTATTTCATTCTCTTTCCAATCTTTGCTCCAGCGTTTTTTATTATCTGGTCAACAGGTAATGGGACCCTTTTCTTGTCAGAACTATTGTTGACACGGTACTTGTAATTTCCAGCAACCTCAGAGAGAAGTTGCTTTTTAACCACAGCACATTCCGTAGAACTGGACAATCCAATTGCCATTGAACTTGATCCTCCATCTGGAAAATATATTAAAGAAAAGGTTTGTTGAGGCTGTTAGATTACCCAGTGTGGATACAGTTAAAAGGGTATGACATGGGTTAGGTACAGTTAAAGGGAATGTGTTACTGAGGCTGATTAAAAAGTTACAAGTTACAATTCTCTGATACCTTTAAGAGTAACATTCACAAGGTGTATCGGAGAGGAGTGAAATGAAGAGCAGGGTTATTGAGTCCAGGGAGCTGAGCTGAGCTTTGCTCACTGAGGGTTTGAGGGAGCTGTTGTAAGGTTGCTTGGTGTCTCACTAAGAGATCTGGAGGCTTGTGTGTTTGAGGATAAACCATTCACTTTAACACACAACTATATACATCTCTCCAAGAAATAGCCGTTACTGGGTGCTACCTTCATGCCGACTTCTCTCAGACACTCTCCACACTGTTCTGTCTACCATCATGTGTCTCTCTACATCATACTATTCTCCAGTCCCACATTAACCCTTGCTATGCTGAAAATCCTTATACTACACCACCCCTTAAAACATTTACAGTACAATCTTTTTTTATGTGCTACTCCTCCCACACAAGTCTCTGACCTTACAAATCCAGGCAGTCTTGAGGTTTTGCAATTCTTCCAGATTTTGTTCTCTTCCCATTCAGAAGAGTGGTAGTCTCAGTTGCTTCAGGCTGACTTTGTTGGCTCTGAGTTGAAATTGTAGTATTCTGCACCCCTTCATGTTGAATTTTCTCTTTCTCAACCCTCCGTCTTGTGCAGTTGGATACCATTTGCTTATCCTGTTCCTTCCAGAGGGCATGTTCACTCCATTCATTCATAGAGTGGACTTGGGTTTTCTTTCTCCATGGGGTCTGCCTTGAACTTGACATTTCAGAAATAGAACCTTCATTTCCACGTCTTTCACAGTTTCACCCAAATATTTGTTTACTCACTTATTTTCCAGATTTTTTTTCAAACTTATTAATCTTTTTGTTCCCCTCAGCCACTATGTAAGAAATTGGGGTCTTAATAAACTGGTATTTTCTACATAGTATAGAATTTTTATGAGATTAGCTGAACAGCATTGATTCTCTCTCTGGAAAGGCAATTTCTAAACACTCCAACGTCTAAACAATCCCTGGAAATATCAGGGTCACTTGGTTCAAGCTG
Organism: Carcharodon carcharias; assembly: GCF_017639515.1. NCBI lineage: Eukaryota > Metazoa > Chordata > Chondrichthyes > Lamniformes > Lamnidae > Carcharodon > Carcharodon carcharias. The sequence continues at coordinate 1,164,966 of NW_024470767.1, forward strand.
CATGTTGTCCTTCCTAAGTTGGTAGGATGGTGTCTTGTGTATCGCCCTTATCTATGCAAGTGTTTGGAAAGGGGGAAGAAACAACCCTCAGCATGCTGTAAACTAAAAGGCTGATCTGAAGCAGGGTGACGAACAGGGGAGGTGGCAACCACTCTGACAGTTTGGGTACCTGCCATGTATCCATTGGCATGAAGGGTTTGAATTGATAATTGACACTGGGTAAGCTACCAGCCCCCAGAAAAAGGGTATATTAACAAGTGCTCAGGGACAGGGAGGTGGGGCTGGTGAGGTAGCAGTGCTCATCATGCAGCCGCTTTCTTCAGATGGAAGAGGAAGAAGAAGAGGAGGAGAAAGACTGAAGGAAGAGTTCCCTGACACTTGGACTAGAGAGCAGAATGCTGTTATCACAAGCTGCTGAGAACAACACACACTCTGTGCCAGCCATCTGTTCGTCCTCTGGGATCTGTAAACCACTCTCAACTATCATGGGTCGTACACTTTTTCTGTCTAATTAGTTAATGTATCATATCTAAACTGTTGCTTCTTAATAAACTATCTTAAAATCACTTAAGAATAGTAAACTGTCCATCTTAAGCATTTGTGGCCTCGAATCCAAAAACCCTACAACAACTCCGGTGAGTGCAGTTGGCTTTGTTTCAGAGTTATTTGCCCAACTTTTATACAAGATTCACAACTTTGTCTGGCATTCAGTTTCTTTTGGAGCCTTCCATGGCCACTGAATGTTCCTTAGACTCATTCAATTCACTGTTAGATCTTCAATCTGATTCTTAGAATTTTCCTTATCTACTTTTAGAGTCTGGACTGCTGTTCCATACTGCTCATCTCATCATTCCAAAGTTCAAGAATTTCATTGCTCTTTTCACGATGAAGTTCCAACATCTCATCAGTTTGCGTTGTTAATTCTGCATTCCACCAACTGTTCTGATTCATCAGGAATTCCTTTTCCTGTTCCAGGCATTTTTCACGATAATTAATAGAGACTTCTGATATTTCAAGTTCTAGTTTTTCATTATGTTATGATGTGGCAGGTGGTATTTGCCGGGCTAACCAAATCCCAAAGGGAAACTTGGTCAGGCTATCACAATGTTTTTGCAATTTGTATTTTTATCATGAGAAGGTATCTGTACTGAAGTCAGAAGTAAAGATTCCATTACCACCCTAGAGATATTAAATGTTAAATTTAAACATTTCTTAACAAAAGAAAACTTAAACACACAAGATTACAGCTACACAGTTAAATTTAGTCTTTTAACATTTCTCAGAAGATTTCTACTTTGCTACACTCACAAATAAATACTCTTTTCCAGGCAACAGTTCCTATAGATTCTTAATACATAAAAGATCCAGTAATATTACCGCAAGGCACCCACTGTTGCTATAACTTAGGCTGTCTATATCCCTCTGTAGACTCTTTGTGTCTTCCTCACTACTTCCCTTCCCACTTATTTTTGTGTCATCCACAAACTTGGCATTAGTACATTCATTCCCTCATCCAATTTGTTACTATATATTGTAAATAATTGAGGCCCCAGCACTGATCCCTGTGGCACCCACTAGTTACAGGTTGCCACCCTGAAAATGCCACCTTAACCCAGTTCTATGTCTTCTATTCATTACCAATCCTCTATCCATGCTAATACACTTTTCCCAACACCATGGGCTCTTATCAAACGTCTTTTGGAAATCCAAATATATTACATCTACTGGTTGCCCTTTATCTATCCTGCTTGTTACCTCCTCAAAAAATTCTCATAAATTTGTCAGGCATGATTTCCCCTTCATGAAGCCTTGCTGACTCTGCTTGATTAGATTATGTAATTCTAAATGCTTTGCTATTGCATCCTTTATAATAGATTCTGACATTTTCCCAATGACAGATGTTAAGCTAACAGGCCTATAGTTACCTGTTTATTGTCACCCTCTCTTTTTGAGTAAGGGTATTACATTGGCAGTTTTCCAATCCTCTGGGACTTTTCCAGAATCTAAGGATTATTGGAAGATTACTACCAGTGCATCCACTATCTCTGTAGCTACTTCCTTTAATATCCTAGGATGCAACCCATCCAGGGTCCAGGGGACTTATTGGCCTTTAGCCCCATTAGTTTGCCTAGAACTTTTTCTCTAATGTTAGTTATTGTACACATTTCCTCCCCCCTTTTGACCCTTTGATTATTTCGTATTTTTGGAATGCTATTAGTGTCTTCTACTGTGAAGATTGAAGCAAAGTATTTATTCAACTCCTCTGTCATTTCCTGGCTCCCCATTATTATTCCCCCAACCTCATTTTCTAAGGGGCCTATGTTTACTTTGGCCTCTGTCTTCCTTTCTATATATTTAAAGAAGCTCTGACTGTTTTTATATTATTTGCTATATTACCCTCAAAGTTTATTTTCTCCCTCTTTGTTAATCTTTTGGTCATTTTTGTTGGTTTTTAAAACTTTCCCAATCCTCAGGCTCATTACTAATCTTTGCCATATTGTATGTTTTTTCTTTCAATTTGAACCTATCCTTAACTTCCTTGATTAACCATGGTTGGTTTATCCCCTTCTTAGAATCCTTCTTCCTCACTGGGATATATCTTTGTTGTGAATCATGAACTATTTTCTTAAATGTCTGTCATTGTTCATCAGCTGTGTTTTCTGCTAAACTCCTTTCCCAGTCCACTCCAGCCAACTCTGCCCTCATTCCTTTGTAATTACCCTTATTTAAGTTTAGCACATTTGTTTTTGACCCAAGTTTCTCACTCTCAAAATGAATACTAAATTCCTCCATGTTATGGTCACTGTTTCCGAGGGGATCTTTTATTCTGAGATCATTCATTGAACCTGCCTCGTTACATATTACCAGATCCAAAATAGCCTGATCCTTGGTTTGATCCACAACATATTGTTCTTGGAAACTGTCCCAAATACACTCAATGAATTCTTGCTTGTGGTTACCAATTGATTTTCCCAATCTATATAAAGATTAAAGTCATCCATGATTAATGCGCTCTCTTTTTTATATGTCCTCATTATCTCCTGATTTATTTTCTGCCCTACAGTGTAGCTACTGTTCAGGGGCCTAAAGACTACTCCCACCATGTCTTCATCTTCTTGCTATTTCTTATCTCTACCCATATGGATTCTACATCTTCTGATCCAAGATCCTTTCTTGCTACCCTACTTATTCCATCTCATATTAACAAAGCTACCCCACTACCCTATCCGTCCTGCCCGTCCTTTCGAAAAGTCACATACCCCTGAATATTTGGTTCCCAGCTTTGATCTCCTTGTAACCATGCCTCGGTAATAGCTATAAGATCGTACCAATTAACCTCTATTTGTGCTGTTAATTCATTTATTTTGTTCCAAATACTAAGTGCATTTAAGTAAAGAGCCATTAATTTTGCCTTTTTATGATTTTTTTCCCCCTTTGACCCTATTTGCTGCTTTTTTTATGTTTGTACACTTTGTCCCTTCCTGTCACACTCTGTGTAAATAGCTATCCTGCAATGCTAAAATATTCTTTGCTTTGTAAGCCTAGTAAGCCTTAAATACATTTGCCCTTTGCTTCTGTAAACCCGTTGTTCTTAAATATCTTTAGAAAGTTACCTTTCCCAGAATCTAAAATCTTTCATGTTGTCTTTATGGCCATCACTTTCGGGAAAAATAAACTTAATAACTTTGCTTTATTTATTTATGATCTTTGGCAGTTGTAAAGCTTCCTTTTTCCTCCTTGAAATTCAATAGCCAAAAATTCACTCCTTATCTATCTCCTAATGCAAATTCCTATTCATGTTGTATGTACTTGTATCCCATTTTAGCTCACTCATTTCCACTTCAAAATGCCTGCTTTTATACCTAACCCCTTTGATGACTTAAACCTTGCAGTCTGACTATCTTCAGTCTAATTAAATTAGTCACACACACACACACAACATATGCACAGTCCCCACAACTCTGCTTCACAGTATTCCACAGTAATATTGGAAAAAATATTTTCTTTTCAATTAGCAAACTCATCTTCTGTACATGTACTCCTTTTGCATTTAATCATGAAGGATGATTAGTTGTTGTTTCAATTGATTATTTCCTTGTTGACCTCTTGCCAACTCACGCTGTGCTTCAGTGCATTGCTTTGTTGCTACTGATAGTTCCAACACAGCTTTTTCCGAAGCAGCATTAAACATCTTTTTTAACTTGTCATGATTTTCCAGGGGTACTTATTGATTCTTCAAGGAATCTTTCACGGCAGTGACTTCTTTGAATACCTTTTCTACCTGCTGTTGTGCAGATTGCACTTCTGGTTGAGCCCTTCCAATGCAGCTTTGATAAGAACATTTTCCCGTGGGATAGCTTCATTTTGTTTTTGCAGGTTTTGTTGCTTTTGGGTTACATCAGATAACTTTTGTTCATTCACAGCCACCTGCTGTTGCAATTTGGGTAATGTGTCATTGTTTTCAAAAAGGTTTAATGTTTAGGCCTTACAGCTGCTTCTCAGCCTCTTTCCTCTGCACTAAATTTTTCAGCTCATGCACATCATTGTGTTGACAGGGTCAGCGACCATCTTGTATTTTCCTTGAGTATTGCCTCCCTCGCCCGGGGATGCTCCATGGCCTTTTGCTGCTTAATTGGGGGAGTTCTATGCCTTTTCTTTTACATCTGTGCTCTCCACAACTTGGTATTTAAAATACTTGTCAAAGGCTTTTACTATCTAACCAAATGTGGTTGAGGATTCATGTATACCTTGCCTTATGATTACATTGTTGGAGGATCAATTCTAGTTCAATGAGGCGTGCAGGAAGGCATGCAAGGAACAGTAGCACCAGGCATACCTGAAAATGAGGTGTCAACCTGGTGAAGCTACAAAATAGGGTCACTTGCATGACAAACAGCAAAAGCAGCAATCGATAGACAGAGCTAAACTAACAACCAACAGATCAGACCTAAGCTCTGCAGTCCTGCCACATCCAGTCGTGAATGTGGTGGACAATTAAACAACTCATTGCAGGAGGAGGCTCCACAAATATTTGTGTCTTCGGTGATGGGGGAGCCCAACACATCAGTGCCAAAGACAAGGGTGAAGCATTTGCAACAATCTTCAGCCAGAAGTGGCGACTGGATGATCCATCTCACCTCCTTTTGAGGACCCCAGCATTAGAAATGCGAGTTTTCAGCCAATTCAATTCATTCCATGTGATAACAAGAGAAGGCTGAAGGCACTGGATACTGCAAAGGCTATGGGCCTTGACAATAATTCCGGCAATAGTACTGAAGACTTGTGCTGCAGAACTTGCCACGCCACTAGCCAAGCTGTTCCAGTACAGCTACAACGCTGGCATCTACCCAGCTATGTGGAAAATTTCCAGGTGTGTCCTGTCCACAAAAAGCAGAACAAATCCAACCTGGCCGCCCTATCCGTCTACTCTCAGTCATCAGTAAAGTGGTAGAAAGGGTCATCAACACTGTTTTCAGTGGCACTTACTCAGAAATAACCTGCTCTCTGACACTGAGTTTAGGTTCCACCAGGGCCACTCAGCTCCTGACCTCATTTCAGCCTTGGTTCAAACATGGATAAAAGAGCTGAACTCCTGAGGTGAAGTGAGAGTGACTGCCCTTGACATCAAGGCCACATTTGACCAAGTGTGACATCAAGGAGCCCTAGCAAAACTGGAGTCAATGGGAATCAGGGGGAAAACTCTCCACTGGTTGGAGTTATACCCAGCACAAAGGAAGATTGTGGTTGTTGGTCAGTCATCTCAGTTCCAGGACATTACTGCAGGAATTCCTCAGGGTAGTGTCCTTGGCCCAACCATCTTCAGCTGCTTCATCAATGACCTTCCTTCTATAATAAGGTCAGAGGTGGGGATGTTCTTTGATGATTGCACAATGTTCAGCACCATTCGCAACTCCTCAGGTACTGAAGCTGTCCTTGCCCATACGCAGCAAGACCTGGACAATTTTCAGACTTGGGCTGACAAATGGCAAGTAACATTCACGTCACCCAGGTGTGAGGCAATGACCATCTCCAACAAGAGAGAATTTAACCATCGCACCCCTGACATTCAGTGGTATTATCATCGCTGAATCCCAAACTATCAACATAAAAAAGCAAAATACTGTGGATGCTGGAAATCTGTAATTAAAACAGGAAATGCTGGAGCAGAAAAAGAGAGTTAACGTTTTGAGTCCATACAACTCTTCTTCAGAGCTCTGAAGAAAAGCCATATGGGCTCGATACTTTAACTCTGTTTCACTCTGCACAGATACTGCCAGACCTGCTGAGTTTTTCCAGTGTTTTCTGTTTTTATCCTGCAACATCAACATCCTGGGGGTTACCATTGACTAGAAACTGAACTGGATTAGCCATATAAATCCTGTAGCTACAAGAGCAGGTCAGAGGCTGGGAATCCTGCAGTGAGTAACTCACATAATGACTCCCCAAATCCTGTCCACCATCTATAAGGCACAAGTCAGGAGTGTGATGGAATACTCTCCACTTTCCGGGATGAGTGCAGTTCCAACGACACTCAAGAAGCTCGACACCATCCAGGACAAAGCTGCACGCTTGATTGGCACCCCATCCCCCAGCTTCAATGTCAACTCCCTCCACTACCGACAAACAGTAGCAGCAAAGTGTACCATCTACAAGATACACTGCAGCAACTCACCAAGGCTCCCTTGACAGCATCTTCCAAACCCACAACCTCTACCACCTAGAAGAACAAGGGCAGCAGATAGATGGGAACACCACCACCTGCAAGTGGCCCTCCAAGCCACTCACCACCCTGACTTGGAAATATATCACTGTTCCTTCACTGTCGCTGGGTCAAAATCCTGGAACTCCCTCCCCAACAGCACTGTGGGTGTACCTACACCATGTGGACTGCAGCAGTTCAAGAATGCAGCTCACCACCACCTTCTCAAGGTCAATTAGGGATGGGCAATAAACCTGGCCCAGCCAGTGATGCCCACATCCTGTGAATGAATAAAAAATTTCACAGACAATTACCATAATGTAGTAACTTGCACTTTCTCTGATATCCTGCTTAACCTTGATGTACTGCTGTAGTGTAAAAACCTTCTCCATGACTGTCGTATGGCACTGATTCTGGAGACAGCTCCGGAGTCCTTCTGGCTATGCTAGTAAAAAAATCAGTATGCTCTTCCTGATTATTTTTAAAAGGTTTGTTCAGCATTTTACTTACGTTCATCTTTTTAATTTTGCTCACCTATCATGAATCTATTAACTTATATAATATTATTGGAAATTATTTTTTTAAAAATAGAGGTTTAGCCTGGATTAAAGCTAGCTAGTCTGGGCGCTTTGATGTGTACTAGTTTTGAGATGTAACCAGAGAAGTAGAGGTACATTTGCATTTTGTTGAATCAAGCATTGAAGGAGGGGAATGAAATCTGGCACCTAGCTAGCAGAGACCAAGCAATGTTTATATTACTAATAAAAAAGGGTTTTATTGTTAGAAGAGGTGGAGTTCAATGGGGGTTGATGATACAATGAGGATTTACATTCAATGAGATGTACTAGGTATAACAGATAGCAGTTTTGTGTGTGGAGGGCAGAGGCGATGTAAGATCAAACCCTGTAAGCCTACTCCTGTGTCTGCAAAGGAGCCAAAGTGAAAGAACCTCATTTGAATTTGTAAGGTGTAAATGTTTTGCCTGGTGTCTGTTTAAAGTCTATGGGTTGTTGTTGCCTTAGTGGAGATTAGTTTGGGAATTTGTTAAAAGTTATGATAGCAGTAATTTGTAGCCATGTGTATATATTTAACTTGTGTAAATTAATAAATGTCTCATGTAGTTTGATATAAAAACTTCTCAAGAACCGATTGTCTGATTCATGAATTTTGAACTGCATCTCAAACATACCACTTAAGAACATAGGTTATGACAGTTCTTTAAAGTTTCCCTCTGGGATTTTTAAATAACTCAGCTTTACCAACTGCTGTGTTATAACACACCCTTTTGAGATCTGGCTAGGCCCTTTAACTGTGTTCGGTCAGATTTTGCAATGGACTGCCATGGGCTCTGCTGGAGTCCTTTTCAGCTGTATTGTGGATCTTTCTTTTGTCCTTCAGTTTCCACGCCTGCAATGGAGTTTTCTTAGGTGATCTCTAGCTGCGTCTTCAAATTCAATGCACTTCGCTTAGGTCAGGCTGCAGTTCCTTACTGTCTTGTCTTGGAATTTCCAGCTCCTTCATTTGCTGCCTTGTGATTTCAGGATCCTCCACTAGCTTGGGGATTTCAGAGTCATTCACTTGCTGCCGCCATGTTGTAAGGTTGTTTGGTGTCTTACTAAAAGGTTTGGAGGGTTGTGTGGTTGAGCTGTCTACATCTCTCCAAGATATAGCCCTAACCAGGTGCTATCTTCATGTCGACTTCTCTCAGACTCTCTCTACACATTCTGTCTCCTGTCTACCGTCATGTTTCTGTCTACATCATACTGTGGGTGGTACTGTTGTCTAGTCCCACATTAACCCTTGCTATACTGAACATCGTTATGCTACAGCAGCTTTTAAAGTTGGGGACAACAGAGTCAGACAGCGGTAGAGGCAGGGGAGAGGAAGGGGGTGCATGGTGAAAGCTCGTACTCCACATTTGACTGAATTATCCTCCATTTTTAGCCAGTTTACCCTATATGACGTCCAAATTTGGCTGACCTCAAAATAATTTGTGTGGGGTCACGGTCTCCCACTGGCTCCCCCGCTGGTGGCAGGTGCAAGGTTTAGAGAGAGAATTGCAGAGCTTGCTGCCAAAATGTTTTTCACCATCAGTGAAGCAAGGCAGATTCCCCAGGAATCTGGGCTCAGAAGTGTCACACTGTAATTACACCCTCTTTCCAATGGTGACACTGCAGCACCTCCACTGGTGAAAGGCTGTAATTACAGTGTAACATTTACATAGACAGTCTCCATTGTAAATAATGGATTGTGGGCCGATTTCAGATGCATACCTTTATTCTGTTAATAGAAAAGGACTTTGAATCTAAGGAGAATAGTCTAGTAACCCTTACCTCCAGTTAAGTGAATGACATATCCACCTCCAACATAGATAGCCCAGTGTTGATACCCAACTCGGAATATTTCGATCAAATCTCCACATTTGAGTTGGCGCGATGACTGGAAACAAGACGGGGTTTACAATCGAAGTCAGTACGACAGTTTGAAAGTGAGGTTCCTGGAGTTCCAGCAATTATGATACAGAATAACAGGGCTGGGACAGAAAATCTGGTGAACTAACAGAGGTCAATTGACCTGCAGGGTGGGAAGGACTGGAAAATTTCAGCCTAGGGCCTGAGACCAAAAACCTGGTCAAAGCGATAGGAGGAGAGAGAGATGGAGACGGTTAGACAGGAGATTCCAAACTCAAACTCAATAGCTTTTTTGGGGAGAGAGAGTTCCAGATTTCCACTCCCCTTTGTGTGAAGAAGCGCTTCCTGACATCACCCCTAAATGGCCTGGCTTCCACCAGAGGAAATAGTTTCTCTCTATTGACCCTATCAAACCCTTTAATCATCTTAAACCCCTCAATTTGATCTTATGAGGAAAGATTGACAGGCTGGGCCTATACTCATTGGAATTTTGAAGAATGAGTGGAGATCTGATTGAAACATATAAGATATTGAGGGGGTTTGACAGGGTAGATCATAAGAAATAGGACCCATCAAGCCTGCTCCATCCTCCACCATTCAATAAAATCATGGCTGATCTGATTGTGGCTTTTTCTCCAATTTCCTGCCTGGCCCCCATAATCCTTGACTACCTTGTAGATCACAAATCTGTCTAACTCAGCCTTGAATATATTCACTGACTCAGACTCTGCTTCTCTCTGTGAAAGATAATTCCAGACACTATGACCACCTTCGGAGAGAAGAAATTCCTCCTCATCTCTGTCTTAAATGCGAGATCCCTTATTTTTAATCTGTGCCCCCGGTTCTAAATTCCCTCACAAGGGGAAACATCTTCTCAGCATCGACCCAATCAAGCCCCCTCAGGATTGTATAAGCTTCAATAAGATCACCTCTCATTCTTATAAACTCCAATGACTATCGGCCCAACCAGCTGAACCTTTCCTTATAAGACAAACCCTTCATCCCAGGAATCAGCCGAGTGAATCTTCTCTGAACTGCTTCCAATGCAAGTGTATCGCTCCTTAAGTAAGGAGACCAGAACTGTACACAGTAGTCCAGGTGAAGTCTCACCAATGCCCTTAACAGTTATAGCAAGACTTCTTGACTTTTATACTCCATACCCTTGCAATAAAGGCCAATATTTGATTTGCCTTCCTAATCATTTGCTGTATCCACATTCAGCTTTTTGTGACTCATGTACAAGGACATCCAGGTCCCTCTGTAGCTCAGCATTTTGCATTCTCTCTGCATTTAAATAATATGCTGTCTTTCTATTCTTTAAAAGCATCAATTACTTCTTGATTTATACTCTGTTTTACAGTGTAACTACTGTTAGGGGGACTGATAAACTCCTTTCCTTTGCTATTTCTTATCTCCACCCAAACTGATTCTATATTCTGATCCTCTGAACCAAGATCATTTCTCATTATTGCACTGATCTCATCAACAGAGCTGCCCCATCTCCTTTTCCTTTCCCTTTGTCCTTCTGAAATGTCAAATATCCTTGAATATTCAGGTCCTCGTCTTGGTAATTTTGCAATCACATCTCCGAATGACTATCATATCATAATTTATTTCTATTTATGCTATCAATTCACCCTCCTTGTTACCAATGCTGAGTGCATTCAGATAAAGAGCCATTAATTTTGTATCTTTACCACTTTTCACTGCTCTGACCTTATTTGCTGGTGCACTGTTATGTTTGTATGCCCTGCCCCTTCTTGTCACACTCTGGTTATCATTATCCATATCACTACACTGCATTATAGCCTTATCCTTTCCCTTAAACTTTCCCAAGCCTCCCTCACATGAACCCTTCCCCAATCCACTACTTAGTTGAAAGCCCTCTCTACAGCCTAGTTCTACGACTCGCCAGGACCCTGGTCCCAAAGCGGCTCAGATGGAGGCTGTCCGAATGGTACAGCTCCCTTAGATGCTGAGAGCATGTTGCCCCTCTTGGGGAGTTTAGAACTAGCAGGCGTAGTTTTAGATTAAGGGATCTCCCATTTTAGATGGAGATGAGGAGGAATTTCTTCGATGAGGGTCATTAGTGTTTGGAATTCTCTTGCCCAGCGAGTAGTGGAAGTTGGTTCATTGAATATATTCAAGGCTGAGTTAGACAGATTTTTGAATGACAAGGGAGTCAAGGGTTATAGGGAACAGGCAGGAAAGTGAAGTTTTGCACAATCAGATGATCCGTGATCTTATTGAATTGTAGAGCAGACTCTATCTGCTTTTTTTCTTCTTTCATCTTTTATCTCAGTCTTAAATGGCTTGTTTCTCATTCTGAGACTAGGAACATTCTCAGGATGGCAGGCAGTTACTAGTGGGGTACCGCAAGGATCGGTGCTGGCCTACAGCTGTTCACCATCTATGTCAACCTGTATTTGGATGTGGAGACCAAATGTAATATTCTCAAATTTGCTGATGACACAAAACTAGGTGGGAATGTAATTTGTGAGGAGGATGCAAGGAGGCTTCAAGCGGACTCGGACAGGCTAAGTGAATGAGCAAAAACACAGCAGATGGAATATAATGTGAATAAGTGTGAAGTTATCCCCATTGATAGGAAAGACAGAAAGGCAGAGTATATCTTAAAGAAAAGGAATTTGTGGAATGTCTACGAGACGGCTTTTTGGAGCAGCTTGTGGTGGAGCCCACTAGGGAACAGGCAATTCTAGATTTAGTGATGTGTAATGAGGCAGATTTGATAAGGAAGCTTAAGGTGAAGGAACCCTTAGGAGGAAGTGACCATAATATGATAGAATTTACCCTGCAATTTGAGAGGAAAAAGCTGGAATCAGATGTAACGGTATTACAGTTGAATAAAGGCAACTACAGAGGCATGAGGGAGGAGCTGGCCAGAATTGACTGGGAGATGAACCTAGCAGGAAAGACAGTGGAACAGCAATGGCAGGAGTTTCTGGGAGTAAATTGGGAGACACAGCAAAAATTCATCCCTAGCAAGAAGAAGCATACTAAAGGGAGGACGAGGCAACCATGGCTGACAAGGGAAGTCAGGGACAGCATAAAAGCTAAAGAGAAAGCATACAATGCAGCGAAGAGCAGTGGGAAACCAAGGGATTGGGAAGCCTACAAAGACCAACAGAGGACAACTAAAAAAGAAATAAGGAGGGAGAAGATTAAATATGAGGGTAAACTAGCCAGTAATATAAAAGAAGATTGCAAGAGTTTTTTTTAGATCTATAAAGAGTAAGAGAGAGGCAAAAGTGGACATTGGGCCGCTGGAAAGTGACGCTAGAGAAGTAGTAGTGGGAAACAAAGAAATGGCGGAGGAACTGAATCGGCACTTTGCATCAGTCTTCACGGTGGAAGACACAAGTGACATCCCCAAAATTCAAGAGAGTCGGGGGGCAGAGGTGAGTATGGTGGCCATTAGCAAGGAGAAGGTGCTAGGAAAACTGAAAGGTCTGAAGGTGGATAAATGACCTGGACCAGATGGATTACACCCCAGAGTTCTGAAGGAGATAGCTGAAGAGATAGTGGAGGCGTTAGTGGTGATCTTACAGGAACCACTGGAGTCAGGGAGCGCCTCGGAGGTTGAAAATCACTAACGTGACCCCCTTGTTTAAGCAGGGAGTGAGGCAAAAGACGGGAAATTACAGGCCGATTAGCCTGACCTCAGTCATTGGTAAGATTTTAGAGTCCATTATTAAGGATGAGATTTCAGAATACTTGGAAGTGCATGGTAAAATCGGGCAAAGTCAGCACGGTTTCATCAAGAGGAGGTCATCCCTGACAAATCTGTTAGAATTCTTTGAGGAGGTAACGAGTAGGTTAGACAAAGGAGAGACAATGGATGTTATCTACTTGGACTTCCAGAAGGCTTTTGACAAGGTGCTGCACAGGACGCTGCTCAGGAAGATAAGAGCCCATGGTGTTAGAGGCAAGGTACTAGCATGGATAGAAGATTGGCTGTCTGGCAGGAGGCAGAGAGTGGAGATAAGGGGGTCCTTCTCAGGATGGCGGCCAGTGACTAGTGGAGTTCTGCAGGGGTCAGTGTTGGGACCATAACTTTTCACTTTATACATTAATGATCTAGATGAAGGAACTGAGGGCATCCTGGTTAAGTTTGCAGATGATACAAAGATAGGTGGAGGGACAGGTAGTATTGAGGAGGCGGGGAGGCTGCAGAAGGATTTGGACAGGTTAGGAGAATGGGCAAAGAAGTGGCAGATGGAATACAACGTGGGGAAGAGTGAGGTCATGCACTTTGGTATGAAGAATAGAGGCATAGACTATTTTCTAAATGGGGAGAGAATTCAGAAATCTGGAGTGCAAAGGGACTTGGGTGTCCTAGTTCAGGATTCTCTTAAGATTAACTCGCAGGTTGAGTTGGTAGTTAGGAAGGCAAATGCAATGTTGGCATTTATTTTGAGAGGACTAGAATATAAAAGCAGGGATGTGCTGCTGAGGCTTTATAAGGCTCTGGTCAGAGCACATTTAGAATATTGTGAGCAATTTTGGGCCCTGTATCTCAGGAAGGATGTGCTGGCCCTGGAGAGGGTCCAGAGGAGGTTCACGAGAATGATCCCAGGAATGAAAGGCTTAACATATGAGGAACATTTGAGAACTCTGGGTCTATACTCGACGGAGTTTAGAAGGATGAGGGGGGATCTGATTGAAACTTACAGAATACTGAAAGGCCTGGATAGAGTGGACGTGGGGGAGATGTTTCCATTAGTAGGAGAGACTAGGACCCGAGGGCACAGCCTCAGAGTAAAGGGAAGACCTTTTAGAACAGAGATGAGGAGAAACTTCTTTAGCCAGAGAGTGGTGAATCTATGGAATTCATTGCCACAGAAGGCAGTGGAGGTCAGGTCATTGAGAGTATTTAAGACCGAGATAGATAGGTTCTTGATTGGTAAGGGGATCAAAGGTCACAGGGAGAAGGCGGGAGAATGGGGTTGAGAAACTTATCAGCCATGATTGAATGGCGGAGCAGACTCGATGGGCCGAATGGCCTAATTTCTACTCCTATGTCTTATGGTCTTAATGGTGAGATATTAGGAAGTGTTCATGTCCAAAGGGAGCTGGGTGTCCTTGTTCATGAATCACTAAAAATTAGCACCAGGTGCAATTAAGAAGGCAAGTAATATGTTGGCCATCGTTGCAAGGGGATTTGAGTACAGGATTAAAGATGTCTTGCTGCGATTATATAGAGCCTTGGTGAGAGCACACCTGGAGTATTGTGTACAGTTTTGGTCTCCTTATCTAAGGATGGATACACTTGCCATAGAGGGAGTGCAAAGGAGGTTCCCCAGGTTGATTCCTGGGATGACAGGATTGTCTTGTTAGGAGAGGTTGAGGAGACTGGGCCCTTATTCTCTGGAGTTTAGAAGAGTGAGAGGTGCTCTCATTGAAACGTACCAAATTGTCACAGGGTTTGACAGGGTGGATGTATGATGGATGTTTCCCCTTGCTGGTGGGTCTAGAACCAGGAGACAAAGTCTCAGAATAAGGGGCAGGTCATTTAGCACTGAGATGAGGAGGAATTTCTTCACTCAGAGAGTGGTGAATCTTTGGAATTCTGTACCCCAAAGGGCTGTGGAAGCTCAGTCATCGAGACTGAGATCAATAGATTTTTGGAGACTAATGACATTAAAGGAATTGGGGGTGGCAGGGAAAAGTGGGGTAGAGGTAGAAGGTCAGCCATGATCTGATTGAATTGTGGAGCAAGCTTGATGGGCTGAATGACCTACTGCTGCTCCTATGTTCCACTCCCTCCAAAACCAGTTTGTCCTTGCTGAGGTGCAGTGATCTAAACTGAGCACAGTTACTCCAGATGGGGTCTGCCCAGAGCTTCATATAAACTGTAATAAAATGCCGCCCCTTTGTATTCCAGCCTCCGCGATAAAATACAACATCCCATTAGTCATTATAATGATTTCTTGTAGCTATCCACCAGCTTTGAGTGATTTCTGTACTTGGAACTCAAAATCTCTCTGCTGCTCCACAGTTCCCAACTTCTCCCCATTGGGAACAATGACATCTTGTATTAATGTCAAACACTGTGAGGAAGTGACTGGGAGGGAAAGTGGAAGTGACTGGGAGGGAGAGTGGAATCAGAAGAGAGAGCCCAGGAACTACAGAACGAGTTAGACAAGGTCTGTAAGTGAACAGAACGGTGGTGGATGGAGTTGAAGGAGGAGAAGTGGGAAGTGCTCCCACAGGAAGGGAAGATCGAGAGCCCAGGCTTAAAGTGAAATAGATCCAGGATCCTGGGAAAACCCAAAGCTAAAACCAGACAGGGAATCAAATTGAAATGTGAGTTCCAATTTACTTCATCTATTTCTGTAATAGTAAGTAAATGGGCTCTGGATATTGGATTAACAATACCATTTATATTGTAAAACACCTGGGTCCAGTTATCATAACAACATGAAGCCTGTTAGACACAAAACCAGAGCTGAGGTTAAAAGTAAAAACAGAATTACCTGGAAAAACTCAGCAGGTCTGGCAGCATCGGCGGAGAAGAAAAGAGTTGACGTTTCGAGTCCTCATGACCCTTCGACAGAACTTGCGTTCGAGTCCAAGAAAGAGTTGAAATATAAGCTGGTTTAAGGTGTGTGTGTGGGGGGCGGAGAGATAGAGAGACAAAGAGGTGGAGGGGGGGGGTGTTGGGGGGGTGTGGTTGTAGGGACAAACAAGCAGTGATAGAAGCAGATCATCAAAAGATGTCAACGACAATAGTACAATAGAACACATAGGTGTTAAAATTAAAGTTGGTGATATTATCTAAACGAATGTGCTAATTAAGAATGGATGGTAGGGCACTCAAGGTATAGCTCTAGTGGGTTTTTTTTTATATAATGGAAATAGGTGAAATAGGTGGGAAAAGGAAAATCTTTATAATTTATTGGAATAAAATAAAAAAAAGGGGAAGGGGGAAACAGAAAGGGGGTGGGGATGGGGGAGGGAGCTTACGACCTAAAGTTGTTGAATTCAATATTCAGTCCAGAAGGCTGTAAAGTCCCTAGTCGGAAGATGAGGTGTTGTTCCTCCAGTTTGCGTTGGTCTTCACTGGAACAATGCAGCAAGCCAAGGACAGACATGTGGGCAAGAGAGCAGGGTGGAGTGTTGAAATGGCAAGCGACAGGGAGGTTTGGGTCATTCTTGCGGACAGACCGCAGGTGTTCTGCAAAGCGGCCGCCCAGTTTACGTTTGGTCTCTCCAATGTAGAGGAGACCACATTGGGAGCAACGGATGCAGTAGACTAAGTTGGGGGAAATGCAAGTGAAATGCTGCTTCACTTGAAAGGAGTGTTTGGGTCCTTGGACGGTGAGGAGAGAGGAAGTGAAGGGGCAGGTATTGCATTTTTTGCGTGGGCACGGGGTGGTGCCATAGGAGGGGGTTGAGGAGTAGGGGGTGATGGAGGAGTGGACCAGGGTGTCCCGGAGGGAGCGATCCCTACGGAATGCCGATAAGGGGGGTGAAGGGAAGATGTGTTTGGTGGTGGCATCATGCTGGAGTTGGCGGAAATGGCGGAGGATGATCCTTTGAATGCGGAGGCTGGTGGGGTGATAAGTGAGGACAAGGGGGACCCTATCATGTTTCTGGGAGGGAGGAGAAGGCGTGAGGGCGGATGCGCGGGAGATGGGCCGGACACGGTTGAGGGCCCTGTCAACGACCGTGGGTGGAAAACCTCGGTTAAGGAAGAAGGAGGACATGTCAGAGGAACTGTTTTTGAATGTAGCATCATCGGAACAGATGCGACGGAGGCGAAGGAACTGAGAGAATGGGATGGAGTCCTTACAGGAAGCAGGGTGTGAGGAGCTGTAGTCGAGATAGCTGTGGGAGTTGGTGGGTTTGAAATGGATATTGGTGGACAGTCTATCACCAGAGATTGAGACAGAGAGGTCAAGGAAGGGAAGGGAAGTGTCAGAGATGGACCACATGAAAATGA
Source organism: Carcharodon carcharias (assembly GCF_017639515.1). Classification (NCBI taxonomy): domain Eukaryota; kingdom Metazoa; phylum Chordata; class Chondrichthyes; order Lamniformes; family Lamnidae; genus Carcharodon; species Carcharodon carcharias. The sequence continues at coordinate 1,182,043 of NW_024470767.1, forward strand.
TGGAGGGGTGGAGATTGGAAGCAAAATTAATAAATTTTTCCAAGTCCTGACGAGAGCATGAAGCGGCACCGAAGTAATCATCGATGTACCGGAGAAAGAGTTGTGGAAGGGGGCCGGAGTAGGACTGCAACAAGGAATGTTCCACATACCCCATAAAGAGACAGGCATAGCTGGGGCCCATGCGGGTACCCATAGCCACACCTTTTATTTGGAGGAAGTGAGAGGAGTTGAAGGAGAAATTGTTCAGTGTGAGAACAAGTTCAGCCAGACGGAGGAGAGTAGTGGTGGATGGGGATTGTTCGGGCCTCTGTTCGAGGAAGAAGCTAAGGGCCCTCAGACCATCCTGGTGGGGGATGGAGGTGTAGAGGGATTGGACGTCCATGGTGAAGAGTAAGCGGTTGGGACCAGGGAACTGGAAATTGTTGATGTGACGTAAGGTGTCAGAGGAATCACGGATGTAGGTGGGAAGGGACTGGACAAGGGGAGAGAGAAGGGAGTCAAGATAACGAGAAATGAGTTCTGTGGGGCAGGAGCAAGCTGAGACGATCGGTCTACCGGGGCAGTTCTGTTAGTGGATTTTGGGTAGGAGATAGAAGCGGGCCGTCCGAGGTTGGGCGACTATCAGGTTGGAAGCTGTGGGAGGGAGATCCCCAGAGGAGATGAGGTCACTGACAGTCCTGGAAACAATGGCTTGATGTTCAGTGGTGGGGTCATGGTCCAGGAAGAGGTAGGAGGAAGTGTCTGTGAGTTGACGCTCAGCCTCCGCGAAGTAGAGGTCAGTGCACCAGACAACAACAGCACCACCCTTGTCAGCGGGTTTGATGACAATGTCAGGGTTGGACCTGAGAGAATGGAGTGCAGTAAGTTCAGAGAGAGACAGGTTAGAATGGGTGAGAGGAGCAGAGAAATTGAGACGACTAATGTCGCGCCGACAGTTCTCAATGAAAAGATCGAGAGAAGGTAAGAATCCAGAGGGAGGGGTCCAGGTGGAGGGAGAATATTGGAGATGGGTAAAAGGATCCGTTGAACTGGGAGAGGACTCCTGCCCAAAGAATTGAGCCCGGAGACGAAGACGGCGGAAGAAGAGTTCAGTATCATGCCGAGCCCGAAATTCATTGAGGTGAGGGCGTAAGGGTATGAAACTAAGTCCTTTGCTGAGCACTGAACGTTCAGCATCGGAGAGGGGAAGGTCAGGGGGTATAGTGAATACACGGCTGGGGTTGGGATTGGAAGAAAGGATGGGGACGGAGGAACAGGCAGGGGTGGGGGGTCCTAGATGGGTGTTGGTGTCGATGAGTTGTTGTAGCTTGCGTTCCTTAGCACTTGAGAGAAAGAGAAAAAGTTTCTTGTTGAGGCGTCGGATGAGCCGAAGGATAAAATGAAACTGGGGGCACGCGCAGCTTTGAAAAAGGGTACGGCGGTGCTGCTGGAGGGAGAGGTCGAATGTGTTCATATGGCGGCGCATGGCACTGAGTGTGGATTTCAGAATGTGACGGGAACAGCAGTCCGAGAAACGTTTTATGTCCCGGAGATACCTGTAATCCTGGGTGGGTTCGAAACATGAGGGGTGGAATTTCAGTTGAAATCCACGTGGGGTAAGTCGGAGACGGAGACAGTCACTGAGAAAGGAGATATGGCTGTGAAAGCGGGTTTTAGTAAACACCTTGTCAAACACTAGGAGGGAAATGGAAAGCAAAGAAGGTGAGCAAGACAACAGAGAGATACGGAAGTCTTGTCGCAGAGAGGAACAGAACTTCTTCAAGGAGGTAGGCATTTCTTGAAGAGCAGTGGCAGTCAATTAAACACAGAGATAAAAACAAAAAAACTGCGGATGCTGGAAATCCAAAACAAAAACAGAATTACCTGGAAAAACTCAGCAGGTCTGGCAGCATCGGCGGAGAAGAAAAGAGTTGACGTTTCGAGTCCTCATGACCCTTCGACAGAACTTGTGTTCGAGTCCAAGAAAGAGTTGAAATATAAGCTGGTTTAAGGTGTGTGTGTGGGGGGCGGAGAGATAGAGAGACAAAGAGGTGGAAGGGGGGGGGGGTTGGGGTTTTCCCACCTATTTCACCTATTTCCATTATATAAAAAAAAAACCCACTAGAGCTATACCTTGAGTGCCCTACCATCCATTCTTAATTAGCACATTCGTTTAGATAATATCACCAACTTTAATTTTAACACCTATGTGTTCTATTGTACTATTGTCGTTGACATCTTTTGATGATCTGCTTCTATCACTGCTTGTTTGTCCCTACAACCACACCCCCCCAACCCTCCCCCCCTCCACCTCTTTGTCTCTCTATCTCTCCGCCCCCCACACACACACCTTAAACCAGTTTATATTTCAACTCTTTCTTGGACTCGAACGCAAGTTCTGTCGAAGGGTCATGAGGACTCGAAACGTCAACTCTTTTCTTCTCCGCCGATGCTGCCAGACCTGCTGAGTTTTTCCAGGTAATTCTGTTTTTGTTTTGGATTTCCAGCATCCGCAGTTTTTTTGTTTTTATCTCTGAGGTTCAAAGTGTTAGAACTGGTCAAGATCAAAAATACTAAAGACAAACTTAAACAAAAACTTACTTTGTGCATTTTCAAATCGTGAATGCAAACTGAAACCAAGAATTAGGCAACTGTGAACATCAAATCACTCTGCCACGTCAAATCACTTGTGGAATGGAATCGAGAAACAATGTGACTTTCTTTATAAAGTCGTTGGTCCTATACTGAGTTCTCCACACTGATGTCTGTTAGGCTTTATATATGTAGTTTAAATGGACCAATCAGTTGTTAACACACCCAGATTATTTCAGTCTTGATACTTCACATGAACAAAGGTTGTTGTGCCAGATTCCTTATCAAAACTTCCTGTCAGTTCCACGTTCCCACCCATGAACATTCTTGACATGCTGCCCAATCCTACTGTCTGGCAACAACAACCCTATCTTACAGGTGTGATGAGAAAGAAAGAACTTACATTTATATAGCGCCTTTCTCAATCTTGGGAACCTCAGAGCACTTCGTAGCCTATGATGTACTTTTTCTGAAGTGTAGTCACTGTTGCAATAACCCAGCAGCCAATTTGTGCAGAGCAAGATCCCATTCACAGTGACATACTAATGCACTGTTCAGGTTTTACTCTGTGGCTTTGGTAGATAAATAAATGTGGTTTAACATTTCAAAAGCTGACCCTCCAACAGTGCGGCGCTCCCTCAGTACTGACCCTCCGACAATGCGGTGCTCCCTCAGTATTGACCCTTCGACAGTGCGGCACTCCCTCATTACTGACCCTCCGACCGTGCGGCACTCCCTCAGTACTGACCCTCCGACAGTGCGGCGCTCCCTCAGCACTGACCCTCCGACAGTGCAGCGCTCCCTCGGCACTGACCCTCCGACAGTGCGGCGCTCCCTCAGCACTGACCCTCCGACAGTGCGACGCTCCCTCCGTACTGACCCTCCGACAGTGCGGTGCTCCCTCAGTACTGACCTTCCGACTGTGCGGCGCTGCCTCAGTACTGACCCTCCGACTGTGCGGCGCTCCCTCGGTTCTGACACTCCGACTGTGCAGCACTCCCTCAGTACTGACCCTTGGACAGTGTGGCACTCCCTTAGCACTGTCACTGAAAGCATCCGTTTAGATTTTTTACTGATGTTACTACAGTCAGACAGAACACCTGATATTCTGACTCTGATGGTAGACAGGTAGTTACTGAGTTATACTGATAACCCTGCAAACATCGTTGTGGTTATTGCTGAAGCAGAGAGCATCAAGAACCCCAAATATAGCACCAAATGGTGATGGTGTAATGATATTGACACTGGACTAGTATTCCAGAGACCCTGGGTAATGCTCCTGGCACCTGTGTTCAAACCCCACCACAGCAGATAATGAAATCTGAGTTCAATAAAAATCTGGAATTTCAAGTCTGGTGATGAATATATCTGATGATGTTGTAAAACAGCCTATTTGGTTCATTAATGACCTGTAGGGAAGGAAATCCCCTAGCTTACATGTGACTTCAGACCCACAGCAATGTGCTTGACTTTTAACTGCCCTCCCCTTCCTGATTTGGAATTTTATCACTGTCGCTGGGTCAAAATCTGGAACTCCCTCCCTAACAGCACTGTGGGTGTACCTACACCACATGGACTGCAGCGGCTTAAGAAGGCAGCTCACCACCACCTTCTCAAGGGGCAATTAGGGATGGTCAACAAAGCTGGCCCAGCCAGCAAAGCCCTCAGCCCATAAATGACTAAATTTTTTAAAAAGCCTCTCTGCACAGGCCCAAAACCCACACAGATACAAAACTCATTGCAGCTTTTATTTTGATGGATGATTTTGAACTCTCAGTTTTTGTTTTTATTTTCTGGTGTCTGTGAGAGAATTGATGTGGATTCTTTGTTTTCCTTCTCAGTGATGAGACCATTTAAAGGAATGACAGGAAGAGTTGGTTCAGTCCAAGGTGAGATTGTAAACTCAATAACGAAGGACTGGATCAGAGAAGGGGCTGGAATAGGAATACAATATTCCTTGTTATGTTCTTGGCCCAGATGGATTATGATCTGACATTGATAGGTCAAACAGTAAATCAGCAATGGGAGGCCTCTAAACAGGAGATTGTTCAGCTACAGAGCAGACACATTCCCATGCGAGTGAAAGGAAGGGCATCTAAGACTAGAGTTCCCAGAATGACTGCAGATATAGAAATTCAAATGAAACAGTCTAGTTTTTGGCCCTCCATTGACTGTGATATTTTTGTACCTAATGATCTGCTAATCATGTTCTCACCTCCACCTTCGATACTCCCTGGTCCCCATTAAAAATCATTACTCACTCTCATCCCAGTCACTCCTCCCTGGAGTTACCCTGATCTCTGCCCACTTAAGATCAAAGGATGCAGACCTGAACCAATATGGTGGACAACTGGTTGAGCTGTTCATCACCAGGTGTGTCTGGACCACATTGAGCATCACCGGGTCCTGCTCTCGCCTGTTAAAACTGCTCCTCATTCCATGATCACCCTGAATTGTGGTGGTAACTCCCCCAGCTTCACTCGCTGTCCTCTTGTCCCCTCTCCACTGCTCCCATTGCACATTTGAGGAGCTCATGGATTCTCAGTGTTACTGACTAACACACAAACAAGGAGATTTCAGTCACAAATTTTTAATTCATATCAGAAATGTGAAGACTTTAAAAGCTGCCATTGGCCAGTTCAGTATTTCTGTATGTTAAACTGCGAATGACGTCTCATCTCGCATCTGTCTAACTGGCTTCATTATTGAGTGAAATGATATCTACATGGTGTCACATGTGTGTCTACTAAATCCTCACAGAACTATATATGTTTATAAGTGTGTACACGTGATTCTGTTCATGTGTGCGTACGTATATATACACGTCTACATGTATGTGTATATGTACATGCATTTACATATATGTGTGAGTCTGATCACGGTGTGTGTAGTCTGTGTTTTTCCTACTCCCTCCCTGTGTCTGTGCTCCTCAGACAGGAGGCCACAAGCAGAAGGAAACAGGAGAGGTTGGAAAAGAAGATGATGGAGACTGAAACCATTGAGTTATCAGAAGTTTCAAAACGTTCCCAGATTAATGTGTCTGTGATTCACTTCACACTAAGATTTTACAGAGTAACGTGAGCTGGGTGGCTCAGTGTGTGAATGCGCTCTCCAGTATGGTTCAGAGTGTTCCAGATCCAGCGTGGCTCAGTTACAGCTGGACACTGGCGACTGAGACTGGGAATAAACTGGGTGTAGGAACAGGGGGTGTCACTGTGAGGCCCCGGGGAGAACAATGAGCCCTGGGGGGCATTGTGTGGGTGGTAGGATAAGGCCCAGAGGAAGGGGTGAGCCCTTGCCGGGGTGGGGAGGGGAGTGGGGCTGTGTGGGTGGTGGGGTGGGTAGGGTAAGCACCGGGGGTGGGGTAAACCCCAGGCGATAGAGTCAGCCCCAAGGGAAAACTGAACCTGGAGGGTGGGAGGAAGGGTGTTAGGTTGACACCCCCCACGACCCCTCCCTGACGCTCAGTCCAGTCTCCCCTCAGCTGCAGATTCCAGCCAGGTGGAGCAGGGATCCAGCCACCTCTTTTAGCTCTTCATCAATGCCCGAGAATCCCAACCCCTCCTGGCTCCTGTCACACGGGCTGCCCTCTGACAGCTCCACAGCCGGGACATCCCGGAGGCTGAGGGGAACATAGCCGCTGTCCGCTAGCGAGTCCTTGACCTCCTCGTCCTCTGAACTGTTCTCCATCTCCCACTCATCACCACTCAGGAAGCCCTCACTGTCATCATCACCCTCATCGCAGCCAAGTTTCCCTGAGACATTCTCATGTCCTTCCTGGTCACTGGCTACCGGAAGGCACAGCTCCCATTCCTCTGCCCTCACCAGGCTGTAGTTATGATCCCCACTGGGCATGGTAGAGGGAGCTGGTGTCAGGCTGTTGAAAAAGGAGTCTTTCCGAAGGGGAAGAAACGGCAGCTCACAACTGGAGAGGAGAAAGCAAAACATCAGATAGAAATTTGTCTGTCTCCTCCCCTCCCCCATCCATCTCCTCCCCTCCTCCATCCGTCTCCTGCCCTCCCCTATCCATCTCCCCTCCCCTGTTTGTCTCCTCTCATCCCTTGTCCATCTCCTCTCCTCCTCCCCATTCATTGTCTCCCCTCCCCCATCCATCTCCTCCCCTCGTCCTGTCTGTCTCCCTCCCCGTCTCTCTCCTTCACTCTGTCTGTCTGAGTCCTCTCCTCCCCCCTATCTCTCTCATCCCCTCCCTCTGTCTGTCCCCTTCCTTCCTTTGTCTGTCTGTCTCGCCCCCACCCCCACCACCCCGCCTCGCCATCCCCGGTCTGTTTCTCCACCATCTGCCTCAGGTTCCTACTCCAGTCTGTTTCCCACTGCCTGTATTTTCCCAGCTATCAGACTGTTTGTTAAGGACAATACCTGTTTGTCATGGTGGGATCTTCATCAACAATTACACTGGTCCCATCATGATCCATTACGGCAGTTACACCATGTTCCTGATTCACTTTCAAAAGCTGCTGCGGAATCTCTCCATCTGCAGAATGGAAACAGAGCTGGAGTTAGAGCCACGTCTGGTGTCTGGAAATTACAGTTCATGAAGGAATATGCACTTCAACAAGCATGTTGTAGTCTGGAGCTATGGACCATAAGACCATAAGACGTAGGAGTAGAAATTAGGCCATTCGGCCCATCGAGTCTGCTCTGCCATTCAATCATGGCTGATAAGTTTCTCAACCCCATTCTCCCGCCTTCTCCCCGTAACCTTTGACCCCCTTACCAATCAAGAACCTATCTATCTCGTTCTTAAATACACTCAATGACCTGGCCTCCACAGCCTTCTGTGGCAATGAATTCCATAGATTCACCACTCTCTAGCTAAAGAAGTTTCTCCTCATCTCTGTTCTAAAAGGTCTTCCCTTTACTCTGAGGCTGTGCCCTTGGGTCCTAGTCTCTCCTACTAATGGAGACATCTTCCCCACATCCACTCTATCTAGACCTTTCAGTATTCTGTAAGTTTCAATCAGATCCCCCCTCGTCCTTCTAAACTCCATCGAGTATAGACCCAGAGTCCTCAAATGTTCCTCATATGTTAAGCCTTTCATTCCTGGGATCATTCTCGTGAACCTCCTCTGGACCCTCTCCAGGGCAAGCACATCCTTCCTGAGATACAGGGCCCAAAATTGCTCACAATATTCTAAATGTGCTCTGACCAGAGCCTTATAAAGCCTCAGCAGCACATACCTGCTTTTATATTCTAGTCCTCTCGAAATAAATGCCAACATTGCATTTGCCTTCCTAACTACCAACTCAACCTGCGAGTTAACCTTAAGAGAATCCTGAACTAGGACACCCAAGTCCCTTTGCACTCCAGATTTCTGAATTCTCTCCCCATTTAGAAAATAGTCTATGCCTCTATTCTTCATACCAAAGTGTTTGACCTCACACTTCCCCATGTTGTATTCCATCTGCCACTTCTTTGCCCATTCTCCTAACCTGTCCAAATCCTTCTGCAGCCTCCCTGCCTCCTCAATACTACCTGTCCCTCCACCTATCTTTGTATCATCTGCAAACTTAACCAGGATGCCCTCAGTTCCTTCATCCAGATCATTAATGTATAAAGTGAAAAGCTGTGGTCCCAACACTGACCCCTGCGAAACTCCATTAGTCACCGGCCGCCATCCTGAGAAGGACCCCCTTATCCCCACTCTGCCTCCTGCCAGACAGCCAATCTTCTATCCATGCTAGTACCTTGCCTCTAACACCATGGGCTCTTATCTTCCTGAGCAGCCTCCTGTGCAGCACCTTGTCAAAGGCCTTCTGGAAGTCCAAGTAGATAACATCCATTGGCTCTCCTTTGTCTAATCTACTCGTTACCTCCTCAAAGAATTCTAACAGATTTGTCAGGCATGACCTCCCCTTGATGAAACCATGCTGACTTTGCCCGATTTTACCATGCACTTCCAAGTAATCTGAAATCTCATCCTTAATAATGAACTCTAAAATCTTACTAACGACTGAGGTCAGGCTAATCGGCCTGTAATTTCCCTTCTTAAACAGGGGGGTTACATTAGCGATTTCCCAGGGACCCTCCCTGACTCGAGTGATTCCTGAAAGATCACCACTAATGCCTCCACTATCTCTTCAGCTATCTCCTTCAGAACTCTGGGGTATAATCCATCTGGTCCAGGTGATTTATCCACCTTCAGACCTTTCAGTTGACCACCATACTCACCTCTGCCCCCTGACTCTCTTGAACTTTGGGGATGTCACTCGTGTCTTCCACTGTGAAGACTGACGCAAAGTACCTATTCAGTTCCTCCGCCATTTCTTTGTTTCCCACTACTTCTTCTCCAGTGTCATTTTCCAGGGGCCCAATGTGCACTTTTGCCTCTCTTTTACCCTTTATAGATCTAAAAAACTCTTGCAATCTTCTTTTATATTACTGGCTAGTTTACCCTCATATTTAATCTTCTCCCTCCTTATTGCTTTTTTAGTTGTCCTCTGTTGGTCTTTGTAGGCTTCCCAATCCCCTGGTTTCTCACTGCTCTTTGCCGCATTGTATGCTTTCTCTTTAGCTTTTATGCTGTCCCTGACTTCCCTTGTCAGCCATGGTTGCCTCGTCCTCCCTTTAGTATGCTTCTTCTTCCTAGGGATGAATTTTTGCTGTGTCTCCAAAATTACTTCCAGAAACTCCTGCCATTGCTGTTCCACTGTCTTTCCTGCTAGGCTCATCTCCCAGTCAATTCTGGCCAGCTCCTCCCTCATGCCTCTTTAGTTGCCTTTATTCAACTGTAATACCGTTACATCTGATTCCAGCTTTTTCCTCTCAAATTACTGGGTAAATTCTATCATAATATGGTCACTTCCTCCCAAGGGTTCCTTCACCTTAAGCTCTCTTATCAAATCTGCCTCATTACACATCACTAAATCTCGAATTGCCTGTTCCCTAGTGGGCTCCACCACAAGCTGTTCCAAAAAGCCGTCTCATAGACATTCCACAAATTCCTTTTCTTGGGATCCACTACCAATCTGATTTTCCCAGTCTACCTGCATATTGAAATCCCCCATGATCACTGTAACCTTGCCTTTCTTACACACCTTTTCCATCTCCTGGTGTATCTTGTGCCCCACATCCTGACTACTGTTCGGAGGCCTGTACATAACTCCCATTATGGTTTTTTGACCTTTGCTGTTCCTCAACTCTACCCACACAGATTTTAAATCATCTGACCCTACATCATTTCTTGCTATCGATTTAATTTAATTTCTTACTAACAAAGCAACCCCACCCCCTCTGCCAACCTGCCTATCTTTTCGATAGGATGTATATCCTTGGATATTTAGCTCCCAGTCCTGATCCCCTTGCAGCCATGTCTCCGTGATGCCCACCACATCATACCTGCCAATTTCAATCTGCGCCACAAACTCATTTACCTTATTTCATATACTGCATGCATTCAGATACAACACCTTCAGTCCTGTATTTCCCGTCCCCTTTCTCATTGTCGTCCTTTTATCTGATGTGCTTGAAGTTAGATTCCTAGCCCTTTCCAAACACTCTGTCCTATTTTGTGTTCTGGAGACTTTAATAGCCTCTCCTGGGCTCTCCTTTCTTTTCAGTTTTTTCAGAATTTTCCATGAAGTTGAATCCACCCCCCCCCCCTCCCTCACCAACGCTAACCTGCTGCTTTGTTTCCCATTAGTCATACTTCTTGGAGTTTTACCCTTCCCTTCCTCCCCCCCGACTTTCTAGTTTAAAGTCCTGTTGACCACCCTATTTACCCTTTTCGCTAGAACATTGGTCCCAGATCGGTTCAGGTGGAGACTGTCCCAATGGTACAGATCCCTCCTGTTCCAATACTGATGCCAGTGCCCCATGAAATGGAACTCCTCTTTCCCACACTACTCCTTTAGCCACATGTTTACTTCCCTTATTCTCACGTCCCTATGCAAATTTGCACGTGGCTTGGGTAGTAATCTGGAGATTATAACCCTTGAGGACCTCTTTTTTAATTTAGTTCCTAGTTCCTGATAATCCCCAAACAGGTCCTCTTTCCTAGTCTTACCTGTGTTATTTGTCCTGACGTGGACCACAACAACTGGATCCTCCCCCTCCCTCTTCAATATCCTTTCAAGCCAGTCAGAGATGTCCCTCACCTTGGCACCAGGCAGGCAACATACCATGCGGGACTCTCGATCCTGCTTACAAAGGATGCTATCAATTCCCCTAATTATAGAATCCCCTACAACTACCACTTGTCTTTTTGCTCCCCCCTCATGAATGGCCTCCTGTGCCACAGTGCCGTGGTCAGCTGGCTCATCCTCCCTACAGCCCTGTTCCTCACCCACACAGGGAGCAAGAACCTTGTACCTGTTGGACAAGGTCAAGAGCTGAGGCTCCTCTGTTCCTGAACACAGGATCCCTCTACCAGCCTCACTTGCAGTCACACCCTGCTGACCCTGACCACTGACCGAATTTGAGGTACTTAATCTACCGGGTGTGACCGCCTCTTGATACAAAGCGTCCAGGTAACTCTCCTCCTCCCAGATGTGCCGCAGCGTCCGGAGCTCGGACTCCAGCTCATCAGTTCTGAGCCGGAGTTCCTCCAGCAACCAACACTTGCTGCAGATGTGATCACTGCGGCTCGCAATGGGATCTGCCAGCTCCCATATCATACAGCTACAGCACATCACCTGCCCAGCCATCACTACTTAGATAATTCATTTATTAGCTTTTTTCAAATTTGCTGCACATTTCCTACCAACCAATCAGGTCACAGCTTTCCTGTGATGTCACTTTTTCAGTTTTGGCTTCAGCAGCTGCTGGAGAGTGATTCCATCACATGGAATGATAATGAACCTGTTTGGCCACATTGGGAACATACCATCATGGTCATCAAGGCCTGGAGTGGGACTCGAACCCAGAGCTCCTGGCTCAGAAGCAGGGACGCTCATCACAAGACCTCCCAGCGTGTGTGATAGGGAAGGTAGTGTCAGGTCTGTGGAGGAAGGACAAGTTTCACAGTCCCCATGTTATGGTTGCCTCTTTCCTTACTCATTCTTTTCTGGATTATCAGAAAGAAAAATTGTAAGGCGAGCAGGACTAACCCTAACCCTACTGGACAAAGCTCTGTGCCTGTGGGACAGAGATACACCCCCTAACCCTGCTGGACAAAGCTCAGTGCCTGTGGGACAGAGATAGACCCCCTAACCCTGCTGGACAAAGCTCAGTGCCTGTGGGACAGAGATAGACCCCCTAACCCTGCTGGACAAAGCTCAGTGCCTGTGGGACAGAGATAGACCCTCTAACCCTGCTGGACAAAGCTCAGTGCCTGTGGGATGGAGATAGACCCCCAACCCTGCTGGACAAAGCTCAGTGCCTGTGGGACAGAGATACACCCCCTAACCCTGCTGGACAAAGCTCAGTCCCTGTGGGACGGAGATAGACCCCCTAACCCTGCTGGACAGTCTCATTGTCTGTGCGACAGAGATAGACCCCCTAACCTTGCTGGACAAAGCTCAGTGCCTGTGGGACAGAGATAGACCCCCTAACCCTGCTGGACAGGCTCAGTCCCTGTGGGACAGAGATACAGCCCCTAACACTGCTGGACAAAGCTCAGTGCCTGTGGGATGGAGATACACCCCCTAACCCTGCTGGACAGGCTCAGTCCCTGTGGGACAGAGATACAGCCCCTAACACTGCTGGTCAGGCTCAGTCCCTGTGGGACAGAGATAAATCCCATAACCCTGCCGGATAAAGCTCAGTCCCTGTGGGACAGAGATAGACCCCCCCCTAACCCTGCCGGACAATGCTCAGTCCCTGTGGGATAGAGATAGACCCCCTAACCCTGCTGGACAGGCTCAGTCCCTGTGGGACAGAGATAGACCCCCTAACCCTGCTGGACAAAGCTCAGTCCCTGTGGGACAGAGATAGACCCCCTAACCCTGCTGGACAGGCTCAGTCCCTGTGGGACAGAGATAGACCCCCTAACCCTGCTGGACAGGCTCAGTCCCTGTGGGACAGAATAGACCCCCTAACCCTGCTGGACAAAGCTCAGTGCCTGTGGGATGGAGATAGACCCCCTAACCCTGCTGGACAGTCTCAGTGCCTGTGGGATGGAGATAGACCCCCTAACCCTGCTGGACAGGCTCAGTCCCTGTGCGACAGAGATAGACCCCCTAACCCTGCTGGACAAAGCTCAATGCCTGTGGGATGGAGATAGACCCCTATCCCTCAGGACTGGGACTCTGCTCCTTGCTGGATAAGAACAAGCAGTTTGGGAGGCGGGTGCTTGTTCTGACTGACTCACCTGGGTCCTGTGTGTAAGGTATGTATGGCAGAACTGTGGCACTGGAGCTGGCAGAGAAACAGAGAGAGAGGGAGTTATTGTGAGCAGCTGTGCAGATCTCTCTCACTCCTTCTATCACATTAATACAAACTATGTACAGCATTGAAGCAGGACATTCAGCCCATCCACTCTGCGCTGATATTTCTGCTCCACACAAGCCTCATCCCACCCCCTCTTCATCTCCCCCCATCACGATATCCTTCTATTCCTTTCTCCCTCAGGTGTTTATCCAGCTTCCCCCTTAAATGTAGCTATACTATTCACCTCAACCAATCCCTGGGAGTGAGTTCCACATTCTCCCCACTCTCTGGGTGGAGAGGTTTCTCCTGAATTCCCGATTGGATTTATGAGTGACTGTCTTATATTGATGGCCCCAGCTCTGGTCTCTCTCCACAATTGGAAACATTTCAACGTCGACCCTATCAAAACCCCCTTCCTCATTTTAAAGAGCTTGATCAGGTCACCCCTCAGCCTTCTCTTCTCTAGAGAAAAGAACCCCAGAGTGTTCTGCCTTTCCTGATAGTTCGAACCTTTCAGTTCTGGGATCGTCTTTGTCAATCTTTACTGCACCTTCTCCTGTGCTTCTATATCTTTTTCATATATGGAGACCAGACAATGCACAGTAACTAAGTGAGGTCCAACCAAGGTTCCAGACAAGTTTAGAGGAGGTTCAGCAGGGGGGAGATGCACAGCCAAAATTAGAAGAGAGAGCAAGTGAGTCTGGAAGGCATAGAAATTATAGGCCAGTTAAGGCACAAGGGAGTTTGGCAAGGTTAGATGGTATTTATTTTAGTGCAAGGAGTCTGACGAATAAGGCAGATGAGTTGAGGGCACAACTTAACACATGGAAGTATGTCATTGCTGTCACAGAGACATGGCTGAGAGAGGAGCAGGATTGGCCGCTCAATATTCCAGGATATGGGGTCTTCAGGCAAGACAGGGAAGGAGGGTAAAAGAGGAGGGGGTATCGCAATATTGATCAAGGAATCAATTACAGCAGTAAGGAGGGATGGCAACTTAGAAGGCTCCTCAACTGAAGCTATATGGGTAGAACTTAAAAACAAAAAAGGAATAATTGCATTGCTGGGAGTGTACTATAGGCCACCAAATAGTCAGAGAGAAATAGAAGAGCAGATATGTAGGCAAATTTCAGAGAAGTTTAAGAACAGTAGGGTAGTAATAGTGGGGGGATTTCAACTGTCCCAACATTAATTGGGTTAGTCATAGTGTGATAGGTTTAGAGGGAACAGAATTCTTAAAATGCATCTAGGAGAGCTTTTTAAGCCAGTACGTAGAAGATCCTATAAGAGATGGGGCGGTCCTGACTTAATTTTAGGGAATGAAGCCGGGCAAGTGGCAGAGGTATCAGTGGGGGAGCATTTTGCAGATAATGGTCATAACTCTGTTAGATTCAAGATTGTTATGGAAAAGGACAAGGATGGGCCAGAAATCAGAGTACTAAATTAGGGGAAGGCCAATTTTAATAAGATCAGATATGATTTGGCCAGAGCGGACAGGGAGCATCTACGTTTAGGTAAATCTGCGTCAGAGCAGTGGGACTCATTCAAGAAGGAAATAGGGAGAGTACAGGGCCAACATATTCCAGTAAAGATAAAGAGTGGGACCAACAAATCCAGGGAACCCTGGACGTTGAGGGATATACAGGGTTGGATCAAGAGAAAAAGGGAGGCTTATGGCAGATACCGAAGGCTCAAAACAGTGGAAGCCCTAGAGGAGTATCGAATGTGTAGGGGGGAACTTAAAAAGGACATTAGGGGAGCAAAAAGGGAGAATGAAAAAATATTGGCAGGTAAAAGAAAGGAAAATCCAAAGTTATTTTACAAGTACATTAAGAGTAAGAGGATAACTAGGGAAAGAGTAGGGCCTATTAAGGACCATAGTGGTAATTTGTGTGCGGAACTGGAAGACGTAGGTAGGGTTTCAAATGAATTGTTAGTGTTCACAAGTGAGAGGGATGACATGGGTATGGAAATCAGGCAGAAGGACTGTGATATAATTAAAGAAATTATCATAGAAAGAGAGGAGGTTCTAAGTGGTCTGGCAGACTTAAAAGTAGATAAATCTCCAGGCCCAGATGAAATGTATCCCAGGCTGTTAAGTGAGGCAAAGGAGGAGATAGGGGCGCTGGCAATAATTTTCAATACCTCTCTGGCCACAGGAGAGGTGCCAGAGGATTGGAGGATAGCCAATGTGGTACCGTTATTCAAGAAGGGAGGATGGGATAAACCAGGGAACTACTAGCCAGTCAGTCTAACCTCAGTGGTAGGGAAACTATTGGAAGCAATTCTGAGGGACAGAATTAATCTACACTTGGAGAGGCAGGGATTAATCAAGGACAGTCAGTAAGGTTTTGTTAAAGGGCGGTCATGTCTGACCAATTTGATTGAATTTTTCGAAGGGGTAACCAGGTGTGTAGATGAGGGAAAACCTTTGACGTAGTCTATTTGGACTTCAGCAAGGCTTTTGATAAGGTCCGGCATAGGAGACTGATAACCCACGGGGTCCAAGGCAATTTGACAAATTGGATCCAGACTTGGTTGAGTGGCAGGAAACAAAAGGTGATGATCGAGGGGTGTTTTTGTGACTGGATGCCTGTGTCCAGTTGGGTTCCACAGGGCTCAGTGTTGGGCCCCTTGCTGTTTGTGGTATATATAAACGATTTAGACTTGAATGTAGGAGGGTTGATCAGTAAGTTCGCGGACGACACAAAAATTGGTGGAGTGGTAAATAGTGAGGAGGATAGCCTTAGATTACAGGAGGATTTAGACGGGCTGGTCAGATGCGATTTAATCCGGATAAGTGTGAGGTGATGCACTTGGGCAGGACAAACAAGGCACGGGAATACACAATGAATGATAGGACCCTGGGAAGTACCGAGGATCAGAGGGACCTTGGAGTGCATGTCCAATGGTCCCTTAAGGTAGCGGGACAGGTAGATAAGGTGCTTAAGAAGGCCTTTGGGTTACCTGTCCTTACTAGCTGAAGCATAGAATATAAGGGCAGGGACGGTATAAAACGCTGGTTAGGCCACAGCTAGAGTATTACGTGCAGTTCTGGAATCTGCATTGCAGTTCTGGAATCTGCATTATAGGGAGAATGTGATTGCACTAGAGAGAGTACAGAGGAGATTTACCAGGTTGTTGCCTGGGCTGGAGAGTTTTAGTTATGAGGAGAGATTGGATAGACTGGGGTTATTTTCCCTGGAGCGGAGGAGATTGAGGGGAGACATGATTGAGTTGTATAAAATTATGAGGGGCATAGAGAGGGTAGACAGGAAGGAACTTTTCCCCTTGGTGGAGGGGTCAATAACCAGGGGGCATAGATTTAAGGTAAGGGGCAGGAGGTTTAGAGGGGATGTGAGGAAGAATTTTTTTCATCCAGAGGGTGGAGGGAATCTGGAACTCACTGCCTGAAAGGGTGGTAGAGGGAGTAACCCTCATAACATTTAAGAGGTATTTGGATGTGCACTTGTGATGCCATGGCACACATAGCTATGGGCCTAGTGCTGGAAAATGGGATTAGAATAATTAGGCACTTGTTTAACTGGCAGAGACTCAGTGGGCCAAAGGGCCTTTTTCTGTGCTGTAGACCCCTATGACTCTATGACTATGACTTTAACAGATTGTCAGTTGTATCCCTCTAGAAATGATCCCTATTGCTTGGCTTGCTTTATTTTTTTCCCTGTTCCAAAAATTACATTGGACACTTACGGATCCAATGACTGTGTTTAGTGAGCTTATTAACGTGTGTTGATGATGGAGATCATTGATGTGTTAATGAAGTGTTAAACATGGTGATCATGTTTAATGATCACCATTAGACTTAACAGGTCATTCATTGTTTTGTGGGCTCTTGCTGTCTTGCAAAAGTGTCTGCCATGTAAGCAACTCCAAACAGATGTCCCTCGCTCTACTGCATGTGCTGTGTGCAAATGTTCCACACCAATAAAAAGTGGATTCTGCAAAGCACTTGGGACATCCTGAGAATGGGACAAGGCTCCAGATTCTGGAAGTGTGTTACATGCCTGTGTCTGAGGATGCGGAGGTTCAGGAGGTCACATGGAAATGACATTTCCATTAACATCCCCACCCCAACCTAACCCTAACCCAAACCCCAACCCTAAGCCTAACTATAATCCCAGCTCAAACCCCAACCCTAATGTTAACCTCAACCCCAACCCAAACCCTAACCCTAACCATGTATCTGAGGATGTGAAGGTTCAGGAGGCCAAGTGGGAATGACGTTTCCCTTAACATCCCCAAACCAACCTAACCCTAATCGTAACTCAAGCCCTACCCCCATTCCCAACCCTAACTCAGGCTCTAACCATAACCCTAATCACAATTCGAACCATAACTTTAACCCTAACTCTAACCCCAACCCTAACTCAAGCCCTACCACAACCGCAACTCTAACTCAAACCCTAACCCTAAGCTCAACACTAACTCAAGGCCTAACACTAATTCTAACCCCAACCCTTTCTCAAGCCCTAAGTAACCTCAACTCTAACCCTAACATCAACCCTAACTCAAACACTAACCCCAACCCTAACTCCATTCCCAACCTCAACCCTAGCCCCAATCCTAACCCTAACCCCAACTGTAATTCAAACCCTAACCCTAAACCCAACCCTAACTCTAATGCCAACCCTAACTCAAACCCTAAACCGAGCCCCAACCCCAACTCTATTCCCAACCTCAACACTAACCCTATCTTCAACCCTAACCTCAACTCAAACCCTAACCCCAACCCTAACTCAACATTTAACCTAGACCCAACCCTAATTCTAACCCTATTCCCAACCTCAAGCCTAACCCAAACCCCAACCCTCACTGCCACCCCCTGCCACCCATCCCACCCCAGTGCTGGAGTGACTTCTCATACAGATTGTCTCTCTGACACACTTACCTGGGAGGGGGACTTTGGATGTATAGAGCTCTTTTCCTGATGGCCTGAAGGAGGTTTGGCCTGGATTCCTCATCGATACACCAAAATGAACCTTTACCCAGAGCCTGAGGACAGAAACAGGCCTGAAGGAAGTGTTTGAGACCAGAATGTTACCCTCAGGCCCTCCGAGCAGAAAACATTGCCCGAACACAAGCGCTGCATTCTTTTGGTGATCTTAACATTATTCCCTCTAGTTACTGACTTTGTTCTGTGGAGGTAGTGTATCTAATCTAAGCCTGCCAGAAATGTCAAACCCCACTATCTCCACCACACTATCAAATATCATCTTAATCTCTGCTGCTCTGGTGAAAAGAGCTTCAGTTACTCCACTGACTCCTCAAAACGAAAGCCTTCAACCGCTCTTTATAGCTCAGCAAAACACTTCAACCACTCACTCCCCAAATCCCTGTACCTCATCTCACTCTGCCATTCCTGCCTTCGCATCTCTGTTCCTCATTCCCCCTCACTCCCCACGTTCTCCCTCACTTCCATCATTTCCCCCAATTCCCCGTTCTCTTACCCTAACCCCTCATTCCCCTCCAATCCTCCCTCACTCCTTTGGTTTCCCCACCACCATGTTCCTCACCTCCCTCCCATCTTTCTCCACTCTCTTGAAGCACCTGTTGAGGGACAGGTTGTGCCTCACTGAGTTCTTCCAGCCCATGGGCGCCCTCTTGAAGTATGGGTAATGTTCCAAAATCCACTTGTAAATCTCCTTCACTGGCAGACACTGAGCAGGCGATCCTTCGATGGCCATGTAGATCAGGCAGTTGAAGGAGTAGGGGGGTTTGGAGATGTCCTGATGCTCGTGGAGAGTGTGTGCGGGGGACAGTGGGATCTCTTTGACCTGAGTTGCCTGTGAACCCACCGAGGCCTCCTCTGCCAGGCTTATAGCCGTCAGCAAGTCCTTGCTCTCGTGAAGCCAGTTGAGGTTGGTCAGCTCCTCATCCTCCCTTGCCTCGTGTTTGCAGCAGCTGGTCTCTGAGCCGCTCCCTCGGCAGGGGGCTGCGTTGCCGCCCCTATCTCCCGTGTTGAGCCACCTTCTCTCCATTTTGGTTAGTGGCCGGGCAGCCGAAGGTCATCAGTCACCCCCACCCCACCCCCCACCTAAGGAAAAGAAAGAGATTCATATTCATACACCTCCTTTCACCACCTCGGGACGTCCCAAAGAGTTTCATAGACAATGAAGGACTTTTTTTTTGAAGTGTGGTCACTGTTGTAATGTAGGAAACTCAGCAGCCAATTTGTGCACAGAAAATTTGGGGAAGCAGTGGCAGAGTGGTATTGTCCATTTGGGGTTCTGGACTTGAATCACACCACAGTAGGTGGTGAAATTTGAATCTAATAAAAATCTGGAATTAAAAGTCTAATGATCATTGTAAATGGGATGGAAATATGCCAGCCTATATGTGACTCCAGACCCACAGCAATGTGGTTGACTCTTAAATGCCCTCTGAACAAGGGCAATTAGGGATGGGCAATGAATGCTGGCCTAGCCAGCAATACCCACATCCCATAGAATGATTATTTAAAAATCCCACATACAGCAATGTGACAATGTCCCAGGTCATCTGTTTATAGTGATGTTGGTTTAGGAAGGATGTCAAGGCCTTGAAGGGGGTGTGGAGTAGATTTACTAGAATGTTCCCAGCGATGAGGGACTTCAGAAGCTGGGATTGTTCTCCTTAGAGCAGAGAAGGTTAAGGGGGAGATTGAATTGAGGCGTTCAAATTCAGTAAGGGTTTGGATAGAATAAATAAGGAGAAAGTGTTTCCAGTGGCAGGATGGGACAGAGGGACACAGATTGAAGAGAATCAATAAAAGACCCAGTTTCTCCACCACTGCTTGATTAATAAATGTAATGGAACGTCTCGATTAAATCTCCGCCTTAACCTTCTCTCCTCTTAAGGAGAACAATCCCAGTCTCTCTGCGTTGTCATTTATTGCATTTTTACTCGAACAATTAAGAAAGAATAAAAAATTCCTTTCCACTTGCTCCATCCCAGAATCTGAGTGTCCTGGCCTGGTTTGGGACTCTCTCCACCTCAAATTGGGATCCGGCGCAGTTAGAATTTGAACAGGTGGCTCTATTTAATTTTTTATATAACGGGAATAGGTGGGAAAAGGAAAATCTTTATCATTTATTGGAAAAAAAAAAGGAAGGGGGAAACAGAAAGGGGGTGGGGATGGGGGAGGGAGCTCACGACCTAAAGTTGTTGAATTCAATATTCAGTCCAGAAGGCTGTAAAGTGCCTAGTCGGAAGATGAGGTGCTGTTCCTCCAGTTTGCGTTGGGCTTCACTGGAACAATGCAGCAAGCCAAGGACAGACATGTGGGCAAGAGAGCAGGGTGGAGTGTTAAAATGGCAAGCGACAGGGAGGTTTGGGTCATTCTTGCGGACAGACCGCAGGTGTTCTGCAAAGCGGTCACCCAGTTTACGTTTGGTCTCTCCAATGTAGAGGAGACCACATTGGGAGCAACGAATGCAGTAGACTAAGTTGGGGGAAATGCAAGTGAAATGCTGCTTCACTTGAAAGGAGTGTTTGGGTCCTTGGACAGTGAGGAGAGAGGAAGTGAAGGGGAAGGTGTTGCTTCTTTTGCGTGGGCATGGGGTGGTGCCATAGGAGGGGGTTGAGGAGTAGGGGGTGATGGAGGAGTGGACCAGGGTGTCCCGGAGGGAGCGATCCCTACGGAATGCCGATAACGGGGGTGAAGGGAAGATGTGTTTGGTGGTGGCATCATGCTGGAGTTGGCGGAAATGGCGGAGGATTTAGGTCGTGAGCTCCCTCCCCCATCCCCACCCCCTTTCTGTTTCCCCCCTTTTTTTTTCCAATAAATTATAAAGATTTTCCTTTTCCCACCTATTTCCATTATATAAAAATTTTTTTGAAGAGGCTCTGTTTAATTGTCTGGTTTGAATGGTGTATACAGTTAGCTTCACCCAGCCTCCAGCTCGCCCCAGGAGCAGAACACCATCTCACTGCCAAAAGACAATAGCTGGTAACTCAACACCTCCCTAGACCCCAGGCCGTCTGTTCCTGAATCACAGCTCGCCAAGCAAACTACAGCGCTTGCTCACAGACACAACAATGACACCATCTGGTCCTGTGTGGGACCTGGAGTCACCAAGCATCTGGTATTACCCCGGAATTATAGACTAATTATCGATTAATCTCCTGCACATTGCTCATAATCAACACAGAGATTAAAAAATCATACCACGTTTTTATCTATCAGACATGGGACTAGTCTGCAGGAAAGACAGTTTGATCAGGTGGGGTGACTGGAGGACAAAGTCCAAAACCTGCAGGAATAGATCCAACTGGAGTTGGTAACTGGAGCAAGACCACAGGGTCGGACTAAAGGGCAGTCAGCGAGGCTTCTCTCAGATTCACCTAAATCCTGAGCTTTCACCCCCATTACGTACAGCACAGTCATATATCATTCCATTATATACAGTGCAACCATATATCATTGCCATTAAACACAATGCAGTCATATATCAGTCCATTATATACAGTGCAGTCATATATCACTCCATTATATAAAGCACAGTCATATATCACTCCATTATATACAGTGCAGTCATACATCACTCCATTATATAAAGCACAGTCATATATCACTCCATTATATACAGTGCAGTCATATATCACCCCATTATATACAGTGCAACCATATATCACGCCATTAAACACAATGCAGTCATAAATCACTCCATTATATACAGTGCAGTCATGCATCGCTCTATTATATACAGCAGTCATATATTACTCCATTATGTACAGCACAGTCATATATCACTCCATTAAACACAGCGCAGTCATATATCACTCCATTATATACAGTGCAGTCATACATCGCTCTATTATATACAGCACAGTCATTTATTACTCCATTATGTACAGTGCAACCATATATCATACCATTAAACACAGTGCAGTCATATATCACTCCATTATATACAGTGCAGTCATGCATCGCTCTATTATATACAGCACAGTCATATATTACTCCATTATGTACAGTGCAACCATATATCACACCATCAAACACAGTGCAGTCATATATCACTCCATTATATACAGTGCAGTCATACATCACTATTATATACAGCACAGTCATATATTACTCCATTATGTACAGTGCAACCATATATCACACCATTAAACACAATGCAGTCATATATCACTCCATTATATACAGTGCAGTCATACATCGCTCTATTATATACAGCACAGTCATATATTACTCCATTATGTATAGTGCAACCATATATCACTCCATTAAACATAGTGCAGTCATATATCACTCCATTATATACAGTGCAGTCATATATCATTCCATTATATACAGCGCAGTCATATATCACCCCATTATATACAGTGCAGTCATATATCACCCCATTATAAACAGTGCAACCATATATCATGCCATTAAATACAATGCAGTCATATATCACTCCATTATATACAGTGCAACCATATATCACGCCATTATATACAGCACCGTCGTATTTCATTGCATTAGAGTGCAGTCATATATCATGGGGAGGTGATTGCATAGTGGTATTATCGCTGGACTAGTAATCTAGTGACCCTAGATGCCCTGGAAACCTGGGTTCAAATCCCGCTACGGCAGATTTGAATCCAATTTAAAAAAATCTGGAATTAGAAGTCTAATGATAACCATGAAACCGTTGCTGTAAGAACCCATCTGGTTCACTGATGCCCTTTAGGGAAGGAAATCTGCTGTCCTTATCTGGTCTGGCCTACATGTGACTTCAGACCCACAGCGACGCGGTTGACTCTGAGATGGCCGAGCAAGTTACTCAGTTGTGTCAAACTGCTACACAGCCTCAAAAAAAGGAATGAAACCGGACAGACCACCAGCATCAATCTAGGCATCAAAAATGGCAACAGCAATCTCAGCCCTGTCGACCCTGTAAAGTCCTCCTTGCTAACATCTGGGGGCTAGTGCCAAAGTTGGGAGAGCTGCCTAATCAGGCAACAGCCTGACATAGTCATCCTCATAGAATCATATCTTACAAATGATGTCCCAGACTCCACCACCACCATCCCTGGGTCTGCTCTGCTGCAGGGACAGGCCATATCCAGCAGAGGTGGTGGCACAGTGATATACAGTCAGGAGGGAGTTGCCCTGGGAGTCCTCAACATCAGCTCCAAATCCTGTGAAGTCTCATGGCATCAGGTCAAACCTCCTGCTGATTATCACTTACCACCCTCCCTAAGCTGATAAATCAATACTCCTCCATGTTGAGCATCACTTGGAGGAAACTGAGGGTGGCAAGGGTGCAAAATGTGGTTTGGTTGGGGGACTTCAATGTCCATCATCAAGAGTGGCTTGGGAGCACCACTACTGGCTGAGTCCTAAAGGACATAGCCGCTAGACTGGCAGGTGGTGAGGGAACCACCAAGAGGGAAAAACATATTTGACAACAGATGCATTTCTCCATGACAGTATCAGTAGGTGTGACCACAGTCGTTGTGGAGACTTCCATTGAAGATACCCTCCATCGTGTTGTGTGGCACTACTTTGCTAAATGGAATAGATTTCTAACAGATCTAGCAGCTCAAGTCTGGGCATCGATGAGTTGCTGAGGGGCAGCAGCAGCAGAATTGTACTCAAACACAACCTGTAACCTCATGGCCTGGCATATCCCCCTCTCTACCATTACCATCAAGCCAGGGGATCAACCCTGGTTCAGTGAAGAGTGCAGCAGGGCATATCAGGAGCAGCACCAGGCATACCCAAAAATGAGATGTCAACCTGCTGAAGCTATATCACAGGGCTACTTGTGCGCCAAGCAGCAAGTGATAGGCAGACTCGCTGTGATCCCACAACCAACAGATCAGATCTAAGCTCCGCAGCCCTGCCACATCCAGTTGTGAATGGTGGTGGACAATTAAACCTCTCACTGGAGGAGGAGGCTCCACAAATATCCCCATCCTCAATGATGGAGGAGCCCAGCACATCAACTTGAAAGATAAGGCTGAAGCATTTGCTCCAATCTTCAGCCAGAAGTGCCGAGTGGATGAACCATCTTGGCCTCTTCCAGAGGTCCCCAGCATCACAGATGCCAGTCTTCAGCCAATTCCATTCACTCCATATGATATCAAGAAACAGCTGAAGACCCTGGATAGTGATAAGGGTTTGGCCCCTGACAATAATTCTGGCATTAGCACTGAAGACTTGTGCTCCAGAACTTGCCGCGCCCCTAGCCAAGCTGTTCCAGTACAGCTACAACACTAGCATCTACCCAGCTATGTGGAAAATTGCCTAGGTATGTCCTGTACACAAAAAGCAGGACAAATCCAACCCAGCCAATTACCGCCCCATCAGTCGACTCTCGATCATCAGTAAAGTAATGGAAGGGGTCATCAACAGTGCTATCAAGCAGCACTTACTTAGCAATAACCTGCTCACTGACATCCAGTTTGGGTTCCGCCAGGGCCACTCAGCTCCTGACCTCATTACAGCCTTGGTTCAAACTGTAATGAACCAAGGTGAGCCCTTAACATCAAGAGAACATTTGACCGAGTGTGGCATCAAGGAGCCCTAGCAAAACTGGAGTCAATGGGAATCAGGGAGAAAACTCTCCGCTGGTTGGAGTCATACCTAACACAAAGGAAGATGGTTGTGGTTGTTGGAGGTCAGTCATCTCAGCTCCAGGCCATCACTGCAGGAGTTCCATAGGGTAGTGTTCTAGGCCCAACCATCTTCAGCTGCTTCATCAATGACCTTCCTTCCATCATAAGGTCAGAAGTGGGGATGTTCGCTGATGATTGCACAATGTTCAGCACCATTTGCGACTCCTCAAATACTGAAGCAGTCCATGTCCAAATGCAGCAAGATTCGGACAATATCCAGGCTTGGGCTGACAAGTGGCAAGTAACATTTACGCCACACAAGTGTCAGGCAATGACCATCTCCAACAAGAGAGAATCTAACCATTGCCCCTTGATGTTCAATAGCATTACCATCACAGAATCCCCCACTATCAACATCTTTCGGATTACCATTGACCAGAAACTGAACTGGACCCAGCCATATAAATACTATGGTTACAAGAGCAGGTCAGAGGCTAGGAATCGTGCGATGAATAACTCACCTCCTGACTCCCCAAAGCCTGTCCACCATCTACAATGCACAATGATGGAATACTCCCCACTTGCCTGGATGAGGGCAACACTCAAGAAGCTTGATACCATCCAGGACAAAGCAGCCCCACTTGATTGGCATCACATCCACAAACATTCACTCCCTCCACCACCGACGCACAGTAGCAGCAGTGTGTGTACCATCTACAAGATGCACTGTAGGAATTCACCAAGGCTCCTTCGACAGTGCCTTCCAAACCCACAACCACTACCATCTAGAAGGACAAGGGCAGCAGATAGATGGGAACACCACCCACTGGAAGTTACCCTCCAAGTCAATCACCATCTTGACTTGGAAATATATCGCTGTTCCTTCACTGTCACCGGGTCAAAATCCTGGAACTCCCTCCCTAACAGCACTGTGGCAGTACCTACACCACATAGACTGCAGCAGCTCAAGAAGGCAGCTCACCCCCACCTTCTCAAGGGCAACTAGAGATGGGCAATAAATGCTGGGCCAGCCAGCGAAGCCCACATCCCGTGAATGAAGTTTAAAAAGACAGTGCAGACATATATCACTCCATTATATACAGTGCAGTCATATATCACCCTATTATATAGAGTGCAGTCATACATCGACCCATTATATACAGTGCAGTCATATATCACCCTATTATATAGAGTGCAGTCATACATCGACCCATTATATACACTGCAGTCATATATCACCCTATTATATAGAGTGCAGTCATACATCAACCCATTATATACAGTGCAGTCATATATCACTCCATTATATACAGTGCAACCATACATCACCCTATTATATACAGTGCAGCCATATATTACCCCATTATATATAGTGCAGCCATATATAACTCCATTGTATACAGTGCAGTCATACATCATCTCATTATATACAGTGTAGTCATACATCATCTCATTATATACAGTGCAGTCGTATATCACTCCATTAAAACAGTGCAGTCATATATCACTCCATTACATGCAGTGCAGTCATACATCATCTCATTATATACAGTGATAATTTGGATACAGTCAGATCAGCCATGATCTTGTTGAATGGCGGAGCTGGGGCTGAGTGGCCTACTCCTGTTCCTAGTTTGAATGGGTGATACTAGTATTGTTGGACGCTCCCTAACTAATATGAATGATCCTGAATGGTTCTGGTATTGTTAGACTCTCCTGGACTAATGTAAATGACTCTTGGTGATCAGTCTGCAGCTCCAGGTTGCCTGTAATGTTGATGGGGAGGGGGTGATGTGCTGAACTCTATGTATGTATGTGGTAACCAGAATGGAAATGATTAGGTTGTTAATAACTGAGTTCCTGCTGTCCTTGACTTATTGTGGATCCCTGTCCCTTGGCGGAAATTTGTTCCCAACATACTCACTGTGCTCCTGCTGCTTCAAGTCTCTCACATCGGTCCCCCTGCTATCGATATATCAGTTACCCTCAGTGGTGACCTCCTTTCTTGAAAGAGAGAGAGAGAGAGTGAAGCAAAACGAGAAGGGAGACTAATGGGAAGATAGAGAGAGTGTAAAATAGAGAGACAGAAGGTGAAGAGAGAAGGAAAGGGAAAGAGAGATAAGGAAAGAGATGTGGGGGCTGGGTGGAGAGAGAGATAATTTGATGTATACAAAAAGCAGAGATTACAGGACTTTGGGAGAAGAGTTGGGGGTCTAATGGATTCATTTGGATAACTCTTCGAAGAGCTGGCAGAGGCACAATGGGCAGAATGACCTCCTGTGCTGTCAGACATAATATCTTTGGAAAATCTATGACTCATATATTAAACATAATTGGATAGAGTGGTGGTGATATTACTGAACTAATCACCCAGAGAACATGAGTTCAGACCACATGGTGGGCAGTTTGAGAATTCGAATGGGGTATTAAAAATCTAGAATTAAAATGCTGGTATCAGTAACAGTGATCATGAAGCTGTCAGATTGGGATTAAAACCCAACTGATTCAGTAATGTCCCTTAGGGAAGGAGACCTTCTGTGCCCAACCAGTTTAAGTCTAAATGAAACACCAGTACCCACCCACCTCACACCAACGTGGTGGCCTCTTAACTATGGAATGACCCAGTGAGTCACACAGGGAAACTAGGGATCCCAGCCACAGCCCCTATCTCTGTAACCTCATCCAGCCCCTACAACCTTCCCTATCTCTCTATCACCCTCCCTGCCTCTGTATAACCTTCCCTGTCTCTGTATAACCCTCCCTGCCTCTGTATAACCCTCCCTGTCTCTGCATAACCTTCCCTGTCTCTGTATAACCCTCCCTGTCTCTGTATAACCCTCCCTGCCTCTGTATAACTCTCTCTATCTCTGTATAACCCTCCCTGTCTCTGTATAACCCTCCCTGTCTCTGTATAACCCTCCCTGCCTCTGTATAACCCTCCCTGTCTCTGTATAACCCTCCTTGCCTCTGTATAACCCTTCCTATCTCTGTATAACCCTCCCTGTCTCTGTATAACCCTCCCTGTCTCTGTATAACCCTCCCTGTCTCTGTATAACCCTCCTTGCCTCTGTATAACCCTCACTGCCTCTGTATAACCCACCTTGCCTCTGTATAACCCTCCCTGTCTCTGTATAACCCTCACTGTCTCTGTATAACCCTCCCTGTCTCTGTATAACTCTCTCTATCTCTGTATAACCCTCCCTGTTTCTGTATAACCCTCCCTGTCTCTGTATAACCCTCCTTGTCTCTGTATAACCCTCCCTGCCTCTGTATAACCCTCCCTGTCTCTGTATAATTCTCTCTATCTCTGTATAACCCTCCCTGTCTCTGTATAACCCTCCCTGTCTCTGTATAACCCTCCCTATCTCTGTATAACCCTCCCTGCCTCTGTATAACCCTCCCTGTCTCTGTATAATCCTCCTTGTCTCTGTATAACCCTCCCTGTTTCTGTATAACCCTCCTTGCCTCTGTATAACCCTCCCTGTCTCTGTATAACCCTCCCTGTCTCTGTATAACCCTCCTTGCCTCTGTATAACCCTCCTTGCCTCTGTATAACCCTCCCTGTCTCTGTATAACCCTCTCTATCTCTGTATAACCCTCCTTGCCTCTGTATAACCCTCCCTGTCTCTGTATAACCCTCCCTGTCTCTGTATAACCCTCTCTATCTCTATATAACCCTCCTTGTCTCTGTATAACCCTCCCTGTCTCTGTATAACCCTCTCTATCTCTGTATAACCCTCCTTGCCTCTGTATAACCCTCCCTGTCTCTGTATAACCCACCTTGCCTCTGTTTAACCCTCCCTGTCTCTGTATAACCCTCCCTGTCTCTGTATAACCCTCCCTGTCTCTGTATAACTCTCTCTATCTCTGTATAACCCTCCCTGTTTCTGTATAACCCTCCCTGTCTCTGTATAACCCTCCCTGTCTCTGTATAACCCTCCCTGTCTCTGTATAACCCTCCCTGTCTCTGTATAATCCTCCTTGTCTCTGTATAACCCTCCCTGTCTCTGTATAACCCTCCCTGTCTCTGTATAACCCTCCTTGCCTCTGTATAACCCTCCTTGCCTCTGTATAACCCTTCCTGTCTCTGTATCACCCTCCCTGTCTCTGTATAACCCTCTCTATCTCTGTATAACCCTCCTTGCCTCTGTATAACCCTCCCTGTCTCTGTATAACCCTCCCTGTCTCTGTATAACCCTCTCTATCTCTGTATAACCCTCCTTGCCTCTGTATAACCCTCCCTGTCTCTGTATAACCCTCCCTGTCTCTGTATAACCCTCTCTATCTCTGTATAACCACCCCCGTCTCTGTATAGCCTTCCCTGTCTCTGTATAACCCTCTCTATCTCTGTATAACCCTCCCTGTCTCTGTATAACCCTCCCTGTCTCTGTATAACCCTCCTTGCCTCTGTATAACCCTCCCTGTCTCTGTATAACCCTCTCTATCTCTGTATAACCCTCCTTGCCTCTGTATAACCCTCCCTGTCTCTGTATAACCCACCTTGCCTCTGTATAACCCTCCCTGTCTCTGTATAACCCTCCTTGCCTCTGTATCACCCTCTCTATCTCTGTATAACCCTCTCCATCTCTGTATGACACTTCCTATCTCTGTAACTTCCTCCAGCCTTGCAACACTCCATAGGTGAGAAAAAACTTTTTCACACTGCGAGTAGTTAGGGTTTGGAATGCACTGCCTGGAGGTGTGTTGGAGGCAGGTCCAATTGAGGCATTCAAGAGGGCATTGGATAATTATCTAAATAGAAACAATGTCTGGGTTATGGGGAAAAGGCAGGAGATTGGTACTAAGTTAAAATGCTCAGAGAGCCTGTGCAGACACGATGGGCTGAATGGCCTCCTTTACACTGTAACAACTCTGTGATCTCTGTAACTTCTTCCAGTCCTACAACTCTCCCTATCTCTGAAGCTTCCTCCAGCCCCTACAATCCTCCCTATCTCTGAAGCTTCCTCCAGCCCCTACAACCCTCCCTATCTCTGTAACCTCCTCCAGCCCCTACAACCCTCCCTATCTCTGTAACCTCCTCCAGCCCCGACAACCCTCCCTATCTTTGTAACCTCCTCCACCCCTATAACTCTCCCTATCTCTGTAACCTCCTCCAGCCCCTACAACCCTCCCTATCTCTGTAACCTCCTCCCGTCCCTACAACCCTCCCTATCTCTGTAACCTCCTCCAGCCCCGACAACCCTCCCTATCTTTGTAACCTCCTCCACCCCTATAACTCTCCCTATCTCTGAAGCTTCCTCCAGCCCCTACAATCCTCCCTATCTCTGAAGCTTCCTCCAGCCCCTACAACCCTCCCTATCTCTGTAACCTCCTCCAGCCCCTACAACCCTCCCTATCTCTGTAACCTCCTCCAGCCCCGACAACCCTCCCTATCTTTGTAACCTCCTCCACCCCTATAACTCTCCCTATCTCTGTAACCTCCTCCAGCCCCTACAACCCTCCCTATCTCTGTAACCTCCTCCCGTCCCTACAACCCTCCCTATCTCTGTAACCTCCTCCAGCCCCGACAACCCTCCCTATCTTTGTAACCTCCTCCACCCCTATAACTCTCCCTATCTCTGTAACCTCCTCCAGCCCCTACAACCCTCCCTATCTCTGTAACCTCCTCCAGCCCCGACAACCCTCCCTATTTTTGTAACCTCCTCCACCCCTATAACTCTCCCTATCTCTGTAACCTCCTCCAGCCCCTACAACCCTCCCTAACTCTGTAACCTCCTCCACCCCTACAACCCTCCCTATCTCTGTAACCTTCTCCACCCCTACAACTTTCCCTATCTCTGTAACTTCCTCCACCCCTACAACTTTCCCTATCTCTGTAACCCACTCCAGCCCCGACAGCCTCCCTATGTCCGTAACCTACTCCAGTCCCTACAACCCTCCCAGATCTCTGCGCTCCTCCAATTCTGGCCTCTTGACCATCACCCCGATTCCCCATCGCTCCACCATTGGCGGCCGTGCCTTCAGCTGCCTGGGGCCCTAAGCTCTGGAATTCCCTCACTAAACCTCTCCGCCTCTCTCTCCCCTCCTTTAAGGCGCTCATTAAAACCGACCTCTTTGACTGAGATTTTGGTCACCTATCCCTCATATCTCCGTATGTGGCTCGGGGTCAGAGTCTGACTGATTGATGCTCCTGTGAAAGAACCTGGGTTGTTTTGTTATCTCAAAGATGAGAGATAAATGAAGTTCTTTTTAATTGAAGGTGCTTTCTGATGCAGAGGGCAGCCCATCACAAACCCCAGGATATATCAAATGATAAGGAATGATCAGGTTGTAGAAAAATGTGGGGAGTTTTCACCTCCTTTCTGCTCTGAGAGCAAGTGAACTGTGAACCTGGAAGGGAGAGGGGGGATTTATACAGAATGGGGATCTGGAATCGCATCGAAGGAAAGCTTTCAATTCCAGCACCTGTGTTTTTGAGGGCAGCCTTTGACACATGGCTTTGCAGAAGGGGAGGGGATAATCAGATTGTGATTGCTGGAGGGAGCAGTGCTTGCTTTCCTGAAATGGCTAATGTCCTTACCTGGAGACAGCCTGCTCGCCCTGTGAATTGGCCTGCACATGCAGACGCACACACACACTGGATGATTGAAGTTTCAGCTGATCCTGCAAATCCCTTCTCGGGAAAATCAAGACTGTTTCTCCTGCAGAGTTTCTGTTTTTTGTTCTCTCCCCCTCCCTTTTCCCCCTTCTTACCTGGAGCTGAATCTTCTCTCTCTCTCTGTCTCTCTGACATTGCTGTGAAGCTGAGAGATAGAGTGAGAGAGAGAGGAAATCACCAGCATGACGCTGAAAATCCGCCTGGGGATCTCCATGGGAACACACATTCCAGGCTGTGGCTTCATCTCCATTTACAGTCTCTCTTCATTCACACACTGCTGCTTTCAGCTCCTGCCAGCTCTCTCTCACAATACAGTCTCTTACTGCCCACTCCCCTCTCCCCCAGTATGTGGATCACCATCGCTGCAGGGCCCCATTTCATGACTGGACAAATGGCTGGCATCCAGCTTGGTTTAAAAACAGAAAACACTGGAAATTCTCAGCATCCCTGGCAGCATCATTTGAGAGAGAGATACGGTTAAGGTATCAGATAGAACTGAGCCCTGAGGGATACGTTTTTGGGGAGGAGGGATCGGGGTATGGTGAGAGCAAGAGGACTTCATTATACACACTCACTGCAACCTCCCAGTTCTCCAGATTGCCCAGAAGCCTTCCAGTTCCTGTGTCTCATCTGCTTGTGGACAATATTCTGTGTTTAGTTGCCATGATGTTTGGTGGTGTTGGTGAGTACACCTATTCCAAGCTTGGAGGCGCTGCTCTCATTCTGCCTCCCTTGGTGACAGATTTACCAGTCACATCCTAACTCATATCCCTGGGCTCCTGAATTCCTATCACATGCCACAGACCCCAGTCTGTGTCTGCTATGGTGAGCTCCTACTGTGAGTGAGCTCCTACTCTGGGTGACTGAGAATTCGGGAACTGCCATTTCTCCAGCACCTTTCACCACCTCAGGATGGCTCTTCACAGCCAATGGTGTACGTTTTGAAGTGTAGTCACTGTGGGAAAAGCGGCAGCAATTTGTGCACAGCAGGATCCCAGGAACAGCAATGTCATAATCACCAGATATTCAGGTTTCCGGTGATGTTTCTCTGAGGGATAAATATAGGCCCCAGGACACGGGATTAGTAGTCATGGCAACTGTCACACCCACCTGAGAGAACAGTTTAATATCTGAAAGATGGCACAATGACAGTGGCATTTAAACCCATGACCGTCTGACTCAGTGAGAGTGTAAGTATTTGGACCATGGGGAGAGTTGGCAGCTGTGGAGCTGCACCCCAAACATGCATGCAGAAGGATTCTGTCTGTAGTTTCAGGGTTAATATCAATAGATTATACTTATATGTTATAGAGTTAGTCTGCGGTACAAGGATGTCTGCAAGTGAGACTTTAAGTGGAGTGGGATCTGAGTCGATGCATTGGAAATCCTTGCTGCTGACCGGAATGCCTGGAAACAAGCAGTCAGGAAGGGCATGGAAAAAGCAGGGGACAATAGAAATGAGCAGATGGTGAAGAGAACCTGGTGGAGGAAAAAACATCAGGTGACCTCTGGTCAATGCTATTCATCTGTACTAGCTGTGGGAGAGAATGCGCTCACAGATCAGCCTCAGCAGGCAATGTTCTAAATACAGAAGTGACATTTTTAAAATGCATTTATGGGATGTGGGCATTGCTAGCTCAGCCAGCATTTATTGCCCTTGAGGTGATGGTGAGCTGCCTTCTTGAACCGCAGCAGTCTATGTGGTGTAGGTACACCCACAGTGCTGTTAGGGAGGGAGTTCCAGGATTCTGACCCAGTGACAGTGAAGGAACGGTGATATATTTCCAAGTCAGGATGGTGAGTGGTTTGGAGGGGAACTTCCAGGTGGTGGTGTTCCCATCTATCTGCAGCCCTTGTCCTTCTAGATGGTAGAGATTGTGGATTTGGAAGTTGCTGTCAAAGGAGCCTTGTTGAGTTTCTGCAGTGCATCTACCTTGAGTACAGTCCATCATATCCTTAAGACAGTCAAGATGCCATCAGTAAATTATATGATTGCAACAATGACAGGGGTGATATTGGGATGTCACACCTTACACCCAGTTTCACAAAGATTCTCAGTGAATTATTAGATATAGTAACAGGAATAGGCCATTCACCCCCTCAGACTTGCTCAATTACATCATTGCTGATCAGATTACGAAGGGAATCTGAGTTACCTCATTATTATTTATTGGTTCATTGTCAGTGAGTTACTATTGGAATAAAAACAGAAAATGTTGGAAAAACTCAGCAAGTCTTACAGCATCTGTGGAGAGAGAAACAGAGTGAACGCTTCGAGTCTGTAGGACCCTTCTATTGGACATTAGTGGAATCAAAGTTCTCATCAATGTCCTGGAGCCTGCAATGAGTTCATTGAAAACAATTGATAATGTGAAGAGTCGCTGCTCCTCCCAGCCGCTAGGCGCGCTAAACTAGGGCTCCGGGAGCAATCCCGATTGGCTGGAATACCGATGTATGTGATTGCCTGGAGGAACGAGGACGGCGAGGCGTGATTGGCTGGAGGGGCAGGAACGCGCTGAACGCTAATTGCATAAAGAAAGCATGGTGGACGATGATTGGCTAAAGGACCAGGAGGACGGTGGATGATGATGACGTAAGGGCCAGAAGCGCGGTGGACGGTGATTGGCTAAAGTACCAGGAGCGCAGTGGACCCTGATTGGTTGGAGGACCAGGAGCGCGATGGACGCCGGACTATTGGAGGACTGGTGGATGGGAGGTTGCTCGCGCGGGAGAATCGGATCCTTTCCCGCTCCGCCCCCTCGACCCGGATTTTAACCCAGCGGCAGATTTAAAGATAAATCTGTTGAACGAGTTAATAAATTTTATCTTTGAGGTGAACCAGGGTCAGAAGATGCGGGTAAATGTGGAGAATATCGTTTCCGAAATGGAAACTTTCGACCTGGTTGCTGAGGATGACAGTGTCCTGGAGAAACGTGAGTCCGGGGGGGGGGGGGGGGGATGTTAACCCATTGACCAAACCATTAACTTATTAACTAGACTCACTAACTCGGCCATTGATCCCCGGTACAGGGAGTCTGTGTGTTTGGGGTGGGGGGATTTTCCATTTCTGACCCCCCCCCCCCCTCACCCCATCTGAATCATTAATTACCTCGTAGACATCGATTAATGTTTAATAAACAGGAAGCGATTACATTTCATGTGGCGCCTGCATCGTCCACCAAACGCCACAGTACGAGATGAAGAGCAGCCACCACAGTGGGAGAAACTAGTCAATTTGTGCACAGCAAGATCCCACAAACAGCAATGTGATAATGACCCAGATCATCTGTTTTTAGTGATGTTGGGTGAAGGATAAATATTGGCCCCAGGACACCGGGGAGAACTCCCCCCTGCTCTTCTCCCAATAGTGGCCGTGGGATCTTTTACACCCACCTGAGAGGGCAGACGGGGCCTCGGTTTAATGTCGCATCCTGAAAGATGGCACCTCCGACAGTGCGGCGCTCCCTCAGCACTGACCCTCCGACAGTGCGGCACTCCCTCAGCACTGACCCTCCGACAGTGCGGCTCTCCCTCAGCACTGACCCTCCGACAGTGCGGCGCTCCCTCAGTACTGACCCTCTGACAGTGCGGCGCTCCCTCAGCACTGACCCTCTGACAGTGCGGCGCTCCCTCAGCACTGACCCTCCGACAGTGCGGCGCTCCCTCAGCACTGACCCTCTGACAGTGCGGCGCTCCCTCAGCACTGACCCTCTGACAGTGCGGCGCTCCCTCAGCACTGACCCTCTGACAGTGCGGCGCTCCCTCAGCACTGACCCTCCGACAGTGCGGCGCTCCCTCAGCACTGACCCTCCGACAGTGCAGCACTCCCTCAGTACTGACCCTCCGACAGTGCGGCGCTCCCTCAGCACTGACCCTCCGACGGTGCGGTGCTCCCTCGGCGCTGACCCTCCGACAGTGCGGCGCTCCCTCGGCGCTGACCCTCCGACAGTGTGGCGCTCCCTCGGCGCTGACCCTCCGACAGTGCATCTCTCCACAGCCTTAGCCTGGTTCCCGGTGTCCTTTTGAGTTGGGCAGTGCGGCCCGGCCTGTGCAGCGGTGTGGCCTGAATTGTCGAATAGCTGTGCTCGTGGGATTGTGACTGTGGTCACAGCACGCTGGCAGTTTTTTGGGAGATCGGATTAGAGGGACTTTGTAGAAGGTATTCTGCTGTTTCTGTTTTTTAAAAACTATCTGTTTCTACTTTTTTTTATGTTAGTGTTGGAGCACTGTATCACATATCGCTTGAAGGAAGAAGGCATTGTGCACGAATGGTTTGCATTCAGCGCGACTCGAGGTGGCATTGCTCTTAATGCAGACAATGTGGAGATTTTTGAACATGAGGTAACGAATTAAGAAAGTCTCACTAGGAGTACTGTGAACAGTCCTGATCACCACCATATTTCAAAAAGGATATAGAAGCACTGGAGAAAGTGAAATAAATATGATACAGATGACCCAAAAATTGGTGGAGTGGTCAATAGTGAGGAGGATAGCCTGAGCTGGAGAGCTTTAGTTATGAGGAGAGATTGAATAGACTGGGGTTATTTTTCCTGGAGCAGAGGAGATTGAGGGGGGACATGATTGAGGTGTATAAAATTATGAGGGGCGAAGTTAGGGTAGACAGGAAGGAACTTTTTCCCTTGGTGGAGGGATCAGTAATCAGGGGGCATAGATTTAAGGTAACGGGCAGGAGGTTTAGAGGGGATGTGAAGAAGAATTTTTTCACCAAGGGTGGAGGGAATCTGGAACTCACTGCCTGAAAGGGTGGTAGAGGCAGAAACCCTCAAACATTTAAGAAATATTTGGATGTGCACTTGCGATGCCATGGCATACAAGGCTATGGGCCTAGTGCTGGAAAATGAGATTAGAATAGTTAGGTACTTGTTTGACTGGCGCAGACTCGATGGGCTGAAGGGCCTTTTTCTGTGCTGTATACCTCTATGATGTAAGATTTACTGGAAACAGTCCTGATCTTCACTTTTCAAAAAGGATATAGAAGCACTGGAGAAAGTGAAAAATAGATTTACCGGAACTGAGAGTTATATCTTTCAGGACATGTTGAACAGGCTGGGGCTATCTTCTCTAGAAAAGAGAAGGATGATGGGTGACCTGATCGACGTAGTTTCAGTCGGTTCAACGTAGAGAAGATGTTTCTGCTTGTGGGGAGACCAGAACTAGGGGCCATCAATATAAGATAGTCACTAATAAATCCGACCAGGAATTCAGGAGAAACTTTTTAACCCCTAGAGTGGGGAGAATGTACTGCCTGAAAGGGTCTTGGAAGCAGATCCAATAGTCATGCTGTAAAGGGAATCTGATAAATACTCAAAAAGGAGAAATTTGCAGGGCTATGGGGAGAGAGCTGGGGGGAGTGGGACTAATTGGATAGACCTTTCAAACAGCCGCCCTGACTGGCCGTGTGGCCTCTTCCTGTACTGCATGGCTCTACAAAATTTGTGCCTCTTGTACCACTGGAGCACCGACTGCGAATGCCCCAGCTTCAGTGGGAACCGCTGTCATGTTGGGGCTGGAGGAGTGTAGAAAGGGCTGCAAAGTGATGCTAGATGTTAGTTGTGATTTTTTTTTCTATTTTTAAGTGTGCCGGTCACACGTTAACCCCTGCAGCCTGGTGGTTTGGATTTCAGACCACTGACTGCTCAGCAGCAACAATGTGGGAAGTGGGTTGATGAGTAGAGATGAGGTTACTCTCCACGGCCTTTGAATCACCTGGTCTGTGTGAGCTTAAGTATTCACAGTTGCCTCCAGGTATCTTCTATGTTATAAATGCGGTCAAACTGAAGTATTAAATCACTTCCTTAAGGCAGAAGCACACATGGGTCACAGATCATCTCCTCCAGAATGAATAGCAGTGAATCGAAGTAATTCTGCCTGGAATTTCATCCATTAAGACAGTCAACAGAACATTATTCTCATCCCCACTTCCAACTTAATCCAGAAATGTTTCCTCTTGGCAGATCCTTAGTAAAAAAGCCAAGTCTCGCCCAGCAACAGTCAGACAGAACAACCGGACACCTATGCAGGACCTGAACACTCTTGAACAGCTGTATCCTTTTAAACAAACACACAAGTATAAAATGTGTGCAATGTTCTCAGGTGATGATATTGGAAGGAGTCTGTTATTAATGTAATAACTTTATATAGCACCTTTCTTAACTTCTGAAACTATAATTTGGTACAAAATTAATTGTCACATGGGAAGTGCAGGTTAACTAAGGAAAGCCAGCATGGATTCCTTAGGGGAAATTCATCTTTAACTAACTTGGAGTTTCTTGAAGAGGGAACAGAGGTTTGATGAAGGCAATGGTGTTGATGTGGTGTACCTGATCTTCCAAAAGGCCACACAGTTGACTTGTGAACAAAGTTATAGTTCGTGGAATAAAAGGGAAAGCAGCAACATGGAAACGGAATTGGCTGGGTGACAGGAAACAGAGTAGTGGTTAGTGGATGCTTTTCAGGCTGGAGGAAGGTTTGTAGTTGAGTTTTCCAGGGGCCAGTATCAGGACCCTTGCTTTTCCTGATATATATTAATGCCCTAGATCTTGGTGTGCAGGGAACAGTTTCAAAGTTTGCAGATAACACAAAACTTGGAAGCATTGTAAACTGTGAGGAGGACGGCGTAGAACTTCAAAAGTACAGACAAGCTGGTGGAGAGGTGGAAGATGAAGTTCAATGTGGAGTGATACATTTTGGTAGAAAGAACGTGGAAAGACAGTATAAAATAGGGGCACAACTCAGAATGCAGGAGCAGAGGCCCCTGGGTATATTTGTGGATAAGCCAATAAAAGTGGTCAGACAGGTTGTGAGCATGGTTAATAAAGCCTACAGTTTCCTGTGCTTTTATATATAGGGGCATAGAGTACAAGAGCAAGGAGGTTATGT
This sequence comes from Carcharodon carcharias, assembly GCF_017639515.1. NCBI lineage: Eukaryota > Metazoa > Chordata > Chondrichthyes > Lamniformes > Lamnidae > Carcharodon > Carcharodon carcharias. The sequence continues at coordinate 1,220,019 of NW_024470767.1, forward strand.
CAAACTTATATAAGTCACTAGTTCAGCCTCAGCTGGAGTATTGCGTCCAGTAATGGGCACCACACTTTAGGATGGATGTGAAGGCATTGGAGAGAGTGCAGAAAAGATTCACAATAATGATTCCAAGGATGTGGAACTTCAATGCTGAAGGTAGATTGGAGAACTTGGGACTATTTTCCTTGGAGAAAAGAAGGCTGAGTGATTTGATAGAAGCTTTCAAAATCATGAGGGTCTGGACAGAGTAGATGGGGAGGAACTGTTCCCATTGGCAGAACGAGAGGGCACAGATTGAATGTAATTGGTTTTAAAAAAAAAGCAAAAGCGCTATGAGACAAAACTTCCATGCAGCGAGCGGTTAGGGTCTGGAATGTGCTGCCTCAGAGTGCGGTCGAGGCAGGTTCAATTGAAGCATTCAGGAGGGAATTAGATGATTATTTGAAAAGAAACAACCTGCAGGGTTGCAGGGCGAAGGCAGGAGACTGGCACAAGGTGAGACATGCATTCGGAGAGTTGGTGCAGACACGGACCAAATGATCTCCTGCCCAGTAATAATTCTGTGATTGTTTCACCACCTCAGGGTGACCCAAAGCGTGCTGCAGCCGTTTACATTCAATTCACCCACTGTTCTGTTATCAAACGCTGACAGCCCATTTACACACTGCAAGATCCCATAAACTGCAGTGAGGTAAGTGACTGGTCATTCTGTGTTTGGTGCTGTGAGTTGAGGGATAAATGTTGATCCGGCCAGCAGGAGAGCTCTCTGAATGCAGCCACAGGATCTTTTTATGCCCTGAAAATCTGAAAAACGGGCCCCTTTAACTCTGCAGCACTCCCTCAGCCCTGAAGCGTCAGGCAGATTCTGAGCTCAAGCCCTGGAGCGGGCCTTGGACCTCTGAGGCGAGAGTGCCACCAGATAATCTGGCAGGGTAGCCGTTGTGAGGAGTTTGAGTCGACAGAGCAGTGAGTTTATTTGAACATATTGAGGGTGTGGGTAGGTTAATCTCTTTTAAGTGTAACAAAATCTAAAGCAGGACCCCTGGCTCTGATGCAGGAAGAGAGGGAGGGTGTAAATGAGGGCTTACATGGAGCATTAACACTGGTATGTTACTGTGCTGTAAATTCAACGTAAAGAATCGCTGGGAAAGGGAGTGTAGCAGCGACAACTGAGTTACATTGTGGCCAGTACGTTTCCTTTAACTCTAGGCAGTGTCCGAGCAGAGACGGAGGAAGAGAACCTGCTGGATTCCTATACCACAGTACCTAAGGTATTTTGTAGTCGAGGATGTTATCCCTTTGAGGGTCATGGTTAAACTTGCTGCCTTTCTCCCTGAGCTTTGGATTTGAAAAGTCACAGTCCTCTTCCTAGTCCTTTGTAATTGGAGCCACGTAACTGATTCCTTGGTGGAGTTTTTTTTCTGCTGTGTGTTCTTTTCCTCCTCTCCTGAGGGAGTATTCACCTCTTGTTCAAAGCCCATCTGGGAAATGATGGGTTGTGAATTACTATTCTCTGTAGTATACTGACACTGCCCGAGTCAGGGGGAGGTGAAATGTCTCCCTCGTTTTGTACTGATTGTTTTTGGAGGGGCGGGTTGTGCGCTAGCTGTGTTTGATGGGTCGGGGGGGTGTGTGGTGCGGGTTTACACTGATTGTTCTTGGAGAGAGGTTGGGGGTGTCTGTGGTTTGTATGGAGACTGTTTTTGGAGGGTGGGTTGGGCTGCCTGTGTTTGGTGAGGTGCTTGTTCCCATTTGTGCTTGGGATTGAATGATTTTTTTTATCCCTCCGTAGGCAGGTTCACAGAAGCGTGTGCTGACCACTCCAGAGCAACCGCAGTCGAAGAAGGTGTTGATTGCCCGCAGCCCACGTCTGCTCTTCTCCCCAGCTTCTTTTTCTCCAAGGTAACAGTGCAGTTTGACGAACCAGTGACGTATACCTGGAAATACACAGCAGCATTTGGAGAGATATCGGTCAAATGGCCTGTGACAGGCTATTAAGCCCACTGCCTCTCTATGCTGACAGCCACCCTCCCGGCCCGTGCCCGGGCTTTTCTATCCCTTGTCACTTTGCCCTGCTGCTTATAGGGGCTGCACACCTTCAAGTAATGATGTAAGCTCTGTTGCAAATGTTAACTTGTATATTTCCCATTCTCACATGCTGAGTGACCTGCTGTGTATTTCCAGCTTCACATTTTGTTTTACTTTTCTGCTGTGCTTTCCTAACTTGTCAAATTTAATATGATGGCTGTCATGTCTTGGGTGTAAAATAAAATCCAAACTTTCTTTTTTCACCTTTTTATTTCTATATACTAAACCGGTGAAAGTGATTAATTTTCCCCCTTTCTCCCTGCACTGTGGGTGTACCAACACTGCCTGAACTGCAGCACTTCAAGAAGGCAACTCACCACCAGCTTCTCAAGGGCAATTAGGAATGGGCAATAAATGCTGGCCTAGCCAGCAATACCCACATCCCATTGAAAGAGTAAAATAAACTATTGCTCCCTCAGTATTGCCTATGGGGAATGTTGGTCTGGATTGTGGAGCTCAAGTCTCTGGAGTGGGGTTTAGCCTCACAACTATCTGACTCTGCGGTGAGTGTGCTACTCACAGAGCTGATGCCCTAACCCAGTAAGCGTTTGTATGAACAGTTTGGATAAGTTGAAGTGTGTACAAAGCTACACTGCCCATATCCTAATGTTCACCAAATCCCGTTCACTAATTTACCCCATGCTTGATGACCTATGTTGGCTCCTGGTTCGCTGATATCTTGATTTTAAAATTCTTATTCCTGTTTTCAAATCGTTCCATGGCCACTTCCACCACAACTTCCAGCCACCTATCTTTGTAACTCCGTTCCTACCAGCCTACCAAGATCCCTGCGCTTCTCCAATTCCGGCCTCTTCAACAACCCCAGATTCCCATCGCTCCGCTATTGGCGGCCGTGCCTTCAGCTGCCTGGAGCCCTAAGCTCTGGAATTCCCTCCCTCAACCTCTCCGCCTCTCTTGCTCTCGCTCCTCCTTTAAGATGCTCCTTAAAACCCACCTCTTTGACCGAGCCTTTCATCACCTGCCCATAATATCTCCTTGTGGCTTGGAGTCAAATTCTGTCTGCTTTACGTTCCTGTGAAGCACCTTGGTGATGTTAAAGGTGCTTTATAAAATCTTGTTGTAATTTCCAACCTTAATGAACCCCTTATGGCTGCTTGGTGTTTGATGAGTTATTTTCCCTCTTGCCCCCCTCAGTGCTAACCCATCTCAGAAGTACAGTTCCAGAGCCAACCGCGGTGAAGTTGTCGCCTCCTTCGGCACGGCACAAGGAGCCACCTGGCATGGCATGGGCGGCAGGAGTGCCAGTGTTCAGCTGCTGGCCGTGCCTGAGGACTCGATCACCAAAAGGTTTAAGTACATGTTCCAGAAGCTGCGTGACGTCCGAGATGGTAATTCCTGCTTGGTTGCTACTTTGTTTTGATTTCACTGGGTTTCTCCTGAAGCACCTCTCCAGCTCTTGACATGACTGTGGAAACGTGGGATAAGCTTCAGTTAGACAGTACAACGCTCTTCTGTTCAGAAACCCCTTCTGCACTCTCCTGGTTAAAAACAGACATTGTAACCAGGACAGCAGGGGGTCACTGTTGGCATCAGTACCATAGGGAAATCAACAGGATGGGGCATTGTCGTTGGACAACCCACACTGCTGAAATCAAAGCTCCCTGAACCAGATCTGGACCCCCAACTCAGGAAGGATTGTTCTTGGTGGGGGTGCTGCGCAGATTCACCAGAATGATCCCGGGGCTAAAAAGGTTCAGTTCCAACTACGGTTGCACAGACAAGGCTGTATTCGCTCAAGTGCAGAAGATTAAGGGGGGATCTAATCGAGGGGTATAAGATGATTAAAGGATTCAGTAGGGTTGATAGAGAGAAACAGTTTCCTCTTGGGTGGAGTGGAGGACCTAGAACAAGGGGGCAGAACCTTAAAATTCGAGCCAGGCCATTCAGGGGTGATGTCAGGAAGCATTTCTTCACACAAAGGGGAGTGGGAATCAGGAACTCTCTCTCTCACAAAAAGCAGTTGAGGCTGTGGGATCAATTGAAAATGTGAAAACTGAGATTGATAGATTTTTCTAAGGTAAGGGTCTTATGGCTCATAGGACTGAGCCAGTCATGATCTAGTTGATTGGATGAACAGGTTGGAAAGGCTGAATGGATTTCTCTTGTTGCTCTGTGGTACTGCTGCTCCTGGATCGGTTACTCACCTTGAGGTGCACCGCCTTATAGCTGCTCGCTTTCTGGGTGAGTTAGCAGCGCTGCTGCCCACACATTACAGATCCTTACCCCAGCATAAGTCCTCGGGAGGAGACAGCAGGGAGCTCCTTCAGCTCTTCCATAGCTCAGTGAGTAAAGGAAAGGCCTGGTGTGGTGCTGAGGCGTCCCGACAAGAGAGACATCACCTTAAAATCAGAGCCAGGTCATTCAGGAGAGAAATTAGGAAACACTTCTTCACTGGAACGCTGTTTGAAGTGTGAAACTCTCTCCCACAATAAACAGTAAGCACTCCTTCGATTAATATTAAAGCTATGGATTTTGCTGGAAATAAAGGATAGAAATAGAACAAAAGTAGGTAAATGGAGTTGGATACAGGGAAGCCATGGTGTCATTGATTAGCTCGAGGCACCGAATGGCTTCTTCCAGTTCCTGTGTCTCCAGGGACCAGACGACTTCGGTTCTGATTCCGGCTCTGCATTGAGTTATTCTCAGCTGGGAAACAAAAGTTGGCCTCAGTGCCTTTTTGGCTGAGCAAGGGGAGGAATCAGCCAGGTTTCCTGCCCCTGATGGCTACACGGTGGGTGCTTCAAATGTGGATCAGGCTCAGCTGTGATGATCCCCTCGAGTGTGGATTGTGGGAGACTCCGTGCCTCAGCAAGGGGTTAATGCCTTTGGGGAATAAGGATGAGGTGAGAAAGTTGATAAGAAAATTAAGATCTCTAAGCCGCTGTTCATTAATCCATTTCAGTTCTAAACGACAGGATTGAGGAGCTGAGTCAGGTTTTGACAGATCATTACGATATCGAGGACTTCAGATCAGTGGCTATGCCAGCTCAGGTGAGGATCTATATTCTGCTTGTCCTATCCACCTGGACCTCACTGTAAACAGCCCATTTGGTTCAGTATTGGTAAACTCAAAACATATTGAGAAATAATTGTCACCCTTCATAAAATTCCAATGAACTGCTTAAGAAAATTCTAATGTTTAAACTGGAGAAGTCATTTGACATAATAGTGGGTCTTCTGAGTTTATTGCGTGTTGATATCTTAATGTTCACCAAGTCCCATTCACCCATCAACAGTGCTTGCTGACCTATACTGGTTCCTGGTACAGCAACACCTTGATTTTCAAATGCTTATCCTCATGTTCAAATCCTGCCATGGCCTCAGCCCTCCCTATCTCTGTAGCTTCTCCCAGCCCCTATCACCCTCCCTACTTCTGTAACCTCCTCCAGACCCTACAGCCCTCCCTATCTTTGTAACCTCCTCCAGTCCCTACAACCCTCCCTATCTCTGTGGCCTCTCCCAGCCCCTATCACCCTCCCTACTTCTGTAACCTCCTACAGCCCTCCCTATCTTTGTAACCTCCTCCAGTCCCTACAACCCTCCCTATCTTTGTAACCGCCTCCAGCCTCTACAATCCTCCCTATCTCTGTAACCTCCTCCAGCCCCTACAAGCCCCTCTATCTCTGTAACCTCCAACCCCCACAACCCTCCCTACCTCTAACCTCCTCCAACACCACCAACCTCTTGAGCATCCCCCAATTTCGATTACTTCAGCTGCCTGGGTTAAGTTCTAGAATTCCCTCCTTAAATCTCTCCGCCTCTCCTCCTTCAAGACACTCATTAAAACCTAGGTATTTGGTCACCAGTCTTAATATCCCTTTGTGTTTCAGTGAGGGTCTTCTGCCTGATTAACACGCTGTTGCAATATCTTGAAGTGCTATGTAAATACAAGTTGTTGAGGTTGGAATTTCAGCCTCCTGGCCAAGTTCTGTGTGAAGGTTGTAAGTCAAAGGGTAACTATCACTTCTAGGTCCATGGTTAAAGCAAAAGTGCAGCAAAGGTGATTTGTTAAACTTAAAGATATGTGAAAGCTTCTGCCTTGCCCCACCTAGTGGTAGCACCTGATATTGTCTCCGTTAGGATCTAGGGTAAGAATTAAACAGCGAACCTGAACTGCACCCAAGTATATTACTCAGGACAGTATGGCAAAATGTCTAAATACGCCGTGAGATACAGCACTAGGGCTGAACATTTCAGCTTTAAAGCCTCAGTGTCACACGGTCTCCTTTCATTCAGTGATGAGTGTAGTGAATGTTGTCATAAGATAAAAATAAAATAAAAACACTGTTGTCAGTACTTTAGTGTGTGGTGCTGAATCCTTTGACGAGTTACTAGAATATTGAGCAGTTTAGATTGGTAACTATGCCAACTCAGGTGAGGAGCAGTACTCTAGTTGTTCTAAGTCATATAATTAATATAATGAATGGTGGAGCAGGCTCGAAGGGCCAAATGGCCTACTCCTACTCCTATTTTCTATGTATCCATTCTGGACTTTGCACTAAGTTGTTCACTTGATTCAGTACTGACAAGTCTTTAGCTGAAGATCAGCCTTTTGAAACAACTGGTAGATAATAATTCAGTTAACATCTGACAGGTAGGATAGCACTTTTGTTGATGGTGTTTTTCTCAAATCATTAACGTTCAGAATCTGGTCCTGCTGTGGGTTTCCAAGATTTTCTGTTCATTGTTTCCTGTCTTTATCTTCTTCCCAGCCAGTTCCTGCACGAATAGTTAATGACCAGTAACAAGCACTCAGACACAGGAGAGGTTTATACAGCAGCAAAAGCTTGCATTTATTCAACACCATAAAGATAGCAGAATGTCCCAAGACGCTTGACAGGAACATTAGCAAATAAGATTTAACAATGAGCCATGTAGGGCAATATTATGGACATGTGACCGAAAGCTCAATCAAACAGGTAGGTTTTAAGTAGCGTCTTAAAGGAGAGGAGAGAGAGGCGAAGGGGTTTAGGGAAGGAATTCCAGAGCTTAGGGCCCAGGCAGCTGAAGGCACGGCCGCCAATGGTGGAGCGAAGCAATTAAAATTAGGAATGTACAAGTGGCCGGAATTAGAGGACTGCAGAGATCTCTGTTGATTGTAGGGCTAAGAGTTTACAGAGATCGGGAGAAGATGAGGCCATAGAGGGATTTAAAAGCAAGGATACCCAGGGAGCCAGTGTCAGTCAGTGAGCACTGGAGATCAAAAGGGAGATGAGCTAGGCATGTTGGAAACCAGCCCACCTACCAGAATTAATCAGAGGTCAGACTTTTGTCCGTTACCCTTATTAATCATTCTTTTCAATTCATTGCAGGAGCCGGTAACGTTTCTAGGGCAGATTGCATGTGACAGCAATGGAAAACTCAATGCAAAGTCAGTGATATTGCAGGGAGACCTGAAACATTCTGCAGGAATGCAAGTGCCGGTGGACCTGTCAGATCTGAAGGATTACTCGCTGTTCCCCGGGCAGGTGAGTGAAGCTGAGTAACGGATTACTCGCTGTTCCCCGGGCAGGCGAGTGAAGCTGAGTAACGGATTACTCGCCGTTCCCCGGGCAGGCGAGTGAAGCTGAGTAACGGATTACTCGCCGTTCCCCGGGCAGGCGAGCGAAGCTGAGTAACGGATTACTCGCCGTTCCCCGGGCAGGCGAGTGAAGCTGAGTAACAGTGGGAGATTGGCGAGATAAATTCAATACTTGCTGGCTTGTGGGCTTGCCTCCAACATGCAACGTGGGCCCACGGTTTCCTATCAAAGCCCATCGTCCCTCACTGGATTCCAGAATGACTGTACTGGAGGGGGTGTAAATCCAGTGAAACCTGTAAAAACAGACACTTATTGGGAGACCCAAATAAATTCTGTAATAAAATATACAGAATGCACCCTGAAAGCATGGACTCTTGCAAATTGCAAACAACCTTCGAGGCACTGTTTACACTTTTAACACAGGTAGTAGGCCAGCAGGTTTTATGAAAGAAGTGGTGAGAAGCCTCTCTATCTGTGGCTTCAAATGTTTGCATGGCTCCACTCAAGGGTAGAGAGTTCTGTTTGCTACGATGGGTGCTGAGTAAAGAACTCACCATTTGCAGGGAAGTTTCAGTACATTCAGCCAGTTACCATGTTGAAAGATATAATATATATATATATATATATATATATGTGTGTGTGTGTGTATATATGTATATATATATATATACATACATATATATAAAAGACAGCTGGTGGCAGTTCCGAAGGTGTGTGAAATATACAGGTATTCACTGCAGTGTACCAGCAGGAGTCACTGCATCATGATGAGGAGTGGCTGATTTATTCTCTACTCCCTCTACCCCACTAACCCCAAAGCTAAATTCTGCACCCTGGCTGAGATCAGGCTGACCCCTGAGGATCATCTATATACTACAAATTAATCAGAGCTTCACTGGCAGATGAACACTTAATGTACTTGTTTAATATTCCTCTACCTCCTGTTTTTTTTATATATATTTTTATATTCATGGGATGTGGGCATTGCTAGATGGGCCAGCACTTATTGCTCTTCCCTAATTACACCCACAGTGCTGTTAGGGAAGGAGTTCTGGGATTTTGACCCAGTGACAGTGAAGGAACAGCGATATATTTCCAAGTCAGGAAGGTGAGTGGCTTGGAGCGGAATTAGCAGGTGGTGGTGTTCCCATCTATCTGCTGCCCTTGTCCTTCTAGATGGTAGAGGTCGTGGTTTTGGAAGGTGCTGTCGAAGGAGCCTTGGTGAATTCCTGCAGTGCATCTTGTAGATGGTACACACTGCTGCTACTGTGTGTCGGTGGTGGAGGGAGTAGATGTTTATGGATGGGGTGCCAATCAAGCAGGCTGCTTTATCCTGGGTGGTGTCAGGCTCCTTGAGTGTTTTTGGAACTGAGCTCATCCAGGCAAGTGGAGAGTATTCCAAGAAATCAAGAGATGAGTTACTTGCTGCAGGATTCCTAGCCTCTGACCTGCTCTTGTAGCCACAGTATTTATATGGCTAGTGCAGTTCAGTTTATGGTCAATGGTAACCCCCAGGATGTTGTTAGTGGGGGATTCAGCAATGGTAATGCCATTGAACGTCAAGAGACGATGGTTAGATTCTCTCTTGTTGGAGATGGGCATTGCCTGACACTTGTGTGGTGTGAATGTTACTTGTCAGCCCAAGTCTGGATATTGTCCAGGTCTTGCTGCATTTGGACATGGACTGCTTCAGTATCTGAGGAGTCATGAATGGTGCTGAACATTGTGCAATCATCAGCAAACATCCCCACTTCTGACCTTATGATGGAAGGAAGGTCATTGATGAAGCAGCTGAAGATGGTTGGGCCAAGGACACTACCCTGAGGAACTCCTGCAGTGATGTCCTGGAACTGAGATAACTGACCTCCAACATTCTCAACCATCTTCCTTTGTGCTGGGTATGACTCCAATCAGCAGAGAGCTTTCTCCCTGATTCCCATTGACTCCTGTTTTGCTGGGGCTCCTTGATGCCACACTCAGTCAAGTGCTGCCTTGATGTCAAGGGCAGTCACTCTCGCCTCATCTTGGGAGCCCATGTTTGAACCAAGGCTGTAATGAGGTTGTTGGGGAGGAGAGAGTTGCCTCTAGATTAATACTCCTGTGGCTAATTCTGGTGTATGTTCAACATGTACTGGAGCATTGGATCTGATTGTGATGCTCTTTGCTTTCGTTAGGTAGTGGCTCTAGATGGAACAAACAGCACCGGCCGACGCGTGGTGGCTTCCCGGCTGTATGAGGTCAGTATTTGAGCGGTGGGCTGGGAAAGTTCTGTTAACTGATTCAGTCACACTTGGCATTTAAGAATCAAGCTGGTAACACTGGCTCTCAATTATTCCACCAAAATTGGTTTCCTATCTTGACTACTGTCACAAAAGATGGCAAACAAATGCTGGGTGCTCCCCATACTCTGAACCTGTTCATCTTCTGCTTTTCTTGCTTATATGTCTGCTGTGCCTCTCAAGTGCCTCCTGCGCCCCTCTTGTGTGCTCTGAAATTCTTGGGAGCATGTTCTCCACATTTCTCTTGCCTCTGCCCTATCATGTGCTCTGTCACATGTCCCCTGCATGTCTCAGCCATGTCCCCTACCAAGTGCTCTCATGCATGTCCTGCTGCTCTCTTTAACCCTCTTATACTCTTGTACTTGTTCCTAATGTCTGCAGCTCACACTGGGAGTGTAGAGTGATGAAGCTGGCTGGGTGTTTGAGGTAATGTAGTCAGCACGATCTGCAGCTCACAGTGGGAGTGTAGAGTGATGAAGCTGGCTGGGTGTTTAATGGTAGTGCAGTCAGCACGATCTGCAGCTCACACTGGGAGTGTAGAGTGATGAAGCTGGCTGGGTGTTTGAGGTAATGCAGTCAGCACGATCTGCAGCTCACACTGGGAGTGTAGAGTGATGAAGCTGGCTGGGTGTTTAATGGTAGTGCAGTCAGCACGATCTGCAGCTCACACTGGGAGTGTAGAGTGATGAAGCTGGCTGGGTGTTTGAGGTAATGCAGTCAGCAAGATCTGCAGCTCACACTGGGAGTGTAGAGTGATGAAGCTGGCTGGGTGTTTAATGGTAGTGCAGTCAGCACGATCTGCAGCTCACACTGGGAGTGTAGAGTGATGAAGCTGGCTGGGTGTTTGAGGTAATGCAGTCAGCACGATCTGCAGCTCACACTGGGAGTGTAGAGTGATGAAGCTGGCTGGGTGTTTGAGGTAATGCAGTCAGCACGATCTGCAGCTCACACTGGGAGTATAGAGTGATGAAGCTGGCTGGGTGTTTGAGGTAATGCAGTCAGCACGATCTGCAGCTCACAGTGGGAGTGTAGAGTGATGAAGCTGGCTGGGTGTTTGAGGTAATGCAGTCAGCACGATCTGCAGCTCACACTGGGAGTGTAGAGTGATGAAGCAGGCTGGGTGTTTAATGGTAGTGCAGTCAGCACGATCTGCAGCTCACACTGGGAGTGTAGAGTGATGAAGCTGGCTGGGTGTTTAATGGTAGTGCAGTCAGCACGATCTGCAGCTCACATTGGGAGTGTAGAGTGATGAAGCTGGCTGGGTGTTTAATGGTAGTGCAGTCAGCACGATCTGCAGCTCACACTGGGAGTGTAGAGTGATGAAGCTGGCTGGGTGTTTAATGGTAGTGCAGTCAGCAGATCACCACACGCTGTGTCCTTTGTCCAAGATTCCCCACTCGGTGAGTTCCCTGAGCTTTTGCTGTTTGGGAAACCTGTTCTTTATGATGTGAGTTTCCCCCATGCCTGTGTTGCAGGGAGTGCCACTGCCTTTCTACCAACCTGAGAAACAATCTGAGCAGGAAGAGGCTTTTGAAGGTAAGTGAATAATGTGTAAAACTATTCCTACCATCTGTGCACAAAATTGGCTGCTCTGTACAAGCTACAGTACAAGTGTGACCACACTTCAAACAAAAATACTTAATTAACAGCAAAGCACTTTGGGATGCCCTGTGTGTGAAAGGTGCTATATAAATGCAAGTCTTTACCTGACCTTGTGTCTTTTGCTTACAGAAATTGGACTTGCACAACATTTCCAGCGCGCAGACAGACTATTTGGCCCAACACGTCTCAGCTGGTATTTCTGCTCCACACGAGCCATCTCCTACCCCTCTACACCTCACCTAATAAATATGTCCTCTTTCTTTCTCCCTCATGTGTTTATCCAGCTTCCCCATTAAATGTATCGATACTATTCACTTCGACCACTCCGGGTTCCACATTCTCCCCACTCTCTGGGTGAAGAAGTTTCTCCTGAATTCCCTATTGGATTTATTCGTGATTATCTTATATCGATGGGCCCTAGTTCTGGTCTCCCCCACACGTGGAAACATCTCCACATCGACCCTATCGTAACCCCCTTGGCCATTTTAAAGACCTATCAGGAAACCCTTCCAGAGAAAAGAATCCCAGCCTGCTCAGCCTCTCCTGATGGTTGTAACCTTGAAACAGCTCAGAGAATCCAATTGACTTTAAACCCAAGCAGTTGATTTGTGTTTACTCGATAACAGCAAGACATTGTACATTACATGGCATACGGTTCCTGTCGGTATGAAATCCTATACTCAGACTTTGAGATGTGACTTTTTCAGTGAATACGGATGTGGTGTGATGTGTTCCTTTTCTCATGCCCTGCAGTGTTTGACTGCTTCATTGTAATTATTTAATGTGGATCAGATGGTCGTGGTCTGTGGGGAGGGGAGGGCCCTGTCAAATAGAGTTCACTGAGCTGTGAATGATGTACCTAGGTCTGGAGCAGCAGATGGTTCTTGTGGCCTGTGGACCCTACACCACCTCGGACAGCATCACCTATGATCCCATGATGGATCTGATAGATGTTATCAACAGGGATCAACCAGACATCTGCATACTGGTATGTACCACCTTCAGCTCTGGCATAAACCTATCTATTCATGTCATATTACTTCTTGAGGTGCGCTTGGTTCTGATCGCTCTTAATTCTGTTCACACTTACTCTCTGTCACACTTTGCTGATAGCCTGTGCCATATTATCCTATAATTCACGGGGGATCGTCGGTAGGTAAGCTGTAATCTTTTACTAATCCTTCAGGAGGTTTCTGTCCCCTCAGTCAGTAAGTGTAAGGTCCAGACTGGCAAACAGAGTTCATGGGCTGCAGCACCCAAGCCTACCAGCTGAAACATAACAGTGCTACTATCACTCAGCAATAAAACCCTGAAATATAGGCTCTGCACTACATCAACCTTTCAATTAGATCCCGACCTGGACGTGTCTCTCACTCGCACTCTCTCCTGGGTGCTGGTTGTTTTGTACAGAAATGGCATTCATTTTCAATATTCCTTTCTGTCTCCCCTTCAGTTGGGACCATTTGTGGACAGCAAACATGAGCAGATTGAGGTAAGATCTTTTAGTTGTTGTTTAATCGTAAACCTCGTGTGATTTAGGGCAATTAGTAAAAGAACCGGGGGTGTAGGGAGGAGAATGTTTTTTTCACACAGCGAGTTGTTGTGTTCTGGAAGGCGGTGGAAGCAGATTCAAAAAGGGGAATGGGATAAATATTGAAAAGGAGAAATGTTGCAGGACTGTGGGTGAAAGAGCAGGGGGAGTGGGACTGATTGGATGGATCTTTCAAAGAGCTGGCACAGGAATGATGGGTTGAAAGGTGTCATTCTATGATTGCATTTTAAAGTGAATTGATGCTGCAACCTAGAACAACAGGGACTGGTGGTTGAACCTGGTGTCTGTGCAAGGGGAACTGAGACACCTTCCGGGCCATTCTTGCTTAATTCTAGTGGCTGGTTAGGAACAGGAGCTGGACATTCAGACATTGAGCTTACCCTGCCAAACTGTTTGTGTTGGCAGCTCCTTAACCCCAACTTCTCCCCCTCTCTATATATTTCTTACTTTTCCAAATGAATATGGTTCTATGATAGTACCTCTGGGTCAGTCTGTTCCTAATTCTTGCAACCCTTTGTGTGAAGAGGACTTTTCCCAGATTCGCTTTCAATTGGCTTTGCCCAAGTTCTCCAACTCTGCTCCCTTGCCACCAGAGTTTCAGCCCTGACTCATCCCTCCACTGTCGCTGGGTCAAATTCCTGTAACTTCCTCCCTAAGAACACTGTGGGTGTACCTACACCACAGGGACTGCAGCGGCTCAAGAAGGCAGCTCACCACCACCTACTTAAGGGGACAATTAGGGGTGGGCAATAAATGCTGGGCCCAGCCAGCGAAGCCCACATCCTGTAAATGAGAAGAAAGTAGGCAGGACTCACCTGTGAGCTAGAAAGGTCATGGGTTCATGTTGCGCTCCAGAGATATAAGCACGAAATGCAGGTCAGCACTTCCAGCGCATGATTGAAAGAGTGCTGCACTGTCCGAGGTGCCGTTTTAGTGCCTTTCAAATACCAGGATTCTGCCAACAAAGCCACAGCTGATCCCTGCAGTAACTGCACTTGGTATGAAGTAGCCAGGGACAGACCGTTGTGTTAAGCACAGGTTGGCTATAATATACATTTCCCTTCTTCCCCTTGGAGTAAACTGAGGTGAGAGTCTAGGTAAGAACCCAGCTGGCCTGAGTGCTCAGTAAGCTGTAGCAATTTTCACTGCTTTTAATGTTTTTCTTCCTAGAATTGCCAGCTGACAGTGACCTTCCAAGAGGTTTTTAAGCAATGTATGAAGGGAATCATCGAAGGGACAAGGGGGTATGTTTTTGTGCTGATCCACTTTCTATAATCATACTTCTGTTGGGCTCAAAGCATGGACTGAGATAGCTGAGGCAGCAGTGCACGTACTGAGATAGAAGTTAGAGGGGTGGGTAGTGGCTATGTTATTGTCCCTGAGCTTTGCTTTTGGTGCCTTAACCTCCAGCAAAAGCCATCAGCAATCCCCAGACCATGTGAGAAATCCCTGTATGTAGATTTTCTGTTTTGTCTGATGAGGGAGGAATGCGCTTTCTCTCTGTGGAGACGCACCCAATTTCCCTGCAGCATCAAGCAAGCTGACCGAAGTGTAGAAAGTCAATAAATATTCCTAACGCTGTGCCACTTCTGCAGGGCCACCCGTGCTGTTTGGGATTGCAGGCTATCTGGAGCTGAGTAGAAAGAGTTACAAGCCTCTTATGACAACACAACTTCCAACCAATCAATCAATCAATCAGGCTGGGTGATGGGTCACCAGGGAGCTGTGCAGGAGACTGCTTCCGGCTTTGACAAGAATCGGCTGTGTTGCCAGGCTTAGCAAATCTACACCAGAGGCCCCCACCCCTGGCCCCGGTGGCACAAGCAGTTCACATTCAGTAGGAGCAGGGTTGAATTTTGTTTGTGTGTATACATTCAACAGTAAAAAAGCAATGATACGCTGACCAGTGGTGGGGCTGCTGTGAGCTCTCTCTCGTGTGTGTGTCACTCTCTCGTGCTCTCTCTCTCTCTCGTCCTCGCGCTCTCTCTCTCTCGTCCTCGCGCTCTCTCTCTCGTCCTCGCGCTCTCTCTCTCGTCCTCGCGCTCTCTCTCTCGTCCTCGCGCTCTCTCTCTCGTCCTCGCGCTCTCTCTCGTCCTCGCGCTCTCTCTCGTCCTCGCGCTCTCTCCCGCCCTCGCTTGCTCTCTCTCTCGCTCTCCCGCCCTCGCTCGCTCTCTCTCTCGCTCTCCCGCCCTCGCTCGCTCTCTCTCTCTCTCTCCCGCCCTCGCTCGCTCTCTCTCTCTCTCTCTCCAGCCCTCGCTCGCTCTCTCTCTTTCTCTCTCCCGCCCTCGCTCTCTCTCTCTCTCTCTCTCTCTCTCTCTCTCTCTCTCCGGCCCTCGCTCTCTCTCTCTCTCTCTCTCTCTCCAGCCCTCGCTCTCTCTCTCTCTCTCTCTCCGGCCCTCGCTCGCTCTCCCTCTCTCTCTCTCTCTCTCGCCCTCGCTCGCTCTCTCTCTCTCTCTCTCTCTCTCTCTCTCTCTCTCCCGCCCTCGCTCGCTCTCTCTCTCTCTCTCCCGCCCTCGCTCGCTCTCTCTCTCTCTCTCTCTCTCCCGCCCTCGCTCGCTCTCTCTCTCCCGCTCTCTCTCTCTCTCTCTCCCTCCCTTGCTCGCTCACTCTCGGCCTCGTGCCCTCCTCTCCTCCTCCCCCTCCCTTTTACCGGTTTTCCTTGTGTGACCTGTAACCACAAGATTCTGGATAATATGGACTCTGTCCTCCACTCTGCCCCTTTCTATGACTCTGATTGTTAATTCCATGGCATTGTGTAGGTGGGGGTCTTCACAAGCCCATGTCCAACCATTCTGTTTTGCTGTTACACCATGAGGCTTCATTTAACCATTCTCCTTTTGGTTCTTTGCAAGATTCTTACCCTGACCTTGACTTCCATTCTCTCTGACTTTATGCCTGATGCAAACTTTGACAGAATAAGTAAACAATCTGTATGATGACTTGGCGGGACTCTGCCTTCCGGTTGTTCTCTCCTGCTCCATCGCACACACACAACCCTATGCAGTTGTCCCTATGCTGTCTTCCCACATCCCACGCCCAGTACAGAACCAAACTGATACCATTCGGGCCAAGTGAGTGGGCAACAGGATGTCAGAGGGAGTATCATGTGGGAAAGTGAGAGATTGTTCACTTTGACCGTAAGAATAGGCAAGCAGAGTACTTTTTTTTAAAAGAGTGAAATTTGTAAATGTTGATATTCCAAGAGATTTGGGTGTTCTCGTGCAAAGAGCACAAAGTTAGCATGCAGGTACAGCAAGCAATTAGGAAGGCAAATGACATATTGGCCTATATTGCAAGGGATTTATGGCAGGAATAAAGAAGCCTTACTATGATAGTGCAGGCTTTTGTGAGACCACACCCAGAATAAGTGTCGTTTTGGTCTCCATATTTAAGGATGCGTACACTTGCACTGGAAGTGGTAAAGCAGAGGTTCACTAGTTTGGTCCCTGGGCTGAAAGGGTTGCCCTCTGATGAGAGGCGAGTGACTTGGAGCTATGTTCTCTGGAGTTTGAAAGAATGAGTGATACACGATTCTGAAATGGGTTGGTAGGTTGGACAGTGAGAGATTGTTTCTGCTGCCCAGGGAATCTAAAACATGAGGGCACAGTCTCAGGGTAAGGGGCCGACCGTATAGGACTGAGATGAGAAATTTCTTCACTCAAAGAATATTGGCAATTCTCTACCCCAGAGGGATGTGGATGCTCGATTGTTGGATATATTTCAGGCTGGGACAGACAGAGTTTTGGTGCCTCAGGGAATTAAGGGATCTGGGGAACAGGTGGGAAAGTGGAGTTAAAGCCCAAGGTCAGCCATGGTCGTATTGAAAGGCAGAGCAGACCATACAAAGCATATGATCTGTTCCTGCTCCTGTTTCTTGTGTTGTTCTATGATCTGTTTGAGAAACCCATTTCCTGTACCAACCCAGGGTCACTATAGACCCCCTCCTCCTTGGTAAATTTGTCTCTCTTAATCTCACTACCTTTACCTGGGCATCAATTTTTGACTAATTGCATTTTGTTGTGATGCCTTCGAGTGATTTGTTATGTGAAACATTGTTGTATAGATACTAATTGTTGTCTCTTCAGTGCTACCGTGGGAAGTCTGTTTTCTTTAAGCTTTGTATTCTTGCAACAAAATCCTTCAGACATTGACAGCAATTTACAATGCAATATAACTTGCAGCATGTGGGCCCGAAATTGGGAGAATGTACAACCTAAACACAAACTCTGTCACAGGTGGCTCTGCCTCTTTAATTGTAAGTTTTCCTGTGCAGCTCAGGGTCTCACCTTGTGTTCGTGCCGTCACTGAGGGATGTTCATCACGACTTTGTGTATCCTCAGCCACCATTCCACTGTTTTGAGCCGCTCAAAGAAGACAAGGAGGTATTTTAACCTTTCATTCATCCTTCTCTGCATCTGTCTGAAACACTATTGCTTAAGTATCAGTTCTGAGCTTTATAATCTAAATCGTTCGTGGGATGTGGGGCGTTACTGACAAGACCGGCATTTATTGACTGTTTCCTGGTTACTCTGAAAGCAGTTTGATATAAACTTGGCCGTTTCAGAGGGCAGTTGCCTTGGTGTGGGACTGGACTGTTGGTGTAAGCCCAGACTGGGTAAGGACGATGGGTTTTCTTTATTGAACCGGTTGAGTTTTTAACCACGATCTTGACAGCTTCCCCGTCGTTTTTACTGATCCCAGCTTTTTTAAAATTCCAGCTCACCTTTTAATTAAATTCAAATCACCTAAAACAAAGTTGAACTCTGGTTCTCTGGAATTAACTAGCCCAGCGACGACATCATGACACTAACTGGATTGGTCCAGTATGTTTCATTAATGTTATTATGGACAAATGAGTTAGCCGGGGTGGGGTGGCTGGTTGGTGACAGAAACCCCCAAATATTGGTAATTCACAGGGCAATGACTTTGTGCCCCGTATGTTACTCCCAAAGTAAAAATGGAGCAACAGCAAACATTGAGCATGTTGAACATTGAACAGCCCCTACAGACTTGGACTCTGTTGTTCAAAGAAGTGAGTTTCTGGAAGAATGTTTATTGACCACCCAGAGAACTGGGATCTGGGGCTATGTTTTTCTCTAGCTCATTGTAGCTCCCCCCCCTGTGCCTCAAGCCCACCCAAAGGCCCAGCCTGGGTTTGCTCTGGAAAAGGCCTGGCTCGACATTCTGCGTTGTTTCCTCAGCGCTCTTTTATTTTTAAAAGTGCAGGCACTCGGGTGATAGCTGGTTCCGATAGTGAGTGTCTGCACCCAGTTAAAGTGTCTGCTCCACACCCCAATGTACCTGTGATGAGTACACTGACAATCCTCCCCTGCCCTCCGTGCGTGCACGCACCATAAAGCCCACCCTCCCACCCAATGCTCACAGTGAGATCATATGACAGAACCATTATTCCATGTATCTCTCAGGGCATTATTCAGCTCCTAAGGCTGTGTTCCACTACATTAATGTATAATATTGCCAATTGTCGTAAAAACCCATCTGATTCACTAATGTCCTTTAGGGAGGGGGATCTGCCGCCCTTACCTGGTCTGGCCTACATATGACTCCAGACCCACAGCAATGCGGTTGACTCTTAAATGCCCTCTGGAAAGCACTCGGTTCTCAAGGGCAATTGGGGAGGGGCAGTAAATGCTGGCCTAGCCAGCAACGCCCACACCCCCTGAGTGAATAAATAAACATATAAATGCAAGTTGCTGTGTGTTTCTTTCTCTTTCAGACAACAAAAACCTAATTACTATAAACAAACAAGATTTAACTATTTTGCGCCCAACCAATTAAACTAAATTAACAAAGAAGATATAAGGCTCTGGGATTAACAACCCACTTAACTAGATTTCCTCAGAGAGTGCTTGAGCAGTAGCCTTAAAGAGGCAGACAAGACGACGGGCGTAATGGTATTGTCGCTGGACTAGTATTCCAGTCACTCAGGGAATCCGGGTTCGAATCCCCAAGTCTGATGATGAAACTATTGTCTGTTGTAAAGACCCATCAGGTTCACTAATATGCTGTGCTTACCTGGTCTGGGCTACATGTGACTCCAGACCCACAGCAGTGTGGTTTACTCTTAAATGCCCTCTAAAATGGCTTAGCACGAGACACCCAGTGCAAAAGATAAGGCTGAAGCATTTGCTACAATCTTCAGCCAGAAGTGCTGAGTGGAAGGTAAGTGCTGAGCAGATCATCCATCTCAATCTCCTCAGCAAGACCCCAGTACGTCACAGATGCTAGTCTTCAGCCAATTCGATTCACTCCACGTGATATCAAGAAATGGCTGAAGGCACTGAATATTGCAAAGGTTATGGGCCCTGACAATATTCTGGCAATAGTACTGAAGACTTGTGCTCTAGAACTTGCTGCGCCCCTAGCCAAGCTGTTCCAGTACAGCTACAACACTGGCATCTACCACTGGTAATCGGGGGCACTCACCGCTGGTTGGATTCATACCCAGCACAAAGGAAGATGGTTATGGTTGTTGGAGGTCAGTCATCTCAGCTCCAGAACATCACTGCAGGAGTTTCTTGGAGGGGAACTTTCAGGTGGTGGTGTTCCCACCTCTCTACTGCCCTAGTTCTTCTAGGTGGTAGAGGTCGTAGGTTTGGAAGGTGCTGTCTGAGGAGCCTTGGTGAATTCCTGCAGTGCATCTTGTAGATGGTACGCACACTGCTGCTACTGTGCGTCGGTGGTGGAGGGAGTGAATGTTTGTGGATGGGGTGCCAATCAAGCGGGGCTGCTTTGTCCTGGATGGTGTCAAGCTTCTTGAGTGTTGTGGGAGCTGCACTCATCCAGGCAAGTGGGGAGTATTCCATCACACTCCTGACCTGTGCCTTGTAGATGGTGGACAGGCTTTGGGGAGTCAGGAAGTGAGTTACTCACCACAGGATTCCCAGCCTGTGGCCTGCTCTTGTAGCCACAGTATTTATATGGCTAGTCCAGTTCAGTTTCTGGTCAATGGTAACCTCCAGGATGTTGATAGTGGGGGATTCAGTGATGGTAATGCCATTGAACATCAAGGGGTGACGGTTGGATTGTCTCTTGTTGGAGATGGTCATTGCCTGGCACTTAATGCTACTTGCCACTTGTCAGCCCAAGCCTGGATATTGTCCAGGTCTTGTTGCGTTTGGACATGGACTGCTTCAGTATCTGAGGAGTTGTGAATGGTGCTGAACATTGTGCAATCATCAGCGAACATCCCCACTTCTGACCTTATGATGCAGCTGAAGATGGTTGGGCCAAGGACACCATCCTGACTTGGAAATATATCGGCCATCCCTTCACTGTCGCTGGGTCAAAATCCTGGAACTCCCTCCCTAACAGCACGGTGGGTGTACCTACACCACACAGACTGCAACGGTTCAAGAAGGCAGCTCACCACCACCTTCTGAAGGGGCAACTAGTGTTGGGCAATAAACGCTGGGCCCAGCCAGCGACACCCACATCCCATGAATAAATTTTTAAAAATTACCCGCAATAGCTGCAGCCATGTTTCCATTTGCAAAGCAAGGTCTCTCGAGCAGCAGTGAGATAATAACCAGTTCATTTGTTTCAGTGATGTTGGTTGAGTGATAACTATTGGCCCAAGGACATCGTGGACAATTCCCCCCAGGTTGTCTTCCAGATAGAGGTAGTAAAATCTGTTACTTTCATCTGAGAGGGCAGATAGGGCCACGGCCTTATGTCTCATATGAAAAATGAAACCTCCAAAGGTGTAGCCTCCCTCAGTACTGATCCTCCAGCGCCCCAGCCCCGCTACCCCCACCTCTCCAGCAGTCGGTCTGGATTTTGTGCTCAATTCTCTGCAGTGGAGTTTGAACCCATGATTTATTCTGATTTATTATCCTTGTGTTTTGGGGATAGGGTGATAATTGTCACCTTTGAATTATTTCTCTTAGCGCATTTTCTCCCTTCTACGTAGAGGAGGCTCCTGCTGCCATTTCAGGCATAAATTAATAATCCTGGAAATGAAAGGGGAAAATTTAATCACATGCAGCTTCCTTAAGGCTCGGTGATGCCAGGAACCTGTGTCTGTCCAGGAGGCTGGGCTGGGTTGAGCTGTCACTGGCTAATCCTAATGCCCAGGTCCATAACAGTGGAGCTTCAATCCACGTATCCAAATCAGATAGCGATTGAAGTTTTTCCCAGCTGATTTTCATTCATTTTTATCTCCTTTCCCCGTTCTATCAGCAGAGTGAGAGGCCTCCAGCTCCTGTCATCCTGGACCCGGATTTGACCCCAGGTTCCAGAGGTAAAAGGCCAGAGTCTGATGTATTGCCCATCCTCCCCTCTCATCTGTGTTCATTTAACTCCCTGGTGGTTGGCTCACAATAACACGGGGAGGAGAATGGGAGCATTGACCTCCATAAAATGAAACAGCTTGACAGTGGAAAGCAGGCTTTCCGATCAAGCAGGGTCCCATTTTAAAGATTTATTAGCAGGCTGACCCCTAATGCTATTCAGCACGAGAACCATTTTGTTATTCCTGTGGCAGCTGTAATTCTTCACTGGCTGCTGGTCAGCAGGATGTGGCCAGTTCCTTTCTCCTGCCTCACAAGATTTTTACCATTCCCACTCTGATCTCACATTAGATAGTGACCTGCTGCATTGTGTCCTGGTCACTCAATGGAAGCTGACCTGTGGTAATTTGCTGTGGCAGCCTGGCCAATTAAATTTAGGTTCCATTCATGATCTTCTAAGTTCTTGTACATCTAAGATGCAAACACGTAGCCCTCTCTTTCTCCCATTCCCTCCCCACCCCACTTTTAGATTAGGAATGCAAAAGTTGCCATTCAGCCCTTTATGTCTGTGCTGGCTCTGTGAAAAGACCTATCCTTTTAGTCACGCTCCCTCTGTTCTTTCCTCATGACTCTGAATGTTTTTTCTGTGTATTTATCCAATTCCCCTTTTGCAAACTCCTATTGAACCTGCTCCCACCGCCCTTCCAGGCAGCGCATTCCAGATTACAGCAACTCACTGTGTCAAGGATTTCATTGTGTTGCTTCCAATTCTTTTCCCTCCTTCACAACCTCTCCAAAGTCTTGACATCTATCCTGAAGTGTGGGGCCCGGAACTGAATAAACACACACACACACACAGCATCCTTGCACCATATGTTAAATTGAGGCTCGTTACATCGACTCCCAATCCTATTTTTGATGGGAGTAGATCAAATGCTAGTGTGGAGGATGCACTCCAGTATGGGCTGAATGGCCTATTTGATTGTTGTAATTTCAATGCAATACTGTTCCATGCCCATCAGTCTGTAGGAGGACGTGCATTTATATAGTACCTTCTGTACCTCAGCACTTGACAGCCAATGAAGTACTTTTGAAGTGTGGTCACTGTTGTAGAAAATGCAGCTACCAATTTGCGCACAGCAAGCTCCCACAAACAGCAAGGGGAAAATGACCCAGATAATCTACTTCTAGTGATGTTGATAACTATTGGCCAGGACACCGGTGAGAACTCCCCTACTCTTTTTATTGGAATAGTGCTAAGAATCTCTTATCTCCACCTGACAGTGCAGATAGGATTTAACATTCTCTTTGGAAAGTTGGCACGTTCAACAGTGCTCCCTTGGCGCTGACCCCCTGACAGTATTGCATTCCCTCAGCGCCAACCCTCCAACAGTGCGATGCTCACCCAACGCTGCCCCCGACAGTGCAGTGCTGGCCCGGAGTCCAAGCCTGAATATTTTGTGCTCAAGCCTCCGTTGTGGAACCTGAACCCACAACCTTTTTGACTCCAGCGAGAGAGCTACTCTCTGAGCCACAGCTGACACTGTGTTGTGCCGTGTGCTCAATTTCTGTACATACTATTCAAGATAAATAACTTCCAAACTTTTCACTGGTCTGAGGGCCTGTGCCATAGTTCCAGATCTAAAGATGATTGCATGAGAGGATAACAGAATATTGATGTCGGCTGGGGAGGAGGATTAAAAGGAGGAAATCTCTGTTTGAGAGATTGAAATACAAGGGTCCTTATTTGTCCCTCCCGCCATCCGGACTTGAAGATAAATCATGACTAATAGATGAGATGCCAGAGGGGGCCTAGTGCCTGCAGAACTGTACCTCATATTGGGAGCTGGTACCTTGAAGACAGGAGGGGATAATAATGAGACAACGAGAGGAGCAGAAAAGATCTTGATCCATCCTGTGTGTTTGCCTCTTTTTGACAGCGTGTCCATTTTGTCTCTGATCCCTGCACACTGAATATCAATGGCGTGGTCTTTGGAGTAACATCGACTGATGTTCTCTTTCATATGGGCACGGAGGAGATTAACAGGTACGTGGGCAGCGAGTTGCATTATTTAGATAGAAGCTGGAAATGTGACACCAAATCCCATGAAATTTCTTTAACTGCTTAGAAAATTCTCATGTCTTTGTTCCTCCAGACTTGACCCTTCCAATGCTCTCTTGATCAGCTTCCCATCTTGCAAGCTAAATAAACTTGAGCTCATCCAAAACTCTGCTACCTGTTCCTAACTTGCACTAAGTCGCGTTCACCCATCACCCTCCTGTGCTTACTAACCTGCATTGACCCCCAGTCCAGCAACACCTCAATTTTAAAATTCTCATCCTTGTTTCCTTGGTCTCACCCTCTCCCCTTCTCTGTAATCTTGACCAGCTCCACAACCCTCTGGGATCTCTGCACTCCTCTAATTCTCACCTCTTGCATATCCTAATTGTCATTATTCCATCACTGATGGCTGTGCCTTCAGCCGTCTAGGTCCCATTACCTGGAATTCCATTCCTAATCCTCTCTCCTCTCTTTAAGATGTTCCTCAAAACTCCAGTCTTTAAGCAAAATTTTGGTCACGTTCTTTAACTTAGTGTCAAACTTTGTCTAACGTTGCTCATTTGAAGGGCTTCTGTTATAACCATTATTAAGGAGGTTATAGCTGGGCACTTGGAAGAGCTCAAGGCAATTGGGAAGAGTCAGCATGGTTTTGTGAAAGAAAAATCATGTTTAACCAATTTTATTGGAGTTTTTTGAAGGAGTAACATGCGTAGTGATTAAAGGGGAGCCTGTAGACACACTGCACTTGGACTTCCAGAAGGCCTTTGATAAGGTGCCACATCAAAGATTATTACGGAAAGTAAAAGCGCGTGGTGAAGGGGGTAACATATTAACATGATAGAAGACTGGCTGGCAGAAAGCAGAGAGTATGAATAAATTGGTCTTTTTCTGATTGGCAGGATGTGACGAGTGGAGTCCCAAAGGGGTCTGTACTGGGGTCTCAACTTTTTACGATTTACATCAATGACTTAGATGAGGGGAGTGAAGACACGGTAGATAAATTTGCAAATGACACGAAAATAGGTAGGAAAGTATGTTGTGAAGAGGACATGGGGAGATTTCAGATGGATATAGATAGGTTGAGTGAATGGGCAAAGATCTGGCAAATGGAGTTTAATGTGGGAAAATGTGAAGTTGTTCACTTTGGCAGGAAGAACAAAAAAGCAGAGTATTACTTAAATGGAGAACCGCTGCACAATTCTGAGGTGCAGAGGGATCTGGGTGTTCTAGTATGAGTCACACAAAGTTAGTATGCAGGTACAGCAAGTAATTAAGAAAGCTAATGGAACGCTATCTTTTATTACGAGAGGGGTTGAACATAAAAGTGAGGATGTTATGCTTCAGTTATACAGGATATTGGTGAGACTGCACCTCGAATACTGTGTGCAGTTTTGGTGTCCTTATTTAAGGGAGGATGCAAATGCATTGGAGGCGACTCAAAGGAGGTTTTACTAGATTGATACCTGGAATGAGTGGGTTGTCTTATGAGGAAAGGTTGGACAGACTGGGCTTGTTTCCTGGAGTTTAGGAGAGTGAGGAGTGATTGGATTGTAGTATACAAGACCCTGAACAGTCTCGACAAGGTGGATGTGGAAAGGATGTTTCCTCTTGTGGGTGAGTCCAGAACTAGGGGCCACTGTTTTAAAATTAGGGGTTGCCCTTTTAGGACAGAGATGGGGAGAATTTTTTTCTCTGAGGGTTGTGCAACTTTGGAACTCTGCCTCAGAAGGTGGTGGAGGCGGGTCATTGAATATTTTTAAGGCAGAGGTAGTTGGATTCTTGTTAGACAGGGGAATCAAAGGTTGTCGGGATTAGCTGGGATTGTGGAAATTGAAGCACAAGATGATCAGCCATGATCTTATTGAATGGTAGAGCAGGCTTGAGGGGTCAAATGGTCTACCCCTGTTCCTATTTCTTACATTATGTTGAAAATGCTGTATAAATGCAAGTTGTTGATTAGTGGCAGAACAGCCTGATTGCCTTGGAGTTGGAGAGAGAGTTCAGTGGTAAGTACATACTGCTCTTGGCGTGTAGTAAGTGGAGCATTTGGTCAAAGAGCAGGTTAATGTTAGAAATTCTATTTCCTCTGGTCAGGAGTCATTGACGAGGGCTTATCAATTCGATAAGAGAGAAATTTCTTTGCACAAAGGGGTTTTGGAACATGTAAATTTTTGCCACAGGAGGGCATGTTTGAGGCAGGGATTGTAGCATCTTTTCAAGGTAATTTAGATGAATATTTGAAGCAGATAAAGAAAGATCTATGGAGTGAGAGCAGGATGATGGGTGTGGTTTTGGATTGCTCCAGCTAAGTGCTGGCATCGATAAGATGGGCTGAGTGGCTTTCCCCTTTACTGTAAATTTCTTTATAGGTATTTCTCAATATAAGCAATCTAGTAAACTGTTACCCATGGTCAGTTGGTGAATACAAAGCTTTTTGCATACAGGGGTGACGATAGTGTTGAGGGAACCCTTCAGAAACCCACTCCACACTGCCACCTCATGGTGAGAATCTGCAGCTGCTTTGTGACACTTCACATAAGAAAATGGAATGGGCATTATTGACATAGCAAGTTAATATGGTATAGTTTGGATCAGCATTGTGATTAAAAATCATGAAGAAGTAAATAAAGCTTGATGCCCTTACGTGCAAGTGTGTGTGTGTGTGTATTTCAGAATAAAGGAAGAAACGTACAATTTAATCAGACCCCAGATCTATTACAGTATCCTACTCAGAGTAATCAAGAAGTCTGGTCAGGCAGGATATTTTCCTTCTGAGTCCATGTTGGCTGCAGTTTACTATTCAGAGTCCCTCTCCCTCTATTTAACATCTGGGTAAGTTATGACAGTCATTAAACCAAAATTGGCTAAAGTATTTTTTGGGGAAGTTGCCATTTTGGCAGCTTGTGTTTTCCAATGCCTATGATGCTGCTGTAGAGCACTGTGGCTGTGCAGCCCTCTCCTGTTTACCACATTCCTGTGCCCTGTCTTCATCTGTTTATAGAGATGAAACGTGGATACTGCAGCTGTTTAATATCTGGTTTATCGGTGCTAGTAGGGAATACCATTAAAAGGTTAACCTTGTAGCGTGTGTAACCAGGGCTGGATTTGTTTTAAAATGAAGAAATTAGTATTCTTAACGCAGGTTTCTTGTGGGAGAGCAACAAGTCAGACGGAGTAACTCTTTTAAAATCTGAAGCATGTGAGGAATGTCTCAGAATAGTGAGGTTTAATTTGTTAGGGCGAATTGAAGTTAGCAGCATTTTGTTCACATTTCTAGCCCTGTGCTCTCCCGAAGGTGCTCACTGTCGGTGGATTAAAGCTCGATGGATATTGGCTATCCACTGTGACTGAGTGACCAGACTCGATGCGTGAGGCTGGGTGTTGAGTGTCAGCAGCAGGCTCTTGCTTTTTTGAGGAGGTGGAAAGCAATCCTTCCCTCTCCTCGTGTGCACAGTTCATCCTGCTCACATACCTTTCCAGCAGGGGCATCGAGGAAGGCAAGTTGAGTGTGGGATCCCCTGGCTGATTTCCCTCCTTTCTCCACCCCCCCCCCCTCCAATCTCAGGGCACAAACTCTCACTCCTGAAAACCTCTGGTATAAATGTAGCTTCAGGACCCCATGAATAAAAGGTGTTTGGACACCCTAGCTATTGGACCCACTTATTGGATTTAATCTTCAGAAGCTCAGTAAGGGGAAGGTAAACAAGCCACCATTAATAAATGACAAGACAATGATGCCATCTGAATTCTGAGATTAGACTGCAACAATCACTTCCCTGTCCTAATGTTTAATAGACAGGGGAGGTCTTTTACACTCTGCACCTTCAGTCACTGTCAGTGGCGGGATTTAGTTTTTCAGCTGCCTGCACTGCTCCCAATCTGTGAGGGCCCATACTGTGAGCCACAGATGTGATGTTCCAGCTCCATTCAGCCAGTGTGCAGTCTCCACTCAGACATATTTTGCAGCCAGGGTTGCTTGGTGGTGAGAGCAACTCCTGTCTGATTGTCCCTTTCCTAGTTCAGGGTGCAGAGATCAACTGCCACCCTTGGCTGACATGAGTTAACCAGAGACTGAATCTGGGACCTTACTGTAGTAAAGTTTAGTAACAAAAAACACATTACAATATAGTAATTTTTTTAGTAACCTTACAGTCCAACTGCATCACTCAATCTGTAAGTAACCCAACCTAGAGTTTCACGGAGAGTGGCTGGAGAATTCTTAACGGTTTTGGTTCAGAAATAATCGAGTTTGTAAACCCTCCTGCTTGTTGACTTTCTACCTTGTTTGCCCCTCTCCAGTGTTTGTGTAAAATAGCTTTTGCTGTAATGTCAAACTGTCCCAAATTATCAAAAAAAGAATCAGGAAAGTAACAAGAATATGATCGGAACCAGATGCAGAAAGAGCTGAGCTGCCACCACAACATGACTAATGTTGAGAGCCTGCCAATTCCAGCCTGTCCTTTCCAATCTGCAGTAAGCTTATAATTGATGGTGTTGTGAGTGTGGTAAATACATCGCATTGACAAAACCCTTGGGCTCTTCAGTGGGCTTGTTTGTTTCCAGCCTCCTATTGACAGTTTAATGTTGCTGAAAGAAAGCAGAGATGAGCAGTAGGATGATCCTCTTGTGATTAAAAGTTACAGTGGAGCCTGCGACTGGCATTCTAGACAAGCCGATGCTGTTGTGGTGAGGAGGGTGTGGGGGTTGGGTGGGGGTCATCAGTATCTGCTAGCTGACTTCCCAGAAAGTCTAGGATCTGCAGATCAGTGATTGAGTTCAGCTGCTTTTAAGGGTGGGGAAGCGGCTTCGAGCAGGTCCTGGGGTCAGGTTAATTGTTGGCGAGGTTATGCTGAGTGCGTGTAAACCTTCACCTTCCCACGACAGTAGAACTGAACCTCCAATTGACTGGAGAGAAAAGCTTGATTTCCTTTCGCTCACTTTTCTTAGTGTCAGAGTACTAAAAAAAGTGTGACATCTGGAAGCAGGAGATCACCAGATCTGAGCCTGTCCTTGTCAGATGTCCCAGCTTCCAACACCGGTCACTGGAGTAGTCGTCAGTAGTAGGAGTTCAGACTGTTCTCCACAACAAGCACCCACCGTCTCCAACTTGCAGTTTACCTCTGCCTCATACCTTGCCTGCAGCCAAGGGTCACCTGTGCTGCTCATAGTGCCTTTGCTGCTGCAGTTCAGATCAGATAACCCACCACAAAACTGGCCCCTGAAGCTCAGGAGAGCACTTTCCTTTAATTCATTATTCAAGTTGCAAGAGTTCAGATTATATTTACCAAGGGAGGAGCAGGAAGGGGAAGGAATACTATTCCTGCACATCTCCCAAGTGAACTCGATGAATATAATCCCACTGAGAAACACCCTACAGTAAAGGAATGAAACCTAATTAAGAGCTCTCGGCCCACCCGTGATGGGGTCTCCCTGCAGAGTGTTTTTTTCTTTTCAACTGGGGGCAGTATTCCGTTCACCAGAATGTAAAATGGCTCTGACTGTGGATGGGAACGTCTGAAAGGAGGGACAAACACATTACGCTGAGCCCTTGTGTAATTATTCTAATTATCTTCCCATCTTGCAATCCCAGATTTCAAGAAATTCTAAACCCTTCTTGTTGGGAGCAATCGAGCAACACATAAGACCATAACCATAAAACATAGGAGCAGAAATTAGGCCAATCGGCCCATCGAGTCTGCTCTGCCATTCAATCATGGCTGATAAGTTTCTCAACCCCATTCTCCCGCCTTCTCCCCGTAACCTTTGATCCCCTTACCAATCAAGAACCTATTTATCTCGGTCTTAAATACACTCAATGACCTGGCCTCCACAGCCTTCTGTGGCAATGAATTCCATAGATTCACCACTCTCTGGCTAAAGAAGTTTCTCCTGATCCCTGTCCTAAAAGGTCTTCCTTTTACTCTGAAGCTGTGCCCTCGGGTCCTAATCTCTCCTACTAATGGAAACATCTTCCCCACGTCCACTCTATCCAGGCCTTTCAGTATTCTGTAAGTTTCAATCTGATCCCCCCTCATCCTTCTAAACTCCATCGAGTATAGACCCAGAGCCCTCAAACATTCCTCATTTGTTAAGCCTTTCATTCCTGGGATCGTTCTCGTGAACCTCCTCTGGACCCTCTCCAGGGCCAGAACATCCTTCCTGAGATACGGGGCCCAAAATTGCTCACAATATTCTAAATGTGGTCTGACCTGAGCCTTATAAAACCTCAGCAGCACATCCCTGTTTTTATATTCTAGTCCTCTCGAAATAAATGCCAACATTGCATTTGCCTTCCTAACTACCAACTCAACCTGCAAGTTAACCTTAAGAGAATCCTGGACTAGGACTCCCAAGTCCCTTTTGCTCTCCAGATTTCTGAATTCTCTCCCCATGTAGAAAATAGTCTATGCCTCTATTCTTCCTACCAAAGTGTTTGACCTCACTCTTCCCTACGTTGTATTCCATCTGCCACTTCTTTGCCCATTTGCTAACCTGTCCAAATCCTTCTGCAGCCTCCCTGCCTCCTCAATACTACCTGTCCTTCTACCTATCTTTGTACATGATTGAAAGAAGAGCAATGGGGAGTCTTCCCCGGTGCCTGGGGCCAATATTTATCCTTCAACCAACATCACTAAAAACACACAATCTGGCCATTATCAGTTGCTGTTTATGGGAGCTTGCTATTCATACATGTCCTACATTGCAACTGTGATTACACTCCAGAACAGTACTTCAGTGGCTGTAAAGTACTTTTGGACAAAATTGTGGAAGATGCTACAGAAATCCATCTCTGTCTCTTTGTTGTTCAATTCTCTATTGTATCCATTTCCCTTCTCAGCAAATATCAATCCAGGTTTCTTTTAAAGAAGTCTGTTTTGTGCTGTCTGTCTGGACAGAGTGAGGGATCCACCCTTGACCTCCCTGCTGGTAGCTTGTCTGTGTGGAGACAGGGTGAGGGATCTGCCCATGATCTCTACTTTGACCTTCTGTTGGTAGCCTGTCTCTGTGGAGACAGGGTGAGGGATCTGCCTGTAATCTCTACTTCGGCCTCCTGCTGGTAGCCTGTCTCTATGGAGACAGGGTGAGGAACCCACCCATGACCTCTGTCTCGACCTCCCTGCTGGTAGCCTGTCTCACAGGGTGAGGGACCCACCCATGACCTCTGTCTTGACTTCCCTGCTGGTAGCCTGTCTCTATGGAGACAGGGTGAGGGACCCACCCATGACCTCTGTCTCGACCTCCCTGCTGGTAGCCTGTCTCTATAGAGACAGGGTGAGGGATTGGCTGTGATAGAGAAAAAGACTTGGATTTACACCACACCTTTCAACAGCTCAGGATGTCCCAATGCCATTGAAGTGCTTTTCAGGTATAATAACTGTTGTAATGTAGGAAATGCAGTAGCCAATTTGCGCACAGCGCGATCTCACAAACAGCAATGTGATAACCCAGATCGCCTGTTTTTAGTGGCGTTGATTGGGGGATAAAACTCCCCTGCTCTTCCAATAGTAGGATCTCTTCCCTGAAAGGACAGGCAAAGCCTCGGGTAAACATCTCAGCCAAAAGAAAAGAGTGCATCTCCAGCAGCGCAGTACTCCCTCCACACTGCACTGGGAGTGTCAATCTGGATTATGGGGTTCAAGTGGGGCTTGAACCCATGCCTTTCTGACTCACTGGCACCCAGTGAGCTGTGATGGACTTGAATCTCTCGCTCTTTTTTCTCTCTTTCTCTCTGTCCTCTTCCGCCTCTTCTCTCTTTCTCCCCCTCTTCTCTCTTTCCCCCAGCTGACAGGCAAGGCAGCTTCCCTCAGTGCCCAAGATTGGCTTGTAGTACCAGGAATAGCTCCTGGGATCCTGTGCTCGGTATGGATGAGGGTAACACCCTTTTACCCATGGCCATCTGTGCCGCTCCACTACAGTTGAAGCCAGGAAAATTAGATTTCTCATTTTCCGGTCTCCCTCACAGCTGGAAACCTTGGAACAGTACAACGTGTGCTGAAATAATCCAATTGTGAAAAATTCCAGGATCTTCGAATTGTGCTGATGACATTTCTGGCATGTGTTATCTCAAGTAACAAGCTTCCTGAGTAGCTATTCCTGGAGAGGTGGCCCCATCCATCCTCAAGCAGTTGCTTCCTGTATCTAGGCTGGGGATCGGCCGAATTATTCGGTCAGCTTCAAGTTGCAAAGCCTCGCCTTTGCGGAATCCATTAGGTGTAAAATGAACAAGCCTGCCTTTGCTGTTCCTCACGCTATGTGTCTCCGAAATGGAGATAGCCCAGCTGTCCAAAGCAGATGTGTCGTGTAGACTTGTCCTCCAACAATCTAGATTTGTGCCAAATGGCAGTGAAGCCTCCTGTTGAGTTGAAAGACACGGTATCTTATCGAGCCTCTCGAAGACCTCAGATCACTTCACAATCTAGTTCATTCGCTTGGGGTGCAGTGACTGTTATACAGAAAGGCTGAACAGACTGGGACTCTTTTTTTTTCCCTAGAAAAGAAAATCTGTAAAATGATGAAGGGTGTTTTGATAGGTCGACATAAAGATGTTTTCGCTTGTGGGGGAGACTAGGACTAGGGCCCATCGATATAAGACCGTCACTAATAAATCCAATGGGGAATTCAGGAGAAACTTCTTTACCCAGAGAGCGGGGAGAATGTGGAACTCGCTCCCACACAGAGTGGTTGAGGTGAATAGTATTGATACATTTTAAGGGAGAAGCTGGATAAACACATAGGTGAGAAGGTTAGAACAGGTTATAGAGATTATAGATGTGATAAAAGGCTTGAGACTTTTAATGTAACCAAGGTCCTCAGTGAGGAATCCATTGTCTGCTTTCAAGAGTTATGAGAGAGTCCGTTTGGAAGATTGCTGCCAATGGGTATGGGACTTCACTAGCAGTGAAACTGGATGATAGAAGAATGTTTTTCACAGAGGGCGAAAGCTTGGAATACTTTATAAATGCCTATAAGCATTATTTAAAAGGAAACTGCATCTGTATTTGATTAGAATGTAAAAGGATACAGAAAATGTGATTGGAGTTGGCAGTTCCATTAAAGAGCCAGCACTAGTGCTGGATGTTTCCTGGCCCTCACATTTGTTCTTTGAGGTTAAGTTGTGTTTCTGTGTTTATAAACGGGCGGAGCCATTGACTCATTCACCTAGTAACATTGTGCATCTTTCCATCTTCAGCCCCCCGGGTGGGTCAGACCGATTTACAAGAATCCTCAAGCACATTCTGACCCAGCGAAGGTGAGGAAAAGCATTTTCAGCCTCCCCCAATTTGGTGAAGATACTGACTGTTGTTGGAGCTCCGTAATCCCCTGCCCTCCACTACCGGACCCAAATACCCAGAAAGTATGGGCTCCTCCTGCTCCGACACTCCCACACCTGTCATGGGTCACGTGCTATTAGGAGAATGGGAATCACGTGGATCAGAACATTGTATCTCTTCTGCTGTCAGCCTGGCTTATTATACAGGACAAGGGCACTGTTAGCCTGAGTAAGGATATAACCTCGAGCACTAATGAGATAACCTTTGTCCTCTTTCACTCTACCCCCTCGTGAGTTTTTCTGAGTTTTTGGAAGGGTTGATTGAACTTCCATTAGAGTGGCACAGAAGCTAATGGTAGTGCTGCAAATTTTACCTTTCCAGAGAATTGCTAATTCCATGCAGGGATGTGGGAATGCCATCAGCCCTGAGTTCCCCTCCGAGTCACCTATACAACTTCCCGACTTGGGCATGTTTCAGTCTTTCCTCTGTTGACACTGGATCAAAATCCTGCAGCTCCTGACCTAACAGCAAAGTGGGATAAGTTCACCACATAGACTGCAGTGATTCGAAAAGAAGGCGGTTCTCTGCCATCCTCACAAGGGGCAACTAGGGGGTGGGCAATAAATACCAACCACGGCCATATCTCGCCATGCCATAAAAATGAATTTTTTAAAAAAGTTAGTGCCCTGTGCCCAACCATCTTCAGCTGCTTCATCAGTGACCTTCCTTCCATCATAAGGTCAGAAGTGGGGATGTTCGCACAATGTTCAGTACCATTCGCGACTCCTCAGCTACTGAAGAAGTCCATGTCCAAATGCAGCAAGACCTGGACAATATTCAGTCTTGTATGGTGTGAATGTTACTTTCTACTTATCAGCCCAAGTGCCAATGACCATCTCCAACAAGAGAGAATCCTACCATCACCCCTTGATGTTTAATGGCATTACCATCACTGAATCCCCCACTATCAACATCCTGGGGGTTACCATTGACCAGAAACTGAACTGGATTAGCCATATAAATACTGTGGCTACAAGAGCAGGTCAGAGGCTGGGAATCCTGTGACAAGTAACTTCACTCCTGACTCCCCAAAGCCTGTCCACCATCTACAAGGCACAAGTCAGGAGTGTGATGGAATACTCCCCACTTGCCATGATGAGCTCAGCTCCAACAACACTCAAGAAGCTTGACACCGTACAGGACAAAGCAGCCCCGCTTGATTGGCACCCCATCCACAAACATTCACTCCCTCCACCACCGACGCACAGTAGCAGCAGTGTGTGTACCATCTACAAGATGCACTGCAGGATTTCACCAAGGCTCCTTCGACAGCACCTTCCAAACTCATGACCACTACCACCTAGAAGGACTAGGGCAGCAGATAGGTGGAAACACCATCACCAGGAAGTTCCCCTCCAAGTCACTCACCATCCTGACTTGGAAATATATCGGCCGTTCCGTCACTGTCGCTTGGTCAACATCCTGGAACTCCCTCCCTAACAGCACGGTGGGTGTACCTACGCCACAGGGACTGCAGCGGCTCAAGAAGGCAGCTCACCACCACCTTCTCAAGGGCAACGAGGGATGGGCAATAAATGCTGGGCCCAGCCAGCAAAGCCCAAATCCTGTGAATGAATTTTTAAGAAATGAAATAAAAAGAAAGACTGAGGATTTTACATATTACCTTCTAGCCTGAGCACCTCATTGATGAACAAGGGATTGTATTTGCCTACTAGCCCAGGGGAAGGATGTGGTGGAGGCTTGAATTTATGCTTATTGAAGGATGCTGGATGTTTAGCTAATGACTTATTCTTCTCTCCCACTCCCTGCCCTCCCACTTCCTCAGTTACTATCCTCTCTACCCACCTGCAGAGGAGATGAACATAGATTATGAGTGCTTCCAGCTGTATGCACAGATCCCCGTAACTCCTGATGTTTTAATTGTACCCTCTGAGCTGCGCTATTTCATTAAGGTGAGTAAAATCTGTCTGAGTAACCTGTAACTATCGGCATGTGACAGTTGTCGATCCGCTAATGACTGCGAGTGTCTTCGGTGCAGTTTGATCTTTATACTGCTGCTAAAATAGAAGCAGCAGGGAGATGCAATTAACTATTCACTGACCTTTTACCTCTTCAAAGCCACCCTGATATTCTGCTGACCGGCTTTATGCGGCATGGCTTTAGTTAGTTTTAGCAAGTTCCCAGCAGACAAGGATACACAGCATGTGAGTGCCTTTAATTAAGCAATCCCACACCAAGAAACAATTTACCGGTGGCTCGAAGGGTGTTGCATGTGTTCAATAGGAACCATTGAGGTTCCGATAAAAGAAAGGGAAGTTTTAATCGGTTTGGAAGCCCCTCAATATATTTGATCTCATCGTGCTAGCTGAGTTTCCAACCAATTAAAACAGCTATCTGCTTAACTTCGGTAGTTACAATTACTTGGCTGTGACTATTCAGAGCAGAAGGGTTAAAGACATAGACCAGCTTGGCAATGCAGCATCGGACCTTAGTGTCATGGGCGACCTGCCCATATCTCAGAGTCTTATAAAACAAAGAAACATTTATATTTCTACAGTGCCTTTCACAGCCTCAGAGTATCCCAAAGGACTTTACAATAAATGAGGTCCTTTCTGGCTGTGTAATCACTATTGTAATGTTGAAGACGCAGTCGTCAATTTGTATGCAGAGGTCACAAGGGAGCAGCCCCTGCTCTTTTTCAAAAAGTGGCTGTAGGACCTATTTTGCCCATCTGAGAGGGCAGACAAGACCTCTGGGTTAACGTTTCATCTGATAGGCACTCCCTCGGCACTGACCCTGCGGCAGCGCGGAGCTCCCTTGGCACTGACCCTGCGGCAGCGCAGAGCTCCCTCGGCACTGACCCTGTGGCAGCGCGGCGCTCCCTCGGCACTGACCCTGCGGCATCGCAGCGCTCCCTCGGCACTGACCCTGCGGCATCGCAGCGCTCCCTCGGCACTGACCCTGCGGCATCATGGCGCTCCCTTGGCACTGACCCTGCGGCAGCGCGGCGCTTCCTCGGCACTGACCCTGCGGCAGCGCGGCGCTCCCTCGGCACCGACCCCGCGGCGCTCCCTCAGCGCCAACCCTGCGGCAACGCTGTGCTCCCTCAGTACTGCACTGGCCATGTCAGCCTAGATTATGTGGCTTGAGTCTCTGGAGAGGGTCCTGAAACTGACTTTCTGATTCAGGGACAAGAGTGCTACCAGCTACACTCAACCTTGGCTGTGGATGTTTACCACTAATTGTGCCAACCCTACCCCATGGTGAACCCATAACCACTCCCATGTCAGGCTTTACTCACGATCCCTGTTTTTGTAAACTTGTGCGTCCATCTGAGTACAGCTGTTGTTTTAGTTGACCTGGAAACTTGTATCTTTTTCCTTGCTTCCATACATGTAAACGTGTTTGAATATTAACAGCTGTCAGTGTAGGGGATAGCCTTAAAGGTACAGTGGCGGTGTGGGTCAGATCATCCTTGGAAGAGGCTTGACCTCTGCTCCAACAATCATCGCCTCGTTTTGCAGGAGGGCTTGTTTTGTGTTTTATCCTAGCTTGGGCGTCAGGAAGAAATGAAGGGAATATTCTCCATGGGAAACATTGATTCGCTGGGCTGGAGGGAGATGCTAACTGAGAACGCAGTGTGTTAATCTCTGGTGCTTTATCCCAACATCAGGATGTCCTGGGGTGCATCTGCATCAATCCTGGGAGGTTAACCAAAGGTCAGGTTGGTGGGACCTACGGACGCCTGCTTCTACAGAAATGGAATAGCAAGGAGGCACATCGACAGACTCCCTGCATGGCTACACAAGTGGTGAAAATCTGATCCTCCCAAGGCACGTGGACTCTCGCATCCTATGGTCCTGAATGTGGACGACCCAGGGTGCGTACGGACAGTCAGGCATGCCTTACTGAGAGGCAGCTTACTCGGTTGGGGATTGCTATTGAGATTCCTCTCTGTGCCCTTCTGGCAACACACAGCAAATTCGTTTGAGATCAAACAGGTACTTCAGGTGCCTGACGCAAAGTACTTGTTCAAACAAGACTACATCAGCCCTACACAGTTTTTTTTCTCTCTCTCTCTCTCTCTTTTTGTTCCTCCTGTTCGTAATGTAGAGCACCAGGGTTTAATTATGTAAATAAAATGATTTGATTGTTCCTATTTTTCTACTTCTGGTTCCAGGAGAGCTTAAGTTTTAATTTAGTGAGTCAAGTGGTGAGCTCATGTCTCTTGCAAGGAACACCTTGCTGTCGGTTCCCAAGGAGTGTAAGAGAAAATAGCTGCTCTCAACAGGTACCTCCTGTCATCTAGAGTGGCATCCATGTTGAAGCTAGAGAAATCTAACCAACAGCTGCAACTTGCTTTTACGCAGTACCTTTAACATTGTAATCAGACAAAATTTGACACCGAGACACAAGTTCTGGGATGTAATTTCTAATTACTGCTGTAGGAAGTCACCTGATAGCCCCTGTGAACAAATAAACATAAACAGAAGCACAGACTGATGGCTCATCGCCATGTCCCAGCGTTATAAGACAGGATCATGCTGGTAATCCCCTCTGCTCCGCTAACCTCTGCTTCTGAGTAGGAGGGCCACCCTGACCAAGAGAGAGGGTGGGAGTAATGCCCTGGGTTGCTATTAGATCAAGCAACTGATAGCAAATTAACAAATAAACATTGGCAAATTAACCAGTTCTCTGGTCTGTAGAAGGTATAAGGCACCAAGATGCTATTGAATGCATCACCGATGTGTAAGGGTGCATCAATTGATGGTCCGGCACTAGATTCACACAGCATTCCTATTAGAAGTTAGATTTATCTACAGTCTTATCCCATCTGCAGGACATCCCAAAGTACATGGATTACTTTGAAGTAAGTTACTATCATACAAGGAAATAGAGTAACAATCTGAACATGAGAAATGATTAGTCAGTGAATTTTTGGTGGTGTTGGTTAAGGGCATCAGGAGAATTCTGTACTCTTCCAATAGCGCTGTTAGATTTTTATCATCTACCTGAGTAGTTAGAAGGATCTTCTGTGTAGATTTATCTGTAAACTGGCATATTCGACTGTGCAACCCTCCCTGCTGCGCTGTTCCGACAGCAGCATTCTCTGCCAAGCCAACATGCCCAGTGTCGAGTGCTAATCACTGAAAATCAGTTCCACTAGACAGAACATGTCATTCTTATGCCAGAGAGTGAGAGAGTGCTACCCATTGAGCCAAGCTGTGGTTTTATGAGATGCAGCATTTGTAAGTTTGTCACAATTCAGTTCGCCCACATTAAACTCCTGAGGATACCGATGTGCAGGAGCATAGTTCCACAGCTGATTGCTCCCTTCTGCTCCTTTTGTACTGCTCTCTTCTGATGATCTCAGACATGCTGTTTCTGGAGCAACAATCAAACGGGGGCTCTGAGCAGCTCCCCCATCCCTGGTCTGAGTCCATCTCACTTCACAGCTGGATTTCAATCGCGGATGAAGGTGGACTTTAAAGCTCGATTGTGCATTTCCTCTCAGCCTCATGGGACAGTCTAGTGAAGACTGTATAGGCCATGACAAAGTGCAGCAGGCATAGTACTCCTTATAATATAACTTTCACAACAAAGAGGGAAAACAGACCATAAATATTATAGAGAGCGACAAGGACTTGGAAATATTATGATCCATGAGAACGGAAGCAGCCCATCAGAAGACTTAAGCTGATGGAATGGGTGGACACATGGCAGAGAAGTATGAAGTGGTACATTTTGGAAGGAAGAACAAGGAGAGGGTGCAGGAGCAGAGGAACCAGGGTTATATATGCACAAATCTTTGAAGGTGGTTGGACTGGTTGAGAAAGTGATTCATAAGGCATATGAGGTCCTGGGATTTATAAATAGAGTACCAAAGCAAGGAAGTTATGATAAAAGTTTATGAAACACTGGTTCAGCTTCAGCTAGAGTATTGTGTCCAGTTCTGGGCACCACACTTTAGAAAAGATGTGAAGACATTAGAAAGGGTACAGAAAAGGTGCGCAAGAATGGTTCCAGGGATGAGGAACTTCAGTTACATGGATAGATTGGAGAAGCTGGGGCTGATCTTCTTGACTGAGGGGGAGGGGGGGTGGGTTAATAGAGGTGCTCAAAATCATGAGGGGTCTGGACAGAGTAGGTAGGGAGAAACTGTTCCCATTGTGGAAGGGTTGAGGGCACAGATGTAAAGTAATTGGCAAAAGAAGCAATGGCGACATGAGGAAAAACTTCTTCACATAGTGAGTGATTAGGGTCTGGAATGCATTGCCGGAGACTGTGGTGGAGGCAGATTCAAATCTTCACTTTCAAAAGAGAATTGGATAATTATCTGAGGTGAGGGTTGGAGGGGTGGGGGGGAGGGGGGGGTTGGTGGTGCTACTCGAGAAAAGAGACGAGTCAATTATAGAAATACAATAAATTAAAGAAATGAGGAATTCAACCACTAGGGAGTTAACTGAGAATCTATGCTATGCCCTAAATTAATGTTTTATGGCTTTAGAAAGCTGCCATCTGGAATTTTTTAAATCTAACTCGTTGTTGCAGAATATTTCTAATTCCCTAAAGAAGCAATTTTAAGTATTTGGAAAATCTGACTTAATTTCCAAACTTTCTTTGTTTTAAATTTGTCAGCCTGCAGAAAAAAAACACCATCCCTTTACTTGCTCCTCTCCTACAGCAAAAACCAGTGCAATCAATGATTGAATGAGGTTAAAGGGAGTAATGAAACACAGCTTTTGCCTCAGGTTTTCAGTCTGTGAATCCTATATTTATTTTTCCCTCTCTCCCACCACTATAACTTCATCTGCTCCCTCAGCTGGTTGTAAAAGAACCCAAAGCATTGTTGGATGAAGAATTCTCCCTGGTGTCCTGGGACCAATATTTATCCCTCAACCAACATCATTAAAAAAAACACATGATCTGGGTCATTATCACATTGCTGTTTGTGGGAGCTTGCTGTGCACAAATTGGCTGCTGCGTTTTCTACATTACAACAGCGACCACACTTCAAAAAACGTAATTCAATGCCTGTGAAGCGCTTTGGGACGTCCTGAGGTGATGAAAGATGCTGTATACATGGGAGTTTTCATTTAGTGTGCCAACAGTCAACGATGGTCATTATGCTGATTGACTCAATCAGCACCCTTTAAAGGTCAGGAGAAGTCCCACTGTAAGCACTGCAGTGCATCTTATACCAAGCATGCGGTACAAAGCATTATCAATTGAAGCTTCCAGCTTGGCCTAAAAAGCCAAGTGGTTATGGTACTGGGCTTGTAACCCCAAGATCAAGAGTTCAAATCTCACAATGGCAAACAATGTAACTTCATCTGAATAGGAACAGATGGAAACGTGTTTGTATTCAAAAGAGTTACCACTAAGCTTGGCCTAAATAGCCAAGTGGTTATGGTACTGGGTTTGTAACCCCAAGATCAAGAGTTCAAATCTCACAATGGCAAACTATGGAACAATGTGACTTCATCTGAAACAGATGGAAACAGGTTTGTACTCGAAAGAGTATCAAGAGTTCAAATCTCACAATGGCAAACTATGAAACAATGTAACTTCATCTGAAACAGATGGAAACAGGTTTACTCAAAAGAGTATCAATTGAAGCTTCCAAAACTGCAACACAGGCAAGTGATTGAGGTGAAACCTTAGACTGTGGGCACTGTAGCTCAAACACTTTATATAAAGCCATCCAAACCTTGAGGTTGTATTACAGCCTTTAACACAGTGCCGCCACGTGTTAGCCTGCCAGAACATATTGAATATGGAGTTTCCACAGGAGGCCAAGCCCAGTAATATCTAAAGTAGTTCAGAAACCTGTAGTGATGGGAGGCTGCAGTGGTTTTTAATCTGTAACTGGGGAAACTTTATCAGAGAAGATTTAAGTAGTTCCATTTTTGTGTTTTATTAAATTATATAATGATTAAAGGATTGAATAGTGTGTGGGGTGGGGTGAGGGGAGACCAGAACAATGGCGAAGAACGTTAAAGTTAAATCCAGACTGTTCAGAGGTGATGCCAGAAGACACTTTACTCAAAGGGGAGTGGAAATTTGCAACTCCTTCCCACCACCCCACAAAAACCTGTTGAGCTTGAAGGTCAATTGAAAATGTCAAAACTGAGATTGATATATTTTTGTTAGGTGAGGCTGCTAAGGGTTACGGAACCAAGGTGTGTGTTGATGGAGTTAAGATACAGATCAGGCATGATCTCATTGAAAGGC
Source organism: Carcharodon carcharias (assembly GCF_017639515.1). NCBI lineage: Eukaryota > Metazoa > Chordata > Chondrichthyes > Lamniformes > Lamnidae > Carcharodon > Carcharodon carcharias. The sequence goes on from NW_024470767.1 coordinate 1,260,918, forward strand.
GGAACAGGTTTGTGGGGCTGAATATCTAACTCCTGATCCAATATTCCTAAAAGCTTGGTTGGCTGATGCTGTGCGTAAGTGGAAACAGAATAGATAGGTGCCAGTTTTGATTCCCAGTCTGCACTGAGTTAGTTATCTGAACTAGTCTTCTTAGAGAGGCACTATGATTAATATTCCTTGGTTCTCCCAGGTTGGGAGGGTGAAATTGGCCAACGTTTTTGGTGCTGACCGCTGTCTAGTAACCCATGCGCATTTGCATTTGTCTGGTGAGGCAGGATGAGGCCTGTGATGCCCCAGTGTTTGAATATCTGAGCATCAATCACTGGGGTCAGAGTTGATTGACAGCACTGTCCTGCTTTACAAAATGATATGGACAGCAGAGACCCCCCCCCCCCCCCCCCCCCCCCCCCCCCGCACCCTCCACCAAACTATGCACAATGCTCTAATCCCCCAAACAGCTCCTTCCACTTATCTTCCCCTTCTGACTGAGCTGGATTAATTGTAGATAAACAAACAATTGGAACAAAAAAAGGTCTCTGCAGGGTAAAGGGATGCCCTGTGGCCACGGGTGAGAAACAGAAAATAGGAACAGGAGTAGGTCATTGGGCACATCAAGCCTGCTCCAGTATTTAATATGATCATGGCTGATCATCTATCTCAATGCCATACTCCCGTTCTCTCCCCATACCCCTTGACGCCTTTAGAGTCTAGAAATCTATTTCCTTCTTAAATATGTTTAGTGGCTTGGCCTCCACAGCCCTCACCTCAAACATAAATGATCTACCCCATATCCTGAGATTGCAACCCCTTGTTCTAGGTCCCCCCAACCAGAGGAAACATCATTCCTGTATACGGTCTGTCCAACCCTGTCAAAATTTTGTATGTTTCAATGGGATCCCCTCATCCTTCTAAACTCCAGTGAATAACTCCTGTGAATAATTGACCGAATCACTCCTCATATGACAATCCTGCCAACCCAGGAATCAGCCTGGTGAACCTTCTCTGCACTCCTATGGTAAGTATATCCTTTCTTAGGTAAGGATACCAAAAATGCACATAATACTCCAGGTGTGGTCTCACCAAGACTGTACAGCTGCAATAAGACATCCTTGCTCCTCAAGTCCTCACTCTGAAGGCCAACATAAAAGATGATGGGTTTGGGCTGTAACTACTGAGCAAACTGAAAGTATCCAGTTAATGTATATTTTCAAGAAATGAACTTCAATGGCATTGGGCTATTGAGTAGGAACAAGGTACTCAAACATCTGGTGTGTGCATTATGCAACTACCCTGCAGGTGAATTGTGCTTGATTACTGTTTTCTTGTCATTGGATAGCATGCTGAGCAAGTGGTAGTCATGCTGGGATCCGAGAAGCAGCAGAACGCTCTCTCCCTCTTTCCACTTGAGTGCCAGCCGTGATTCAGGGCATAGTACTCTTAACCTCTGATTGTCAGAGGGTCAGTACTGAGAGAGTGCCACACTGTTGGAGGGTCTGTACTGAGGGAGCGCCGCACTGTCGAAGGGTCAGTACTGAGGGAGCCCTGCACTGTCAGAGGGTCAGTACTGAGAGAGTGCCACTGTTGGAGGGTCAGTACTGAGGAGCACCATACTGTTGGAGGGTCAGTACCAACGGAGTGCTGTACTATTGGAGGATCAATACTGAGGGAACTCTGTACTGTCAGAAAGTCATTACTGATGGAGTGCTGCACTGTTGGAGGGTCAGTACCAAGGGAGTGCAGTACTGTCAGAGGATCAGTACTGAGGGAATGCCGCACTGTCGGAGAATCAGTACTGAGGGAGCGGCGCACTGTCGGAGGGTCAGTTCTGAGGGACCGTTGTACTGTCGGAGGGTCAGTACTGAGGGAGCGCAGTACTGTTGGAGGATCAGTACTGAGGGAGTGCTGTGCTATCGGAGAGTCAGTACTGAGGGAGCGCCATACCATTACAGTGTCAGCTCTGTTCTGTTGGAAGATCAGTACTGAAGGAGCACCACACTGTCGGAGGGTCATTATTGAGGGAGTGCTGTAATTTTGGACCAGACATTAAACCAAGGCTCCACCCTCGGGAGGATGTAAAAGATCCCACAGCCACTATTGGAAGAAGAGCTGGAGGGGTGGGGGAAGTTCTCCCAAGTGTCCTGGGGCCTATGTTTATCCTGTGACCAACATCACTAAAAACAGATGATCTGGTTATGTGTTTGTGGGATTTTGTGTGTACATATTGGCTGCTGCATTCCTACAGTACAATAGAGGTTATGAGTTAATTAGCTTCCCACAACCAATGGATCAGATCTAAGCTCCGCAGTCCTGCCACATCCAGTTGTGAATGGTGGTGGACAATTAAACAACTCACTGGAGGAGGTGGCTCCACAAATATTCCCATCCTCAATGATGGGGGAGCCCAGCACAGCTGAAGTATTCGCAACAATCTTCAGCCAGAAGTGCCGCTGACTGAATGATCCATCTTGGCCTCCTCCAGAGGCCCCCAGCATCACAGATGCCAGTCTTCAGCCAATTCAATTCACTCCACGTGATATCAAGATATAGCTGAAGGCACTGGATACTGCAAAGGCTATGGACTCTGCCAACAGTCCGGCAATGGTTCTGAACACTTGTGCTCCAGAACTTGCCGCGCCCCTAGCCAAGCTGTTCCAGTACAGCTACAACACTGGCATCTATCCAGCTATGTGGAAAATTGCCCAGGTATGTCCTATACAACTCTCCATCATCAGTAAAGTAATGGAAGGGGTCATCAACAGTGCTACCAAGCGGCACTTGCTTAGCAATAACCTGCTCACTGATGCCCAGTTTGGGTTGCGCCAGGGTCACTCAGCTCCTGACCTCATTACAGCCTTGGTTCAAACATGGACAGCAGAGCTGAACTCCCGAGGTGAGTGTTTGCCCTTGACATCAAGGCAGCATTTGACAAAATGTGACATTAAGGAGCTCGAGCAAAACTGTAGTCATTGGGAATCAGGGGACAGTGCTCTGCTGGTTGGAGTCATACCCAGCACAAGGGAAGGTGGTTGTGATTATGGTTGTTTGGTAGTACAGAACTTGATTATTGCTGAAAAAAGACTTTTTATCAAAGCTCTTCATCTTGCACTCATCAGGACAATTGTAAGAATACCAATGTCAGGGGAAGCAACAACTTTATACTGTATGAGCACGGTGCTGACTGGTAGGCAAGTAGACTCTGGTTGGTAGAGGCATTCTCATGGAGAATGCACCAATTGACTGAAGTTAACTGCCAAGCATTGTTTGAAATTTAAACCAGCAAGCTTGACTCTGATTGGTCAGGACATTGCCCTGAGGAATGAACCAGCAAATAGCTGTCACTTATTTTGTTTAGCTGAAACAGGCGCGATTTGTGGACAGGTTCTTTCTGTCTGCAAAGAACAGGGCCCTGTGTAATAATATTTGTAGCTTCCAGTACACGCAAATGTGCCACACAGCAAACTCGGTTGACAGTCTATTGTCCTGATGAAAAGCTTCAACAAAAAATGTCTCTTTCTTCAGCAATACTCAAGGTTGCGGTTGTTGGAGGTGAATCATCTCAGCTCCAGGACATCACTGCAGGAGTTCCTCAGGGTAGTGTCCTCGGCCCAACCATCTTCAGCTGCTTCATCAATGACCTTCCTTCCATCATAAGGTCAGAAGCAGGGATGTTCGCTGATGATTGCACAACGTTCAGCACCATTCACAACTCCTCAGATACTGAAGCAGTCCATGTCCAAATGCAGAAAGACCCGGACAATATCCAGGCCTGGGCTGACAAGTGGCAAGTAACATTCACACCGCACAAGGGCCAGGCAATGACCATCTCCAACAAGAGAGAATCTAACCATCACCCCTTGACATTCAATGGCATTACCATCACTGAATCCCCCACTATCAACATCCTGGGGGTCACTATTGACCAGAAACTGAACTGGACAAGCTATTTAAATACTGTGGCTACAAGAGCAGGTTAGAGGCTGGGAATCCTGCAACGAATAACTCACCTCCTGACTCCCCAAAACCTGTCCACCATCTACAAGGCACAAGTCAGGAGTGTGATGGAATACCCCCTACTTGCCTGGATGAGTGCAGTTCCAGCAACGCTCAAGAAGCTGGACACCATCCAGGACAAAGCAGCCCCGCTTGATTTGCACCTATCCACAAACATTCACTCCCCCCACCACCAACACACAGTAGCAGCAGTGTGTGTACCATCTACAAGATGCACTGCAGCAACTCACCAAGGCTCCTTAGACAGCACCTTCCAAACCAACAGCCTCTACCATCTAGAAGGACAAGGGCAGCAGATAGATGGGGAACACCACCACCTGGAAGATCCCCTCCAAGTCACTCACCATCCTGACTTGGAAATATATCGGCCGTTCCTTCACTGTCGCTGGGTCAAAATCCTGGAACTCCCTCCCTAACAGCACGGTGGGTGTACCTACACCACATGGACTGCAGCGGCTCAAGAAGGCGGCTCACCACCACCTTCTCAAGGGGCAATAAATGCTGGCCCAGCCAGTGATGCCCACATCTCATGAATGAATTTTTTAAAAAGAGCTGTGGGGTGCTGCACAATGCTTTGTCTCTGCTTTCTCTTGCAGCATCTTACAGTGTTCACAACGGAATGGGCAGCTGTCTGACTGCTGATTTTGGTGAGAGGTGGGACATGCAGCACTTGATGGGGTGTTGCTTTGCATTACCGAGTTTGTACCCTGTAGGGCGGAAGAAGGCTGGTGTGGAGCACCAGCACAGACCTGTGGGGCCGATTGGCCTGTTTCTGTGCTGTGGATTCCGTGTGTACCTCGCTTTGACCATGAGATTCTGGCAATGAAAGAGTTCGCAATAAACTGACTGAGCTGGCTCAGAATTCTGAGCTCGAACTATACTGACGTGGGGTGCTGTGTTTTGTCCATTATGTGGCTGCCTGTGGGAGGCACAGAATGACTGTGTGCCTTTCTCACGTAACAACAGACACCGGTACAATGGAGTTAACTGTCTGGAACCCTTTGGAGTGTTCGGTGTGGGGGGGGGAGATAATGAGCTGAATGAGAGACTTGCATTTATATAGTGCCTTTCATGACTTGAGAACACCCAAAGATTTTATCCGGGATATTTTTCCCACTGGGTGGTTGCAGACAGAATCTGTTAAATAACAAACTAAGGGTGGAATGCATTCCTCTTAGCTGAAAAAAAAACCTCTCAGTCCCCTTTAACCTGGCTCACAGCTCCATTTATTTCTGTGGTGTTGTGGAGGGTTGCTTGGGGTTCGTCTTTCTCATTGCTTTTGTGGGAACACACGCAATTCCAATTTCATCCCTCCTCTGTGTGTTGATTCAGCGATTTAGAAATAACAGTTGTTGAAATTCAAAACCTTCCTGAATGACACTTTTAAAAAAATACTCTTTTATTCAAAATGTAGACTTATCCTCTCCCTATCTGAATCCTTCCCCACCCATGCCTGTCACTGTCCTATAAAGTTGCTGACATTACATGGGGTACAAAGAAAGAAACTTGCATTCATATAGCACCTTTCACAACCTCAGGAACTCTCAGCCTACATACACTCAGGACAGCTGCAGTGTAGGCAAGACAGCAGTCATTTTTAGCACAGCAAGGTCCCACCAGAGGGAAATGATAATGAGCCGATGATCTGTTTCCTGGCTGGCACCAGAAAAGTGCAAAACTCCATTGCACATCTTACGAGAGAGACTGTGGGACCTTTTACACCCATCTGCGATGACAGGTGGGACCTTGCTTTGATGCCCAGTTTGAAAGACAGCACCTCAAATAGTATAGCACTCAGTATTGCCTCTCCGACAATGCGGCGCTCCCTCAGCACTGACCCTCCGACAGTGCAGCGCTCCCTCAGCACTGACCCTCTGACAGTGTGGCGCTCCCTCAGCACTGACCCTCCGACAATGCGGCGCTCCCTCAGCACTGACCCTCCGACAGTGCGGCACTCCCTCAGTACTGACCCTCCGACAGTGCGGTGCTCCCTCAGCACCGACCCTCCGACAGTGCAGCACTCCCTCAGTACTGACCCTCCGACAGTGCGGTGCTCCCTCAGCACCGACCTTCCAACTGTGCAGCACTCCCTCAGTAGCACACTAAGTGTGTGGCAATATGAATTGTGGTGAAGGCCCTGGACCAGCAGTGGGTGTGTCCATGCTCAGCCAAGGAGTGATATGTGGTGATGTGGGGACTATAGCAGTAACGAGGTGATGAAGAGAACCCTTCATCTCTTGCTTCAGAGCGCGAAACATATTTTTCAGATGTGAGTCAATTTGCACGGAGATGTTACAGAAGTTGGAGCTGGCCCAGATCCCAGGTTGAATTGCTATGACAGTCAGTGAGGTTCACCGTGGTAGACATAAAGGTGATTGGGAGAGCTGATGGTTTATGATGTCATCTCAGGTCAGATTTCTCCGCCGACATTAATATAAAATTTTACACGCCGATTATTGTTAATCAGACAATTTTTTTCTTTACTTTTTCATGGGAGATGGGCGTCGCTGGCAAAGCCAGCATTTTTTGCCTCTCCCTAATTGCCCCTTGAACGGAGTAGCTAGACCATTTCGGAGGGTAATTAAGAGTCAACCACATTGCTGGAGTCACACGTAGGCCAGGCTGGGTAAGGAAGGCAGATTTCCTTCCCTAAAGGACACTGGTGAACCAGATGGATTTTTATGACGAGCGATGATAGTTTCCTCAGCAGGTTTGACAGCGTCTGTCAAGACAAGAGTTCCTCTCCACAGATGCTATCAGACCTGCTGAGTTTTTCCAGCAATTTTTGTTTTAGCTTTCCAGCATCCCCAGTATTTTGCTTTTTATCTTGATGATAGTTTCCTGATCGCGATTACTGAGACTAGCTTTATATTCCAGATTTATTAATTAGATTTAAATTCCACCAGCTGTAGTGGTGGGATTTGAACCTGAGTCCCCAGAGCATTAGTCTGGGCCTCTGGATTTCTAGCCCAGTGACATTACCACTATGCCATCATCTCCCCCATTTTTTCACCTTGTCCTTTAACTCATGCCAGGGCCAGGTTCCACTGGACACCGAGCTGTCTCCCCCTAAGTGACCTTTCCTGGTGCCCCATCTTAGTCCTTGAGGATCATCAGTATATTGAATGTTGCAAAAATGAGCCCTGGCTCACCTCCCCCAGACCCACCCTTCTGTCCTGCATTCAATATACCAGAGAGGAGCTCAGGCCACAGCAACCTGCACTGATGATTCAGTTAAACCTCACAAGGAAGTTCACCAACAGCAGCTTGGATCCAAGACATGACCTGCCTAATTACAGATGTTGAGAAGGTGGCATAGAATATAAGAGCAGGGAGGTTATGCTGGAACGGTATAAAACGCTGGTTAGGCCACAGCTAGAGTATTGCGTGTAGTTCTGGAATCCGCATTATAGGGAGGATGTGATTGCACTAGAGAGAGTGCAGAGGAGATTTACCAGGTTGTTGACTGGGCTGGAGAGTTTTAGTTATGAGGAGAGATTGGATAGGCTGGGGTTATTTTCCCTGGAGCGGAGGAGATTGAGGGGAAACATGATTGAGGTGTATAAAATTAAGGGGGGCATAGAGAGGGTAGAGAGGAAGGAACTTTTCCCCTTGGTGGAGGGATCAATAACCAGGGGCATAGATTTAAGGTAAGGGGCAGGAGGCTTAGAGGGGATGTGAGGAAGAATTTTTTCACCCAGAGAGGGGTGGGAATCTGGAACTCTCTGCCTGAAAGGGTGGTAGAGGCAGAAACCCTCATAACGTTTAAGAGGTATTTGGATGTGCGCTTGCGATGCCATGACATACAAGGCTATGGGCCTAGTGCTGGAAAATGGGATTAGAATAGTTAGGTACTTGTTTGAATGGCGCAGATTCGACGGGCTGAAGGGCCTTTTTCTGTGCTGTAGACCTCAATGACTCTATGAGGAAGAAAAAGCCAATTGAAGAGAGACGAGATTTTTTAAATGTTTTTGAATCTCTTCTTTGGGAAACTTGCAGCCTCCTCTCTTGTTTTATTTTGCTTTCACTTTTTGATGTAAAACGGGGACTTGATCGTGGACATGCCCGGTCACAGAAGTGATATGGTGGACCCTCAGCAGCGAGTATTGGAGGAGAGGGAGCGACTGCAAGGCACCCTCAGCTCTTGGGCCATGTTCTGCATCACCCAGTGAGGCTGCTTCACACGATTGGAAGGGAGTTGACGTGTGATCCGCCTGTGGTTTGTTTGAAATAGGACGTGTCTTTCTGCGGGTGCATTGACTCTCTCTGCCATGTTGCCCTCGAGCTGTCAGTGCTGGAGATGTCTCCTGGCAGCTTCTGGGAAGGAGGGTGTCTGGTGGGGAATAGATGGAGCAATGCATTGACTTAAGGTGGAGTGAAAGATGCAGTCAGGGGTTGAGCGCTGGTTTCTGTGCTGTCGTTGCTTTTGAAAGGCAAAAGGAGTATTGTGGGGGTGGAGGGGGAGGCCCTCACCAGCAGCTGAATGACAAGTGCAGCAATCCAAGAGTTCATTCACAAGGTTGGGTGGGTAACCGTTAGACCATCTGCCACCTCCTCCCTTGACGCAGCACAGCAAGACAAGACAAAGCGCTGCTCTCATAAACTTAAACTGCTCCCCAGGTTGGGGGGGTGACATAATTGAGATTACATGCTGCCTTGCACTCCAGGAGGAGGAGTGGGGTGGGGGTGGGGTGGGTGAGCTGCTGTTTCTGTGTCAGGGTTGTGAATGAGTTAAGAACATTGACAACGTGCTGTGTTTGAAACAATACGGCTGAATGCATCAGCCCTTGAGTCCCATTCTCAAGGAGCTGATAGTGGAGCTGTGCCAAGTCCCTTTTCAGAATAGATTAGTGGAGAAGATCCTGCTCCTCAACTCAGACAAACTGTTGGACAGAAGAAGAGAAAGAAACAATTCTTGCCTCGGACAGCAGAACAGTCAGCGGCTGTTGGTGGGTGTGTGTGTCTGTGTGTGTGTGTGTGTGTGTGTGTGTGTCTGTCTGTCTGAGGGAGAGAGAAGAGCTGCTTGACCTGCAATAGGGGTTTGAAAACTGCCGCCTTAATTGGGAACAGAGCGAGATTTAGCTTATCAGAGGCTCGCAGTTTGTGAGGAAGCCCAGGCTGTGCTGGGAACCTTCTCCAATGAAGTGAGACCAGAGACACTGACCTGACGAACACTTTCGAACTTCAGATCACCCCGAATCTCAATGCGCCAAAAACCACGGCGTGACCAGCTTGGAAAGGAAGAAGAAATATTCTGGAGCCACTGAGGAATCGTCTTAAAAAAAACCCGGGCGAGTGAGAGAATTGAGACTGTCAGCCACTTCCCCTTAAAAGCTGTAGGAGTGGGGAAAGTTTCGGAATTGTAGAAATTCCCTAACTGATTGTCTTTATAAAGAAGCAAACATGTTCTCACTACACAGTAACCGTAAGTACAGAACTTTATTTTGTTCCTGTGGGTGACTAGCTGTGGCTCATGTAGTAACCCTCTCCTTCTGAACAGAAATATAAATATAAGAAATAGGAGCAGGAGCAAGCCCCCCCCCCCCCGCCCCCCAACAGCCTGCTCCACCATTCAGAAGGTTGTGGTTTCAACTCCTGCTCCTGAGACTTGAGCACATAGTGCAAGCTGAGACTTCGGTGCAGCACTGAGGGAGTGCTGCACTGGTTATGGCGCTGTCTTTCAGTTAAGTCCCTCTCGTTGGGGACACAGCTCCACAGATGATGCCACACTCCGTTCCCTGAGCTCCCATTCTTCACCTGACTGCCAGTAGCAGTCTGACCATGGAGGAATTCATAAGCTGGTCCTGTCTGGCATCAACACCCACACCATAAGATGTCACCAGATAGCGACTGATGTTTTTACACCTTCGCCCCCAACGCCTTCTAACCCAGAGGTACTGAAAAAATCCTAGTCCCCCTCCCCCCCCCCATTGAGTAAAGACTGGGAGAATTACAGAGATGCTCGAGGAATTATCAACACCAGTGAACCAAACAACATTGGTCCCATCCCCTGTCCAATAACTTGATGGCATTCACGTTGCCATGGTTAGGATACTGGGATCAGTGCACCATTACGTTGTAAATCTCTGGAGTAATCAGAGCTGAGATTTTCCTCAAAGAGTGATCTGCAAACCCTTCACTGAACATGGCCAGAAACAGCGAGTGAGATTTTATAACTCCACCAAAACTGGTAATTCAGTTCTTTGACTCTTATGGGATCTTGCTGTGTTCAGACAAGCTGAGGAATTTACCTACAAAGCAAAAGTGATGGCTCCTCAAACAGTATCATTCATTGCTTGGGATGTACTTTCCTGGAATCGTGCAGTGCAGGAGGAAAATTGAAGTTGAGATAATTCAACACCTAATCAAACTGAATTGTGACACACTTCATTAGGGCAGCAATTCTTTCTTACCAAAATCATGTGAATAAAAGCAGATCTAACACTGTTCAAGTCTGCAGAGTTCCTTATCTCAGCCAAGTGGCTTTGAGGAGTGAAGACTGTGCACATGAGAACTAATTGGAGTACAGTCTTCAGTGATGTCCCTCGAGGGATCAGGGAGGGGGAGGAGGGGGGCACGAAGTTTAACTTTATATAGTGCTGCACAGTGCTCCCAGTATCCTGTCACTGCCAAGAGGGAAACTCTCAACTTGTCCAGCCACTCCCCATCCTACTTGCACTTGCCCCTCAGTCTCAGGAGGACAGTGGATATAAACAGGAGGATGGACAGAAAAGTGAGGAGGTACTATGTAGTATGGGAGCAGGAAGCTGTAACCGCAATAGTGAAACACACCGATGCTTCGCTTAAGAAAATACTACTTACCTTGGCTGGGCTCCAGAAGATAAAAGGCACATTATCTACAGGGCTGACTGGGGGATGAATGATTGGGAAGAGGACAAAAGTTTGTTTGAAGAGTCACATCAAAACCTCCAATCAGGCAACCTTCATATTAACCACTTAGTTGCAGATATATTCTTGGGAGTGAACTGGAGGCTTTAACATAGCAGTTGTTAGTGATGGGATGTGAGGTGAGCTATACACAGTTTTACAGATTGGAGTAGTGTGGAACTGTTTGGTCTGTATTACTGGAACAGGAGTTCTTCTGGGGCAGTGAGGAGTGACCTTGCCCCTCAGCCACAAACTCCGGCTATGAGTACCCCCCCCGACAACTTGATGATCATGAAAGGTGCATTCATAACATGGCCAAACAGGTTGATTATCAATTTGTAAATACGCCTGTGACAGGCGGTAAGAGTGGGAGAGTCTCCTGATCAGCCAGAATTGTGTGGTAGCTGCAGTGTAACAGCCATGTTAAAAGACTCCACACACAAACTCTTACCACCGTCTGTACTGCACGGTAGGTGTGTTCTCCTCACTTTGAGGGCCTGCCGGTGATGCTGTTTACTATAACAGTATACAGGAGGTTGTAGGAGTATTGGGGCTCTGAAAATCATTAAAAGCTGCATAATAGGAGCAGAAGTGTAAACCCATGTAAAATACAGCTTCTGACCTTATAATGAAAGCAAGTTCACTGATGAACCGACATTGACAGGGACTGGGCCTCGGACACTACCCTGAGGAACTCCTGCAGCACTGTCCCAGTGACCTCTAACAACCAAACCTTTGGGCCAGGTATGACTCCAGGCAGGGGTGAGTTTTCTCCCTGATTCACATTGGCTTTAGTGGGATTTGATGCGAGAGTTAAAATTCTCTGTTTTCAGATTCCTCCATGACCTCCTTCTTGATCTTTGTAATCGCCTCTAGCCCCTAAAAGCCTCCAAAATCTCTATACTCCTTCAATCCTAGCTTCTTGCACATTTCTGATTTAAATTGTTCCACCATTGGTGGATATGCCCTCAACTGTCACGGCCATAATCTCTGCAATTCCTTCAGACCTCTGCTCTTTTAAGACCCTCCTTAAAACCACCTCTTTGACAAGCTCCTTATGTAGCTCGGTGCCTGATTTATGCTCCTGTGAAGCTCCCTGGGGACATTTTACTGTGTTAAAGGTGCTATATAAATGCAGCTGTTCTTAGAGTATTAGCAGGGTGTTATTTGTTAGTATAGTTAGTATACTGGAGGAACCTTTCTCAAGTTCTCAACAATATCTTGGGATATCACTGAACTGCTGACAGCCTTGCTTTGATCGAAAGATAGAATTAGTCCAGTGTTTTCTTGGGGATTCACTGGTGCTGATGGTACCAGCTTTTCATTCCCCTAAAGCCTTGCCTGATGAGTTCTGCAGGTAGACCACAGCTCTTAGTGCAGACTGCTAGTGATAGACCTCCTCGACTGTTTGAATGCAGAGGGTTACACGTATATGCCCTCATATCCTGTTGCACTGTTCAGTCCACTCGAGAAACATCTCGTTGTTTGGCTTTTCCCAGAAGAAAGTTCTGGCAGCTGTGTCCATTCTTCCTTTTCCTCCCCTCCTTCTCTCCCACATGCAGTCAGCACACATGGAAATAAGTCTGTTCTTGGGCTATCTAAAAAGACAGGGTTCATTTCCACATTGATTGTCCAGATAGTGCCATTACTACTTCCACTACCCCTTTGGGTCTTATCCCTCAACTGATAGCTGCCACAGCACAGTGTGATTTTCTCAGCTCATTGCTGATGATAATAACCCACTATTCTCAACATCAGGTGCCTGTCTGAAATATTTTTAATTTCAAACCTGGGACAATGCCAATGAGGTGACTTGGCAGTACTCTGTGTCGCACTGCCTGCCAGACTACATTTTATTGATCTGCCTAAACTCCAAAAGCCCCACCCTACACCCTACTTTTGTTGGGCAGGGGTATTAAGGCTTACAGAACCTAAGTGGGTGGGTAGATGGGGGGGTTAAGATATTGATCAGCCATGATTTGATTAAATGGAGGGATAGACACAAAGGGGCTGAGTGGCGTCCTCCTATGTATACACTGTTCCTCCTCCTTTGTCTGTGTTGAAATCAGACTTATGGTTGCTGTCTGCCCTATCTCACCCTTTCCAAGAATCTCAGTGCTCCTCACTTCCCCTTCAATCCTCCTTGCTTCATAAGAGAAATGGACTATTTTCTAAAGCATCACTTAAACATCACCTAAAAGTCTAGTAGTTCTAGTTTCGCTGCTCTTTAACTCATTACCCAATGCTGTGTGCCTTTTGTTACTCAATAACAACCAAAGGATGGGTGTCTGTAATGATGCTGTGGTTAAGAATGTTCTCATTGTCTCCCACTGACTTGCCCCAACACATCAGATAAACCTTAATCTAGACAACAGCAAACAAAAGGCACAACTAAAAAGCAAAGCTGCTGTGACAAAGAGTCAGGATAACATGGAGAATTTCAGATGTCAGATAGCTATGAGCAATATGTCTCTAAATTCTGCTGTACCTGCCCTATCATCCCCCTCCTCACCAGCCCCAAATCCTTAACTTAATGGGCTTGGGTTTGACAGACACAAATCTCCGTTCTCCATGTGTGGGCCTGGCATGAGTGAGCTTCTGAAAGCTATTCGTTTGTGGAGGCAATCATAACTGATACTGATTCCGCCCCCTTGCCTTTATCTATCCATGCTGGCACTCTCGGGGTTAACCCTGGAGCAATTCGACCCATGGCATATGGAGAGAAAGGATTTAATTTCTCCAACATCTTTGAGGACCTTGGGATTTGTCAAAGCACTTCACAGCCAATAAATTACTTCTCGAAATGCAGTCACTGTTGTAATGTGGGGAATGCCACAGCGAATTTGCTCACGGGAAGTTCCTGTAGAAAGCGGCAGGATCAATATCCAGAGGATCTGTGTTAGGTGCGGACTGCAGTGGGTGGGAGGGGAGGCCTGTGCCTGTGGGGGGACCCCCCCCCCCCCCCCCCCCCCCCCCGCAAGCTCCAGCTCCTTCAGGACAGGAGGGGAGAGAAACCTTGGGAGGGATGTGGGATCTTGTGGGATGGGATCTGTCATGAAAAGGAGATGAGGGGAGATTCTGTGTGAGTTTATTGGGAGCAGTAGCGGTTTGGGCTCTCAGTTTAACCTGTCCAACCTGTCGCTGCTTCAGGTGAACCCAGGGTTGAAGTGCTTGCGTTGAGCCCTTTTCTCCAGAACTTGTTGCCTCTGTTCAAAGAAGAGCTCACTGCAAGACTCTGTTTTCATTCCCCACTCTTCCACATTCTCAGTGATGTATACTGTTCACAGACACAGCCCAGCTGTCTCCACTCTGCCTATTGCAAAGAATGCCCTTTATCATGATGAGAATTACAGGAATGAGATTTTTTAAAAACCTGGCCTGGAGTATTCAAGACCAGTTAACATTAGAATTTATTTTACTGTCCAACAATGTCTTTTTTTATTAAAGTTTTTATTAAATCAGCCCTGTCTCAGAGCATGATGCCCATCACACCTCTGAGTCAGAAGATCGTAGCTTCAAGACCCCCTCCAGAGACTTGAGCACACATAATCTAGGCTGACGCACCCCCGATGCTAGTACTGAGGGAGCGCCGCACTGTCAGAGGGTTAGTACTGAGGGAGTGCCGCACTGTCAGAGGGTCAGTACTGAGGGAGCGCCGCACTGTCAGAGGGTCAGTGCTGAGGGAGCGCCGCACTGTCAGAGGGTTAGTACTGAGGGAGCGCCGCACTGTCAGAGGGTTAGTACTGAGGGAGCGCTGCACTGTTGGGACGGTCAGTGCTGAGGGAGCGCCGCACTGTCGGAGGGTCAGTGCTGAGGGAGCGCCGCACTGTCGGAGGGTCAGTACTGAGGGAGTGCTGCACTGTCGGAGGGTCACTACTGAGGGAGTGCTGCACTGTCGTAGGGTCAGTACTGAGGGAGCGCTGCACCGTCGGAGGGTCAGTGCTAAGGGAGCGCTGCACTGTCGGAGGGTCAGTACTGAGGGAGTGCTGCACTGTCGGAGGGTCAGTGCTGAGGGAACGCTGCACTGTCGGAGGGTTACGGCTGAGGGAGCGCTGCACTGTCGGAGGGTCAGTGCTAAGGGAGCGCTGCACAGTCGGAGGGTCAGTGCTGAGGGAGTGCTGCACTGTCGGAGGATCAGTGCTGAGGGAGCGCCGCACTGTCGGAGGGTCAGTGCTGAGGGAGCGCCGCACTGTCAGAAGTGCTGTCTTTCAGGATGACACATTAAACCGAGGCCCTGTCTGCTCTTTCAGGTAGGTGTATAAGGGGAGGTGACGGTACAGTGGTATTGTCACTGGACTAGTAATCCAGAGACCCAGGGTAATGCTCTGGGGTTTGAATCCCACCACGGCAGATGGTGGAATTTGGATTCAATAAAAATCTGGAATTAAAAGTCTAATGATGACCATGAAACCATTGTTGATTGTTGTAAAAACCCATCTGGGTCACTAATGTCCCCTTCAGGGAAGGAAATCTGTTGTTCTTACCTGACTCTGAAATGAACTCACAAGCTATTCAGTTGTATCCAAGCTGTCTCACCACCATCTTCTCAAGAGTTGGTTGGGTATGGGCAGGTACACCATGGCCCTGCCAGTGACACACGCATCCCAAGATTAAACTTTTTTGAAACGTTTATAGTCAGTTGCAACATTGGTTTCTACAGCTACAGTCACCTGACTGATGAAGTGGCCATAAAGAAACATGAAAGTTAGGAGCTGAATAGCACAACCATTCCCTGGAGCCAGATTAGAGGAGATGTGGGGTCATTATTCGTCATCGAGCTCTGTTACATAAAGGTGTAAGAAGCAGAGGGGGAGATGAGATTTTTTTTTGACACAGCGAGTTGTTGTGATCTGGAAGGCGCTGCCTGAAAGGGCGGTGGAAGCAGATTCAATAGGAACTTTCAAAAGGGAATTGGATAAATATTTGAAAAGGAGAGATTTGCAGGACTGTGGGGGACAGAGCGGGGGGAATAAGGACTAATTGGATAGATCTTTCACAAAGAGCTGGCACTGGCTCAATGGGCTGAATGGCCTCCTGGGCTAAGTTTTTGTTGAGTATGAGTATCAAGGACTACAGGAGGTGAGTTGGATTGAGAGAAAATATAAACCATGGTTTAATTGAATGGGGCTGAATGGCCTCGTCTGGTTCCTGTATGAATGTTCGAGGGGCTGAATGGCCTCTTCCTGCTCCTGTGTAACAGGTGCAAGAGAGGCTGAATGGCCTCCTTCAGTTCCTGTGTAACAGATTTGAGGAGCTGAATGGCCTCCTCCAGTTCCTGTGTAATAGGTTTTGAGGGGCTGAATGGCCTCCTCCTGTTCCTGTGTAACAGGTTTTGAGGGGCTGAATGGCCTCCCCCTGTTCCTGTGTAACAGGTTCAAGGGGCTGAATGGCCTTCTGCTGCTTCCTAAAGCTGTATGAAAGAGATTTGAATTTGCAATTCCTTTCGTTTGGAAAATTTTCAAGTGGTATTTTTATCCCATCATTAATGTAGAAATAAATATATTTTATAATTGGGATAGTTGCAGAAGCACTGCCCAGAATTGGAGTGGAATTGCCAGCATGTAGTGTACAGGATGTGAGTCCTGAGTATCTGGATATCCTGGACATGGGATGAATATTATCACTTTATGACGTTATGTTTTGTTTCTGAGAATGTTGGCTTATCAGAAATCACTGGGCAAACCTTTGGACTTTCCTTTCATATGAGGCTGAGTGAAGGTGACTTACTGATCAGGGCAGTGCTGGCATTAATCTCAGCTCCATGCTGCAACAACTGAGGCAGCAGTCAGGGCTTTGCAACTGCTAGAACATGCCATTTGCAAGGAACAGGGTCAGCTGTGATTCAGTGGGTCCCACTCTCATCTCGGAGTCAAAAGGTCCTGTCTTCAAGTTCCACTCCAGAGATTAGAACTTCAAAAATCGAGGTGTATACTCCCAGTGCAATATTGAGGGAGCGCCGCACTGTTGGAGGGTCAGTACTGAGGGAGCGCCACACTGTCAGAGAGTCAGTACTGAGGGAGCACCGTACTGTTGGAGGGTCAGTACTGAGGGAGCGCCACACTGTCAGAGAGTCAGTACTGAGGGAGCACTGCACTGTTGGAGGGTCAGTACTGAGGGAGCGCCGCACTGTCAGAGAGTCAGTACTGAGGGAGCACCGTACTGTTGGAGGGTCAGTGCTGAGGGAGATCCGCTCTGTCGGAGGGTCAGTACTGAGGGAGCGCCACACTGTCGGAGGGTCAGTGCTGAGGGAGCTCCGCTGTGCTGGAGGGTCAGTACTGAGGGAGCGCCGCACTGTCGGAGGGTCAGTGCTGAGGGAGCACCGCACTGTCAGAGGGTCAGTACTGAGGGAGTGCTGTACTGCTGGAGGGTCAGTACTGAGGGAGCTCACAGGGTTAAATACAGAGTAAATCTCCCTCTACAGTGTCCCCATCAAATACTTCCAGGACAGTACAGCATGGGTTAAATGTCTCCACCGGCATTGATTTTAAATTGATTTTAACTTGTTTCATCAAGGATATTAAAAGCAACAGAGATTGGGTTTGATCCCATCAGTCTGCTCTGGATTCAGCCCTGTTCCCAGAGATGAGGAGCCAGTGTTGTGAGTGACTGCACCACCCAAGCTGCAGGTACAGGAAACTGATCTCATCGTCATTGGCCTCTCTCAGTTTTACGTCTCAGAGAATCATGCACCACTCCCACAATCACTCGTTAACTGCAGTTGGAGCTAATCAGTGTTGTTTGCAGAATTTAGGGAGTTTATTCTTTGGAATGCTGCCTAGTTGAGTCATGTGTTTGCCTGGTTTGGCTTATCAATAGCAGGCGACTGCATATTCATCTCTAAGCACTCTAAGTATACTGATCAGTCCCTGGAGCCTAGTCTACAATCCAACTGTGTACCCGTGGAGTTCAATTTTATTACTGCAGGACAGATGAGAAGCTCAAGTTTTATCCATTGTAAACAGGGATATTGTTTGGTATGTACAAGATGTTACTAATGAAAGGCAAAGGATTGCATAGTTGCTGGTTCCATTTAATGTGAATTGTAAACTAATAAGTGTTTGTTATTCCTGTCTATTTGGGTTAATTTGTGTCTGTCACAAGGTTAATGTATAACCGTCTCTGTCACAAAGGTAATGTACAACTGTGTGTGTCACTAACAGTTACTGTCACTGGACTAATATATCACTAATAATGTGGAACTGTGACTGTCACTGGGTTAATCAGTAACTACCTGTCACTGGGTTCATGTGTAACTGTGTCTGTAACTGGGTTAACATGTATCTGTGTCTGTCACTGGATTTATGTGTAACTGTGACTGCCACAAAGGTAATGTGTAACTGTGTATGTCACAAACAGTGACTGTCACTGGACTAACATATAATTGTAATAATGTATAATTGTGACAGTCACTGGGTCAATAAGTAACTGTGTCTGTCATGGGTTAATGTGTAACTGTGACTGTCACAAGGGCAATGTCAAACTGTCTGTGTCACTAATACTGAGTGTCACTGGGCTAACATATAACTAATAATGTGTAACTGTGACTATCATTGTGTTAACGTAGAACTGTGACCGTCACTGGGCTAATGTGTAACTGTGACTGTTACTTAATGTGTATCTGTCTGTCACTGGGTTAATCTGTAACTATCTGTCACTGGGCTAATGTGTAACTGTGACTGTCACTTAATGTGTATCTGTCTGTCACTGGGTTAATCTGTAACTGTGTCTGTCACTGAGTTAATGCGGAACTGTGACTCTTACTGGTTAATGTTTCTTCTACATTACAACAGCAGTGACTGCTCTTTCGGAGTAATTCAGGGAATGTGAAGTTGATGTGTGAAGTCAGTGTGGAAATCTGAATCTTTTTAACGTACCAATGTTCTTGTTAAACCCAGGGAGCTGGCACTTGAGCTGTGAGAGGGGTGTGGTTCACATCTGTTGTTAATTGTGTGGGATTGGACAGCACTGGTTGGTAGATCCTATCTTACCCAGTGACAAGGTAATTTCTTTAATAAATTCTCTCTGTGACACAGGGGAATTTTTCAGGCCTGTAATGTGTATGGACCAGCGACACATCCCATCAGTTCCCCAACTGTGCTCTACAAAGTACCAGCTCACTCCCTCATGGGTTCCTGCTGGCCAGGAACATAGGAACACGAGCAGGCCATTCAGCCCCTCCAGCCTATTGCGCCCGCTCATGGCTGCTCTATACCTCAGCTCCGTTCACCAGCCAGAGTTCTCTCCTTTCACTGTGCTCCAGAGGGACGAGGCAAGAGGAATGCCAGTAGCAGGTTCCCTGTCTCAGTGCAGCAACGGCAAGTGACTGAGCAAGGATCCCGCTGTGACCTTTGTATGAGATACCTTTTGGATGCCTCTATAGTAAAACTTTGCCCACAGCCTGTGTGTTTTTACTCACAGAGAGCCATGACTCATAGTGAATGCATGCCATTGCATAACTGACTATAAACTTTATTGAGTCAAATAAACATCAGTGTTCTGTGCACTCGCAGTGTTATATCTGTTGGATTGGATTCAACATGACACTGTTGCCTTGCATATCTTCATTTTAAACAAATGTTTTATATACAGAGATGTATGTATATGTCTCTTTATACACATAAACACACGTGTGACAGCTTAAAGCTGAGTAAATATCTGGGAGCTTAAATCAAAGCTGTAGTTGATTCAATGGGGTAGTTCTGCTTCAATCCTATCCCTGTCTCCAAACTAAACCCTGGAGAGACTTTAAAACTCACTGACTCCGTCCCTGACCCTTTCCACTCAGGTGACAGGACTGTGATTAAATAAGAGGAAGAACTTCCATTTCACCAGCGCCTTTCACAACCCCAGGATGTGCCAAACAGCTTCACAGCTAATGAAGTACTTTTGAAGTGCAGTCACTGTCGTAATGTAGGGAACGTGGCAACAGGTTTGTGCACAGCAAGATCCCACAAACAGCAATTTTTAAAAATTCTTTCATGGGATGTGGGCATTGCTGGCAAGCCCAGCATTTTGTTGCCCATCCCTAATTGCCCTTGAGCTGATTGGTTTGCTCAGCCATTTCAGAGGGCAGTTAAGAGTCAACCACATTGCAGTAGGTCTGGAGTTACATGTAGGCCAGATCAGGTAAGGGCAGCAGATTTCCTTCCCCAAAGGGAATTAGTGACCCAGATAGGTCTTTACAACAATCGATGATAGTTTAATGATCACTGTTACTAGTTTTCAATTCCAGATTTATTAATTGAATTTAAATTCCACCAGCTGCCCTGGTGGGATTTGAACCCATATCCCAGGCCTGGGTCTCTGGGTTACTAGTCCAGTGACATTACCACTACGCCACCATCTCCCCAAATCTGGTTGCAACCAGATAATTTTTTTTTAGTGATGTTGGTTGAGGGATAAATATTGGCCCCAGGACACCGGGGAGAACTCCCCCCTGCTCTTCTTCCAATAGTGGCCGTGGGATCTTTTACACCCACCCGAGAGGGCAGACAGGGCCTTGGTTTAATGTCTCATCCTGAAAGACGGCACCTCCGACAGTGTGACACTCCTTCAGCGCTGACCCTCCTGACAGTGCGACGCTCCCTCAGTACTGACCCTCCGACAGTGCGACGCTCTCTCAGTACTGACCCTCTGACAGTGCGGCGCTCCCTCAGTACTGACCCTCTGACAGTGCGGCTCTCCCTCAGCACTGACCCTCCGACAGTGCGGCGCTCCCTCAGCACTGACCCTCCGACAGTGCGGCGCTCCCTCAGCACTGACCCTCCGACAGTGCGACGCTCCCTCAGCACTGACCCCCCCAACAGCGCAGTGCTCCCTCTGTACTGACCCTCCGACAGTGTGGCGCTCCCTCAGTACTGACCCTCTGACTGTGTGGCCCTCCCCCAGTGCTGGCATGTGGTGTGTCAGCCTGCATTCTAGAGCTCAGGTCTGTGGAGTGTGGTTCAGACCCAGAACCTCCTGACTCCATCAGAGACAGAGACAGACAGACAGCCCCACCCACTGAGATCACAACCGAGACCTACATTTCCCTTTCAAATGTGTAGCTACAAGCCTTGTCTCCCAGACACCTGGTTTTTGCTGTAATGTTAAAGGCAGTTTGCTCTTGACTCCACTCTTTCCCACCATGCTTCCTGTAAGGAACCTATCCCAATCTCCATCTTTCTCTGTTTCCCTTTGCAAGGGAGTTAGCAGTTATGGGGTGGAGCAGACAGCAAGGTGGAGTTGAGCTACAACCGGATCAGCCATGACGGAGCAGACTCAAAGAGCTGATGGCCTACTCCTGCTCCTGAGTCCTATGTCCTTATGTCTTCCTTTTACCTAAACCGGGAATTCCTTCCCCCATGGCTTCCAGGCCCTCGATCATGTCCGATCTCTTGCCCTCATTTGTGCTCTCACCCACATTCCCTCACTCCTGAACTACGATAGGGTGTCCCTTCTCATTCCCTTTTACCACAACACCCCCCAGCCTCCTCAGTTATCAGATCACCCTCTCTCATTTCTTATGTTCTCGCAGGTCTAGCGAAAGGTCGTTGACCTGAAACGTTAACTCTGTTTCTCCCTCCACAGATACTGCCTGAGCTGAGGAATATTTCCGGCATGTTGTGTGTTTGTTTATCATTTATTCTCTTGCCTGTTTTGACTGCAGATCTTGCGTGAGGATATAGACCAGGTGGACATCGAGGGGGATTCCTCTCTGTTGCTGTAGCGAAGGAGTGAAACTGCAACTCTCCAGCATGAATCTATGAATGGTTGGAAACAGCAGTTTGTTGTAAGATTTGATCTGATCCTGGGGAAGTTCATCCCCCCTGTTGCCCTCCCTCTGACATATCACAAGAGTATTGTTCAGGTTCTTCAGAGCTGTGAGAGTGGTTGCAGTGACATCTTTGACTGAATCAGGGGAAGACGAGGAACCTTCACTGACGGTAGCACCAGATCGCTGCAGGGAGAGAGAGAGGGAGAGACAACAACAAAGATGTCGGCTAAGGCTCCTATCTACCTGAAGCGGACCAACCGGAAAGGAAAGAAGGAAAAATTGCGCGACATCTTGTCTTCCGACATGATCAGCTCACCACTCGGAGATTTCCGCCATACCATTCACATCGGGAGCGGGGGAGAGGACGACATCTTTGGCGACATTTCCTTCCTGAAAGGCAAGTTCCACCTCCTCCCGGGCAAGCAGGGAGGCACGTTGTCGGGGAAGGCCAGTCGGTATATGTCCTATGAGTTCACCAGGACTGCCAGCCTGCACGGTGAGCAGCAGCAGCAGCAGCAGCAATCTTCACCCCTCTTGAAGAACGCCATCTCTCTGCCGGTGATAGCGGGCCCTCAAGTTGCCACCCAGCCTGTGGCCGAGGCACCCCCCAAACCACCCAGGCTGCACTTGGACGATAAGGACGGAGAGCCCCCAGCCAAGGAGACGGCGTCGAAGGGAAGCCAAGAGCCAGGGCAAATGGGCAAGGTCCAGGCCCCTCCAGACTCTGGCCTCAGCAGCGGACAGTCAGAGGCTAACCAACTTTCTCAAGATGATCAGAGAACCACCAACCACGTCCACTCAAAGATAGACTTTGTCATGAAGGAACATCCTGAGAGGAGCCTGCTTTCCAACGCCGTCTCCCTCCTGTCCCTTCACCTGGACCTGGGTCCATCTATCTTAGACGATGTGCTTCAGATCATGGACAAAGAGCAGGACATACGGCCCAACATGGCTTCCCTGGAATCCAGTCCTAGGTGTGAAATCCTTTCCTTTCAGTAGGAGCCCCTACTTGTTTGGGGCGGGGCGGGGGGTGGGGGGGGTGCCTTTCAGCGAGACCAGCACTGACCTGGCCGAGCAGTGTGAGACAGACAGGGATGGGAAGAGACATGTGGTCCTAATCTAATGCCATTACAGTATTATAACAACAAACACTAACTGTCTGCATTTCTGGAGATGTTTGCATACTCGCTGGGCTGAAGAAGCTGCCTGTCTTCAGAGTGCAAAGACCCTACTCTCTGAGGGAGGGGAACCAAATACCAGCCTCAACGCAGGAGCTTGTGACTAATCACCCAGGAGAGCTTCACCCCCTCATCCCATCCCCCTGCCGCCGCCCCCCCGCATCCTGTGTCATAAACAACTGACTCCAATCATCCATCCACTTTCTCCCCTTGTACGAGGCTCTGTATCTGGAGTTCCGACCTGTGGAACATTTAAGAGATCCTTTGGATGGTTCATCCTGGAGATCATTTGCTCAGGGGGGGTGGGAGGGCTTTATTTTTTGGTGAGGGGGTGCAGGGGGATTGGGGTGGAGTGAGAGATTAAAAACGCAGTGATTGGAACACTTCCTGTACCTGGCTGTTTGAGGACGTTCATGTTTTATCAAACATTTGTAACGAACAGGGCTGTCAATATGTTCAGCCCCCATAGCAGCAGTGTGACACTTTGGTTTTTCCATCTCTGTAGCCCAATCAATGTCCATCTACAAAGCCACTTTAGTGCTCTGGTCCCGTTAACTTCTCACCCTCCACCACCAGAGACAAGGCTGAGACTTTCAAATTCATTTCACACAGGCCTCCTTCAGCTAGGGAGCACTCTGACCCTGTCACTCTCGGCTGGCTTGGAGCCTAGATCTGAAAAAGGGCCAGTATGTAAGCCAACACAGCACCCCTCCCCCACAATCGAGCTGCTATATGGAGCTAAAAAACCATTGGAAGAAGAGCAGGGGGGAGTACTCCCCAGTGTCGTGGGTCAATATTTATCCCTCAACCAACATCACCTGGCCATTCATGGGAGCTTGCTGTGTGAAATTTGGCTTCGGCATTTCTTGCATCAGACTTCAAGAGGCTGTGACACGCTTTGGGATGTCCTGAGATACTGAAAGGTGCTGGCGAAATTCAGATTCAGTCCAGCTTCCTTAGGGTCAGTTTTGCATTGAAGTGAGAATATTTCTCAAAGATGGATTTGCGTGGATGAAGTAGTACTATTCGCGAGCCCCGCCAGGGGACTGATTTCAACTAAGCAAAAACATTTTTACAAAATGCAGTCGTTTGTTTCAGTTACTTTCGGAGATGTTTTATGCCAGTGACCATTTAATCTTGCACCTGAAATGCTGCTGTGTTATCTCTGTAACTCTTCATCTACCAGTTTCATCTCACAAACAAATTGATTTGGTTGTGGAGAACTGTTGCATTGTCCACGCTGCATTGTGCTTTTAACTCCGAAAAGTGAAAGGTATCTTCTCTTTCCCATGATTTTACCTCGTAAGTGTCAGCTTGGCTCAACTCGGTATCACTCTGTTTGGCTTGAACTCTGCCCTGGTATTTGAGCTCATAATCCAGGCCGACACTCCTAGGGCAGTGCCAAGGGAGTGCTACACTGTCAGAGGTACCAACTTTCAGCGGAGATGTTAAACAGGACCTTGCCTGCTTTCATTAAGATCCTCTAGCCCTGTACAAGGAGGAGCAGGAGACGTGTCCTCCCTCAACTGTAAACTGATTTATCCATTCCTTCAACTTGTTGCTGGGATCTTACAGTGCACAAACTGCCTTCCATGATTGCCTACATTACAATGATTGTAGCTCAAAAGTAACTGACTATCTCATACACACTTTGGGATATTCTGAGGATGTGACAGGTTATAATTAAATGCCACTTTGGGAAACAGGGAAAGATGCTTGGATCCAGGACTGCTGATTTATCAGACTTTTATCTAGTAATCGATAGTCCAATTACTAATTTGTTTGTACTTTAACATCTATATTTGGTCTGTGCTCCCCTGAAATATCTTCTCTTCTTCCCCTCCATGTATTCCCATTGGGACCTATCTCACCGCCTTCTACTTACCCTAACTCCCCATCAAATCCCATCCCTCCAATCCCCTAACTCTCCATTGAATACCATTCCTCTAACCCCCTAACTCTCCCATCGAATCCCATTCCTCCAATCCCCTAACTCTCCATTGAATCCCATTCCTCTAACCCCCTAACTCTCCCATTGAATCCCATCCCTCCAATCCCCTAACTCTCAATTGAATCCCATCCCTCCAATCCCCTAACTCTCAATTGAATCCCATTCCTCTAACCCCCTAACACTCCCATCGAATCCCATCCCTCCAGTTCCCTAACTCTCCATCAAATCCCATCCCTCCAATCCCCTAACTCTCTATCGAATCCCATCCCTCCAAATCCCTAACTCTCCATCGAATCCCATCCCTCCAATTCCCTAACTCTCATTGAATCCCATTCCTCCAATCCCCTAACTCTCTATCGAATCCCATCCCTCCAATTCCCCAACTCTCATTGAATCCCATTCCTCCAATCCCCTAACTCTCTATAAAATCCCATCTCTCCAATTCCCTAACTCTCATTGAATCCCATTCCTCCAATCCCCTAACTCTCTATCGAATCCCATCCCTCCAATTCCAAACTCTTCATCGAAGACTGTCCCTCCTGTCCCCTGACTCTCCTGTCAGGCAGAGGCAGAATCTTGGCTGTGATGCCTCATGTGGTGAGATAGCCAGCCAGGACTCTGCATCCAAATTCACACCTGAGACTTGATCGCACACAAGGCACTGAAGGGTCCACCTCCATTCATAGTTACCCCAACAATGGGGAGGAGCAGGGTGAAAGTTGGGATTGTGTGGCACGTGGGTCACATCTGTAATTCCGGCACTGGAATGGAAACTGTCTCGAAGATGGGCAGGGGTGGACACACAAGGGGGGAAAGAAAGAACTTGCATTTTTATAGCGCCTGTCACAGCCTCAGGACATCCCAAAGTACTTTTGAAGCATAGTCACCCTTGTATTACCAGAGAGATGCTGGAACAATCTGGAATGGTTAGGGTCTGACCAGCTGTTAATTTAATTTAAAGTGTGGAGACTTTGGGGTGCCTCGAGACCACTTGGCCTCATTACATCAGCGGCAACCCTCTGAAAATGTGTTTCGTTGGTCTCAGGGCACCCTGAGGGAGTGAAAGGCCTCGTATCAATGTGAGCTTTTCTTTTCTTTCAGAAAGACGAGAGATTGTGAGCGTGGGGCCCTGTATCCCATTAATATTCAATATAAAAGCTGGAGTAATGTGGACTCTCTGTGGGGGCCCTGAGTGTTCCCTTGAACAGAGCTCCAGGAGAGACTTGTGCAGCTTCATGTGTACACGAGAGGACACAGAGGTGAAAATAGCCTGGGAAAATCCAACAAGGGCATTGTAGAGGCCAGGGGATGATCCAAATTCCCGGAACCGAATCCCCTCTGGTGTTTACTTCATTCAGCTTTTTTTGTATGTATCATATTTTTAATCAGTTTTTTTTTTTGAAAGTTCAGATGGTTAAAGGTTATCCTGAGACAAGCTGTTTGTAGCAGAGCTGCTGAGGCTTTGAGGATTTTGCTGTGTTTTCAGTACAGCTGCACAGCTCCCACACTTTCCTGCCTCTAAAAAAACACTACAATCCACCCTTTGTCCTTGGAATCCTTGTCTTGAGACAATAACATCCTGCATTTATGTAGCACCGTTGACATAGGAAAACATTCCAAGGCATTTCACAGGAACATAAATCAGGCGAATGTTGGACAAAAGTCACATGGCGTATCAGGACAGGGGACTAAAAGCCCAGTCAAAGAGGCAGTTTTAAGGAGCATCTTATCGGCTATATCTATATCAGCTGCCGGTCCTCCAAAGGACCCAATTTAAAATTCTCATCCTCGTGTTCAAATCCCTCCATGGCCTTATTCACTCTATCTCTGTAACCCCCTCCAGCCCCACAGACTTCCCGGGACCTCTCAGCTCGTCCAACTCCGGCCTCTTGCAGATCCTCCTTCCCTTCGCTCCACCTTTATCGGCTGTGCTTTCAGCCATTTTGCTCCTAGACTCTGGAATTCCTCTCCTAAACCCTCTCCTCTTTAAAACCCTTATTTAAAAAAAAACACTGATTTGACCGAGATTTTAGCCACTGCTCCTATCATCTCCTTATGGGACAAATAATCCCGTGGGAGCTTCTTGGGATGTTAGCGGTGCTGTATAAATGTAAATTATTGTATGGATCTGATTCTCAATCATTATAAATCTACCTACCCATATATCTCTGTCTTTCCACTTATTTATTGTGTGCATGGAGTTACCCCCCCCCCCCCTCCCACAATCCTGGAACCTCAGATCAATGGGAAATGCTTTATCTGAACGTTTTGATCACTCCTGTTTTCCACCTCAGACCTTTGTCCCTTTCCTGTCCCCTTTCCTCTTGCTCTGGCCTTGCTTAAAATCTCTTCATCATGAACACTTCCAACAAGAGGTCATTGACCTGCAACATTAACTCTCTTTCTCTCTCTGCAGGTCCTACCTGACCCGCTGAGTGTTTGTAGCACTTTTATGGGTTATGATTTAAGAATTGCAGCATCTGTTGTATTTTGCTTTTTTAGCCCTGTAAGAGTGGGTAGCTCTCTCTCTTTCTCTTTCTCTCTCTCTCGCTCACTCTCACCTCCGGACCAGAAGGTCGTGGGCTTGAGTTCCTGATCTAGACGTCCCAGTCCCAGTACAGATGGAGTGCTGCACAGTCAGAGGTGCCATCTTTCAGACAGCCGATGTTAAGTGGAGGTGCTGTCTGCGCTCCGAGGTGGATGTGACTGACCCCCTTGCTCAATATTGAAAGAGCAGCTGGGAAATTCTGGCTGGAGTTGCTGGACCAATTGACTGCCCCTGTTTCCCCCACACAGCAACACTGACCAACACTTCAAAAGCACATTGACTGTAAAGGTCTTTGGGATGCCCTGAGGTTGTGAAAAGCTCAAATAAAAGCCTGTTTTTTTTTTCTTTTGTTTTAACACCTCTGCAATCCGTCTGTATTGTGTGGGGATAAAAACAAAAAACTGGGGATGCTGGAAATCCAAAACAGAAACAGAATTACCTGGAAAAACTCAGCAGGTCTGGCAGCATCGGCAGATCCGCTGATGCTGCCAGACCTGCTGAGTTTTTCCAGGTAATTCTGTTTTTGTATTGTGTGGGGCTTTGGGGGAGGTTTGGCTTTGCTGTTGCCACACAGTGAATGGCCTGACCCCAGCAGCACTTACTGTACATGTAGAATCCAGTTCCCCCAGCATGTGAAAGGACAGAGTTAGCAGCGGATCTTGGAGGATGCTGTGTTTACCCAATGTTCCAGACTGCGCTGACCTGTGACCCCCCTGCAGCTTATTCAATGAGTCATTTGTATACAAAACCCCCTAAAATTCACCACATACAAAAACAGCACTGGCTCTTTTCCCAACCTTGGAAAAAGCTGGCCAGGATCTCCATGGAGACAGCTGCTTGTGTAAGGGTCTTGTGACTAAAAGCCAAAGTGTTCCCATCAATGAAATTACATCAACAGAACCATCCAGAGAGAATGCACTTTTCACTCCCATCAGTGCTGATTCACAGGGGCAGTAAATCTCTTTTCACAGACACCCTGCCCCATCCCCCACAAGGGCCCCACCATCAGGCCAATTATTCTTTGCCAGAGGAGAAACTGTCAACCTTAAAGGGGCTTGCTTCATCATGTACTCGAGTCAGGCAGGGGAGCTGGAGAGCAACATTCTGTTGTTCTGCTCATACATCTCAGGGCCATAGGGGGTGTCCGGACTGATTCCCCTCACTCAGTTGGTTTTCAGTGTGCAGTGTTGGAATGGGGAAGTGCAGTCAACTAAGCAATGGCGACAGAATTCTGTGTCACCCCCCTCCCCCACTCTGTATGATGAGTGGGTCAATGTTATTTTCAGCTAATAACTTTCCAAAGGAAAAGGGTTAATACTGGCGAAACATTTGCAAAGACAAAAGAGAGAGATCAGGTGGGGAGGGGACTGAATGGATCACCCTTTTCAAAGAGCCAGCACAGACATGATGGGCTGAGTTCTGGAAACATGCTGAAGTTTATAGAAGCAGAATGTTTGCCTCGACGCTTATTTGTACTGAAACAGATCAGTTTGCAATTTACACAAACGCTGTGTTAAATCTATTTTTAGAAAAAGTGTAACCTTTGAAGAATCAATACAAATATTCCTTTCTTTTTCCCATCGACTTATTTTTTACTCCAATGGGTTGAAGAAACTGCAGCCAATTGTTTTCTAATGAGACGTGAAACTGTTTGCCCTCTCAGGTGGACACAAAGGATCCCATGATGTTGTGTTAGGGAAAGGGAGGGGGGTGGGGTGGTGATCCCCTGTGTCCTGGCCAATTTTTATCTCTCAATCAATAAAACAAAACCAGATTACCTGCTCATTATCACATTACTGTAAGAATGTGCTGACAGTTTCTCTGTTAAGTGGTAACATGTTATTGTGACTACATCATTGGGTTTGATAATACTCCTGTGGAACTCCTTGGGACGTTCAAAGGCGCTATTTAAATACAAGTTGTTGTGCTGCCATAATCTGGCTCCATTGAATGGTGTCGTTGAGTGAGGATTATTGGATGGGGATGGTGATGTCATCAGATGGTGTGTGCTGATGTGGTTGTGTGATGATGTCATCATTTAATGAGTATGCTGTCATCACTTATCCATTCTTTAAGTGACACAATATTGTATCGTGACTGGGCTAATCTTACAATGGGAGAACATCACTGTGATTTCAACATCAGGGCAAAAATCATGTGACAATTCTACAATCACCGGCTCCCCTCAGCGACGGTTTGGGTGCAATTTGTCTCATCTCCTGCCCCTTCCATCCTCTCGTGACTCCCCTCCTAGGTTTACAGGTCAACAGGCAGCCTCCACCTCCATTACCTTGTCTAGGTGATCAAGCTTCATACGTAAGCCTGGCCAGTGAGTTCCGGCAAGCTGGTCCCCGTGGGGGAAAGGGGATAGCTCTGTCGGGAACACTTTCCAAAGGAATGACTGGATAGCAATCAGGAGAGGACCCTGATTCTACTCTCCCTAATCCATGGGCACCACATCTAATGATAGCAGTTTAATCACTCTTTCTTGGGTGCAACAACATCCAGTTAAATGCGCCAGTTAATGTTGTACATTATCCCAAGGCAGGAGTGATTATCAAACAGAATAAAGAGATGTTAAGGGAAGATGACCAAAAACTCAGTCAAAGAAATGGGTTTTAAGGAGTGTCTTAAAGGAGGAGAGAGGGGCGGAGAGGTTTAGGGAGGGAATTCCAGAGCTTAGGGCCCCAGGCAGCTGAAGGCACGGCCGCCAATGGTGGAGCGATGGGGAATCGGGAGATGCTCAAGAGGCTGGAATTGGAGGAGCGCAGAGATCTCGGAGGGTTGTAGGGGCTGGAGGAGGGTACAGAGATAGGGAGGGTTGTAGGGGCTGGAGGAGGTTACAGAGATAGGGAGGGGTGTAGGGGCTGGAGGAGGCTACAGAGATAGGGAGGGTTGTAGGGGCTGGAGGAGGTTACAGAGATAGGGAGGGTTGTAGGGGCTGGAGGAGGTTACAGAGATAGGGAGGGGTGTAGGTGATGGAGGAGGTTACAGAGATAGGGAGGGTTGTAGGGGTGGGATGGGGTTACTGAGATTGGGAGGGGGTTATGGGGAGGGGGAGGCCATGGAATCAAATGGGAAAATTTTAATTTTCAACTCAAGGGCTTGAAGCTGGCTGGAAATTCCCTCCCGGAAGGTCAGATCGAGGTCACTTTGACACACCTGCCTTTCTCTCAAAATATGGGGAATTTTCAGTTTTTGAAATGATCAGAAGTGAAAACGTGACTAATTCATTTGTCAGAAACAATAAAATGTTTGCGAAACCCTCTCCTGCCTCCCTTTTTCGCCTGATTTGCACATCACTCATTGCTTGTTTGGGACACAGCTTCAGGCTGATTTATGTCCGACCTTTCACACGGTATAACAAATCCAAGCTGAGTCACAGGGACGTAAACCAGAGAAAGAGTTTAAATAGTTTCTCCCCATCTACCTGATCAACTCTTTTTAATCATCTTAAAGTGTCTCAACTAGGTCACCCCTTAGTTTCCTATACTCAGTGGTGGAAGGGGGAATGGATAGGACACTAGTCTCGGCAACCTCTTCTCATATTTTAACCCTTTCAGTTGCAATATAATTCTGAGGACTCTGCTAAAGCCCCTCCGAGACCAATATATCCAACCAATCAGGGTTGGTGATACCCAATGAATAACATGCCAGCACTTGTACTTTTGAGACTGAGATGGATTTCAGTTGCTCAAGAGTTCTGGAGCCAAGACAGGTCAGTAGAGTTAAAGTAAGTGAGTTGAAGAGAACTAATTGGATAGCAGGAATGGGCTTCTTCCATTCCTATGTCCTGGGAATCTGCACCGCATATGCCATTGTCAAGGCCATGAGAGACGGGGAAGAGACCCCCATGATAGGAAGGAAAGCAGGAGTCTACACCAGACACAGTAGAATGAATCCAAATCAAACTGAGACTTGCACACAGACACACTCCTCACCAGACGGCACAGGGAAGGAAGCCAGAAGGATGGAAGTTGAAAACAGATGACTTGCTCTGTCACTGACTGGAACATGTCCATGAATGGATGAAAACCTCAAAGCCTTCCACCCTCTCTGCTGATGTTTCCAGATGTTGTGTGGGGGTGGAGAGCTCGTCAGGGGGAGTGCCTTTTTGTTCAGTCGCAGATCAATCCTCCTAAGGTGCAAGGGGCGATGTTAACATTTTAAGTCGGTCAGTATTATCATTCCTTCATTTATAGACTGACTATTACATGGAATTTTGCAGCACAGAAATGGAACATTCGGCCCATCAAGTCAATGCTGGTATTTCTGCTCCACATGAGCCTCCTCCAATTCTCTCTTCATCTCACCCTATCAACAGCTCATTCAATTCTTCGAGTCACACGGACTTGAAACGTTAACTCTGTTTCTCTCTCCACAGATGCTGCCAAACCTGCTGAGCTTTTCCAGCATTTTCCTTTTCTACTCCAATTCCTTTCTCCAGCTAAATCAGTGCTGACTGGGATCCCATTACCATGTCAGAGGACACGTAATATATACCCTGTGTAGCTGGTCAATGGGTAAATGATGCGAGACAGAGCCCCAAAAGATTTCAGGTTGGATTCTTGCTCTGTGCTGAGCTAGTTGATGAAGCCAGTTTGCCATACGCAGGTTAATAGACATTCTCTGCACTCTAGAGAGGTAAAATCCAGCAACAATTCTGTTTACAACCTCTATCTACTGCATCCTGCATTTGAGTGGAGGAGAATAATTCTTCACATTCTATCTATGATGCCTCCAGTAGTGGAATAGCCAACTTTTCCACAACAAGATCCCACAAACAGCAATGTGATAATGACCCAGATCATGTTTTTTTAGTGATGTTGGTTGAGGTATAAATATTGGCCCCAGGACACCGGGGAGAACTCCCCCCTGCTCTTCTCCCAATAGTGGCCATGGGATCCTTTACACCCACTTGAGAGGGCAGTCGGGGCCTAAGTTTAATGTCTCATCCTGAAAGACGGCACCTTTGACAGTGCAGCACTCCTTCAGTACCAACCCTCTGACAATGCGCCATTCCGTCAGTACTGACCTCTCGACAGTGCGGCATTCCCTCAGCATTGACCCTCCGACAGTGCGGCACTCAGTACTGACCCTCCGACAGTGCGGCACTCCCTCAGCACTGACCCTCTGACAGTTTGGCACTCAGTACTGACCCTCCGACAGTGCGGCACTCCCTCAGTACTGACCCTCCGACAGTGTGGCACTCCCTCAGTACTGACCCTCCGACAGTGCGGCACTCCCTCAGCACTGACCCTCCGACAGTGCAGCACTCACCCTCCGACAGTGCAGCACTCCCTCAGCACTGACCCTCCGACAGTGCAGCACTCCCTCAGCACTGACCCTCCGACAGTGCAGCACTCCCTCAGTACTGACCCTCCGACAGTGCGGCGCTCCCTCAGCACTGACCCTCTGACGGTGCAGCACTCCCTCAGTACTGACCCTCCGACAGGAGAGAGAGAGAGAGATTGCTCTCCACTGAATCCACACCCATGACTACTACCATCTAGAAGGACAAAGGCAGCAATAGATGGGAACACCACCACCTGGAAGTTCCCCTCCAAGTCACTCACCATCCTGACTTGGAAATATATCACCGTTCCTTCACTGTCGCTGGGTCAAAATCCTGGAACTCCCTCCCTAACAGCACGGTGGGTGTACCTACACCAAATGGACTGCAGCGGCTCAAGAAGGCAGCTCACCACCACCTTCTCAAGGGGCAACTAGGGATGGGTAATAAATGCTGGGCCCAGCCAGCGACACCCACATCCTGTGAATGAATTAACAAAAACATCTCTACAATTAATTTAACTGGTCCTTAGTCTCATTACTGTTTGTGGGATCCTACTGTGCGACAAATCTGTTTAATAACAGGTTACTGCACTTCAGAGTAATTAAATATGTAATGTAGCTGTGAAGTGGAGTCCTACAGACTGGAAACATAAACTTTGTCTCTCTCTCCACAGAAGCTGTTAGACCTGCTGAGGTTTTCCAGCATTTTCTGTTGTTTCAGATTTCCAGCATACCCAGGATTTTGCTTTCATCAAATATATGTGATGCCCTTTCTGAACGTTTTGTGTGGAATTTAAGTCACTATTATAAATAGAAATTTGTACAAATAAAAAAACACCCATTTTTGAAGAAGAGCCACATTGTCACATTTTTAAACCTCTTGTTCTCTAAACTTCATTCCGAGCTATTCTGCGCAGTTCCTCGCCCAGCCGAGTGGGGGCGGCAAAGGTCCTCTAGTCCGCTGGGCAGGCTGCGCATGCTCACCGTTGGCAATCACGTGTCCAGGGTGGGGCCGGGACGGCTGGTGGTTCGGAGGCACAGGGAGAGGGAAGGGGGTGGGTGCGGCTGCGGACGCGCAGGCGCGTTGGGATCCTGCCGCCACCGTCCCGCGCGCATGCTCGGTGGAACGCGGAGGCCGCGCAGGCGCGGTTGCGGTGGCAGCGGGGAAGATGGCGGCGGTGATTCAAAACGTTGTGAAGAAGTAAGTTTGTGGCAGGCGGAGGGAGAGATGCGCAGAGCGGGAGAGGAGGGAGGGTGGCGGCGGAGGCGGGGGGGGCGCTGGCAATGAGAGCTGCGGCCGGCGGCGGGGGAGCTGCAGCTTCATCGCGAGAGGCACAGGGACAGAGCGGGGGCGGCGGAGCCCGAACCGGGAGAGGGAACCGGAGACCCGACTCCACCCCCCCGCCCCCCCCCCATCTCCTCCTCCATCTCCTCCTCCATCCCCATCTCCCCATCCCGCTCCCCCCTCCATCCCTCCCCCCCCATCTCCCCCAACCCTCCCCCCCCATCTCCCCCATCCCTCCCCCCCCCATCTCCCCCATCCCTCCCCCCCCATCTCCCCCATCCCTCCCCCCCCATCCCTCCCCCCCCATCTCCCCCATCCCCCCCTCGCATCTCCCCCATCCCTCCTCCCGTCTCCCCCTTCCCGCCTCCCGTCTCCCCCATCCCTCCTCCCCATCCCTCCTCCCCATCCCCCCTCCCCCTTCCCTCCCCATCCCCCCCTCCCCCTTCCCTCCCCATCCCCCCCTCCCCCTTCCCTCCCCATCCCCCCCTCCCCCTTCCCTCCCCATCCCCCCTCCCCCTTCCCTCCCCATCCCCCCCTCCCCCTTCCCTCCCCATCCCCCCCTCCCCCTTCCCTCCCCATCCCCCCCTCCCCCTTCCCTCCCCATCCCCCCCTCCCCCTTCCCTCCCCATCCCCCCCTCCCCCTTCCCTCCCCATCCCCCCCTCCCCCTTCCCTCCCCATCCCCCCCTCCCCCTTCCCTCCCCATCCCCCCCTCCCCCTTCCCTCCCCATCCCCCCCTCCCCCTTCCCTCCCCATCCCCCCCTCCCCCTTCCCTCCCCATCCCCCCCTCCCCCTTCCCTCCCCATCCCCCCCTCCCCCTTCCCTCCCCATCCCCCCTCCCCTTCCCTCCCCCATCCCCCTCCCCCTCCCCCCTCCCTCCTCCCTCCCCCTCCCTCCCCCATCCCCCTCCCCCTCCCTCCCCCCTCCATCCCTCCCCCATCCCCCATCCTCCTCCCCATCCCCCCATTCCTCTCCCTCCCTCCTCCCTTCCCTCATCCCTCCCCCATCCCTTCCCTCATCCCTCCCCCATCCCTTCCCTCATCCCTCCCCCATCCCTTCCCTCATCCCTCCCCCACCCCCTCCCTTCCCCCCCACCTCCTCCCTTCCCTCCCCCCCACCCCCTCCCTCCCTCCCTCCCTTTCCCCCACCCCCTCCCTCCCTCCCTCTCCCCCACCCCCTCCCTCCCTCTCCCCCATCCCCTCCCTCCCTCTCCCTCATCCCCTCCCTCCCTCTCCCCCACCCCCTCCCTCCCTCTCCCCCACCCCCTCCCTCCCTCTCCCCCACCCCCTCCCTCCCTCTCCCCCTCCCTCCCTCCCTCTCCCCCCACCCCCTCCCTCCCTCCCTCCCTTTTTCCCCCACCCCCTCCCTCCCTTTTTCCCCCACCCCCTCCCTCCCTTTTTCCCCCACCCCTCCCTCCCTTTTTCCCCCCACCCCCTCCCTCCCTTTTTCCCCCCCACCCCCTCCCTCCCTTTTTCCCCCCCACCCCCTCCCTCCCTTTTCCCCCCCTACCCCCTCCCTCCCTTTTCCCCCCACCCCCTCCCTCCCTCCCTTTTCCCCCCACCCCCCCCCTCCCTCCCTTTTCCCCCCACCCCCTCCCTCCCTCCCTTTTCCCCCCACCCCCCTCCCTCCCTCCCTTTCCCCCCACCCCCTCCCTCCCTCCCTTTTCCCCCCACCCCCTCCCTCCCTCCCTTTTCCCCCCACCCCCTCCCTCCCTCCCTTTTCCCCCCACCCCCTCCCTCCCTCCCTTTTCCCCCCACCCCCTCCCTCCCTCCCTTTTCCCCCCACCCCCTCCCTCCCTCCCTTTTCCCCCCACCCCCTCCCTCCCTCCCTTTTCCCCCCACCCCCTCCCTCCCTCCCTTTTCCCCCCCCCCTCCCTCCCTCCCTTTTCCCCCCACCCCCTCCCTCCCTCCCTTTTCCCCCCATCCCCTTCTCCCTTCCCTACCCCAGCATGGCTTTGTCAGAGGGAGGTCAAGCCTAACGAATTTGATTGAATTTTTTGAGGAGGTGACCAGGTGTGTAGGTGAGGGTAGTGTAGTTGATGTAGTTTATATGGATTTCAGCAAAGTCTTTGACGAGGTCCCACATGGGAGACTTATAAAGAAGGTAAAGGCACATGGGATACAGAGTAATTTGATAAGGTGGATTCGAAATTGGCTTAGTTGTAGGAGACACAGGGTGATGACAGCAGGATGCTTTAGTGACTGGAAGACCATGTTCAGTAGCGTACCCCAGGGATCTGGGTCCCCTATTATTTGTCATTTATATAAACGACATAGATGACTCTATGGGGGATAGGATTAGTAAGTTTGCGGATGACACAAAGATTGGCCGGGTGGTTAACAGTGAGGTTTAGTGTCTTGGGCCACAGGAAGTTATAGACAGTATGGTCAAATGGGCAGATAAGTGACAGATGGAATTTAATCCTGAAAAATGTGAGGTGATACACTTTGGAAGGGGTAATTTGACAAGGAAGTATTCAATGAACGGCATGACACTAGGAAGTTCTGAGGGATCTTGGCGTGTGTATGTTCATAGATCTCTGAAGGCGGAGGGGCATGTTAGTGGGAAGGTGAAAAAGGCATACAGGACACTTGCCTTTATCAATTGTGGCATAGATTACAAAAGTAGGAAGGTCATGTTGGAGTTGTATAGAACCTTGGTGAGGCCACAGCTGGAGTACTGTGTGCAGTTCTGGTCGCCATATTATAGGAAGGATGTGATTGCACTGGAGGGGGTGCAGTGGAGATGCACCAGTATGTTGCCTGGGATGAAACATTTAAGTTATGAAGAGAGGTTGGATAGACTTGGGTTGTTTTTGTTGGAGCAGAGAAGACTGAGGGGCGACCTGATCGAGGTGTACAAGATTATGAGGGGCATGGACAGGGTGGATAGGGAGCAACTGTTCTCCCTTAGTTGAAGGGTCAGTCACGAAGGGACATGAGTTCGAGTTGAGGGGCAGGAGGTTTAGGGGGGATGTGAGGAAAAACTTTTTTACCAAGAGGGTGGTGATGGTCTGGAATGCGCTGCCTGGGAGGGTGGTGGAGGCGGGTTGCCTCACATCCTTTAAAAAAATACCTGGATGAGCACTTGGCACGTCATAACATTCGAGGCTATGGGCCAAGTGCTGGTAAATATGATTAGGTAGGTAGATCAGGTGTTTCTCACGAGTCGGTACAGACTCGATGGGCCGAAGGGTCTCTTCTGCACTGTGAGATTCTGTGAATAGTACTGAAGACTTGTGCTCTGGAACTTGCTGCGCCCCCTAGTCAAGCTGTTCCAGTACAGCTACAACACTGGCATCTACCCGGCTATGTGGAAAATTGCCCAGGTAGGTCCTGTATATAAGAAGTAGGACAAATCCAACCCGGCCAATTATTGCCCCATCAGTCTACTCTCCATCATCAGTAAAGTAATGTAAGGGGTCATCAACAGTGCTATCTAGCGGCACTTGCTTAGCAATAACCTGCTCACTGATGCCCAGTTTGGGTTCCGCCAGGGCCACTCAGCTCCTGACCTCATTACAGCCTTGGCTCAAACATGGACAAAAGAGCTGAACTGCCGAGGTGAGGTGAGAGTGACTGCCCTTGACATCGAGGCAGCGTTTGACCGAGTGTGGCATCAAGGAGCCCCAGCAAAACTGGAGTCAATGGGAATCAGGGGAAAACTCTCCGCTGGTTGGAGTCATACCCAGCACAAAGGGAGATGGTTATGGTTGTAGGAGGTCAGTCATCTCAGCTCCAGGACATCACTGCAGGAGTTCCTCAGGGTAGTGTCCTCGGCCCAACCATTTTCAGCCACTTCATCAGTGACCTTCCTCCCTTCATAAGGTCAGAAGTGGGGATGTTCGCTGATGATTGCACAATGTTCAGCACCATTCGTGACTCCTCAGATACTGAAGCAGTCCACGTTCAAATGCAGCAAGACCTGGACAATATCCAGGCTTGGGCTGACAAGTGGCAAGTAACATTCACGCCACACAAGGGCCAGGCAATGACTATCTCCAACAAGAGAGAATCCGACCATTGCCTCTTGATGTTCAATGGCATTACCATCACTGAATCCCCCATTATCAACATCCTGGGGGGTTACCATTGACCAGAAACTGAAACTGGACTAGCTATATAAATACTGTGGCTACAAGAGCAGGTCAGAGGCTGGGAATCCTGCCGTGAATAACTCACCTCCTGACTCGCCAAAGCCTGTCCACCATCTACAAGGCACAAGTCAGGAGTGTGATGGAATACACCCCACTTGCCTGGATGAGTGCAGCTCCCACAGCACTCAAGAAGCTCAACACCATCCAGGACAAAGCAGCCCCGCTTGATTGGCACCATATCCAGAAACATTCACTCCCTCCCCCACCAACACACAGTGGCAACAGTGTGTGTACCATCTACAAGATGCACTGCAGCAACTCACCAAGGCTCCTTAGACAGCACCTTCCAAACCCACGACCCCTTCCATCTAGAAGGACAAGGGCAGCAGACACATGGGGAACACCACCACCTGGAAGTTCCCCTCCAAGTCACTTACCATCCTGACTTGGAAATATATCGCCGTTCCTTCACTGTCGCTGGGTCAAAATCTTGCAACTTCCTTCCTAACAGCATTGTGGGTGTACCTACACCACATGGACAGCAGCAGTTGAAGAAGGCAGCTCACCACCACCTTCTCAAGGGGCAATTAGGGATGGGTAATAAATGCTGGGCCCAGCCAGTGAAGCCCACATCCCGTGAATGAATTTTTAAAAATTTCTGAAAATCTAAATATACGACATCCACTGCACTGCTAGTACTACTTTTTAACTAATATTAATATCTTGTAGTCCCTCAGCTACACTAGCCCCTTGATTCTCCATTATTTCTATTTGCTGCTGTCAGGACAGACACAGTGTTTGTTTAGTTTCTGTGCCATTTCCGAATTCTCCATTATAAATTCTCCTGACTCTGCCTGTAATGGGCCCACATTTGGTTTTGCTAATCTTTTCCTTTTTACAAGCCTATAGAAACTTTTGTAGTCCGTTTTTATGTTTCTCATGAGTTTACTCTCATAATGTTTGTCTATCCTTTCTCTGAAACTCTTGGGGCTGATTGCCTTTCAGGATTGCTTTTCAGATGTGATATGACTAATGTATATACAGGAGGCCTATTTACATTACAATAGTCAAAGCCTAGACTAGCTGTAGTCTACAAGTACTGGGTTGTTCCTCCATTTGCCAGCTCTCACGTTCTACTTGTTACCTGTTGACACTTATTATATCTGTAATATAATATTACATTAGCTTATTAACATACAAATTAACTAGTAAGTCGGAGAAATTCACTCCATGCGCCATTTGCAACAGCTGCTGTCAACAAACTTCTTGGCGGGACTGACCGGATGCCACCAAAACCTAGTGGTCAGCCATCATGTGCCGCTACTGTATGTTTTGTGGCGATGATAATGACGCATTATACATTTCACACGTCTGCAATCTGCACAACTTCAGGTTCGTGCACCACTTAGCACCTCCTTTTGAGATTGAAATGAAGGTATGATTAAAAACAATCAATACTTCCTCGGTAGCCTTGATGTTAATCCACTCACAAAGTGGAAGAAAAGCACTAAATAACCACAGGTAAGAGTGTCTGACTGTTGACAGTGCAGACAAACAATTGGACTTCCCGCGCTAAAGGTCAGGACATAAACTACCGTGCAAAAGGTTGCCGAGGTCCATGTTGGCTCACAATGGGGTCCATTCAAAAAGAAAGTTTGGATTTTGGATATACGGATAGAGGATATTAGACTGTATTCTATTTTCCCTTTCTTTAACTTTCTCTTGGTTCTCTTTTGCAGAATTCTAAAATGCTCCCAAACCTCAGGCTTGCCATTTTTTTGGCAGCTTTGTACGCCTCTTCCTTTGATCCAGTACAACCCCCGATTTCTTTCACTAGCCGTGATTGGAGCACTTTCCTTGCTGGGTTTTTGTGCATTAAAGGAATGTATTTTTGTTGTAAACTATGTACTAGTTCTTTAAATGTTAGCCATTGCCTGCCTACCATCATATCTTTGAACATAGTTTCCCAATCTACCATAGCCAGTTTGACCCCTGTACCTTCATAGTTTCCTTTGTTTAGATTTAAGACCCCAGGTTCTGATTGAACTACGTCACTTTCAAACTTCATATAAAATTCCATCATATTATGGTCACCATTTCCTAAAAGCTGCTTTACAACAAGGTTATTAATTAGCCCTTTTTCATTACACAACACTAGATCTAAAATAATCCGTTCCCTACTTGGTTCCTCTGAGCGTACTGCTCTAGAAAGTTATCTTGCATCCAATCCAGGAATTTGTCCTCCGCAACATTAGTACTAATTAGGTTTACCCAGTTTATTTGTGGAATTCCCCCGTGATTACTGAATTACCTTTGATGGAAGCACCTCTAATTTCACTGTGATTTACGTTGCCACTGTTGTTTGGTGGCCTATAAACAACATCCATCAATGTTTCCTGCCCCCTTGCTTGATCTATAGAACTAAGGTCATCTCTCACAACAGTACTAATGCCCTGTTTAATTAACAGAGCTACCCTACCACCTTTTCCCAGCTCCCTGTCCTCCCTGAATGTCACATACCCTTGGATATTCCAGTCCGAGCTTTGGTTTCCTTGTCGTCGTGTTTCTGGAATGGCTCTCAGGTCACACGTGGATTTCTATTTGAGCTGGCAATTCATCTGTTTTATTGTGAATGTTGTGGGAATTTACTGATTTTGTAAGCTCTGGCCTTATCTGCTGGCACAGTCTGAAGTTTGCAATCACTGTCCCTTCCTGCCTTTCTCTGATTAACGTTACCTTTATTGCTACCCTGACCTATTGCCTTGTCATTTCCCTTTCATTTACTCAGTCATCCCCGACATGATCCCTTCCACCTCTATTTAGTTTAAAGCCCTCTCAACTTCCCACGTTATGCAACTCACCAGAACACTAGTCCCAGCACAGTTCAGGTGAAGTCCGTCCCAACCAGGAGCGTTGTGCCAAATTTTCAGACGCAGGAGCTCCAAGAAATTGGGTTGACCTCATCATTTCTGAATCTGCTGTTGCATTGTTTTCTTATGTGTTCATCGTTTGAGCCCCCAAAAGGCAGTAAAACAGTGCTTTTTAAGTGAAAAATATTCATGCCGCCAGCCTCTTCCTCACCCCTCCCTCCAACAACACCCCCCTCCCCCCCCAAAAACCTACCCTCACCCCCACCCTCCCCACCGGCAGCGCAGTGATGAGTGAAATTGCCCTTACAAACGGCTTCACAAAATCGCAGCTCTTAGCTTGGGAAATTTGGATGTTTTTTAAGCCAGTCTGTCAGTTCCCAATCCCTGGCCGCTAAGTGTGGATGAGTAGAACTCCTTTTAAAACAGGCTTGTTCAACTTTTTCACTCGGTTGTTGGGTGGGGGGGGGGGGGGGCACATTTCCATTTTTTCTCCCTCAAGGGGCCGTTGAGCAAATTTTGCAAACATAAGGTTTGGCACCACTTTAAATTGGGAACACCACCACCTGCAAGTTCCTCTCCAAGTCACTCACCATCCTGACTTGGAATTATATCGCCCGTTCCTTCACCGTCGCTGGGTCAAAATCCTGGAACTCCCTCCCCCTTTCAGGCAGCGCCTTCCAGATCACAACAACTCGCTGTGTAAAAAAAACATTCTCCTCGTCTCCCCCTCTGGCTCTATTACCGATTCTCTTCAATCTGCGTCCCTCTGGTTACCGACCCTCCTGCCGCTGGAAACACTTTCTCCTCATTCACTCTATCCAAACCCTTCCTGATTTTGAACGCCTCGATTCAATCTCCCCCTTAACCTTCTCTGCTCTAAGGAGAACAATCCCAGCTTCTCCCAGTCTCTCCACATGAACTGAGGTCCCCTCATCCCTGGGAACATTCTAGTAAATCTCCTCTGCACCCTCTCCGAGACCTTGACATCCTTCTTAAAGTGTGGGGCCCAGAAATGGACAGGATCCTCCTGCTGGGGTCTAACCCGTGTTTGGAAAGGGTTTCACATCACAGCCTTGTTTCTGTATCTGTGTGTCTATTTGTAAAGCCCAGGATTCTGTCTTCCTGTTTAACAGCTGCTCTCTACTTGTCCCACCATCTTCATTCTTCCTACCAAAAAGTTTCACTTCACACTTCTCTGACCTGTGTCCATTTCACCACCCTGTCTTTGTCCTCACTGGTTGGAATGCATGGGGAGCAGTGATTGAGGTGTTGTATCAGAATCTGTTTTTCTAGAGATGATTCATGGTGAGGAGGCTTAACAATCTTCGTCCACTGCACTGTGGGTAAACCTGATTCTCACTCTGTGACCTGTGAATGGCGTGATCCCATTCAGTCATCCTCTGGTAACACTGGAGCAGTCACACGTGTGCTAGGTTGTTGAGATGTTGGGGATCTCTAACCAGTGAGGGTATCGTAGCTGAAGGTACGGCCACAGTGGGGGTTGGTGACAGGCATTGAGGTCTCTGAGGCAGTCTGGGTGGTGAGTTAGATGGGGAGAGGTTACACAGGGATTATCAGGGGTGGAAGCAGCGAGTGACACTGCTGGAGCATACATGGGCTGAGAGGCTGCTGCTTTCAGCTCAGAGAAAACAAAGGGTTAATCAAATACTCAAAAGGTGTCAGATAATGGAGCTGCTTTTGAATTGTCCCTCAGCTGGTGGAGAATGCTTCTGCCACCTG
This sequence comes from Carcharodon carcharias, assembly GCF_017639515.1. Lineage (NCBI taxonomy): Eukaryota > Metazoa > Chordata > Chondrichthyes > Lamniformes > Lamnidae > Carcharodon > Carcharodon carcharias. Next base: position 1,303,534 of record NW_024470767.1, read on the forward strand.
ATATTATCTGCTATGTGCAATGAAGAGGTACCCAGTACCCGCTGCTGTGCACTAACTGACTTGTGACCATCCTCCCTCCATGCAGCATCGGTGAGCAGTACTACAAGGATGCCATTGAGCAATGTCACAACTACAATGCCAGGCTGTGTGCGGAGAGGAGTGTGAGACTGCCTTTCCTCGACTCCCAGACAGGAGTGGCACAGAGTAACTGCTATATCTGGATGGAGAAACGGCACCGGGGACCTGGTAAGAAGAGGATGGGCGGTGGGGGAGTGGGGGGGACGCGGGACAGAGGGGGTACTGGGGGGACCGGGGTGGGGGGGCGGGTGGGGGTTGGTGGAGGTGGGGGGCGGACGTGGGGCAGGGGGGAGTGGAGGGATGGGGGTTGGGAGTAGAAACTGGGCCAACACAGGGTTTCTTCCATTCCGTTCTGGGTGGGTGGTGCTAGAATCTGGGGTAGAGGGAGCTGGGAAGGGATTATGGTCTGTGTCAGGGGAAGGGGGGTCAGTGCTGTTTCTGTGGAGTCAGTGCTGTTTCCGTGGGGGGGATGTCAGTGCTGTTTCTGTGGGGGGGGTAGTCAGTGCTGTTTCTGTTGGGGGGGAGTCAGTGCTGTTTCTGTGGAGTCAGTGCTGTTTCTGTGGGGGTGGGGGGGGGGTAGTCAGTGCTGTTTCTGTGGGGTGGGGGAAGTCAGTGCTCTTTCTGTGGAGTCAGTGCTGTTTCTGTGGGGTGGGGGAAGTCAGTGCTCTTTCTGTGGAGTCAGTGCTGTTTCTGTGGGGGGGAGTCAGTGCTGTTTCTGTGGGGGGGAGTCAGTGCTGTTTCTGTGGGGGTGGGGTAGTCAGTGCTGTTTCTGCGGGGGGGGTAGTCAGTGCTGTTTCTGTGGGGGGGGAGTCAGTGCTGTTTCTGTGGAGTCAGTGCTGTTTCTGTGGGGGGGGAGTCAGTGCTGTTTCTGGTGGGTGGGGAGTCAGTGCTGTTTCTGTTGGGGGGGGGAGTCAGTGCTGTTTCTGTGGGGTGGGGGGAGTCAGTGCTGTTTCTGTGGGGGGGGAGTCAGTGCTGTTTCTGTCGGGGGGGGGAGTCAGTGCTGTTTCTGTGGGGTGTGGGGAGTCAGTGCTGTTTCTGTGGGGTGTGGGGAGTCAGTGCTGTTTCTGTGGGGTGTGGGGAGTCAGTGCTGTTTCTGTGGGGTGTGGGGGAGTCAGTGCTGTTTCTGTGGGGGGGGGGAGTCAGTGCTGTTTCTGTGGGGGGGGGGAGTCAGTGCTGTTTATGTGGGGTGGGGGGAGTCAGTGCTGTTTATGTGGGGTGGGGGGAGTCAGTGCTGTTTCTGGTGGGGGGGGAGTCAGTGCTGTTTCTGTGGGGGGGGGAGAGTCAGTGCTGTTTCTGTGGGGGGGAGTCAGTGCTGTTTCTGTAGGGTGGGGGGAGTCAGTGCTGTTTCTGTGGGGTGGGGGAGTCAGTGCTGTTTCTGTGGGGGGGGGAGTCAGTGCTGTTTCTGTGGGGGGGGGAGTCAGTGCTGTTTCTGTGGGGGGGGAGTCAGTGCTGTTTCTGTGGAGTCAGTGCTGTTTCTGTGGGGGGGGAGTCAGTGCTGTTTCTGGTGGGTGGGGAGTCAGTGCTGTTTCTGGTGGGTGGGGAGTCAGTGCTGTTTCTGTTGGGGGGGGAGTCAGTGCTGTTTCTGTGGGGTGGGGGGAGTCAGTGCTGTTTCTGTGGGGGGGGAGTCAGTGCTGTTTCTGTCGGGGGGGGAGTCAGTGCTGTTTCTGTGGGGTGTGGGGAGTCAGTGCTGTTTCTGTGGGGTGTGGGGAGTCAGTGCTGTTTCTGTGGGGTGTGGGGAGTCAGTGCTGTTTCTGTGGGGTGTGGGGGAGTCAGTGCTGTTTCTGTGGGGGGGGGAGTCAGTGCTGTTTCTGTGGGGGGGGGAGTCAGTGCTGTTTATGTGGGGTGGGGGGAGTCAGTGCTGTTTCTGGTGGGGGGGGAGTCAGTGCTGTTTCTGTGGGGGGGGAGAGTCAGTGCTGTTTCTGTGGGGGGGAGTCAGTGCTGTTTCTGTAGGGTGGGGGGAGTCAGTGCTGTTTCTGTGGGGTGGGGGGAGTCAGTGCTGTTTCTGTGGGGGGAGGAGTCAGTGCTGTTTCTGTGGGGGGGGGGAGTCAGTGCTGTTTCTGTGGGGGGGGGAGTCAGTGCTGTTTCTGTGGGGGGGGGAGTCAGTGCTGTTTCTGTTGGGGGGGGAGTCAGTGCTGTTTCTGTGGGGTGTGGGGGTGTCAGTGCTATTTCTGTGGGCTTTGGGGGAGTCAGTCCTGTTTCTGTGGGGTGTGGGGGAGTCAGTGCTGTTTCTGTGGGGGGGGGGGAGAGTCAGTGCTGTTTCTGTGGGGTGGGGGGAGTCAGTGCTGTTTCTGTGGGGGGGGGCAGTCAGTGCTGTTTCTGTGGGGTGGGGGGAGTCAGTGCTGTTTCTGTGGGGTGGGAGGAGTCAGTGCTGTTTCTGTGGGGGGGGCAGTCAGTGCTGTTTCTGTGGGGGGGGGCAGTCAGTGCTGTTTCTGTTGGGGGGGGAGTCAGTGCTGTTTCTGTTGGGGGGGGAGTCATTGCTGTTTCTGTGGGGGGTGGTCATTGCTGTTTCTGGGTGTTGGGGGGGTCAGTGCTGTTTCTGTGGGGGGGTCAATGCTGTTTCTGGGGTGTGGGGGAAGTCTCTGTCTGGTTATGTGTCGGATGGGGGAGTTTCTGTCTGGGTCTGTGTCGGGTGGGTAGGGGGATTTTCTGTCTGGGTCTGTGACTCTGTCTGGTTCTGTGTCGGGTGGGTTGGGAGGAGTTTCTGTCCGGTTCTGTGTCTCTGTCTGGTTCTGTGTCGGGGGGGGTGGGAGGAGTTTCTGTCTGGATCTGTGTCTGTGTCTCTGTCTGGTTCTGTGTCGGGGGGTGGGGGGAGTTTCTGTCTGGGTCTGTGTCTCTGTCCGGTTCTGTGTCGGGGGGTGGGGGGAGTTTCTGTCTGGGTCTGTGTCGGGGGGGGTGGGAGGAGTTTCTCTCTGGGTCTGTGTCTCTGTCTGGTTCTGTGTCGGGGGGGTAGGGGGAGTTTCTGTCTGGGTCTGTGTCTGTGTCTCTGTCTGGTTCTGTGTCGGGGGGTGGGGGGAGTTTCTGTCTGGGTCTGTGTCGGCGGGGTGGGGGGAGTTTCTGTCTGGGTCTGTGTCTCTGTCTGGTTCTGTGTCGGGGAGGTGGGGGGAGTTTCTGTCTGGATCTGTGTCTGGTTCTGTGTCGGGGGGTGTGGCAGATGTTGTGGCTCTCAGGCTTATTCTGGGTTTGAGAGATGTTAAGGTTACACTCGCTGTTCTGCAGGAATGGCCCCAGGACAACTGTACACTTATCCTGCCCGTCGCTGGAGGAAGAAGAGGCGAGCTCACCCCCCTGAGGACCCTCATCTCAGCTTCGCAGCTCTCAAACCAGGTACTGGAGCTAATCAGCCGCTCGGCTCTGAGAGATTTGTTAAATAATATATGTCCGCAACCCCAGCGAAGAGTTAATGGCTCTGGCGGAGAGCCCAGTTCTCATGGGTGTGGTGCGTCAGCATCGCACATGAAACAATACCCAGATGATTGAAGTCGCCATGGTAACAAGCACCAATCCAAGGCTGTCTGTAAAAAAAAAAATCAGGAATTTTCGGCACTTTTCCTGCTCACAGGCAGCAACCCCACTGCACTGCTCAAATCCTCCTTTTGAACATCTCCCTTCCCATCAGCCATATCCTCTCCCCGTGCAGACACATCCTGCACAGCCCAACGTTCCATCCTTAACAACCTCCCACATTCATCATCAGCTACCAAGCTCTGAAGTATTCAGTATCTACCTGTCCTGGGAGTGTTTGATGGGGACGGTGTAGAGGGAACTTTACTCTGTATCTAACCCCGTGCTGTACCTGTCCTGGGAGTGTTTGATGGGGACGGTGTAGAGGGAACTTTACTCTGTATCTAACCCCGTGCTGTACCTGTCCTGGGAGTGTTTGATGGGGACGGTGTAGAGGGAGCTTTACTCTGTATCTAACCCTGTGCTGTACCTGTCCTGGGAGTGTTTGATAGAGACAGTGTAGAGGGAGCTTTATTCTGTATCTAACCCCGTGCTGTACCTGTCCTGGGAGTGTTTGATGGGGACAGTGTAGAGGGAGCTTTACTGTGTATCTAACCCCGTGCTGTACCTGTCCTGGGAATGTTTGATGGGGACGGTGTAGAGGGAGCTTTACTCTGTATCTAACCCCGTGCTGTACCTGTCCTGGGAGTGTTTGATGGGGACGGTGTAGAGGGAGCTTTACTCTGTATCTAACCCCGTGCTGTACCTGTCCTGGGAGTGTTTGATGGGGACGGTGTAGAGGGAGCTTTACTCTGTATCTAACCCCGTGCTGTACCTGTCCTGGGAGTGTTTGATGGGGACAGTGTAGAGGGACTTCACTCCGTATCTAACCCCGTGCTGTCCCTGTCCTGGGAGTGTTTGATGGGGACAGTGTAGAGGGAGCTTTACTCTGTATCTAACCCCGTGCTGTACCTGTCCTGGGAGTGTTTGATGGGGACAGTGTAGTGTGAGCTTTACTCTGTATCTAACCCCGTGCTGTACCTGTCCTGGGAGTGTTTGATGGGGACAGTGTAGAGGGAGCTTTACTCTGTATCTAACCCCGTGCTGTACCTGTCCTGGGAGTGTTCGATGGGGACAGTGTAGAGGGAGCTTTACTCTGTATGTAACCCCGTGCTGTAACTGTCCTGGGAGTGTTTGATGGGGACAGTGTAGAGGGAGCTTTACTCTGTATCTAACCCCGTGCTGTACCTGTCCTGGGAGTGTTTGATGGGGACAGTGTAGAGGGAGCTTTACTCTGTATCTAACCCTGTGCTGTACCTGTCCTGGGAGCCTGAAATTGAAAAACAGTGACCCCCTTAGTACATAATTCACAAAGGAAGTGACGTTTTAAGCAGTGTTCTTTTTGAACTCTAGCAGCATGGCTCCGTCAGTGTGAACTGTTCTCTCTTGATTCTATAGAGCTTGATTTGGGGTTGAAGAAGGACAGTCTGGTGCCCCCTGATGGCAGTAGTCTGGAGGCATTGCTGCGAGGGGAGGCAGTGGATAAACAGCGAGGACTATCCGACCACCGAGATGACGACAGCCTTAATGACTACCCTGTGAACAACAGCAGAGCGAGGAAGGTGTGCGAGTCTCTTGGCTGTATTTGCAGCACACTTGTTGATGCCCAGCAGGAATGGAGTTCTTTGTCACAATGATTTTACTACAGAACTGGAGCTTGATTGATCTCATCACTGGGAGGTGGATATTTGCTACATAGGTTTGAAAGTGTAGCTGTCATTATGTAGGAAGCACAGCGGCCCATTAGTGCACAGCAAGCTCCCACAAACAGCAATGGGATAAGGACCCAGATCACCTGTTTTTAGTGATGTTGGACACTGGGGAACTGGGGAGAACTCCCCCCCCCCCCCCATCTTATTCCAATAGTGGCCGTGGGATCTTTTACACCCACCCGAGAGGGCAGACGGAGCCTCGGTTTAATGTCTCATCCTGAAAGACGGCACCTCCGACAGTGCGGCACTCCCTCAGCACCGACCCTCCAATAGTGAGCTGCTCCCTCAGTACTGACCCTCTGACAGTGCAGCACTCCCTTAGTACTGACCCTACAATAGCGTGGCTGTCCCTCAGTACTGGCTCTCTGTCAGTACTGACCCTCCAACAGTGCGCTGCTCCCTCAGTATTGACCCTTTGACAATGCAGCACTCCCTCAGTTCTGATCCTTCAACAGTGCGGCTCTCCCTCAGTACTGACCTTCCAACAGTGTAGCGCTCCCTCAGTACTGACCCTCTGAGAATGTGGCGCTCCCTCAGTACAGACACCCTGACAGTACAGCACTCCCTCAGTACTGACTCTCTGAGAATGTGGTGCTCTCTCAGCACTGACCCTCCGACAGCGCGGTGCTCCCTCAATACTGACCCTCCGACAGTGCGGCGCTCATTCAATACTGACCCTCCGACAGTGCGGCGCTTCCTCAGTACTGACCCTCCGACAGTGTGGCGCTCCCTCAATACTGACCCTCCGATAATGCTCCGAGTCCTCAATACTGACCCTCCAGCAGTGCAGTGCTCCCTCAGTACTGACCCTCCGACAGTGCGGCGCTCCCTCAGTACTGACCCTCCGACAGTGCGGCGCTCCCTCAGTACTGAGCCTCCGACAGTGTGGCACTCCCTCAGTACTGACCCTCCGACAATGCTGCGCGCCCTCAATACTGACCCTCCAGCAGTGCAGTGCTCCCTCAGTACTGACCCTCCAGCAGTGCAGTGCTCCCTCAGTACTGACCCTCCAACAGTGTGGCGCTCCTGTTGTATTATTGGTTGAACTCTTAGTAGTGAACTGGGCGAGTGGGATTAGTGGGATGTTGAAGGGCAGAGAGATTGGGATAGGGGAAGAGTGGGATTGGATTGCATGGATTTTCAAGGGTGCGGAGAGTGAGGGGAGAATGAGGCGTTATTAGACTCTACAGGATATTAAAGGGTGCGGAGAGTGAGGCGGTATTAGACTGGGCTATTAAAGGGTGTGGAGAGTGAGGGGAGAGTGAGGCGGTATTAGACTGTATGGGATATTAAAGGGTGCGGAGAGTGAGGTGGTATTAGACTGGGATATTAAAGGGTGCGGAGAGTGAGGGGAGAGTGAGGCGGTATTAGACTGTATGGGATATTAAAGGATGTGGGGAGAGTGAGATTAGACTGTATGGGATATTAAAGGGTGCGGGGAGTGAGGGGGAGAGTGGGATTAGACTGGGTGTGATATTAAAGGTTGTGGGGAGTGAGGAGGAGAGTGGGATTAGACTGGGTGGGATATTAAAGGGTGTGGGGAGTGAGGGGGAGAGTGGGATTAGACTGGGTGGGATATTAAAGGGTGCGGGGAGTGAGGGGGAGAGTGGGATTAGACTGGATGGGATATTAAAGGTTGCGGGGAGTGAGGAGAGTGGGATTAGACTGGGTGGGATTTTAAAGGGTGCGGGGAGTGAGGGGGAGAGTGGAATTAGACTGGGTGGGATATTAAAGGGTGTGGGGAGTGAGGGGGAGAGGGGGATTAGATTGGGTGGGATATTAAAGGGTGAGGGGAGAGTGGGATTAGACTGGGTGGGATATTAAAGGGTGCGGGGAGTGAGGGGGATAGTGGGATTAGACTGGGTGGGATATTAAAGGGTCCCGGGAGCAAGGGGGAGAGGGGGTTTAGCCTGGGTGGGATATTAATGGGTGCGGGGAGCGAGTGGGAGAGGGGGATTAGCCTGGGTGGGATATTAATGGGTGCGGGGAGTGAGGGGGAGAGTGGGATTAGACTGGGTGGGATATTAAAGGGTGCGGGGAGTGAGAGGAGAGTGGGATTAGACTGGGTGGGATATTAAAGGGAGTGGGGAGTGAGGGGGAGAGTGGGATTAGACTGGGTGGGATATTAAAGGGTGCGGGGAGTGAGAGGAGAGGGGGATTAGACTGGGTGGGATATTAAGGGGTGCGGGGTGTGAAAGCAGAGTGGATTTAGTTTGGGTGGGATATTAAAGGGTGTGGGGAGTGAGGGGGAGAGTGGGATTAGACTGGGTGGGATATTAAAGGGTGTGGGGAGTGAGAGGAGAGGGGGATTAGACTGGGTGGGATATTAAAGGGTGCGGGGAGTGAGAGGAGAGTGGATTTAGTTTGGGTGGGATATTAAAGGGTGTGAGGAATTGTTGGGTGGTCTGATTCTTTCTCCAATTCTATGGGGAAAGTTTATGATATCCTGTTTTTGTTTGCAGAGAATCCTGGATCCGGATGATTTCCTGGACGATCTGGATGATGAAGATTATGAGGAAGATCTCCCGAAGCGGCGGAGTAAAGGCCGAGCCAAGGTAACTGATAGTTATCCACCAGTGATGATATAGAGTGTGGTCCCACTGGTAAGAAGCAGGCTGTTTAGCTCATTGCTGTCCACTTCTACCCTGATTTATCTCTCATCTCCTCCATCCTGGCATTGCTCTCCTGCGAACTAATGGCGCAAACCCCAGGCCACATGCCATCCCTTGTTCAAACTTTCAGCCCTCTAACCTTCTCTTCCTCCATCATTGCCTTTACCAACCTTCTTTCCAGCAGAGAGCTCTCCTGGTTATCCCTCCTCCCATTCCTTCATGGATTTACGGCACAGCTTCAGGCCATTCAGCCGAACCCGTCTTTATGATCCACAGGAACCTCTTTGCACCCCTACTCAACATTAATGGGCCCTGCCTTAACCAAACAGATGCTCCCATGTGTTGTACTATATAACAGTCCTTTACTTATCAAACATCGAGACCGCCTGACTTACTCCATGCTAACTCACACTGGTTCCATTCACCCATCACCACTAACCCCCCATCCCCACCGTGCTTGCTGACCTGCCCAGTGCAGCAACACCTCGATTTTAAAATTCTCAGGCCTGTTTCCAAATCTTTCCGTGGCCCCCTCATCCCTGGCCCTTTAACTTCCTGCAGCCCCTTACAGCACCCCCCCCCCCCCCCACCGAAATCTCTGCGACTCACCATTTCTGGCTTCGTGACCACCCCCCCGATTCCCAACGCTCCACCTTTGGCGGCCGTGCCTTCAGCTGCCTGGGGCCCTAAGCTCTGGAATTCCCCCCATAAACCTCAACCTCTCTCTCTCTCCCTTCCCCCTGCCCCTTCTCCCCTTTAAGCCGCTCCTCAAAACCGACTTCTTTCACCTCACATCTGGTCATCTGTCCCTCACATCTCTCTGTGATTCAGGGCTAAATTCTGTCTGAGTTAGACCTTGAAGACATAGGATCAGAAATTAGGCCATTCAGCCCATCGAGTCTTTTCTGCCATTCAATCATGGCTGATAAGTTTCTCAACCCCATTCTCCCACCTTCTCCCCGTAACCTTTGATCCCCTTACCAATCAAGGACCTTAACAGTTATGCTCCTGTGGAGAACATTTACAATGCTAAAGATGTTATAGAAATACAAGTTCCTGATGAACTCCCACATGACTTTAGTATATTTACTATACACCCTTATTTATAATTTAAGAATTAAAAGCACCAGTGATTTATTTCTGAGTGAAGCTCTGAAGCTTTTAAGTTGATTTTGACAGATTTGCTGAGGGTAAGCTGTTTTGTCTATCCATCAAATCAGGGTAAAGGAGTTGGCAGGAGTGCGAGAAAGAAAGCAATGGATGCTGCTGCAATTGAGGATCGAGAGAAACCATATGCTTGTGACAGTAAGTACCGTGTCTCCACCCCTTCCAGCAGCCTGACTTGCTGTGCTCATTCTGTAATTCATTCTCTCTCCTCTCCTTAAATCTATATCACTCCTTTTCCCCATTATTCTCTCCCCCCACCCCAATCCCATCCTATGAAGACTGGAATGAGGAAGGCTGCGTGCTCATTGGGCTGCTCCTGTATGAATGCACCCTCCAGTGCTAATGCTGGAGTCCTGGGAATGGGTGGGAGTGAGAAGCCCTACGTGGGAGCGGTGGCGTGGATTAGATTCTCCTGCCATTAGTGCTGAGATGTGCAGGGAACTTGTGAACTTGTTTAACAGTTGGAGCCGGCTAGGCCAGTGACTTGTCCTAACTTGCTGCCAGTGTTGCAAGTTGTTAGGGGTGGACAGTGAGAAATATGGTGGCGACAAGTGCACGGTTAACTCAATTGCTGAAAGCACACGGACAATTTGTACAGGGAGGCTGTCTCAATGGTGCACCCCTTCATGCTGCCATGAGTACAATGGCATGTCCTGTTACAGTACCAGAATGGTCAGACCAGCAATCAAGAGAGCATCAGTTTACATCCCAGTATGGGCAGTTTGAATTGAATGTAAATCTGTCTTTGAGAATCTAGAAACAAAGAGCTTGGGTTCATGAATATTGCTGAAAAACGAGAGATACTGTGGAAACTTTTCATCTTGCACTCAGCGTGACAGACTCAAGAGCGCCAAATCTCAAAGGGAGCGACAGTTTAGACTGCATGAGAAGAGTATACTGATTGGCTGGCATGTCAATCTCATTATTCACGACCCTGCCAAGGAGAATGCACCAGGGAACAATTGCCCGCTTTTGTTTAGCCTGAAAAAGGTGCAATGCCTGGTCATGTTCCTTTTGCCTTCACCATTAACAAATTAGAATGAAACCAAAGCGTGGAGAGGAAATAGTTTCCTGATCCATTCCCCAGGGCAATGCCTCAGCCAGAGATGACTTGCCAGCCAAACAGCCGGATAAGGTTTTGGGTCCTTTGAAATTTGGCATTCTTCCACCTGTCCATGAAAAGCTCCAGCGACATCTTATCTTTAGTGACATGCCGAGCGATCATACATTGGATTGTCGTAAAAGCCCAACTGGTTCACGGACGCCCCTTTAGGGAAGGAGGCCTGGTGCCATTACCTAGTTTGGGGCTGTAGGTGATTCCAGGCCCACACAGACGTGTTCGATTCTCAGTTGCAGTGACCGCGCAAACCATTTCCAAAGCAGGCGGCAGTGAGAAGGCTCACCAGCACCTTCCCAGCGAGACTAAGGGATGGGTGATCAATACCGGCTTCGCCAGCAACTCCTGCATCCCGAGAATGAATAAAAGGAAACTCATCAGAGATGAATGAATCCCCTGTCTACTCTAACAAGGAGTGAATAACACACTTGGGCAGCAGCATTGTCTAAATTCCAGAGATTTATTCAGCAGCAAGATAATTACACAGGAGCAGAGAGGCAGTGCAGGGAACTAGTAATACAGTAATAGACTTAGACAATACACAAACTGTTCCATTGCAAGAGCACATTGCCAGGGGCCTGTGACTGAATCTCTGGCAGACTGATGTTCCTTGGAGCTGCTCATAACCACCTCCCCTGCCCCCCCGCCCCCATCCTTATGGTAGAGTTGGTGTACCAGGGATCTCATTTCCTTGGGTTGTATGGTCCACCAACTCAATGCCTGTCTCTAATCAAGCAATTCCTCCCCTCCCACCTTCCCCACGGCTGAGATAGTTTAAAATGTGGCATGTCTGGTTCTGCTTTGAGCAAAGCTTCCTTCACTGGGGATGTAATTCCTGGCATGTACAGTGAATACTTGGCGGCGCATGAAGCTATTCCCATATCTGAAGTGCTTTATGAAACCTGGAACCTGCCTCCCTAATATCCCCATTGATCTACAAACCACCAATAATGTGATGAGCGGCCAGTAACAAATCGCTGTATCCTGAAGGGAAAGCTCGAGGGCAGCTTGTCAGCTCCAGGGATCCATTTGGAGTGAGGTAGGGAAAGACGGTCTCTCTGTTAACCCCAGTTTCACAGCTGTGCCGCGTGAATGATCGTCGATTGATTTGTAGGTGCCCTGCACACGGAGAAGCCTGACTTTCACTTGGGGGTGGGGGTGTGGATTGGGAAAGACTCTCACTTTCTGGAGCTGTAACCCAAGCTGCTCCATTCTCCTCCTCACATTGAGGTCAGCCGGGTGACAAACCTGGTCTTCAGCACCTAGGATCCCAGTGACTAGCTTCAAAGATAATAAGCTGCGACCTCTGTACAGTTTGCTACACCCCTCACTGTTTCCAGATGGTTTTATGGTCAGTCTGTAAACCATACAATGTCAGTAATCCTGGCAAGGTCACTGATCACTCAGTTAATATCAGACAAAACTAAAATACGATCAGTAAGGGCCTTGCAATGATGCCCTGCACAGTATCAGAGGTACGCTGTACATTATCAGTGTCTAACCCATCTAAAATATTGACAATTGCCCACGTAATATCGACAATAGTAATGCATGGTGTAGCAGGCTTGGCCCATACTGTAGGATGAGGAGCTGGGCGGCGTTGCCGGGGAGCTGGGCAGTTTTGCCAGTAATGCCCCTGCCAATATTGCTGATACCCCTTATAATATCACTGTTCAGTACCACATTGGCAATAATATCCAAACACTAGGAGCTCACTGAATATCGGCAGTGACAATCCATACTATATCACTCCCAAAGTATTGGCATTAATCCATGCAATATTTACTATAATACCCAGTACATTGTTGGCAATGCTGGCTCTGTTGATGCTGATACCCAAGCAATGTTGACAATGTTAACCCTTAGAAATGTTATTGATAAAATGGTGATAATATTCCATAAAGATATTGGTGACAATAGCCCAGGCTGTATCATTGGCAACTTGTACAATATTAATGATATTAGCTTGTACAATATCAGCAATAATAACCTTTATAAACATTGGTGTTAAGCTTGCTGTATCTTGTGATAGTTGCCAGCATTGCCTTGATCTTGGCAGTGTTGGCCTATATAATACTGGGGAGAACAACCAATATTAAAACCTGGGGCTTCAGTCATTTTCCCTGTTCTTGTTGAGGAACATCCTTTGTTTCGATTCTTGCTGGTGACTTGCGACCAGACCTGCTCACCCTGGGGCTGTATCGTTGCCTCTTGTGCTGAAGCTGCTGGCTCTTACTGCCAAACCCTTCCCCAGACTGTGGCCTGCGCCGACTCCACAAATGCTCTGTCGGCCGGCCCCTGGTGCCGTGTAGACCCCATTTCAGACTAAACAGAACGGAGTTCGGGGCTGTGTGGGATTCAGGGTATCAGGGAGCCGCTGTGCTCGATACAGGGACATCAAGGATTGTATTGAGCCTGAGGTCCTTGTCCGGAGTCTCAGTTTGTAAGCATGTCTGAACATGGAGTTGTTTAGCATGATCTGCATGAAGCCCTCCTCTGGCACTGAGTTATTCTGACCATCTGGTTCTTTTTTTCTCTTTTTTTCTAAAATTAAAAGGAAGCCGCACCTGTTCTTTCGGATCTTTTCACTCTCTTTATCTTCTCTGTTGCAGATAGATGCAAACAAAAGCATAACTCCAAACCTTCTTCTGAAAGAGGTATTCTGGAGCTTCTCGCTGTCCTCTTCCTTGTTCGCCTGTGTCTCCTCCTTCTGTCTGTGACTTTCCTTTGGCTCTGGTTTCCTGTATGTGTTGCTTTGGGGGACGGGCGGGGTGGGAGGTGAGGTGTTGCGAGGAGGGGTGGTGGGGGTGGGGGGGGCGGTTGGCGGGGGAGGCTTGTGGGTGGGTGGATGGAAGATTTGGTGATGATGTCAGTGTGCACTCGCCCCACTGTGTGGCTCGGCTGTGCGGCTTGGCGATGTTCTTGGTGCAGTGTCGTGCCTCGAGTTTGAAAGGTAGCACAGGGGGAAGGATTCCAGCCAGCTGCCCTGTCCCTGAGCTAATGGTGAGAAGAGGGAGGGAAGACGCCAGTTTCCTATCGCTACTCAGTCAGCAAATGCATTTGGTGGACCATTTGGAGGCGATGCTGCCCATGGTCGATTAGCCTACTGGTGCACTTCCTGTCGCTGACATCTCAGGTCAGGGTCGGTGACACAGAACGGCATAAACTGTCTGTCCTTTACTCCCCTGAAGCTGCCGACAGTTTTACCATTTTAACTGTTTGAGGTGAAAACCAGCTGGAAAAGTAACAGTAAGGCAACTGGGTTTCCATTTAACCTCCTCTCTCAATGTGTGACAACAAAAATGATTATTATTTAGTCAATTCAAATCCCTGAAGCCAACTGATAGTCTCATCGTTTGCTGAGCTTGAGGTGATCGGGCTGCCACTTAGTCTGTAGAGGGGACGTTGCTCAGCCTGTAGAGGGGAGGGGAGGGGAGGCCGCTTGGCCTGCGGAGGGGAGGGGAGGGGAGGCCTGCAGAGGGGAGGGGAGGGGAGGCCTGCAGAGGGGAGGGGAGGCCGCTCGGCCTGCGGAGGGGAGGGGAGGCCGCTCGGCCTGCGGAGGGGAGGGGAGGCCGCTCGGCCTGCGGAGGGGAGGGGAGGCCACTCGGCCTGCGGAGGGGAGGGGAGGGGAGGCCTGCAGAGGGGAGGGGAGGCCGCTCGGCCTGCGGAGGGGAGGGGAGGCCGCTCGGCCTGCATAGGGGAGGGGAGGCCGCTCGGCCTGCAGAGGGGAGGGGAGGCCGCTCGGCCTGCAGAGGGGAGGGGAGGCCGCTCGGCCTGCAGAGGGGAGGGGAGGCCGCTCGGCCTGCAGAGGGGAGGGGAGGCCGCTCGGCCTGCAGAGGGGAGGGGAGGCCGCTCGGCCTGCAGAGGGGAGGGGAGGCCGCTCGGCCTGCAGAGGGGAGGGGAGGCCGCTCGGCCTGCAGAGGGGAGGGGAGGCCGCTCGGCCTGCAGAGGGGAGGGGAGGCCGCTCGGCCTGCAGAGGGGAGGGGAGGCCGCTCGGCCTGCAGAGGGGAGGGGAGGCCGCTCGGCCTGCGGAGGGGAGGGGAGGGGAGGCCTGCGGAGGGGAGGGGAGGCCGCTCGGCCTGCGGAGGGGAGGGGAGGCCGCTCGGCCTGCGGAGGGGAGGGGAGGGGAGGCCTGCAGAGGGGAGGGGAGGCCGCTCGGCCTGCGGAGGGGAGGGGAGGCCACTCGGCCTGCGGAGGGGAGGGGAGGCCACTCGGCCTGCGGAGGGGAGGGGAGGGGAGGCCGCTCGGCCTGCGGAGGGGAGGGGAGGCAGCTCGGCCTGCGGAGGGGAGGGGAGGCCGCTCGGCCTGCGGAGGGGAGGGGAGGCCGCTCGGCCTGCGGAGGGGAGGGGAGGCCGCTCGGCCTGCGGAGGGGAGGGGAGGCCGCTCGGCCTGCGGAGGGGAGGGGAGGCCGCTCGGCCTGCGGATGGGAGGGGAGGGGAGGCCGCTCGGCCTGCGGAGGGGAGGGGAGGCCGCTCGGCCTGCGGAGGGGAGGGGAGGCCGCTCGGCCTGCAGAGGGGAGGGGAGGCCGCTCGGCCTACAGAGGGGAGGGGAGGGGAGGCCGCTCGGCCTGCAGAGGGGAGGGGAGGGGAGGCCGCTCGGCCTGCAGAGGGGAGGGGAGGGGAGGCCGCTCGGCCTGCAGAGGGGAGGGGAGGGGAGGCCGCTCGGCCTGCGGAGGGGAGGGGAGGCCGCTCGGCCTGCGGAGGGGAGGGGAGGCCGCTCGGCCTGCGGAGGGGAGGGGAGGCCGCTCGGCCTGCGGAGGGGAGGGGAGGCCGCTCGGCCTGCGGAGGGGAGGGGAGGCCGCTCGGCCTGCGGAGGGGAGGGGAGGCCACTCGGCCTGCGGAGGGGAGGGGAGGGGAGGCCGCTCGGCCTGCGGAGGGGAGGGGAGGCCGCTCGGCCTGCAGAGGGGAGGGGAGGGGAGGCCGCTCGGCCTGCAGAGGGGAGGGGAGGGGAGGCCGCTCGGCCTGCAGAGGGGAGGGGAGGGGAGGCCGCTCGGCCTGCAGAGGGGAGGGGAGGGGAGGCCGCTCGGCCTGCAGAGGGGAGGGGAGGGGAGGCCGCTCGGCCTGCGGAGGGGAGGGGAGGCCGCTCGGCCTGCAGAGGGGAGGGGAGGGGAGGCCGCTCGGCCTGCGGAGGGGAGGGGAGGGGAGGCCGCTCGGCCTGCGGAGGGGAGGGGAGGGGAGGCCGCTCGGCCTGCGGAGGGGAGGGGAGGGGAGGCCGCTCGGCCTGCGGAGGGGAGGGGAGAGTTCTGGATAAGATGCAGCATTGTCTGTATCTCTCCACAAGTGCACAAGAAGTTTGAACTGAGGCCCCAGTGGTGAGATTGGCTGCATAGAGTCCCTGGCCTGTCCTGAACCTGTTTAGCAAGGACCACTGTTGTCATTGTAGCTCATACCAGCCATCGGACAGATAGGGTTTGTAACAAGGAACTTGTTAGTGCCTTGTCATGTTTGCCATCCCTTCATCCAAAGGGTATCTGCTGGTGGGCCTTGCTAAGGAAGAGTGTTCCATACGGAGCGCTGAGATAGAAGGCAGGCAGTAAGTGGGTTAAGTGTGTGGTGGGAAGTGTGGTGCAGTGTGGATGCTTTCAGCCAGCCTGTATGTTTTATCAGTCAGTGGCTGAGTGGGGGATGGGTGTTATTTGCGAGGGCAGGAAGGCAGGGGAGGGGTGTTGAGCCGAGGGTACCGGTTATGATGTGCATTGTTGCATTCAGTTGACTGGCAGCAAGGTATGTGTGTGTGTGATGAGCTTTGCCAGGCAGGTGTACACGGTACTCTGCTGCGCAGTCTGATCGGGCGAGTGCTCAGGTCTCGAGTGTTGTGGCAGCTGCGCCCCACGTTAATCCAGCAAGTTTGGATTGTCGCTCGTTTCTGGTTTTGACCTTTGCCTGATCTGTTGAAGAAAACGGCAGCAATGAAACTAACTGTGCAGTTGTGCAGTTTCAGTTCTGCAGTTTTGTGTGTGCAGAGTTACAAGCATTTGTCAATGAAGTGACGGTGGAGGCTGAGAGGATGTTTCCCCCACGTGGGGAGTCGAGATCTAGGGGAGCACAGTTTCAGCATAAGGGGTCTCCCATTTAAGATGGAGATGAGGAATTTCCTCTCTCAGAGAGTCATTTGTCTGTGACATTCTCCGCTCCAGAGAGCGCTGGAGGCTGGGTCACTGAGTACGTTCGAGACTGAGTTAGACAGATTTTTGATCGACCAGAGAGTCGAGGGTTATGGTGAACAGACTGGAAAGTAGAGTTAAGGCCACAATCAGAGGATCCATGATCTTATTGAATGGTGGAGCAGGCTTAAGGGCTCAAATGGCCTATTCCTGCAGCTGGTTCTGATGATCTTATGTGTCGTTATGCCTGGTGTGGTATTAAAAAGTAGGAGAGCCCTAACCTTTGTGTTTTGGGCCAGTTACATTGAGCCTGAGGAGTGTGGTGAAGTGGGGAGGCAGCACAGTCTGCACACGGTTCGGGAGTGGAAACTGGCTCCGCTGTTCAGGCTTAGGGTTTACCCAGTGACGAGCCAACAACACCCAAAGCTGCCGGCCCTGGAAATGAGACATACTGTGGTGTAGAGGGCTCCTCTGGGCCTGGAGAGCTCATGCCTAGAGTTCGGACAGTGTCTGTCAGACAGTGCAGCATGAACTTCACTGTCAGAAAAGATTACGTGTTCATATCTTTTCTGAAGTATCTTTCCTGTTATTTATAATAAGATTTGAAGTGATCTGAAGGTGTGATAGCTGATAAATTTCTTCCCTTCTGGTCAGCCTTTCAAAACTTTCACCACCCCACTCCCAAACTGCTCTGTGATATTTGACAGAATATTCTTCAGTAAATCAATGAAAGAGATTTCTCCAATACATTCCAGCACCCCATTGAACTGCACTGACCCTCCGACAGTGCGGCACACCCTCAGTACTGAACCTCCGACAGTGTGGTGCTCCCTTAGTGCTGACCGTCCGACAGTGCGGCGCTCCCTCAGTGCTGACCCTCCGACAGTGCGGCGCTCCCTCAGTGCTGACCCTCCGACAGTGCGGAGCTCCCTCAGCACTGACCCTCCGACAGTGCGACGCTCCCTCAGTACTGACCCTCCGACAGTGCGGCGCTCCCTCAGCACTGATCCTCCTACAGTGCGGCGCTCCCTCAGTACTGACCCTCGGACAGTGCGGCGCTCCCTCAGTACTGACCCTCGGACAGTGCGGTGCTCCCTCGGTACTGACCCTCGGACAGTGCGGCGCTCCCTCGGTACTGACCCTTGGATAGTGCGGCGCTCCCTCGGTACTGACCCTCGGACAGTGCGGCGCTCCCTCGGTACTGACCCTTGGACAGTGCGGCGCTCCCTCGGTACTGACCCTTGGACAGTGCGGCGCTCACTCGGTACTGACCCTCGGACAGTGCGGCGCTCCCTCAGTACTGACCCTCGGACAGTGCGGCGCTCCCTCAGTACTGACCCTCGGACAGTGCGGCGCTCCCTCAGTACTGACCCTCGGACAGTGCGGCGCTGCCTCAGTACTGACCCTCCGACAGTGCAGTGCTCCCTCAGTACTGACCCTGGGAGTAGGTTTGAGATTCTGGGTTGGGACTTGAACCCACGACTTTGACTTCGAGGCACTTTAACGATTGCTCACCTTTTCAACCTCCCTCTAGGGATGAACATGTAGTGGAGATAATTTGTGTTATTGTGCAGCGCGGTGAAGAGAGTGCTCTCTCTGCTCAGAAGTGTAGGTTGTGTTTTTGGGTTTGTTTTTTTGTTTGGACTCGGAGTGCCAGTTGAGTCCTCGATGTCTGTGACCCAGCTCACAGTCGCTCACCATTTCTCCATGTCACTGCAGTGCACTTGCTCAGCGAGAAAGCCCTTGATGTGATGCTTCCATAGTTGATTGAGTTTTCTGCTGAACCTAGTTGATCTTGGAAGGTGGGAGAGCAAACCCTTATTAAATTATGCCTCTGTCTATAAACTGCATTAAATATTGAAATGAATAATGTACAGTAGCAATAGGACATGGTGGAATACAGTCATTACTGGCTTAACAAGCCCTTCTCTGGGCAGGCAAATAAATGCAACCGGATGCCTAAGGATCAATCCTTCTGTGACTTATTAAGTTGACTGCCTGGGAAGACACACTGGTCTCACTCTGCCTCCGTCCCTGCCTTTGTTCCTCTGTCGCGCTCCCTAGCATTCTCTCTCTTGTGCTCTCTCGCTCATTCTCCCTCGCTTTCTTGCTCTCTCATTTTCTCTCTCTATCTCGTGCTCTCTCTCTCTAGCGCCCGCTCGCTCCCTGTCTAGCGCCCGCTCGCTCCCTGTCTAGCGCCCGCTGGCTCCCGCTCTCTAGCGCCCGCTGGCTCCCGCTCTCTAGCGCCCGCTGGCTCCCGCTCTCTAGCGCCCGCTGGCTCCCGCTCTCTAGCGCCCGCTGGCTCCCGCTCTCTAGCGCCCGCTGGCTCCCGCTCTCTAGCGCCCGCTGGCTCCCGCTCTCTAGCGCCCGCTGGCTCCCGCTCTCTAGCGCCCGCTGGCTCCCGCTCTCTAGCGCCCGCTGGCTCCCGCTCTCTAGCGCCCGCTGGCTCCCGCTCTCTAGCGCCCGCTGGCTCCCGCTCTCTAGCGCCCGCTGGCTCCCGCTCTCTAGCGCCCGCTGGCTCCCGCTCTCTAGCGCCCGCTGGCTCCCGCTCTCTAGCGCCCGCTGGCTCCCGCTCTCTAGCGCCCGCTGGCTCCCGCTCTCTAGCGCCCGCTGGCTCCCGCTCTCTAGCGCCCGCTGGCTCCCGCTCTCTAGCGCCCGCTGGCTCCCGCTCTCTAGCGCCCGCTGGCTCCCGCTCTCTAGCGCCCGCTGGCTCCCGCTCTCTAGCGCCCGCTGGCTCCCGCTCTCTAGCGCCCGCTGGCTCCCGCTCTCTAGCGCCCGCTGGCTCCCGCTCTCTAGCGCCCGCTGGCTCCCGCTCTCTAGCGCCCGCTGGCTCCCGCTCTCTAGCGCCCGCTGGCTCCCGCTCTCTAGCGCCCGCTGGCTCCCGCTCTCTAGCGCCCGCTGGCTCCCGCTCTCTAGCGCCCGCTGGCTCCCGCTCTCTAGCGCCCGCTGGCTCCCGCTCTCTAGCGCCCGCTGGCTCCCGCTCTCTAGCGCCCGCTGGCTCCCGCTCTCTAGCGCCCGCTGGCTCCCGCTCTCTAGCGCCCGCTGGCTCCCGCTCTCTAGCGCCCGCTGGCTCCCGCTCTCTAGCGCCCGCTGGCTCCCGCTCTCTAGCGCCCGCTGGCTCCCGCTCTCTAGCGCCCGCTGGCTCCCGCTCTCTAGCGCCCGCTGGCTCCCGCTCTCTAGCGCCCGCTGGCTCCCGCTCTCTAGCGCCCGCTGGCTCCCGCTCTCTAGCGCCCGCTGGCTCCCGCTCTCTAGCGCCCGCTGGCTCCCGCTCTCTAGCGCCCGCTGGCTCCCGCTCTCTAGCGCCCGCTGGCTCCCGCTCTCTAGCGCCCGCTGGCTCCCGCTCTCTAGCGCCCGCTGGCTCCCGCTCTCTAGCGCCCGCTGGCTCCCGCTCTCTAGCGCCCGCTGGCTCCCGCTCTCTAGCGCCCGCTGGCTCCCGCTCTCTAGCGCCCGCTGGCTCCCGCTCTCTAGCGCCCGCTGGCTCCCGCTCTCTAGCGCCCGCTGGCTCCCGCTCTCTAGCGCCCGCTGGCTCCCGCTCTCTAGCGCCCGCTGGCTCCCGCTCTCTAGCGCCCGCTGGCTCCCGCTCTCTAGCGCCCGCTGGCTCCCGCTCTCTAGCGCCCGCTGGCTCCCCCTCCAGCGCCCGCTGGCTCGCTGTCTAGCGCCCGCTCGCTCTCTCCCCTCCCCACCCTCTCATTCCCCAATTCCTGTTTTATTTTGCCCATATGCAGTTAATTTGCTGAAAAGACTGTCTCCTTTATGGTGAGGAATGAAACAAGAGCATGGTGATTCTGGGTTTGGTGTACACATCCTCCCAGCTCTGGTGATTCTGGGTTTGGTGTACACACCCTCCCAGCTCTGGTGATTCTGGGTTTGGTGTACACACCCTCCCAGCTCTGGTGATTCTGGGTTTGGTGTACACATCCTCCCAGCTCTGGTGATTCTGGGTTTGGTGTACACACCCTCCCAGCTCTGGTGATTCTGGGTTTGGTGTACACACCCTCCCAGCTCTGGTGATTCTGGGTTTGGTGTACACACCCTCCCAGCTCTGGTGATTCTGGGTTTGGTGTACACATCCTCCCAGCTCTGGTGATTCTGGGTTTGGTGTACACACCCTCGCAGCTCTGGTGATTCTGGGTTTGGTGTACACACCCTCCCAGCTCTGGTGATTCTGGGTTTGGTGTACACACCCTCGCAGCTCTAGTGATTCTGGGTTTGGTGTGCACACCCTCGTAGCTCTGGTGATTCTGGGTTTGGTGTACACACCCTCGCAGCTCTGGTGATTCTGGGTTTGGTGAACACATCCTCCCAGCTCTGGTGATTCTGGGTTTGGTGTACACACCCTCCCAGCTCTGGTGATTCTGGGTTTGGTGTACACATCCTCCCAGCTCTGGTGATTCTGGGTTTGGTGTACACACCCTCCCAGCTCTGGTGATTCTGGGTTTGGTGTACACATCCTCCCAGCTCTGATGATTCTGGGTTTGGTGTACACACCCTCGCAGCTCTGGTGATTCTGGGTTTGGTGTACACACCCTCCCGGCTCTGGTGATTCTGGGTTTGGTGTACACACCCTCGCAGCTCTAGTGATTCTGGGTTTGGTGTGCACACCCTCGTAGCTCTGGTGATTCTGGGTTTGGTGTACACACCCTCGCAGCTCTGGTGATTCTGGGTTTGGTGAACACATCCTCCCAGCTCTGGTGATTCTGGGTTTGGTATACACACCCTCCCAGCTCTGGTGATTCTGGGTTTGGTGTACACATCCTCTCAGCTCTGGTGATTCTGGGTTTGGTGTACACATCCTCCCAGCTCTGGTGATTCTGTGTTTGGTGTACACATCCTCCCAGCTCTGGTGATTCTGGGTTTGGTGTACACACCCTCCCAGCTCTGGTGATTCTGGGTTTGGTGTACACACCCTCCCAGCTCTGGTGATTCTGGGTTTGGTGTACACATCCTCCCAGCTCTGGTGATTCTGGGTTTGGGGTACACACCCTCCCAGCTCTGGTGATTCTGGGTTTGGTGTACTCCTGTAGTGTGATGCTGTACACACCCTCCCAGCTCTGGTTATGTTTTGGACACTTTATGTTTAGTCACCTTGTTTCTGTTGCTCTGGCTATCTTCCTGAATTCTTCTTTCTTTTCCTCCCTCCTCTGCCTGACAGTCTGTGGCAAGCGTTACAAGAATCGCCCGGGCCTCAGCTATCACTACGCACATTCCCACCTGGCGGATGAAGAGGGGGACGATGAGAAAGACCTGGAACCTCAGATCCCCATATCCCACAGAAGGGAGGAACGTAAGTGTGCGTGGCTGTAATCTTTCTATTTATGGTGGGGGAGGCGGGGGTGCATGGGTGCATGTCTAACATTGGTATCAACCAGCTGCCCCTTAAACCAACAGCCGGCTGGAATATGCTGCCTGAAAGGGCAGCGGGAACACACTTAACAGCAACTTTCAAAAGGGGAAATAGATAAACACTTGAAAAAAGAAAAAAATTGAGGGACTGTGGTGGTGGGGGTTGGGGGGAGCGGTGTGGGTAATAGGACTAACTGCATTGACCTTTCAGAGCCAGCACAGGCATGATGGGCTGAATGGCCTCCTTCTGGACTGTATCCATTTGTGATTCCACCTGCTGAATGATGAAGTTTTTTCAGAAACCAAAGGATTTCTTTGAGGCCCTTTGTATGTTGAGGTTTGACCCTCCAATCCTGTGCAATGTATAGGCTGCTCTGGGTGGTTTGGAGACTTCCTTCCGGCTGTTGGCTGGTGCCAGGGAGCAGCAACGTTGGCACTGGGGGGGGGGTGTGGGTGGGGGGCACACTGACAGGCTGCTCAGGAGCAGTGTGAGCCTGAAGCGGTGGGTGTGGTTGGGCTGCTGAGTGGAAGGTGTGAGATGACACCCTCCGTTTTGGAAACAGCTATTGGAACGTGACTTGTGTTTAGAAGATTGTGGGGTTAATCAGTCTCAAATGTGAAGTTTTCAGAAGAACCTGTTTCCTTTTCTGAGGTGGAGGGGATAGTCTGAGGGATAGTCTGAGGTGGAGGGGATAGTCTGAGGTGGAGGGGATAGTCTGAGGTGGAGGGGATAGTCTGAGGTGGAGGGGATAGTCTGAGGTGGAGGGGATAGTCTGAGGTGGAGGGGATAGTCTGAGGTGGAGGGGATAGTCTGAGGTGGAGGGGATAGTCTGAGGTGGAGGGGATAGTCTGAGGTGGAGGGGATAGTCTGAGGTGGAGGGGATAGTCTGAGGTGGAGGGGATAGTCTGAGGTGGAGGGGATAGTCTGAGGTGGAGGGGATAGTCTGAGGTGGAGGGGATAGTCTGAGGTGGAGGGGATAGTCTGAGGTGGAGGGGATAGTCTGAGGTGGAGGGGATAGTCTGAGGTGGAGGGGATAGTCTGAGGTGGAGGGGATAGTCTGAGGTGGAGGGGATAGTCTGAGGTGGAGGGGATAGTCTGAGGTGGAGGGGATAGTCTGAGGTGGAGGGGATAGTCTGAGGTGGAGGGGATAGTCTGAGGTGGAGGGGATAGTCTGAGGTGGAGGGGATAGTCTGAGGTGGAGGGGATAGTCTGAGGTGGAGGGGATAGTCTGAGGTGGAGGGGATAGTCTGAGGTGGAGGGGATAGTCTGAGGTGGAGGGGATAGTCTGAGGTGGAGGGGATAGTCTGAGGTGGAGGGGATAGTCTGAGGTGGAGGGGATAGTCTGAGGTGGAGGGGATAGTCTGAGGTGGAGGGGATAGTCTGAGGTGGAGGGGATAGTCTGAGGTGGAGGGGATAGTCTGAGGTGGAGGGGATAGTCTGAGGTGGAGGGGATAGTCTGAGGGATAGTCGAGGTGGAGGGGATAGTCTGAGGGATAGTCGAGGTGGAGGGGATAGTCTGAGGGATAGTCGAGGTGGAGGGGATAGTCTGAGGGATAGTCGAGGTGGAGGGGATAGTCTGAGGGATAGTCTGAGGTGGAGGGGATAGTCTGAGGGATAGTCGAGGTGGAGGGGATAGTCTGAGGTGGAGGGGATAGTCTGAGGGATAGTCTGAGGTGGAGGGGATAGTCTGAGGGATAGTCGAGGTGGAGGGGATAGTCTGAGGTGGAGGGGATAGTCTGAAGTGGAGGGGATAGTCTGAGGGATAGTCTGAGGTGGAGGGGATAGTCTGAGGTGGAGGGGATAGTCTGAGGTGGAGGGGATAGTCTGAGGTGGAGGGGATAGTCTGAGGGATAGTCTGAGGTGGAGGGGATAGTCTGAGGGATAGTCTGAGGTGGAGGGGATAGTCTGAGGGATAGTCTGAGGTGGAGGGGATAGTCTGAGGGATAGTCTGAGGTGGAGGGGATAGTCTGAGGTGGAGGGGATAGTCTGAGGTGGAGGGGATAGTCTGAGGTGGAGGGGATAGTCTGAGGTGGAGGGGATAGTCTGAGGTGGAGGGATAGTCTGAGGTGGAGGGGATAGTCTGAGGTGGAGGGGATAGTCTGAGGTGGAGGGGATAGTCTGAGGTGGAGGGGATAGTCTGAGGTGGAGGGGATAGTCTGAGGTGGAGGGGATAGTCTGAGGTGGAGGGGATAGTCTGAGGTGGAGGGGATAGTCTGAGGTGGAGGGGATAGTCTGAGGTGGAGGGGATAGTCTGAGGGATAGTCGAGGTGGAGGGGATAGTCTGAGGGATAGTCGAGGTGGAGGGGATAGTCTGAGGGATAGTCGAGGTGGAGGGGATAGTCTGAGGGATAGTCGAGGTGGAGGGGATAGTCTGAGGTGGAGGGGATTGTCTGAGGGATAGTCTGAGGTGGATGGGATAGTCTGAGGGATAGTCTGAGGTGGAGGGGATAGTCTGAGGTGGAGGGGATAGTCTGAGGTGGAGGGGATAGTCTGAGGTGGAGGGGATAGTCTGAGGTGGAGGGGATAGTCTGAGGTGGAGGGGATAGTCTGAGGTGGAGGGGATAGTCTGAGGGATAGTCTGAAGTGGAGGGGATAGTCTGAGGGATAGTCTGAGGTGGATGGGATAGTCTGAGGGATAGTCTGAGGTGGAGGGGATAGTCTGAGGTGGAGGGGATAGTCTGAGGTGGAGGGGATAGTCTGAGGTGGAGGGGATAGTCTGAGGTGGAGGGGATAGTCTGAGGTGGAGGGGATAGTCTGAGGTGGAGGGGATAGTCTGAGGGATAGTCTGAGGTGGAGGGGATAGTCTGAGGGATAGTCTGAGGTGGAGGGGATAGTCTGAGGTGGAGGGGATAGTCTGAGGTGGAGGGGATAGTCTGAGGTGGAGGGGATAGTCTGAGGTGGAGGGGATAGTCTGAGGTGGAGGGGATAGTCTGAGGTGGAGGGGATAGTCTGAGGTGGAGGGGATAGTCTGAGGGATAGTCGAGGTGGATGGGATAGTCTGAGGGATAGTCGAGGTGGAGGGGATAGTCTGAGGGATAGTCGAGGTGGATGGGATAGTCTGAGGGATAGTCGAGGTGGATGGGATAGTCTGAGGGATAGTCTGAGGTGGAGGGGATAGTCTGAGGTGGAGGGGATAGTCTGAGGTGGAGGGGATAGTCTGAGGGATAGTCGAGGTGGATGGGATAGTCTGAGGTGGAGGGGATAGTCTGAGGGATAGTCGAGGTGGATGGGATAGTCTGAGGTGGAGGGGATAGTCTGAGGGATAGTCTGAGGTGGAGGGGATAGTCTGAGGTGGAGGGGATAGTCTGAGGTGGAGGGATAGTCTGAGGTGGAGGGGATAGTCTGAGGTGGAGGGGATAGTCTGAGGTGGAGGGATAGTCTGAGGTGGAGGGGATAGTCTGAGGTGGAGGGGATCGTCTGAGGTGGAGGGGATAGTCTGAGGTGGAGGGGATAGTCTGAGGTGGAGGGGATAGTCTGAGGTGGAGGGGATAGTCTGAGGTGGAGGGGATAGTCTGAGGTGGAGGGGATAGTCTGAGGTGGAGGGGATAGTCTGAGGTGGAGGGGATAGTCTGAGGTGGAGGGGATAGTCTGAGGTGGAGGGGATAGTCTGAGGTGGAGGGGATAGTCTGAGGTGGAGGGGATAGTCTGAGGTGGAGGGGATAGTCTGAGGTGGAGGGGATAGTCTGAGGTGGAGGGGATAGTCTGAGGTGGAGGGGATAGTCTGAGGTGGAGGGGATAGTCTGAGGTGGAGGGGATAGTCTGAGGTGGAGGGGATAGTCTGAGGTGGAGGGGATAGTCTGAGGTGGAGGGGATAGTCTGAGGTGGAGGGGATAGTCTGAGGTGGAGGGGATAGTCTGAGGTGGAGGGGATAGTCTGAGGGATAGTCTGAAGTGGAGGGGATAGTCTGAGGTGGAGGGGATAGTCTGAGGTGGAGGGGATAGTCTGAGGTGGAGGGGATAGTCTGAGGTGGAGGGGATAGTCTGAGGTGGAGGGGATAGTCTGAGGTGGAGGGGATAGTCTGAGGTGGAGGGGATAGTCTGAGGTGGAGGGGATAGTCTGAGGTGGAGGGGATAGTCTGAGGTGGAGGGGATAGTCTGAGGTGGAGGGGATAGTCTGAGGGATAGTCGAGGTGGAGGGGATAGTCTGAGGGATAGTCTGAGGTGGAGGGGATAGTCTGAGGTGGAGGGGATAGTCTGAGGTGGAGGGGATAGTCTGAGGTGGAGGGGATAGTCTGAGGTGGAGGGGATAGTCTGAGGTGGAGGGGATTGTCTGAGGGATAGTCGAGGTGGATGGGATAGTCTGAGGGATAGTCTGAGGTGGAGGGGATAGTCTGAGGGATATTCGAGGTGGATGGGATAGTCTGAGGTGGAGGGGATAGTCTGATGTGGAGGGGATAGTCTGAGGGATAGTCTGAGGTGGAGGGGATAGTCTGAGGTGGAGGGGATAGTCTGAGGGATAGTCTGAAGTGGAGGGGATAGTCTGAGGGATAGTCTGAGGTGGAGGGGATAGTCTGAGGTGGAGGGGATAGTCTGAGGTGGAGGGGATAGTCTGAGGTGGAGGGGATAGTCTGAGGTGGAGGGGATAGTCTATGGGGTAGTCTGATGGATAGTCTGAGGTGGAGGGGATAGTCTGAGGTGGAGGGGATAGTCTGAGGTGGAGGGGATAGTCTGAGGTGGAGGGGATAGTCTGAGGTGGAGGGGATAGTCTGAGGTGGAGGGGATTGTCTGAGGGATAGTCGAGGTGGATGGGATAGTCTGAGGGATAGTCTGAGGTGGAGGGGATAGTCTGAGGTGGAGGGGATAGTCTGAGGGATAGTCGAGGTGGAGGGGATAGTCTGAGGGATAGTCGAGGTGGATGGGATAGTCTGAGGGATAGTCGAGGTGGATGGGATAGTCTGAGGGATAGTCTGAGGTGGAGGGGATAGTCTGAGGGATAGTCGATGTGGATGGGATAGTCTGAGGTGGATGGGATAGTCTGAGGTGGAGGGGATAGTCTGAGGGATAGTCGAGGTGGATGGGTTAGTCGAGGTGGATGGGATAGTCGAGGTGGATGGGATAGTCGAGGTGGATGGGATAGTCGAGGTGGAGGGGATAGTCTGAGGGATAGTCGAGGTGGATGGGATAGTCTGAGGTGGAGGGGATAGTCGAGGACAAAGGGGACAGAAAATTCGAGCCAGGCCATTCAGGGGGGATGTCTTCACACAAAGGGTAGTGGAAACCTGGAACACACCCCCTAGGTCATTGAGTTATTTTTTCCAAGGATATGGAGTGAAGATGAGTAAATTATCCTGAGGAACAGATCAACTCTGATCTAACTGAATGGCAGAACAGGCTCAAGAGGCTGAATGGCCACCTCCTGTTCCTGTGTAACAGGCTTGAGAGGAGCTGAATAGCCTCTTCCTGTTCCTGTGTAACAGGCTTGAGAGGGCCGAACAGCCTCCTCCCATTCCTGTGTAACAGGCTTGAGGGGGCTGAATGGCCTCCTCCTGAACATTTTTGCATTTGTCTACATGCTGGAGACTTCAGCTTTCTTCTTGGAATTCTTCCTAATGTTGGTTCAGGGACCTTTCCTCATTCCATACTGATTTCTAGAATTTACATGCTCCTTCAATGCTCATGAGGTTAATATTCCAGCAGCACAAGGTGAGCTCTGCAGACCTGGCAGCCCTTGGGATTGTTCTGTGCTGACTTAGCTCATCACAACCAAGACATAAGGTAGGGAGGGAGACAGTTAACCTCAGCGCTCTTTGTCATAGAGCAAGAGGGGGAGGTGGCGGGGGCTGAGTCGGTCATGTTTCCTGTGCGCTGACTGGTGATCCCCTGCCGGAAATTGTGTACGTTCGGACGTTGGGTGGAGATGGTACGGGACCTGACTTTGATGCCTCCTGCAGTCGAGCAGCCTGCTGGCACCATGTGCATGGAGAAAATGGGGCGCTTGTGGTGAGTTACCAGGTTGCGGTGAACACCTTTCCAAGCGCATCTCAATGAGAGTCAGCCCCATGGCCTGTTTGAGCCCAGGAGAGTTTGTGCGACCCAGGAATCTGAGGAAAGGTGGGGGGTGTGTTTACAGGAGAAGTACCAGAATGCTCTTTTCTCACTGTCCCCTTCTCTTCATTGCAGTGGGTCGACCTCCAGGCGACTTCAGAAAATTGAAAGCAGGTCTGGAGCAAACCTCTCTCTTACTGCCTTATTGTGTTGGGGTGTGAGGGGAGCGGCCGCGGTGGGAGATGGGGGAGCTGGCCAGCTACCTGGGAGTGTAACCCAGCTGGCCGAGAGTCTGCTGCTGCCTTTCAGCTCAACTGGTCAGGAGTGGGCAGGCCCTGGATGGAGTTTGATAGGTTCCAAGTACCTGCCAGCCTGCAGAATTACTTTAGCTAGAGTCTGGCCTGTGTAAGTATCCCACTCTGACCTGAGGGGACCCCAGAAGACCCTGTGGCTGCCAATGTAAAGTATTGAAAGAATCTAACAGTGCAGATTGGAAGGACATGTTCGGGGTCTCCCTCCCCTTGTCCACTGGGCTGTGCAAGGGAGTGGGTCAGCTTGCTCCAAGTGATGTTCCCCTGTCCGCCTGAGAGAACGAGCCTCCCAGGCACTCTTCTGGCCAAATCTGAAGCTGTGTTCACGTCCCCGAGAATCCATCTCACCCCCACAGAGAGGCAACGACCAGTTCATTCAGGGCAGGACAGACACCAGATTGATACCTCACTCCCCCCACAACCCCCTTTCCTATTTAGTGATGTTACAGTGTTAATGCAGACAGGAGACAGTGAGCTGTGACCAAATTAATGCTGGTTCCTGGAGCGTTCTGATTTTTTTGTTTGTTTCTGATTTGAACTCACAGCAAAGAAAGGACCCGATGGTTTGGCTTTGCCCAACAATTACTGTGATTTTTGCCTGGGTGATTCAAGACTAAACAAGAAGACAGGACAGTCGGAGGAGCTGGTGTCGTGCTCTGACTGTGGCCGTTCAGGTACCCTAACTTGACCATGTGACATCGTACACAGAATTACAGGGAGGGCACCGCAAATTATCAGGCTGTACAGCCTGTCTGCCTGTGTTTCTGCCCCATACGAGCCTCCTCCCACCCCCTCTCCATCTCCCCCCCATCACCATATCCTTCTACTCCTTTCTCCCTCATGTGTTTATCCAGCTTCCCCCTTAAATGTATCGATACTATTCCCCTCGACCACTCGCTGTGGGAGCGAGTCCCACATTCTCCCCACTCTCTGGGTGAAGGAGTTTCTCCTGAATTCCCCATCGGATTTATTAGTGACTGTCTTAAATCGATGGGCCCCTAGTTCTGGTCTCCCCCCCGCCACCCCCACAAGGGGAAACATCGTTTCTATGTCGACCCTATCGAAACCCCCTCCATCATTTTAAAGAGCTCGATCAGGTCACTCCCCTCGGCCTTCTCATTTCTAGAGAAAAGAGCCCCGGCCTGTTCAATCTTTCCTGATCCTTCTAACCTCTCAGTTTCTGGGATCATCCTTGTCAATCTTTCTTACACCTCCCCCACAATGTGTGTAGCCACTTTGGGCTAACCTGAAGACCAGGGACTGTCAGTAACACCAAGTATGAACAAAACTCTGGAAAAACTCAGCAGGTCTGGCAGCATCGGCGGAGAAGAAAAGTGTTGACGTTTCGAGTCCTCATGACCCTTCGACAGAACTGAAGTTCTGTCGAAGGATCACGAGGACTCGAAATGTCAACACTTTTCTTCTCCGCCGATGCTGCCAGACCTGCTGAGTTTTTCCAGGTAATTCTGTTTTTGTTTTGGATTTCCAGCATCCGCAGTTTTTTTTTTGTTTTTATGAACAAAACTCTGTTTGGTTTAACTCATTTGAAGAGCCAGCATGTAAACGATGGGCCGAATGTGCTATGTGTGATTGTACGAGCAGGTGTTTGGAATTGAGAAGCAGTGTGATAAGTGAGTGGATCTGTTTCCAGGACACCCTTCATGCCTCCAGTTCACACCAGTGATGATGGCTGCAGTGAAGACTTACCGGTGGCAGTGTATCGAGTGTAAATGCTGCAACTTGTGCGGCACCTCAGAGAATGATGTAAGTACGGGGAGCAGGTGGAGGGGCACAAAATGTCACAAGCCCACGCTCCTCTAAACTTGTAACAGAGGAAACCACAAGTGAGGATTAACTTCCTCTAAATCGCCCTTAACGGTTCAGAACAGCTTCACTTCTATCTGCTAAGTGCTAATAATACTTGCTGTTGCACAGTGTCAGCCGTGGTATGGTAGGTAGCTCCCTCACCTCGGAGTCGGACACTTGTGGATTTGAACCCCCATCCTGGAACACACAGTACCAGGCTGACACTCCCAGTGTAGTACTGAGGGAGTGCCGCACTGTCGGAGGGTCAGTACTGAGGGAATGTCGCACTGTCAGAGGGTCAGTACTGAGGGAATGCCGCACTGTCAGAGGGTCAGTACTGAGGGAATGTCGCACTGTCAGAGGGTCAGTACTGAGGGAGTGCAGCACTGTCGGAGGGCCAGTACTGAGGGAGTGTCGCACTGTCGGAGGTTCAGTACTGAGGGAGTGCTGCACTGTCAGAGGGTCAGTACTGAGGGAATGTCGCATTGTCAGAGGGCCAGTACTGAGGGAGTGTTGCACTGTCAGAGAGTCAGTACTGAGGGAGTGTCGCACTGTCGGAGGGTCAGTACTGAGGGAATGTCGCATTGTCAGAGGGCCAGTACTGAGGGAGTGTCGCACTGTCAGAGAGTCAGTACTGAGGGAATGCCGCACTGTCGGAGGGTCAGTACTGAGGGAATGTCGCATTGTCAGAGGGCCAGTACTGAGGGAGCGTCGCGCTGTCGGAGGGTCAGTACTGAGGGAATGTCGCACTGTCGGAGGGCAAGTACTGAGGGAGTGTCGCATTGTCAGAGGGTCAGTACTGAAGGAATGCCGCACTGTCGGAGGGTCAGTACTGAGGGAGTGTTGCACTGTCAGAGGGTCAGTGCTGAGGGAGCGCCACACTGTCGGAGGGTCAGTACAGAGGGAGCGCCGCACCATCGGAGGGTCAGTACTGAGGAAGTGCTGCACTGTCCGAGGGTCAGTACTGAGGGAGTGCCGCACTGCCAGTGGTGCCGTCTTTCAGAATGAGGCAATAAACCAAGGCTCCGTGTGCCCTCTCGGGTGGGGGTATAAGATCCCACGGCCACTATTGGAAGAAGAGCAGGGGGGAGTTCTCCCCGGTTTCCTGGGGCTGATATTTATCCCTCAACCAACATCACTAAAAACAGATGATCTGGGTCATTGTCACTTTGCTGTTAATGGGATCTTGCTGTGCACAAATTGGCTGCTGTGTTTCCTACATTACAACAGTGACTACACTTCAAAAAGTCCTTCATTGGCTGTGAAGCTCTTTGGGACGTCCTGAGGTGGTGAAAGCTGATGTTTCGCTGGTCAGAAGTGGCGATGGTCAGTGTTATCGCAGCTGATGGTGCGATGCTCTTGGTTTCTCTAGGACCAGCTCTTATTCTGTGATGACTGTGACCGTGGCTACCACATGTACTGCCTTACCCCACCAATGTCGGAGCCCCCTGAAGGTGAGTGGCCTCTTTATTTATTCCATAAGTGGTAAACAATCTTCACCCTTCGCTGGCTGGTCTTTGCCAGTGGCTGGGAGGGGGCGCGGAGAGAGTGAGACAGGCTGTAAGTAGCCCTTCTGCACTCTGATTGGTCAGGCCCACCCTTTCGCTGCCCCCCCCAGCTGTACTGCCCCCCTTGTGTGGGCCCTGGTACTTCACCCATTGATCATTCCTCATATGGGACTGAGGGATCGTTTGGGCTGGTGGTCTCTGGTAGGCATTGCCAGCGCACCTGATCGTGCTCTGGCCTTCCTCCGTTTGCCCTTTCCCCTGTCATGGTTTCCTTTCTACACCCCCAATTGAACCTGGTGCCTGGCCAGCTCCCTGGGCCCAGTAATACATTGACAGAGTGCATACGGGCACTGCCCAGGTTTGTTGTGAACCTGGGGTTCGGGTCAGTTTGGCTCCTGTGATACTCTCGTCCACAGAGGGTTTGACTGTCACACTTTCAATATACAGGAGACCAGTATCCACCCAGGGCCTGGGTAGGGGGGTGGGGGGTGGGGGCTGCAAACTGTGAATAATACCCAGTCATCCAAGAAAGGAGAGAGAATTACCTTGAAATGACCTTGTCATCTTTCAGTCACTGTACTCACCCACTTGTTTCCCCTCTCCCTTCCCTTTCTTTTACAGGAAGCTGGAGCTGTCGTCTGTGCCTGGATACTCTGAAGGAAAAGGCCTCAATTTACCAAAACCCCAACCCTCCTCCCTCCTAATGCACCCGTTTGGAAGTGTAGGGGCTCTGGCGGGGGCAGGGTATAAGGAGGGCATCAAGTGGCATTACAAGTGTTGTTAGTCAGTAAAAGTCAGCAGCAGTGAGTAGCACTGTCTGCCACTCTCAGACAGTCACCTGTAGAGGCTTGTGGCTGTGTGTGTGTGTGTGTCTGTGTGTGTGTTCCTGTGTGTGTGTAGGGGGTGCTGAGTGTGTGTTGCTGTGTGTGTGTGTAGGGGGTGCTGTGTGTGTGTGTTCCTGTGTGTGTGTAGGGGGTGCTGTGTGTATGTGGGGCTGTGGAGGTGATGCATGTGGCTGTGTGTGGTGGGGGGGGTTTGGGTCTGGCTCTGGCTCTGGGTGTAGGTCTGACTTTGTGTGTGTGTGTGTGTTTGGAGGATTTCTGGCTGTGTGTGGGGGTGGTTCTGGGCTGTGTGGGGGAGTTCTGGCTATGGTGTGTGTGAAGGGGGGGTGCTGGGGTGGTTCTGGCAGTGTATGTGTATTTGGGCAAGGTTCTGTGTATGTGTGTGTGTGTGGTGGGGGTGGCGCGGGGGTGGTTTGTGTGTGTGGGGGGGGATGGTTCTGGCTGTGTGTGCGGGGTGGTTTGTGGTGAGGTTCTGGCTGTGTGTGTTTGGGGCTCTGTGTGTGTGTGTGTGTTGAAGAGACATGATGTGGCAGTTGCCTGTTTGGGGGTGTATTACATGCATCTTCCTTGTACCCTGTGAGAACACTACAATTTTAACAGACAGCCTAAGAGGTGCCGAGCGTGATAATCTAGTCTGGTCAGGTCAGTGAGGGCACGACGTGAGAATCTCTTCATCTCCATGGTTCCCCACTCCATGCTGAATGACACACAACCTCTTTGACTCTCAGTTGAATGCAGAGGAAGCACGAATGCAGTGCCTGCAAATTTATTTTGTTATTTTTCCACCCCCTCCCAATCCCTTTAAGGAGTGAACATGTATCTGCCCCTTGCCCTCACTGCCAGTCAAAGATTGGCACCGGCTGATGGTTTGAGTTGGACAGAGTAGAAACTCTCCCCTCGGTGGCACCAGAAGGGAGATGGTGGTTTTAGAAATCACTCCTACCACAGGTTCACAGCTCCAGGGGTTTTATTTGGGGGTGTCGCGTGGGGGTGAATGGGAAGACGACGTGTGTCTGCTTTCCCCTTCCACAGCCTGAAACCTTGGGAGCGGGAGCGGTCCCAATCTCTCCTCGCATCCGGCATCGGATATCGAGCTGGGAGTCCTGTATGGGGAAGGTGTGTGGGGAGGAGAATAGCTTCAGTCCCTCGGATTCCCCCCACCATCATTCTCCTCTCGCCTGAGGGACAACAGCAAAGTTTGAAGAGGACTCGATCGCTTGGTTTAAGCCGGTTTAAATGGGTTCCCCCACCCCCTCCCTCACCGTTACACAGCCAAAGGTGATGGGTGGCTTGGGAGGTCTAGGGTTCTCCTCAAACCTGTGGGACGCTTTTAATATTCTTCATTGTTTGGTAAGAGGCATTGGGAGTTTTTGATGGAGGGGGATGCTGGGGCTGGGGTTCTCTGGTGATTTAAAGGGACCAAGCATCATATCCCTGAAAGTGGAACACATCAGATCCGAGCTGTATCTAAGAGTGGAATGTGTTTCCTTTCACTGTACCATTTCGCATCGTTTAGGAATTTAACATCACTTATGGGAACAGACAGAGGCCATTCAGCACTTTGAGCCTGTCTAACCGTTCATATAGCTCATGTCTAATCTGTACCTTAACTCCATCTACCCACCTCGGTTCCATAACCCTTAATCCCCTCACCCAACAAAAGTCCATCAATCTCAGTTTTGACATTTCCAATTGAGCCCCAGACTGGACAGCTTTTCTTTGGGAGGAGGGGGAGAGTTCCAGATTTCCACTCCTCTTTGCGTGTAGCAGTGCTTCCTGACATCGCCCCGAACAGCCGGGCTCAGGAGTTTTTTTTAATAAGCGCTCAGATTTGACTCCACCTCCCCCACTGCCCCTGTGACCCCCCCCACCTCAGGCATTTGTAGCCGAGTCCCAGAGCTGTTACCCCATCAAGATCCTTGCTCCATGCCAGCTGGACATCACCACTTGTTAACACCCTTCAGTTATGTACCCGGTGAGAGTCAGCGCCTTTAGCAGAGAAGGAGGGGAAAGGTACCCTCCTAATGTTAGTGTGAATGTGCCGCAGTCCTCTGGGGGGGTAACCCATTGTAAACAGTCACTCACCCTGACACCTACGCCCTGTAAGAGAAGTTCCTCAGCTGCAGGGTCTTTGTGTTCTGCTGAGGCCCTGTGTACAAGGTGGGTGGTTAGCGCCTGTGTCTGCCTCTCCGCCTGTCCTACTGTGGGGGTGAGCAGGCTCAGGGTCAGAGGTCAGCCCCTCTGGCAATGGGAGCCTCTTGCTGGCAAAGAGCCTGGATCTCGTTGCTCAGTGCACTGCCCAGCAATCCACCCTGGACTTCCATCCCTCACCCCACCTGCCCCTCACCTGGTTGGCCCTGTCCATCCCCATGTGCAACCCTTACCCGCCCTCGTGTCTTTGACACGAACAGATGGAGTGACTAGGCTACCCCCTGATCCCAGTGCTAACCTGCGTTTAATCCCCCTGACCAAAGTGAGTGCAGGGAACAAGCTGGGTGACACGACAAGCCTGTGGTTTAAACCCACTGATCCCTCCCATCACTAGTCACAGAGATGGGCTGAGAGAGCTGGAGGCACCTGCACTCCCTTGGGAAACACACTCTAGTTGGTACTTCTCTCACTGGCCAGGCCACTCACTCTGCTCCATTGATCCCTTGCTACCTCAGTTAACACCCTGCTCGATTTTTGTTTGAAATGTTTTTATCTGCGTCTGTGCAGAATAAGGATTTACAGCCTCCAGAACCTTCGGAGAAGCAGGTCTCAGGTCCTCTTGATATGAGAGGGGTCCCTGTTGCCTGGGGAAGCCTGGTTTAAAACCAGTGCGTTCCAGGCTAGTGACGGTGTGTAGGAGAATTACTGATGCCGCCTTGCGAAAGAGAGATGCAAGCTCTGTCCTGAATATTCACCATCAGTCACTGTCCCTTAGCTCCCCATCTTTCCCTTCCCCTCCACCCTACTCCTGTCTTATCCCCCCTCTCCTGAGACCTCTCTACAGGTCAGTCGTTCTTTGAGAAGGCCCTGTGTGTATGCCTTTCAGTCTGAGCTCTTTTTCCCTCTGTTGTTTTAGTGCTCTGGATCAACTGTTCACACACATACTTCATGTTGTGTCTCCAGACAGCATCATCTGACCTCCCCTCCTGTAAAAAGCCCAGCTTTCCATCTGACATGCTTTGTCTGATGGGTGGGTAGCTGCTCCTAATGGCTGTCTGCCTGCCTAGCAAGGGATCAATGGAGCAGAGTGAGTGGCCTGGCCAGTGAGAGAAGTACCAACTAGAGTGTGTTTCCCAAGGGAGTGCAGGTGCCTCCAGCTCTCTCAGCCCATCTCTGTGACTAGTGATGGGAGGGATCAGTGGGTTTAAACCACAGGCTTGTCGTGTCACCCAGCTTGTTCCCTGCACTCACTTTGGTCAGGGGGATTAAACGCAGGTTAGCACTGGGATCAGGGGGTAGCCTGGTCACTCCATCTGTTCAGGCCACTAAAGCAACACTGTAATACCTGCCTTAGGTTTCCAGACATTGCTGACTGTCCTTGTGATAACCATGGAGCAAATCCTGCATCCGGAGTTCCTTACCCTCATTTATTACACTCTGAGATGTTTGAGAGAGAGGGAGCGGAGCAGACGATGATGTTTAAAGTGGATTGATATCGTTTATGTTTACATTGATATACCCGGAACTGGGTGCATTAAGGGTTAGAGGACCACAGCAGCCTGCCAGCCTTTACTAACTTACCCATTGCCAGCTTCATAGGTAAATGTGCAACTGAAGACTGCCACCTATCCCCCTATCCATATCCCCATCCCCCTGTCCCCACCCCCCCATCCCCATCCCTATTAAACACAATTATTACAAGAACATTGCAATTCAATGTGGTTTAACCCAAAAGAGTCACGGCCAACATGACAGAAATGACTGCATGGATTTAATTTTTACAACATGAGTGAAAGAAGCTGCTGAGCATTAAATTTGAGGTGGCCCCTTCTCCATGTCTCCCCTTTTACCCCACTTGCTGCCTTTCCCTGCCCCCTCTGTCTACCCCCTTTCACCTCCCTGCTTTTATCCCCTTTCATCTCCATCTTCCCCCCCTTTCTCCTCCCCGCCTTCCCCCCCTCCACTTTTCACCACCCTGTCTTTTCTTTTCCCTGTTTCCCCCCTTGTCCCCTCTCCAGTCTGCCCCTTGTCCCCTCTCCGGTCTCCCCCTTGTCCCCTCTCCAGTCTGCCCCTTGTCCCCTCTCCGGTCTCCCCCTTGTCCCCTCTCCGGTCTCCCCCTTGTCCCCTCCCCGGTCTCCCCCCTTGCCCCAATAAACCCAGATCTGTGCCACTCATGTTGTTCTGACTGCGGTTGGTAAGTGTTGAACTTGTGTGTATGTGACAGAGAAAGACTGGTAAGTGTTGAATGTGTGTGTGTGTAAGAGACTGTGTGAATGTGTGTTGTGTGTGTGTAAGAGACTGGTATGTGTTGTGTGTGTGTAAGAGACTGGTATGTGTTGTGTGTGTGTAAGAGACTGGTATGTGTTGTGTGTGTGTAAGAGACTGGTATGTGTGTTGTGTGTAAGAGACTGGTATGTGTGTTGTGTGTGTAAGAGACTGGTATGTGTTGTGTGTGTGTAAGAGACTGGTATGTGTTGTGTGTGTGTAAGAGACTGGTATGTGTTGTGTGTGTGTAAGAGACTGGTATGTGTTGTGTGTGTGTAAGAGACTGGTATGTGTTGTGTGTGTGTAAGAGACTGGTATGTGTTGTGTGTGTGTAAGAGACTGGTATGTGTTGTGTGTATAAGAGACTGGTATGTGTTGTGTGTATAAGAGACTGGTATGTGTTGTGTGTATAAGAGACTGGTATGTGTTTGTATAAGAGACTGGTATGTGTTGTGTGTATAAGAGACTGGTATGTGTTGTGTGTATAAGAGACTGGTATGTGTTGTGTGTATAAGAGACTGGTATGTGTTGTGTGTATAAGAGACTGGTATGTGTTGTGTGTATAAGAGACTGGTATGTGTTGTGTGTATAAGAGACTGGTATGTGTTGTGTGTATAAGAGACTGGTATGTGTGTGTGTAAGAGACTGGTATGTGTGTGTGTAAGAGACTGGTATGTGTGTGTGTAAGAGACTGGTATGTGTTGTGTGTGTAAGAGACTTGTGTGTGTGTGTGTGTGTGTAAGAGACTGGTATGTGTTGAATGTGTGTGTGTGTGTGTGTGTGTGTGTGTAAGAGACTGGTATGTGTGTGTGTAAGAGACTGGTATGTGTTGAATGTGTGTGTGTAAGAGACTGGTATGTGTTGAATGTGTTTGTGTAAGAGACTGGTATGTGTTGAATGTGTGTGTGTGTGTAAGAGACTGGTATGTGCTGAATGTGTGTGTGGAAGAGACTGGTATGTGTTGAATGTGTTTGTGTAAGAGACTGGTATGTGTTGAATGTGTGTGTGTGTGTGTGTAAGAGACTGGTATGTGCTGAATGTGTGTGTGTAAGAGACTGGTATGTGTTGAATGTGTTTGTGTAAGAGACTGGTATGTGTTGAATGTGTGTGTGTGTGTGTAAGAGACTGGTATGTGTTGTGTGTGTGTGTGTGCAAGACTGTGTGAATTTTGCGCTCGTTAAAGTGAGGGATGTCTGTCCCAGGGATGGTAACACTTTCCATATCAGATGATCAGTGACAGAATTGAGCGTTCCCAGGACAGTTGTAGCTCGAGCTCCTTCATCCCTGCCACCAATGTGCCTGGACCGATTGCTGTTTCTTCCCCCGCTGTTAGATTTGCCTGCTCTGAACTAGGGCAGTTTTGTTCTGGGCCTAAAACCCTTGGGGGTGGGGGTGGGTGGGAGGGGTGGGGGTGTAGGACTGAGTTTCTCCAAACTTCCGACCAGAGGCAACCTCACCTCCAGCAGACAGGGCCGGACTCGGAGCTTGTGATCTCTGTAACCTGCCTCTCGGCAAGTGCCTCAACTCCATTTGGTGCAACTCCCTCCCCTTTCACTTCTTCCTGCTCCTCATCCTCCCCCCACCCCCCACTCCCTGGAAAAGGCATCTGACATCGAGCTCCCCCAACTTGTGTTGGAGAGACCAGGGTGGGGGAGACCAGACTGAGATCTCTGACAACACCCGTCCAATCCCTTTGTATAGAGAGACTGAAATCATTCGGACAAGCGCGCAAGGTGTTTGCACAAGGGGTTTTAGTGAATTTAAAAGTGAGATTCCCCGAGAATACAGGCTGTCCTGTCGTCTGGGGAGTGAGGTCTTATTTTTTATATAATAGATATATATACACACTTTAGTAACATACTGTAGTGAAAAGCAGCAACTAATAAGGAATCCTTCTGATGAACCTTACTAATTTTAAAAATGAATTGTGTGCTTTATTCAAAGGTATTTTTTTGTCCCTCACATTTAGTGTGATAAGTATTTTTCCAATGTTGTATGACACAGGCCCTTTAATCTTTTTCCAGTGTCGTTTTTTTGATAGTTATTTGTTTTTTTTCTCTCTCTCTGGGTGGGGGTTTCCACAAGGTACTGAAATTTTGTTTCTTTTCAATGTTAATAAAGGTTTGCACAAAAATATCCCGTCTTGCCTCTTGACTTGGGAGCTTGCCAATCTCTATCCTTCATCCCTCACCCCTTCCTCCTCTCTCTCTTGCCTACCTCCTTCCTCCTCTCTCTCTCTCCCCATCTCCTTCCTCCCCTCCCTCACCCCTTCCTCCTCTCCCCTTTCCCCCATCCCTCACCCCTTCCTCCTCTTCCTTACCCCCTTCGTCCTCTCTCTCCCCTTCCTCCCATCCGATAACGCCCTCCTCACCCCTCTCGCCTCTCCCACCCTCACCTCCCCATCCCTCCCACCCACCTCACCCATTCCTCTTACACCTGTTCTTTTTCCCTCCCGTCTGCTCCCCCGTACCCCCTAAACCCTCCCTCCCCTTCTGTCCCCCTATACATTCCCTTCCTCCCTTCTGCCCCCCATATTCTTCCTCTCTTCTGTCCCCCAATACTCTCCCACCCCTTCTGTCCCCCAATACTCTCCCACCCCTTCTCTCCCCAATACTCTCCCACCCCTTCTCTCCCCAATACTCTCCCACCCCTTCTCTCTCCAATACTCTCCCACCCCTTCTCTCCCCAATACTCTCCCACCCCTTCTCTCCCCAATACTCTCCCACCCCTTCTCTCCCCAATACTCTCCCACCCCTTCTCTCCCCAATACTCTCCCACCCCTTCTCTCCCCAATACTCTCCCACCCCTTCTCTCTCCAATACTCTCCCACCCCTTCTCTCCCCCAATACTCTCCCACCCCTTCTCTCTCCAATACTCTCCCACCCCTTCTCTCCCCCAATACTCTCCCACCCCTTCTGTCCCCCAATACTCTCCCACCCCTTCTCTCCCCAATACTCTCCCACCCCTTCTCTCCCCAATACTCTCCCACCCCTTCTCTCCCCAATACTCTCCCACCCCTTCTCTCTCCAATACTCTCCCACCCCTTCTCTCCCCCAATACTCTCCCACCCCTTCTCTCCCCAATACTCTCCCACCCCTTCTCTCCCCAATACTCTCCCACCCCTTCTGTCCCCCAATACTCTCCCACCCCTTCTCTCCCCAATACTCTCCCACCCCTTCTGTCCCCCAATACTCTCCCACCCCTTCTGTCCCCCAATACTCTCCCACCCCTTCTGTCCCCCAATACTCTCCCACCCCTTCTGTCCCCCAATACTCTCCCACCCCTTCTCTCCCCCAATACTCTCCCACCCCTTCTCTCCCCCAATACTCTCCCACCCCTTCTCTCCCCCAATACTCTCCCACCCCTTCTCTCCCCCAAAACCCTCCCATCCTCCTGCTCCCCCTGAACCCTCCCTCCACTTCTGCTTCCCCTATACCCTCCCTCCCTTCCGCTCCCCCTACACCCTCCCTCCCTTCCGCACCCCCTACACCAACCCTCCCTCCCTTCCGCTCCCCCTACACCCACTCTCCCTCCCTCCCGCTCCCCCTACATCCACCCTCCTCGCTTCCGCTCACCCTACATCCACCCTCTTCGCTTCCGCTCCCCCTATATCCTCCCATGCCGCTCCCTCCCTCCTCGCCTGCCCTCCTCCCTCCCTCCTCTCTCCCCTGCCTCCTCTCTCTCCCCGTCCCCTCCCCCTCCCTCCTCTCTCTCCCCCTCCCTCCTCTCTCTCCCTCTCCCTCCCCTCTCTCTCCTGCTCCCTCCTCCTCCCTCCATCCCCTCCCTCCCCCTCCCTCCGTCCCCTCCCTCCCCCTCCCGCCGTCCCCTCTCTCCCCCTCCCGCCGTCCCCTCTCTCCCCCTCCCGCCGTCCCCTCTCTCCCCCTCCCGCCGTCCCCTCTCTCCCCCTCCCGCCGTCCCCTCTCTCCCCCTCCCGCCGTCCCCTCTCTCCCCCTCCCGCCGTCCCCTCTCTCCCCCCTCCCGCCGTCCCCTCTCTCCCCCTCCCGCCGTCCCCTCTCTCCCCCTCCCGCCGTCCCCTCTCTCCCCCTCCCGCCGTCCCCTCTCTCCCCCTCCCGCCGTCCCCTCTCTCCCCTTCCCTCCGTCCCCTCTCTTCCCATCCCCCCTCTCTCTCTTCTCCTCCTTACCCCCTGCTTCCTCACTCTTACCCCTCTGCCCCCTCTTTCTCTCTCCCTCCCTCCCACTCTCCAACCCACCCTCTCTCCTTCCTTTCTCTGGACAATCTGCCTCCTTCCTCTCTCCTTCTGTCACTCCCTTTTCTCTCCATCCCTCCCCCTCTTCTTCCCTGCCTCCTCTCCCTCGGTCCCTCCCCTTCCTCTCTCTATGCCCCGTTCCTCACTCCCTCTCTCTTTCCTCTCCCTATCCCCTCTTCCTCCCTCCTCTCTCCTTCCCCCCACCCCTCTCCATCTCCTTTCCTCCCCTCCCCCCCCTCTTTTCTTCCCCTCCCCCCTCTCCTCTCTTCCCCTTTCATCTCTCCTTTCTCCTTTCCTCTCTCCTACCTTCCCTCTCTCCATCCTCCCTCCCTCCTCTCTACCTTCTCCCTCCTCTGTCTACCCCCTCCCTATCTCTCCTTCCCACACTCTCACCTTCCCTCTCTCTCCATCCCTCCCTGTTTCTCTGCCACTCTCGCTCCCTCCCTCTTTCTCTCTACCTCCCCTCTCTCTATCCCTTCGTTCCTCTCTATCCCACTCCCTCATCACTCTCACTCTCTGCCTCCCTCCCTTTCTCTCTCTCCCTCCCCCTTCTCCCTCCCTCCTCTGTCTATTTCCCTCCTTTCTCTACTTCCCTCCCTCTCCACCCTCTGTCTCCCCCATACACTTCTCCCTCCCCCCCGACTTCTCTATGTCCCCCTCCCTCCACTCTCTTTCTCCACCCTCCCTCCTCCTTCCTCTCTCCTCGCCCTCTCCCTCTACTGCCTTTCTCACTCCTTTCTACCCTCCTTCACCTCTTCCTCTCTCTCCCCCCTTCTCTTTTCTCTACCCCCACTCTCTCCCCCCACCCCACCCCACCTCCCACTCTCGCCCCTTCCTTTCCTCTCCCTTATCCGTTACTTTTCACCAGTCTCTTCCCCCATGGGTGTGGGACCTCTTCCTCGCTGGATAAACTCCACCCTTTTCTGGTCAGCCAGGCTATTGTGTTTCTGAATTCGGCAATGGAAAGTGGGGCTCGGAATTTCCAGAGAAGTGGGGAAAGCCAGAGTCTGTGGGACTGAACCCCGAGAGACAGGGGAACCAGAGTCTGTGGGACTGAACCCCGAGAGACAGGGGAACCAGAGTCTGTGGGACTGAACCCCGAGAGACGGGAACCAGAGTCTGTGGGACTGAACCCCGAGAGACAGGGGAACCAGAGTCTGTGGG
This sequence comes from Carcharodon carcharias, assembly GCF_017639515.1. Taxonomy (NCBI): domain Eukaryota; kingdom Metazoa; phylum Chordata; class Chondrichthyes; order Lamniformes; family Lamnidae; genus Carcharodon; species Carcharodon carcharias. The sequence goes on from NW_024470767.1 coordinate 1,345,407, forward strand.
TCTGAACCCTGAGAGACAGGGGAACCAGAGTCTGTGGGTCTGAACCCCGAGAGACAGGGGGACCAGAGTCTGTTTGAACCCCGAGAGACAGGGGAACCCGAGTCTGAGTGTGACTCAATACTTTCAACTCGGGATCAGGGCTGTTGAATCTGAAGGTATTAATATCATTTATTTTCCTATTTGAGATGTTTTATTGAGCTGTGTTAGAACATTTGGTTGAAAATAAGAATCCCTTATCTTCAACTCATCCCGTTTTCCAGTTCACAAAAGGCAGGGCTATTGCGTATTAGTGGAGGTCAAATAAAATGGAGTCCTGGTAAATAACATGTTTTTAATTTGTGTTATGTGGTCATCATTGCCTAGGTCAGCATTTATTGCCCGTCCCTAATTGCCCCTTGAGAAGGTGGTGGTGAGCTGTCGTCTTGAACGGCTGCAGTCCATGTGGTGTAGGTACACCCACAGCGCTGTTAGGGAGGGAGTCCCAGGATTTTGACCCAGCGACAGTGAAGGAACGGCCGATATATTTCCAAATCAGGATGGTGAGTAACTTGGAGGGGAACTTCCTGGTGGTGGGTGTTCCCCATGTGTCTGCTGCCTTTGTCCTTTTAGATGGTAGAGGTCGTGGGTTTGAAAGGTGCTGATGGAGGAGCCTTAAATGATCTTCCTGTGTGTAAATTGGCCGCTGCGTTTCCTACATTACAATAACGACTATACTGGGAAAAAAAAAGGGTCCTTCATTGTGTGTGAAACACTTTGGGGCATCCTGAGGTGGTGACAGGAGCTGGAGAAATTGGAGCCCTTTATGAAACCAAACTGGTAATGGTCGGAAGACAAATAGGAAAGCTCCGGGAACAAAGGGCAGCATTAAATAAGGTCAAAATGCAGAAAAAGTGAATGCATGTAGCATTCGCAGCAAGTTAGGTGAATTGACTGCACACACACAAACAAACGGATATGACCTAGTTACCATTATGGTGATATGTCTGCAGGGTGACCAAGGCTGGGAACTGAATGTTCAAGGCTATTCGACATTTAGGAAGGATAGGCAAAAAGGAAAAGGACGTGGAGTCATGCTGTTAATAAACGCTGAGACCTGAAGGTTTGTTAAATTAGCTCTTGGGATGGAGGGATTGTCCTGTGGGGAACGATTAAATAGCCTGGGCCTCTATTCTCTGGAGTTTAGAAGAATGAGAGGTGACCTCATTGAAACTTACACAATTCTGACCGGGTTCGACAGGGTGGATGCAGGAAGGGTGTTTCCCCCTGGCTGCGGGGGTCTGGAACCAGGGGACACAGTCTCAGAGAAAGGGGCAGGTCATTTAGGACTGAGATGAGGAGGAATTTCTTCACTCAGAGGGTGGTGAATCTTTGGAATTCTCTACCCCAGCGGCTGCGGAGGATCAGTCACTGAGTATGTTCAAGACTGAGATCGATAGATTTCTCCATATTAAAAACATCGAGGGATACGGGGATAGCGCAGGGAAAATGGTGTTGAAGTAGATGATCAGCCATGACCCAGTGAAATAGTAGAGCTGGCTGGAGGGGCTGAATGGCCTACTCCTGTTTCTTATGTTCTTTCCTTGGTAATGCAGATGGCTTTAGGATGAATTTGAGAGGATTTGGAAAAGTCTTACTCCAGGAACCTCAAAAAGAAAACACAAAGGACAGGCAGGATGTCTAAAACATGAGCAAAAAACACCCCAGCTCCAACTTGTGTCATCGGACTGTGGGATCTTGCTGTGCGCAAATTGGTCACGCCGCTACCTGTCTGACAGTGAGTGCGCTTGAGAAAACCAGTTTGTTTATTATTTGTGAAGTGCCTTGGAATGTCCTTGAACAGGAGGAGGCCATTCAGCCCCTCTAGCCTGTACTGCTGCCATTCAATGCTCGCGATATGATACTGTGTAAAGTGTCGGTTCGTTCTGGGTGGGGACAAGTCGCAGTCTCGTCTCTGAGCACCAGTCTTGAGCACCCCCCCCACCCACCCCCCCACCACCCCCTGCAGGTTAGGTCCTTACAAAATGGGGCCAATGAGCCATGACTGGCACCGAGTCAGGCCCTGCCTCTTGGAGCTAATCTGTGTATCCCCTCTCTTCCCCCCCAACCCCACCCCCGCCTCCCCCACTGCACCCTGAGAGGATTGGGAGATACGCCAAGGATCCATTGGTATTGTAGTCCCAGAATTCCAGACTCGGGGATGGTAAGCCTCCTAGGATGGGGCAGCTTGCCTCGCCGGAGGTTTCAGTGTCCGTTTCCTATTGCCCCAGCGGCACAACAGGAGCATCTTGAAGGTGATACGGAACTCCCTGTTGCACAGGGCGTAGCACATGGGATTAACGGTGCTGTTAATGTAGCAGAGCCAGTATCCTAACTGCCAAAGGCCTTTGGGAACGCAGTCATTGCAAAAGGCCGACACCAGCACCATGATGTTGTACGGAGACCAGGTGACTATAAAAGCCAGCAAAATGGCGGACAGAGTTTTTGCAGCTTTCTTCTCCTTAATGATGATCCTCTTTCTCTGCACCAGGCCACTCTTGGCCTTGTGAATGGAGTGACTGGCCGAAGATTCATCCTTCGATGAGGGGGAAGTGGAAAGCGGTTTCTCGGGCTGTAATAATTGCCTGTGCTCCCTGGATGAGTCCCTGCCTGGCCTGGTCACCAGCCCAGGTTTAGGGAAACTGAGTTGCTCCAGCTCCAGTTCTAGCCCCGACTGACTGTCTCTCGATGCTGCCTTCCTGACGGAGACGGCGGCATCCTTGGCGGGGGTGGGGCTGCTTTTCTGCCTGCTGGGTTTGCTTCCAGCTGCCTGTCTCTGCAGGCAGCAGAGCGATGGCCCTGCCCTCGAGTCTGCCTTACCGCCAGGGTCCAGCGGCTTGGCGTTGTTGGAGCTCGCACGGCTGCTGCCGTCTGGAACCACCTCCAGCTGGAGCTGGGGCTCGCAACCTCTTATGAAGGCGGAGGACTCCCCACCCTCGTTGGAGAGTCGCTGAGGCCCTCCGGAAAGCCAGCGCCTCCCCCAGCTGCCATTGCCGCTCTGGCCGCTGGCGGGATTCTTGGTCCAGCTGTTGCCTGTTCCCTGGAGGGCAGCCAGCTCCTTGGCACGCTGTTTGGTCTCACTGTAGATGCGCCAGTACAGGACGGTCATGATGGTGACGGGCAGGTAGAAGGCAGCAATGGCGGTGCCGAAGGTGATGCCGGGCTCCGAGAGGAATTGGATAGCGCACCTTCCCGGCTTCACTGTCCGCTGGCCCACAACGTACTGCCAGAGCAAGATGGCCGGAGCCCAGAGGAGGACAGAGATGCTCCAGGCCAGAACAATCATGATGACGGCTCTTCTCGGTGTCCGCTTCACCCTGTAGGTCAGTGGGCGAGTGACAGAGAAATAGCGATCAAAGCTGATCACCAGGAGATTCATGACGGACGCGTTGCTGGCAACATAATCCAAGGCCAACCAGATGTCACAGGCTACAGGACCCAATGCCCAGCGGCCCAGGATGATGTAGGTGCTATAAAGGTTCATGGATATTATGCCGATGATCAAGTCTGCGTAGGCCAAGCTCAGGAGAAAATAGTTATTCACCGTCTTCAGCTGCCGGTTGAATTTGAAGGACAGAACCACTAGGATGTTGCCGGTGACAGTCACCAAGGACAGGCTGGCTGTCACCAGGGTGATCACCACAACCTCCCAGACTTTGTGGTCACCCAGTGGATGGTAGCTGGAGTTCCCCAGAGAGAATGCCCACTGCACAGCGACTGCCGAGAGGTTCACGTCCATGGGGTGAGCCGTGCTGACTATTTTCGAGGAAAGCCCTCTGCTGACCCATCCATCTTCCCAATGTCTGAATGCTCATGAACCAGTGCACGAGAGATCACTCTGCACTCGTAGCCTGTAAAAAGGAAATCAATTCCTCATCACTCAAAGCGCTCGGACATCAATTTCTGCACACTGTACCAAAAGCTACCCCAAATATTTCTCTACTCATTTTTTCAGGAAGATTTCCCTCATTGGGGCATGTTTTCATGTAAGAAAGGATCATCCGATAACATCAGAAACTTGATCCACATAATCCAGTTCAGCTCTGCCTGTGACAGTGCTGAAGGAGCGCCGCACTGTCGGAGGGTCAGTGCTGAGGGAGAACCGCACTGTCGGAGGGTCAGTGCTGAGGGAGTGCCGCACTGTCGGAGGGTCAGTGCTGAGGGAGCGCCGCACTGTCGGAGGGTCAGTACTGAGGGAGTGCCGCACTGTCGGAGGGTCAGTGCTGAGGGAGAGCCGCACTGTCGGAGGGTCAGTGCTGAGGGAGCGCCGCAGTTTGGAGGGTCAGTGCTGAGGGGGTGCCGCACTGTCGGAGGGTCAGCGCTGAGGGAGTGCCACACTGTCGGAGGGTCAGTGCTGAGGGAGTGCCGCACTGTCGGCGGGTCAGTACTGAGGGAGTGCCGCACTGTCAGAGGGTCAGTACTGAGGGAGCGCTGCACTGTCGGAGGGTCAGTGCTGAGGGAGCGCCGCACTGTCAGAGGGTCAGTGCTGAGGGAGTGCTGCACTGTCGGAGGGTCAGTACTGAGGGAGCGCCGCACTGTCGGAGGGTCAGTGCTGAGGGAGGGCCGCACTGTCGGAGGGTCAGTACTGAAGGAGCACCACACTGTCGGAGGGTCAGTGCTGAGGGAACACCGCACTGTCGGAGGGTCAGTACTGAAGGAGCACCGCACTGTCAGAGGGTCAGTGCTGAGGCAACACCGCACTGTTGGAGGGTCTGTGCACTGTTGAACGCGTGCTGTCCAAACTGCCATCTTCCAGATGAACTTTTAGAGCGTTGGGGGGGAGTTCTCCCTCTTTTTTAAAGATTAAATTCTCTCTCAAGCAAGATCATGAAAAACAGATGACCTGGGCCATTGTCACAATGCTGTTTGTGGGTGCTTGCTTGCACAAATTGGCTGCTGTGTTTCCTACAACACAACAGTGAGCACACTTGAGAAACCCATACTTTACTGGCTGTGAAGCACTTTGGGATGTCCTGAGGCGATGCTGATGTAAGCTGGGAGTATTCCTTGATGTGTTTACTGACATTGCTGCCTGTTTAAGCACCATTGAGGGAGTGGCCACTCCAGTAAATTTGTGGTAACCTCGGTGACGCTGAACCTTTGCTGCATGGCTGGAGTTGCCTGGAAACACCTGTTTATTGCTGCCCAGCATCATTTACTCTTTACCTTCTGATCTGGCACAGGGAGCAGAATTTTGCCGACTTGTGTGACAGAGCAGGGCTACAGGGAAGATGTTTACCACTGCTTCAGGAAGTTGGTATGGAACTGCCCATAGGGGAATAACATCAGTTTCAGGATGTGGGACTTGTTCCCTGTGCACATCCCTCATCAAGGTGGGAGGGTTAGGGTTAGGAACTCTCATTTCTTATTGAATTTGTTGACTTCGAGCAAGGGCAGCAGATTCAATCCTCACTCTGTACTTTGTTAACATTGTTAAAGGATTGGGGGGATTCTCACCGCTCTCTCGGTCGCCCTTGATGGAACATTCATGGATGGTCATCAGCTGAGAAGAGCCAAGGCCAAATACGTTAAAAGTTGCTATATAAATGCAAATTGCTTTTGTTGCCCAACACTTTCTCTTTCGTTTTATTAGGCAGGATTTGGAACAAAGCGATCTGACAGCTAATTCCTCTGGCACTGCTATTGGCTGAAAGAAAGCTGTGAGCAGTTGATGAGGTTTGAACTTTAAGAGGCACAGGCAGCTCTATCTTCTCTCAAAACAAAAACAGAAATACCTGGAAAAACTCAGCAGGTCTGGCAGCATCGGTGGAGAAGAGCACAGTTGACGTCTCGAGTCCTCATGACCCTTCAACAGAATTAAGTAGAAATAGGAAAGGGGTGAAATATAAGCTGGTTTAAGGTTGGGGGGGGTATGGTTGTTGGGACAAGCAAGCAGTGATAGGAGGAGATAACCAAAAGATGTCGCAGACAAAAGAACAAAGAGGTGTTGAAGGTGGTGATATTATCTAAAAGAATGTGTTAATTAAGAATGGATGGCAGGACTCGCAAGGTACAGATAGCTCTAGTTGGGGTGGGGTGAAATAAACCACGCGTGGAATACATTTAAAAATAATGGAAATAGGTGGGAAAAGAAAAATCTATATAAATTATTGGAAAAAACAAAAGGAAGAGGGAAGAAACAGAAAGGGGGTGGGGATGGAGGAGGGAGTTCATGATCTAAAGTTGTTGAACCCAATATTCAGTCCGGAAGGCTGTAAAGTGCCTAGTCGGAAGATGAGGTGTTGTTCCTCCAGTTTGCGTTGGGCTTCACTGGAACAATGCAGCAAGCCAAGGACAGACATGTGGGCAAGAGAGATGAGGAGTCGAAACCTTAACAGTGCTCTTCTCTGCCGATGCTGCCAGACCTGCTGAGTTTTTCCAGGTATTTCTGTTTTTGTTTTGGATTTCCAGCATCCACAAATTTTTGTTTTTATCTCTATCTTCTCTCAATCTGACCCCTAACAAGGCACTGCTGACAGTTTATGATTTAGAAACCAATTAGGCCACAGTGTTCATGTTCCCCCCTCAGGTGAGCTAAGTAACCCCCCCCCCCCGGTGAGCTAAGTGACCCCCTCCTCCCCCCTCGGTGAGCTAAGTGACCCCCTCCCCTGCCCTGGCCCGAACATGGACTCTGTGATTACAGTGTCTGTCTCAGAGACAAACAGACCAAGAAGGATTGGGTTTGGATTCCTGGACTCTGTTGCTGGACAGGAGGTTATTTAACTTCCTTGACTGTTGGATTGGGATCTGGAGTTGTGTGGCACTACCACCGTGCTAAATGGGATAGATTTCAAACAGATCCAGCAACTCAAGGCTGGGCATCCATGAGGTGCTGTGGGCCATCAGCAGCAGCAGAATTGTACTCGAACACAATCTGTAACCTCATGGCCCAGCATATCCCCCACTCTACCATTACCATCAAGCTAGGGGATGAACCCTGGTTCAATGAAGAGTGCAGGAGGACATGTCAGGAGCAGCACCAGGCATACACAAAAATGAGGTGTCAACCTGGTGAAGCTACAACACAGGACTACTTGCGTGCCAAACAGCATAAGCAGCAAGTGATAGACAGGGCTAAGCGATTCCACAACCAACAGATCAGATCTAAGCTCTGCAGTCCTGCCACATCCAGTTGTGAATGGTGGTGGACAATTAAACAACTCACTGGAGGAGGAGACTCCACAAATATCCCCATCCTCAATGATGGGGGAGCCCAGCACATCAGTGCAAAAAGATAAGGCTGAAGCATTTGCTACAATCTTCAGCCAGAAGTGCCGAGTGGATGATCCATCTTGGCCTCCTCCAGAGGTCCCCAGCATCACAGATGCTAGTCTTCAGCCAATTCGATTCACTCCACGTGATACCAAGAAATGGCTGAAGGCACTGGATACTGCAAAGGCTATGGGCCCTGACAACATTCCAGCAATAGTACTGAAGACTTGTGCTCCAGAACTTGCCGCGCCCCTAGCCAAGCTGTTCCAGTACAGCTACAACACTGGCATCTACCCAGCTATGTGGAAAATTGCCCAGGTATGTCCTGTACACAAAAAGCAGGACAGATCCAACCTGGCCAATTACCGCCCCATCAGTCTACTCTCAATTATCAGTAAAGTAATGGAAGGGGTCATCAACAGTGCTATCAAGTGGCACTTGCTTAGCAATAACCTGCTCACTGACATCCAGTTTGGGTTCCATCAGGGCCACTCAGCTCCTTGACATCGAGGCAGCATTTGACCGAGTGTGGCATCAAGGAGCCCCAGCAAAACTGGAGTCAATGGGAATCAGGGGAAAAACTCTCTACTGGTTGGAGTCATACCCAGCACAAAGGAAGATGGTTGTGGTTGTTGGAGGTCAGTCATCTCAGCTCCAGGACATCATCGCACGAGTTCCTCAGGGTAGTGTCCTCGGCCCAACCACCTTCAGCTGCTTCATCAATGACCTTCCTTCCATCATAAGGTCAGAAGTGGGGATGTTCGCTGATGATTGCACAATGTTCAGCACCATTCACAACTCCTCAGATACTGAATCAGTCCATGTCCAAATGCAGCAAGACCTGGACAATATCCAGGCTTGGGCTGACAAGTGGCAAGTATCATTCACACCACACAAGTGTCAGACAATGACTGTCTCAACAAGAGAGAATCTAACCATCACCCCTTGATGTTCAATGGCATTACCATCACTGAATCCCCCATTATCAACATCCTGGGGGGTTACCATTGACCAGAAACTGAACTGGACTAGCCATATAAATACTGTGGCTACAAGAGCAGGTCAGAGGCTAGGACTTGTGCGACGAGTAACTCACCTCTTGACTCTCCAAAGCCTGTCCACAATCTACCAGACATAAGTCAGGCGTGTGATAGAACACTCCCCACTTGCCTGGATGAGTGCAGCTCCCACAACACTCAAGAAACTTGACACCATCCAGGACAAAGCAGCCCCGCTTGATTGGCGTCACACCCACAAACATTCACTCCCTCCACCACCGACGCACAGTAGCAGCAGCGTGTGTACCATCTACAAGATGCACTGCAGGAACTCACCAATCCTCCTTTGACAGCACCTTCCAAACCCACGACCACTATCACCTAGAAGGACAAGGGCAGCAGACACATGAAACACCAGCACCTGGAAGTTCCCCTTCAAGTCACTCATCATCCTGACTTGGAAATACATCGGCCGTTCCTTCACTGTCGCTGGGTCAAAATCCTGGGACTCCCTCCCTAACAGCGCTGTGAGTGTACCTACACCACCATGGACTGCAGCGGTTCAAGAAGGCAGCTCACCACCACCTTCTCAAGGGGCAATTAGGGATGGGCAATAAATGCTGGGCCCAGCCAGCGAAGCCCACATCCCGTGAATGAATTAAAAAAAGAGTGAAGCCAGGATTCCAACTCCTGCCTGCCTCCAATGCCTCATCCATCCTGCCTTACTGACTGGGAGGTGTGTGTGAGAGTAGATGCCGGTTGAATGCTTGGTTGCAACCCAACCCACAGCCTATCAGTCCTGCTGTGACTTCACACTTACATTACTGCTTTCAGGAGTGACATCTCACTCGAATGAGGGACTGGACAGCTCCCAGGTCGGTTTCACACTCTGTCCACCATCAGCCCCACTCAGGGCCCACACCAACCACAGCCTCCCTCCCCTTACCCGAAACCTCTCATTGACTCTGGCACCTAGAAAGAACCCAGCTCACAACGCCACCATCAGCATTCAGAGTGGAGAGTAGTGGCAACATTGTCCTGTTGCCATTCAGGCTATCGGCATCTTGGCACCATTACAGGGAACTTTTCTTTTTATGACAGGGTTTTAAACTCACTGATATAAAAACAAAAAAACTGCGGATGCTGGAAATCCAAAACAAAAACAGAATTACCTGGAAAAACTCAGCAGGTCTGGCAGCATCGGCAGAGAAGAAAAGAGTTGACGTTTCGAGTCCTCATGACCCTTCGACAGAACTTGAGGGTCATGAGGACTCAAAACGTCAACTCTTTTCTTCTCCGCCGATGCTGCCAGACCTGCTGAGTTTTTCCAGGTAATTCTGTTTTTGTTTTAAACTCACTGAACTGGATAGACTGGAAATCTGTTTTAAGCCTCAGCTGTTATAAACACAGTGCTGTTTGGTCAAATTTTAGCAAATATTTGCACACCATCACGTAACTTTGTTATACCAGCCTAGGCTACCTTTCACCCCTCACATTTGTTTTGAAAGGATTGGTCATGGTCAGGTTACTGATCTAGTGATTGTTCAGTGTAAATACTCTGCCCAGTCTGACACCGAGCACTTTGTCTCAGTTCTGCTGCCCTTGGCCTCGAAATTACACTGAGTCCAGTTCACCCATCACCACTTGTGCCCACTGACCAACACTAGCTCCCAGTCCAGCAATATCTCCATTTTAAATTTCTCATCTTTGTTTTCAAATCTTTCCTTGCCCCCCTCCATATCTCTGTAACCTCCCCCAGCCCCTACAACCCTCCCTATCTCTGTAACCTACCCCAGCCCCTACACCTCTCCCTATCTCTGTAACCTCCTCCAGCCTCTACAACCCTCCCTATCTCTGTAACCTACCCCAGTCCCTACAACCCTCCCTATCTCTGTAACCTCCTCCAGCCCCTACAACCCTCCCCATCTCTGTAACCTCCTCCAGCCCCTACACCCCTCCCTATCTCTATAACCTCCTCCAGCCCCTACAACCCTCCCTATCTCTGTAACCTCCTCCTGCCCCTACAACCCTCCCTATTTCTGTAACCTCCTCCAGCCCCAACAACCCTCCCCATTTCTGTAACCCCCTCCAGCCCCTACAACCCTCCCTATCTCTGAGATTTAAAAGAGGAACTGTTTGGGGATTATCAGGAACTAGGAATTAAAATAAGAACAGGTTCTCAAGAGTTATAATCTCCAGATTACTACCCAAGCCACGTGCAAATTGGCATAGGGACGTGAGAATAAGGGAAGTAAACATGTGGCTAAAGGAGTAGTGTGGGAAAGAGGGGTTTCATTTCGTGGGGCTCTGGCATCAGTATTGGAACAGGAGGGATCTGTACCGTTGGGACAGTCCACCTGAACCGATCTGGGACCAATGTTCTAGCGAAAAGGGTAAACAGGGTGGTCAACAGGACTTTAAAAAGTCGGGGGGGAGGGAAGGATAAAACTCCAAGAAGTATGACTAATGGGAAACAAAGCAGCAGGTTAGCATGTGGGGGGTGGATTCAACTTCATGGAAAATTCTGAAAAAACTGAAAAGAAAGGAGAGCCCAGGAGAGGCTATTAAAGTCTCCAGAACACAAAATAGGACAGAGTGTTTGGAAAGGGCTAGGAATCTAACTTCAAGCACATCAGATAAAAGGACGACAATGAGAAAGGGGATGGGAAATACAGGACTGAAGGTGTTGTATCTGAATGCTCGCAGTATACGAGATAAGGTAAATGAGTTTGTGGCGCAGATTGAAATTGGCAGGTATGATGTGGTGGGCATCACGGAGACATGGCTGCAAGGGGATCAGGACTGGGAGCTAAATATCCAAGGATATATCATCCTATCGAAAAGATAGGCAGGTTGGCAGAGGGGGTGGGGTTGCTTTGTTAGTAAGAAATGAAATAAATCAATAGCAAGAAACGACGTAGGGTCAGATGATGTAGAATCTGTGTGGGTAGAGTTGAGGAACCGCAAAGGTGAAAAAACCATAATGGGAGTTATGTACAGGCCTCCGAACAGTAGTCAGGATGTGGGGCACAAGATACACCAGGAGATAGAAAAGGCGTGTAAGAAAGGCAAGGTTACAGTGATCATGGGGGATTTCAATATGCAGGTAGACTGGGAAAATCAGATTGGTAGTGGATCCCAAGAAAAGGAATTTGTGGAATGTCTATGAGACGGCTTTTTGGAACAGCTTGTGGTGGAGCCCACAAGGGAACAGGCAATTCGAGATTTAGTGATGTGTAATGAGGCAGATTTGATAAGGGAGCTTAAGGTGAAGGAACCCTTAGGAGGAAGTGACCATAATATGATAGAATTTACCCTGCAATTTGAGAGGAAAATGCTGGAATCAGATGTAACGGTATTACAGTTGAATAAAGGCAACTACAGAGGCATGAGGGAGGAGCTGTCCAGAATTGACTGGGAGATGAGCCTAGCAGGAAAGACAGTGGAACAGCAATGGCAGGAGTTTCTGGAAGTAATTTTGGAGACACAGCAAAAATTCATCCCTAGCAAGAAGAAGCATACTAAAGGGAGGACGAGGCAACCATGGCTGACAAGGGAAGTCAGGGACAGCATAAAAGCTAAAGAGAAAGCATACAATGCGGCGAAGAGCAGTGAGAAACCAGGGGATTGGGAAGCCTACAAAGACCAACAGAGGACAACTAAAAAAGAAATAAGGAGGGAGAAGATTAAATATGAGGGTAAACTAGCCAGTAATATAAAAGAAGATTGCAAGAGTTTTTTTTAGATATATAAAGGGTAAGAGAGAGGCAAAAGTGGACATTGGGCCACTGGAAAATGACACTGGAGAAGTAGTAGTGGGAAACAAAGAAATGGCGGAGGAACTGAATAGGTACTTTGCATCAGTCTTCACGGTGGAAGACACGAGTGACATCCCCAAAGTTCAAGAGAGTCGGGGGGCAGAGGTGAGTATGGTGGCCATTACCAAGGAGAAGGTGCTAGGAAAACGGAAAGGTCTGAAGGTGGATAAATCACCTGGGCCAGATGGATTACACCCCAGAGTTCTGAAGGCGATAGCTGAAGAGATAGTGGAGGTGTTAGTGGTGATCTTACAGGAATCACTGGAGTCAGGGAAGGTCCCAGAGGACTGGAAAATTGCTAATGTAACCCCCCTGTTAAAGAAGGGAGTGAGGCAAAAGACGGGAAATTACAGTCAGACACCGAGCACTTAGTGTAATTTCGAGGCCAAGGGCAGCAGAACTGAGACAGAGTCCGGTTCACCCATAACCACTTGTGCCCACTGACCAACACTAGCTCCCAGTCCAGCAATATCTCCATTTTAAAATTCTCATCTTTGTTTTCAAATCTTTCCTTGCCCCCCTGCCTATCTCTGTAACCTCCCCCAGCCCCTACAACCCTCCCTATCTCTGTAACCTCCTCCAGCCCCTACAACCCTCCCTATCTCTGTAAACTCCTCCAGCCCCTACACCCCTCCCGATCTCTGTAACCTCCTCCAGTCCCTACAACCCTCCCTATCTCTGTAACCTCCCCCAGCCCCTACAACCCTCCCTATCTCTGTAACCTACCCCAGCCCCTACAACCCTCCCTATCTCTGTAACCTCCTCCAGTCCCTACAACTCTCCCTATCTCTGTAACCTCCCCCAGCCCCTACACCTCTCCCTATCTCTGTAACCTCCTCCAGCCCCTACAACCCTCCCTATCTCTGTAACCTCCCCCATTCCCTACAACCCTCCCTATCTCTGTAACCTCCTCCAGCCCCTACAACCCTCCCCATCTCTGTAACCTCCTCCAGCCCCAACAACCCTCCCTATCTCTGTAACCTCCTCCAGCCCCTACAACCCTCCCTCTCTCTGTAACCTCCTCCAGCCCATACAACCCACCCTATCTCTGTAACCTCCCCCAGCCCCTATAACCCTCCCTATCTCTGTAACCTCCAGCCCCTACAACCCTCCCTATCTCTATAACCTCCTCCAGCCCCTACAAAACTCCCTATCTCTGTAACCTCCTCCTGCCCCTACAACCCTCCCCATTTCTGTAACCTCCTCCAGCCCCAACAACCCTCCCCATTTCTGTAACACCCTCCAGCCCCTACAACCCTCCCTATCTCTGTAACCTCCTCCAGCCCCTACGACCCTCACCATCTCTGTAACCTCCTCCAGCCTCTACAACCCTCCCTATCTCTGTAACCTCCTCCAGCCCCTACAACCCTCCCCATCTCTGTACCCTCCTCCAGCCCCAACAACCCTCCCCATCTCTGTAACTTCCTTCAGCCCCTACAACCCTCCCTATCTCTGTAAACTCCTCCAGCCCCTACAATCCTCCCTATCTCTGTAACCTCCTCCAGCCCCTACAACCCTCCCTATCTCTGTAAACTCCTCCAGCCCCTACAACCCTCCCTATCTCTGTAACCTCCTCCAGCCCCTATAACCCTTCCTATCTCTGTAACCTCCTCCAGCCCCTATAACCCTTCCTATCTCTGTAACCTCCTCCAGCCCCTACAACCCTACCTATCTCTGTAACCTCCTCCAGCCCCTATAACCCTTCCTTTCTCTGTAATCTCCTCCAGCCCCTATAACCCTTCCTATCTCTTTAACCTCCTCCAGCCCCTACAACCCTTCCTATCTCCATAACCTCCTCCAGCCCCTACACCCCTCCCTGTCTCTGTAACCTCCTCCAGCCCCTACAACCCTCCCTATCTCTGTAACCTCCTCCAGCCCCTACAACCCTCCCTATCTCTGTAACCTCCTCCAGCCCCTACACCCCTCCCTATCTCTGTAACCTCCTCCAGCCCCTACAACCCTCCGAGATCTCTGCGCTCCTCCAATTCCGGCCTTTTGACCAGCCCCCTGATTCCCATCGCTCCACCATTGGCGGCCGTGCCTTCAGCTGCCCGGGGCCCTGAGCTCTGGAATTCTCTCCCTAAACCTCCCTCGCTCTCTCCTTCTCTCTCTCTCTCTCTCCTCCTTTAAGACGCTCCTTAAAACCGACCTCTTTGACTGAGCTTTTTGTCACCTATCCTTAATATCTCCATATGCAGGTTGAATTCTGTCTGACTGACGTTCCTGTGAAGTGTCTGAGATAAGATTTTACTGAGATAAGGACTCTAGATAAATGTGCAATCATGTTACCTGCAGAATTGAATCTCCATTCACAGGACACAGTCTGGGTGATGAGGATGTTGGGGGTATGTTGGTGCAGGGAGGCTTTTCACCGCTGGTCACCGTGTGCATCCCCACATGTTCATCAGGATGGCTCCACTGACACAGCTTCGAGCGCAAACAAACTACTGTAGAATTTAAATTCAACTCCAGTTCCTTCAGCAGGTTGGCAGCAGAATGTGCAGGGTGGGGCTCCCGGTAACTTCATTCACTCCTTATAGCTTCATTCCAAATGAGCAACTAGGAATTTCAGAAATTCCATTTTAGAAAACTATGCGGGAGAGGGAGCAGCCTGTCACACACTGATACACATACACCCACATACACACACTGAGGGAGTGCCGCAATGTCCGAGGGTCAGTACTGAGCGAGCGCCGCACTGTCCGAGGGTCAGTACTGAGCGAGCGCCGCACTGTCGGAGGGTCAGTGCTGAGGGAGTGCTGCACTTTCGGAGGGTCAGTATTGAGGGAATGCCATACTGTCCGAGGGTCAGTACTGAGGGAGTGCTGCAGTGTCAGAGGGTCAGTACTGAGGGAGTGCCGCACTGTCCGAGGGTCAGTACTGAGGGAGTGCTGCAGTGTCAGAGAGTCAGTACTGAGGGAGCGCCGCAGTGTCGGAGGGTCAGTACTGAGGGAGCGCCGCACTGTCGGAGGGTCAGTGCTGAGGGAGCGCCGCACTGTGGGAGGGTCAGTGCTGAGGGAGTGCCGCACTGTCGGAGAGTCAGTGCTGAGGGAGAGCCGCACTGTCGGAGGGTCAGTGCTGAGGGAGCGCCGCACTGTCGGAGGGTCAGTGCTGAGGGAGTGCCGCACTGTCGGAGGGTCAGTGCTGAGGTAGTGCCGCACTGTCGGAGAGTCAGTGCTGAGGGAGAGCCGCACTGTCGGAGGGTCAGTATTGAGGGAGTACCGCACTGTCAGAGGGTCAGTGCTGAGGGAATGCCGCACTGTCGAAGTGTAATTATTGAGGGAGTACTGCACTGCTGGAGGGTCAGTGCTGAGGGAGCACCGCACTGTCGAAGGGTAAGTACTGAGGGAGCACTGCACTGTCGGAGGGTCAGTGCTGAGGGAGTGCTGCACTTTTGGAGGGTCAGTATTGAGGGAATGCCATACTGTCCGAGGGTCAGTATTGAGGGAGAGCCGCACTGTCGGAGGGTCAGTACTGAGGGAGCGCTGCACTGTCGGAGGATCAGTGCTGAGGGAGTGCCGCACTGTCAGAGGGTCAGTACTGAGGGAGTGCCGCACTGTCGGAGGTGCTGTCTTTCAGGATGAGACATTAAACCGAGGCCCCGTCTGCCCTCTCGGGTGGGTGTAAAAGATCCCACGGCCACTATTGGGAGAAGAGCAGGGGGGAGTTCTCCCCGGTGTCCTGGGGCCAATATTTATCCCTCACCCAACATCACTAAAAACAGATGATATGGGTCATTATCACATTGCTGTTTGTGGGATCTTCCTGTGCATAAATTGGCTGCTGAGTTTTCTACATTATAATGGTGACTGCATTTCAACACTGCTTCACTGGCTGAGCCTCTCTTTGGAATAACCTGAGGTGCTGCTATAAAAAGGTAAGGGTGTTTCAGTGTTGCAGTTCTGAAGCAGCGTGGCTGGCTCTCTGTCACTCTTTCATCTCTGGGGTTTGTCACTGACCTTGAACAGGAACAGACAATTGTTCTGTTTTAAATCCCATCCGAGTGCAATACAACTGCGTACTGGCCAGTAACTCAATTACGAACCCATACATGTCAAGCCTCCCCTTGCTCGTTGCACTCCCTGCACCAATAAAACTATCAACATATTGAGTACCTTGTACCTGTCAAACTCAGACAGATTCCTCCTGTTTGAAATAAGAGGGGAGTGAATCCCTTGATATCCAGACCTCGACCAAAATCACCTTGCAGCAGCCAAACTGTCCAGTGTAGTGTACATGCTGCTCTCAGTCTGTTTCTATTTGCCTCACTGTCTCTCTCTGTCTCTACCTGTCTCACACTGTCTCTAGCTGTCTCACATTGTATCTACCTGTCTCACACTGTCTCTAGCTGTCTCACACTGTATCTACCTGTATCACACTGTCTCTACCTGTCTCACACTGTCTGTACCTGTCTCACACTGTCTCTACCTGTCTCACACTGTCTCTACCTGTCTCACACTGTCTCTACCTGTCTCACCCTGTCTCTACCTGTCTCACCCTGTCTCTACCTGTCTCACCCTGTCTCTACCTGTCTCACCCTGTCTCTACCTGTCTCACACTGTCTCTACCTGTCTCACACTGTCTCTACCTGTCTCACCCTGTCTCTACCTGTCTCACACTGTCTCTACCTGTCTCACACTGTCTGTACCTGTCTCTACTTGTCTCTACCTGTCTCACACTGTCTCTACCTGTCTCACCCTGTCTCTACCTGTCTCACACTGTCTCTACCTGTCTCACACTGTCTCTACCTGTCTCACCCTGTCTCTACCTGTCTCACACTATCTCTACTTGTCTTTTAATCTGTTCCTCTCACTCTTCATCCCTGTCTCTCTCTCTCTCTCTCATTTTGTCTCTCACTCCATCCCTGCCTTTCACTCACTGATTGTCTCACACTCTGTCTCATTTTCTTTTCATCACCTGTTTCTCTGTATCTCACTGTCTAACTTTCTATCTGTATAACACTCTGCCTCTCCCCTTTAATTTGCTCTAAATGCTCCACCTATTGGACAAGCTCCTGCAGTCATTTCACATTTCCTATTCCACTGTGCATCTCCATGACTTTGTGTATGGAGTATGAACAATTTTATTCTTTCATGGGATGTGAGCTAACATTTTCTGCCCCTCCCTGATTTATTTTGACACTGAGCTACCTTCTGGAGCTGCTGTGATCTGTCTGGTATGACTTCTGTGTACAACAACTGAAGAGGTTTTTAACAATATGAACAATGTTCATTCTTTTATGGGATGTGGGTGTCACTGGCAAGGTCAGCATTTGTTGCCCATCCCTAATTGCCCTTGAACTGAGTGGCATTTCAGAGGGCAGTTAAGAGTCAGCCACATTGCTGCGGGTCTGGAGTAGGCCAGACCGGGTAAGGAGGGCAGATTTCCTTCCCTAAAAAGCATTAGTGACCCAGATGGGTTTTTACCACAATCGATGATCATTTCATGGCCAGCATTGCTGAGACTATGTTTTCAATTCCAGATTTATTAATTGAATTTAAATTCCACCGGCTGCCCTGGTGGGATTTGAACCCATGTTCCCCAGAGCATTAACCTGGGTCTCTGGGTTACTAGTCCAGTGACATTACCACATTACCCCGAGTGACATTGAGGGAGGAGAGAAAGAACAAGCCCAGAGTGACATTGAGGGAGGAGAGAGAGTCCAGAGTGACATTGAGGGAGCAGAGAGAGAGTGAGCCCGGAGTGACTTTGAGGGAGCAGACAGAGAGAGAGAGCCCCAAGTGACATTGAGGAACGAGAAAGAGCGAGTCCAGAGTGATATTGAGGGAGTAGAGAGAAAGTGAGCCCAGAGTGACATTGAGGGAGCAAAGAGAGCGAGCTCAGAGTGACATTGAGGGAGCAAAGAGAGAGCGAGCTCAGAGTGACATTGAGGGAGCAAAGAGAGAGCGAGCTCAGAGTGACATTGAGGGAGCAAAGAGAGAGCAAGCTCAGAGTGACATTGAGGGAGCAAAGAGAGAGCGAGTTCAGAGTGACATTGAGGGAGCAAAGAGAGAGAGAGCGAGCCCCGAGAGACATTGAGGGAGCAAAGAGAGAGCGAGCTCAGAGTAACATTGAGGGAGCAAAGAGAGAGCGAGCTCAGAGTGACATTGAGGGAGCAAAGAGAGAGCGAGCCCCGAGTGACATTGAGGGAGCAAAGAGAGAGCGAGCCCCGAGTGACATTGAGGGAGCAAAGAGAGAGCGAGCCCCGAGTGACATTGAGGGAGCAAAGAGAGAGCGAGCACAAAGTGACATTGAGGGAGCAAAGAGAGAGCGAGCCCCGAGTGACATTGAGGGAGCAAAGAGAGAGCGAGCTCAGAGTAACATTGAGGGAGCAAAGAGAGAGCGAGCTCAGAGTGACATTGAGGGAGCAAAGAGAGAGCGAGCCCCGAGTGACATTGAGGGAGCAAAGAGAGAGCGAGCCCCGAGTGACATTGAGGGAGCAAAGAGAGAGCGAGCCCCGAGTGACATTGAGGGAGCAAAGAGAGAGCGAGCCCCGAGTGACATTGAGGGAGCAAAGAGAGAGCGAGCTCAAAGTGACATTGAGAGAGCAAAGAGAGAGCGAGCCCCGAGTGACATTGAGGGAGGAGAGAGAGTGAGCCCAGAGTGACATTGAGGGAGGAGAGAGAGTGAGCCCACAGTAACATCGAGGGAGAGGAGAGGGCAGACAGAACAAGCCCAGAGTTACATAAGACCATAAAACATAGGAGCAGAAATTAGGCCATTCGGCCCATCGAGTCTGCTCTGCCATTCAATCATGGCTGATAAGTTTCTCAACCCCATTCTCCCGCCTTCTCCCCGTAACCTTTGATCCCCTTACCAATCAAGAACCTATCTATCTCGGTCTTAAATACACTCAATGACCTGGCCTCTACAGCCTTCTGTGGCAATGAATTCCATTGATTCACCACTCTCTGGCTAAAGAAGTTTCTCCTCATCTCTGTTCTAAAAGGTCTTCCCTTTACTCTGAGGCTGTGCCCTCGGGTCCTAGTCTCTCCTACTAATGGAAACATCTTCCCCACGCCCACTCTATCCAGGCCTTTCAGTATTCTGTAAGTTTCAATCAGATCCCCCCTCATCCTTCTAAACTCCATCGAGTATAGACCCAGAGTCCTCAAACATTCCTCATATGTTAAGCCTTTCATTCCTGGGATCATTCTCATGAACCTCCTCTGGACCCTCTCCAGGGCCAGCACATCCTTCCTGAGATACAGGGCCCAAAATTGCTCACAATATTCTAAATGTGGTCTGACCAGAGCCTTATAAAGCCTCAGCAGCACATCCCTGCTTTTATATTCTAGTCCTTTTGAAATAAATGCCAACATTGCATTTGCCTTCCTAACTACCGACTCAACCTGCAAGTTAAGCTTAAGAGAATCTTGGACTAGGACTCCCAAGTCCCTTTGCTCTCCAGATTTCTGAATTCTCTCCGCATTTAGAAAATAGTCTATGCCTCTATTCTTCCTACCAAAGTGCATGACCTCACACTTCCCCATGTTGTATTCCATCTGCCACTTCTTTGCCCATTCTCCTAACCTGTCCAAATCCTTCTGCAGCCTCCCCGCCTCCTCAATACTACCTGTCCCTCCACCTATCTTTGTATCAGCTGCAAACTTAACCAGGATGCCCTTAGTTCCTTCATCCAGATCATTAGTGTATAAAGTGAAAAGCTGTGGTCCCAACACTGACCCCTGCGGAACTCCACTAGTCACCGGCCACCATCCTGAGAAGGACCCCCTTATCTCCACTCTCTGCCTCCTGCCAGACAGCCAATCTTCTATCCATGCTAGTACCTTGCCTCCAACACCATGGGCTCTTATCTTACTGAGCAGCCTCCTGTGCGGCACCTTGTCAAAGGCCTTCTGGAAGTCCAAGTAGATAACATCCATTGGCTCTCCTTCGTCTAACCTACTCGTTACCTCCTCAAAGAATTCTAACAGATTTGTCAGGCATGACCTCCCCTTGATGAAACCATGCTGACTTTGCCCGATTTTACCATGCACTTCCAAGTATTCTGAAATCTCATCCTTAATAATGGACTCTAAAATCTTACCAATGACCGAGGTCAGGCTAATCGGCCTGTGATTTCCCGTCTTTTGTCTCACTCCCTTCTTAAACAGGGGGGTTACATTAGCGATTTTCCAGTCCTCTGGGACCCTCCCTGACTCCAGTGGTTCCTGTAAGATCACCACTAATGCCTCCACTATCTCTTCAGCTATCTCCTTCAGAACTCTGGGGTGTAATCAATCTGGTCCATGTGATTTATCCACCTTCAGACCTTTCCGTTTTCCCAGCACCTTCTCCTTGGTAATGGCCACCATACTTACCTCTGCCCCCCGACTCTCTTGAACTTTGGGGATGTCACTCGTGTCTTCCACCGTGAAGACTGATGCAAAGTACCTATTCAGTTCCTCCGCTATTTCTTTGTTTCCCACTACTACTTCTCCAGCGTCATTTTCCAGTGGCCCAATGTCCACTTTTGCCTCTCTCTTAATCTTTATATATCTAAAAAAACTCTTGCAATCTTCTTTTATATTACTGGCTAGTTTACCCTCATATTTAATCTTCTCCCTCCTTATTTCTTTTTTGGTTGTCCTCTGTTGGTCTTTGTAGGCTTCCCAGTCCCTTGGTTTCCCACTGCTCTTTGCCGCATTGTATGCTTTCTCTTTAGCTTTTATGCTGTCCCTGACTTCCCTTGTCAGCCATGGTTGCCTCGTCCTCCCTTTAGCATGCTTCTTCTTGATAGGGATGAATTTTTGCTGTGTCTCCCAAATTACTCCCAGAAACTCCTGCCATTGCTGTTCCACTGTCTTTCCTGCTAGGCTCATCTCCCAGTCAATTCTGGCCAGCTCCTCCCTCATGCCTCTGTAGTTGCCTTTATTCAACTGTAATACCGTTACATCTGATTCCAGCTTTTTCCTCTCAAATTGCAGGGTAAATTCTATCATAATATGGTCACTTCCTCCTAAGGGTTCCTTCACCTTAAGCTCCCTTATCAAATCTGCCTCATTACACATCACTAAATCTCGAATTGCCTGTTCCCTTGTGGGCTCCACCACAAGCTGTTCCAAAAAGCCGTCTCATAGACATTCCACAAATTCCTTTTCTCGGGATCCACTACCAACCTGATTTTCCCAGTCTACCTGCATATTGAAATCCCCCATGATCACTGTAACCTTGCCTTTCTTACACTCCTTTTCCATCTCCTGGTGTATCTTGTGCCCCACATCCTGACTACTGTTCGGAGGCCTGTATGTAACTCCCATCATGGTTTTTTTACCTTTGCGGTTCCTCAACTCTACCCACACAGATTCTACATCATCTGACCCTACTTCATTTCTTGCTATCGATTTATTTCATTTCTTACCAACAAAGCAACCCCACCCCCTCTGCCAACTTGCCTATCTTTTCGATAGGATGTATATCCTTGGATATTTAGCTCCCAGTCCTGATCCCCTTGCAGCCATGTCTCTGTGATGCCCACCACATCATACCTGCCAATTTCAATCTACGCCACAAACTCATTTACCTTATTTCGTATACTGCATGCATTCAGATACAACACCTTCAGTCCTGTATTTCCCATCCCCTTTCTCATTGTCGTCCCTTTATCTGGTGTGCTTGAAGTTAGATTCCTAGCCCTTTCCAAACACTCTGTCCTATTTTGTGTTCTGGAGACTTTAATAGCCTCTCCTGGGCTCTCCTTTCTTTTCAGTTTTTTCAGAATTTTCCATGAAGTTGAATCCACCTCCCACCAACGCTAACCTGCTGCTTTGTTTCCCATTAGTCATACTTCTTGGAGTTTTATCCTTCCCTCCCCCCCGACTTTTTAAAGTCCTGTTGACCACCCTGTTTACCCTTTTCACTAGAACATTGGTCCCAGATCAGTTCAGGTGGAGACTGTCCCAACGGTACAGATCCCTCCTGTTCCAATACTGATGCCAGAGCCCCACGAAATGGAACTTCTCTTTCCCACACTACTCCTTTAGCCACATGTTTACTTCCCTTATTCCCACGTCCCTATGCCAATTTGCACGTGGCTTGGGTAGTAATCTGGAGATTATAACCCTTGAGAACCTGTTCTTATTTTAATTCCTAGTTCCTGATAATCCCCAAACAGGTCCTCTTTCCTAGTCTTACCTGTGTCATTTGTCCTGACGTGGACCACAACAACTGGATCCTCCCCCTCCCTCTTCAATATCCTTTCAAGCCGGTCAGAGATGTCCCTCACCCTGGCACCGGGCAGGCAACATACCATGCGGGACTCTCGATCCTGCTTACAAAGGATGCTATCAATTCCCCTAATTATAGAATCCCCTACAACTACCACTTGTCTTTTTGCTCCCCCTCATGAATGGCCTCCTGTGCCACAGTGCCGTGGTCAGCTGGCTCATCCTCCCTACAGCCCTGTTCCTCACCCACACAGGGAGCAAGAACCTTGTACCTGTTGGACAAGGTCAAGAGCTGAGGCTCCTCTGTTCCTGAACACAGGATCCCTCTACCTGCCTCACTTGCAGTCACACCCTGCTGACCCTGACCACTGACCGAATTTGAGGTACTTAATCTACCGGGTGTGACCGCCTCCTGATACAAAGCGTCTAGGTAACTCTCCCCCTCCTGGATGTGCTGCAGCGTCTGGAGCTCGGACTCCAGCTCATCAGTTCTGAGCCGGAGTTCCTCCAGCAACCAACACTTGCTGGAGATGTGGTCACTGCGGCTCGCAATGGGATCTGCCAGCTCCCACATCATACAGCTACAGCACATCACCTGCCCAGCCATCACTACTTAGATAATTCATTTATTAAGTAACTTTGCAGTGTTTTTTATTTCAAATTTGGTGCAGATTTCCTACCAACCAATCAGGTCACAGCTTTCCTGTGATGTCACTTTTTCAGTTTTGGCTTCAGTTACTCTGTGCCCCGAGGTCACTGCTCCAGTGCTCCTCCCTCCAAGTCTTCTCCCTGGAGACAAGGCCGTGAATCCCCGAGGTAAGCTAGATTTATACTCACCACTCCGGTGCTCTTCCCTCCGAGTCTGCTCCCAGGATTTACTTACCAATCAGCTGCTTTTTCTTTAAAATCCACTTTCAGATGAGTGTCCCTCGCAGGTCTGGTGCACTCCTGAAGGCACTGCCTCTTCCTCTTTTTTTAGGTTTGAAGAGGAGGGAGGGATGGAAACACTACAGCAATGTAATGTTTGGGGCTATTCCATCCTTTGACAGTGGGTCCTCCTCAATTCCCTCCTGAGTCGTGGTGACTGCGTTGACTTCTCCCAGAATGCTTCAGTCATTTCTCACCAGTGCCCTCTGTTGAACCACATTGATGGAGGAGAGAGCGAGCCCCGAGTGACATTGAGGGAGGAGAGAGAGAGAACGAGCCCAGAGTGACATTGAGGGAGGAGAGAGAGTCCAGAGTGACATTGAGGGAGGAGAGAGAGAGAGCAAAGCCAGAGTGACATTGAGGGAGGAGAGAGAGAGATCGAGCCCAGAGTGACATTGAGGGAGGGGAGAGAGAGAGAGCGAGCCCAGAGTGACATTGAGGGAGGAGAGAGAGAGAGAGATCGAGCCCAGAGTGACATTGAGGGAGGAGAGAGAGAGAGAGCGAGCCCAGAGTGACATTGAAGGAGGAGAGAGAGAGAGCGAGCTCAGAGTGACATTGAGGGAGGAGAGAGAGAGAGCGAGCCCAGAGTGACATTGAGGGAGGAGAGAGAGAGAGCGAGCCCAGAGTGACATTGAAGGAGGAGAGAGAGAGAGCGAGCCCAGAGTGACATTGAGGGAGGAGGGAGAGAGAGCGGACCCAGCGTGACATTGAGGGATGAGAGAGAGAGAGCGAGCCCAGAGTGACATTGAGGGAGGAGAGAGAGAGAGCGAGCCCAGAGTGACATTGAGGGAGGAGAGAGAGAGAGCGAGCCCAGAGTGACATTGAGGGAGGAGAGAGAGAGAGAGATCGAGCCCAGAGTGACATTGAGGGAGGAGAGAGAGAGAGAGCGAGCCCAGAGTGACATTGAGGGAGGAGAGAGAGAACGAGCCCATCGTGACATTGAGGGAGGAGAGAGAGAGAGCGAGCCCAGAGTGACATTGAGGGAGAAGAGAGCGAGAGAGAGCGAGCCCAGAGTGACACTGAGGGAGGAGAGAGAGAGAGCGAGCCCAGAGTGACATTGAGGGAGGAGAGAGAGAGAGAGCGAGCCCAGAGTGACATTGAGGGAGGAGAGAGGAGAGAAAGACCCTCGGTTGAGGCAAGCAGGAGTCCAGACAGGGGGATCCCCTCCGTTTTCTCAGAGGGATCCACAGTCTTCCCAATCATTCGGCGATGTGAGTGCTGTAGGACACTTGCTCAGTCTATGCAATGAATGATGGTCAGCTATTTGGCTATGGGAGGAAGCTCTCAGAGGTGGAGGCTGACAACCTGCTCTCTCCACACCCTCATTTTTAGCAGCTGCCTCTGGATAGCGATTGAGAACTGGAGCCTCTCCGAGCCCACTCTTATCCCCACCCCCCACCTTCCCCATTCCCAGAAACAGGGCGTCTGGGAGTGGCAGGGACTGGGATAAAGCTGTCTGGAAGGTTTAATTTATGGGTTGCCACTGACGCTGACAGGGAAGGGGGTCCGGGCTCCTTCTGCTCCCTAGCTGGGGGGCAGAGGCATAAAGATAAAACGTAGCCGGGCATCTGTCACACTGCTGAATAATTTAATGGACATCCATTAGCCAGTTAGTGTTCATTCGCAGTTTCAGCTGCTCAACTCTATAACAAGCTGCTTAAGCAGTAATCTGAGACTTAATGGAAGTCTCTCAAAAGCAGCTTTTCCTCAGGTCACAGCTCTGTATCGAGGGAGAGAGACTGTTGTGCTGAGACAGCTGTCGAAACATTATTGTAGCCTCTCGCTCATTAAACTAAATCACAAAAACTCCAGGAAATATATCAAATTACTGTAACATTACACACAGGCCACTCAGCTCAATTGATTCACAATCACATGAGCCTCTCCCCAACCCCTCTCCATCTCCCCCCATCTCCATATCCTTCTATTCTTTTCTCCCTCATGTGTTTATCCAGCTTCCCCTTTAAATGTATCGATACTATTCACCTCGACCACTCCCTGTGGGAGCGAGTCCCACATCGTCCCCACTCTCAGTCCCCCAGCTCCCTATCTCTGTAACCTCCGCCAGCCCCTACACCCCTCCCTATCTCTGTAACCTCCTCCAGCCCCTACACCCCTCCCTATCTCTGTAACCTCCTCCAGCCCCTACACCCCTCCCTATCTCTGTAACCTCCTCCAGCCCCTACACCCCTCCCTATCTCTGTAACCTCCTCCAGCCCCTACACCCCTCCCTATCTCTGTAACCTCCTCCAGCCCCTACACCCCTCCCCATCTCTGTAACCTCCTCCAGCCCCTACACCCCTCCCTATCTCTGTAACCTCCTCCAGCCCCTACACCCCTCCCTATCTCTGTAACCTCCTCCAGCCCCTACAACCCTCCCTATCTCTGTAACCTCCTCCAGTCCCTACACCCCTCCCTATCTCTGTAACCTCCTCCAGCCCCTACAACCCTCCCTATCTCTGTAACCTCCTCCAGCCCCTACACCCCTCCCTATCTCTGTAACCTCCTCCAGCCCCTACACCCCTCCCTATCTCTGTAACCTCCTCCAGCCCCTACACCCCTCCCTAACTCTGTAACCTCCTCCAGTCCCTACAACCCTCCCTATCTGTGTAACCTCCTCCAGCCCCTACACCCCTCCCTATCTCTGTAACCTCCTCCAGTCCCTACACCCCTCCCTATCTCTGTAACCTCCTCCAGCCCCTACACCCCTCCCTATCTCTGTAACCTCCACCAGCCCCTACACCCCTCCCTATCTCTGTAACCTCCTCCAGTCCCTACACCCCTCCCTATCTCTGTAACCTCCTCCAGCCCCTACACCCCTCCCTATCTCTGTAACCTCCTCCAGCCCCTACAACCCTCCCTATCTCTGTAACCTCCTCCAGCCCCTACACCCCTCCCTATCTCTGTAACCTCCTCCAGTCCCTACAACCCTCCCTATCTGTGTAACCTCCTCCAGCCCCTACAACCCTCCCTATCTCTGTAACCTCCTCCAGCCCCTACAACCATTCCTATCTCTGTAACCTCCTCCAGCCCTTACAACCCTCCCTATCTCTGTAACCTCCTCCAGCCCTTACAACCCCCCCTATCTCTGTAACCTCCTCCAGCCCCTACAACCCTCCCTATCTCTGTAACCTCCTCCAGCCCCTAGAACCCTCCCTATCTCTGTAACCTCCTCCAGCCCCTACACCCTCCCTATCTCTGTAACCTCCTCCAGCCCCTACAACCCTCCCTATCTCTATAACCTCCTCCTGCCCCTACAACCCTCCCTGTCTCTGTAACCTCCTCCAGCCCCTACAACCCTCCCTATCTCTGTAACCTCCTCCAGCCCCTACAACCATCCCCATCTATGTGACCTCCTCCAGCCCCCTACACCCCTCCCTATCTCTGTAACCTCCTCCAGCCCCTACACCC
The DNA here is from genome assembly GCF_017639515.1 of Carcharodon carcharias. Lineage (NCBI taxonomy): Eukaryota > Metazoa > Chordata > Chondrichthyes > Lamniformes > Lamnidae > Carcharodon > Carcharodon carcharias. The sequence goes on from NW_024470767.1 coordinate 1,371,978, forward strand.
CTCCCTATCTCTGTAACCTCCTCCAGCCTCTGCAACCCTCCCTATCTCTATAACCTCCTCCTGCCCCTACAACCCTCCCTATCTCTGTAACCTCCTCCAGCCCCTACAACCCTCCCTATCTCTGTAACCTCCTCCAGCCCCTACAACCCTCCCTATCTCTGTAACCTCCTCCAGCCCCTACACCCCTCCCTATCTCTGTAACCTCCTCCAGCCCCTACAACCCTCCCTATCTCTGTAACCTCCTCCAGTCCCTACAACCCTCCCTATCTCTGTAACCTCCTCCAGTCCCTACAACCCTCCCTATCTGTGTAACCTCCTCCAGCCCCTACAACCCTCCCTATCTCTGTAACCTCCTCCAGCCCCTGCAACCATTCCTATCTCTGTAACCTCCTCCAGCCCCTACACCCCTCCCTATCTCTGTAACCTCCTCCAGCCTCTGCAACCCTCACTATCTCTGTAACCTCCTCCAGCCCCTACAACCCTCCCTATCTCTGTAACCTCCTCCAGCCCCTACAACCCTCCCTATCTCTGTAACCTCCTCCTGCCCCTACAACCTTCCCTATCTCTGTAACCTCCTCCAGCCCCTTCAACCCTCCCTATCTCTGTAACCTCCTCCAGCCCCTATAACCCTCCCTATCTCTGTAACCTCCTCCAGCCCCTACACCCCTCCCTATCTCTGTAACATCCTCCAGCCCCTACACCCCTCCCTATCTCTGTAACCTCCTCCAGCCCCTACAACCCTCCCTATCTTTGTAACCTCCTCCAGCCCCTATAACCCTCCCTATCTCTGTAACCTCCTCCAGCCCCTACACCCCTCCCTATCTCTGTAACCTTCTCCAGCCCCTACAACCCTCCCTATCTCTGTAACCTCCTCCAGCCCCTACACCCCTCCCTATCTCTGTAACCTCCTCCTGCCCCTACAACCCTCCCTATCTCTGTAACCTCCTCCAGTCCCTACAACCCTCCCTATCTCTGTAACCTCCTCCAGCCCCTACACCCCTCCCTATCTCTGTAACCTCCTCCAGCCACTACACCCCTCCCTATCTCTGTAACCTCCTCCAGCCCCTACACCCCTCCCTATCTCTGTAACCTCCTCCAGCCCCTACACCCCTCCCTATCTCTGTAACCTCCTCCAACCCCTACACCCCTCCCTATCTCTGTAACCTCCTCCAGCCCCTTCAACCCTCCCTATCTCTGTAACCTCCTCCTGCCCCTACAACCTTCCCTATCTCTGTAACCTCCTCCAGCCACTACCCCCTCCCTATCTCTGTAACCTCCTCCAGCCCCTACACCCCTCCCTATCTCTGTAACCTCCTCCAGCCACTACACCCCTCCCTATCTCTGTAACCTCCTCCAGCCCCTACACCCCTCCCTATCTCTGTAACCTCCTCCAGCCCCTACACCCCTCCCTATCTCTGTAACCTCCTCCAGCCACTACCCCCTCCCCTCCCCCAATCTCCCCCTCTTCTCTCTCCACACCTTCCCACCCACCACTGACCTCCTCCCTCCCCCAACGCCCTCCCCGGCCCCCTCCCGCCCACCCCCCTTACTCCTCTCACCCCATTTCTCCCCCTCCCCCCTTCTCCTCCTCCTCTCCATGCCCTTGCCCTTCGTCCCATTCCCCCGCCACACACCCCCCTTCTCCCTCCCCTCCCCTCCTCCCTTCCCCTCCTTTCCCCTCCTCTCACTCCTTTGCCCCTTCCCCCACTCCCTCCTTTCCACCCCCCTCCTGCCCCTTCTTTCCCCCCTCCCCCTCCCACATTTCCCCCTCCCCCTCCCACGTTTCCCCCTCCCCCTCCCTCCCTCCTTTCGCCCCTCCCATGCTCCCTCCCTCCCTCCTTTCCACCCTTCACTCCCCTCCCTCCTTTCCCCTCCCCCTTTCCTCCTCCCCTTCCCCCCTTCCCCCTCTCCATCCCCATCCCCCCTCCTCCCCATCACCCTCCTCTCCTCCCCCACCTTACCCCCCTCTCCTCCCCCACCTTACCCCCCTCTCCTCCCCCACCTTACCCCCCTCTCCTCCCCCACCTTACCCCCCTCTCCTCCTCCACCTTATCCCCCTCTCCTCCTCCGCTTCCCCCTCTCTTACCCCTTCTGCCCTCTCCCTCTCTCCACCTCTTCCCCTCCCGCTCCTCCCCCCTCCATCTCCCTTCCCTCCATCCCCTCACCCTCACCCTCCCTCTCCTCCCCATCCTCCCTCCCTTTCCTCCCCTCCCACTCCCTCTCCTCCCCCTCCACCTTACTCTGCTCCATCCCCTCTCCCTCCCCCTCCCTCCCCCTCCCTCTCCTCCCTCCCTCTCCCCCCCTTCTTTACTAGCGTTTTAACTTCTAATTCAATCCCAGCTTCTCTCCCCTCTGAACTGCTTTTCAGGATCCCATCCCCCTGCCAATTTAGTTTAAATCCACCCCAACAGCATTAGCAACCTTCTCCGTGAGGGTGTTGGTCCTGTTCCTGTTCAGATGTAACCCGTCCAACTTGTACAGGTCCCACCTCCCCCAGAAACGGGACCAATGCCCCAGGAATCTAAAGCCCTCCCTCCAGCACCATCTCTCCAGCTGATCATTCATCTGCTCTATCCCTCTGTTCCTATACTCACTACTGTGCGGTGCTGGGAGTAATCCAGAGATTACAGCCTTTGAAGTCCTGCTTTTCAATTTCCTACCTAACTCCCTAAAGTCTGCCTGCAGGACCTCATTTCTCTTTCTTCCTATGTCATTGGTCCCAACATGGACCACGACCTCTGGCTGTTCACCCTCCCCCTTCAGAAGGCCCAGCAGCCGTTCCGTGACATCCTTGATCCTGGCACCCGGGAGGCAACATATCTTCCATGCCATTGAACGTCAAGAGGCGATGGTTGGATTCTCTCTTGTTGGAGTTGGTCATTGCCTGACAATTGTGTGGCGCGAATGTTGCTTGCCACTTGTCAGCCCAAGCCTGGATATTGTCCAGGATATTGTCCTGTAAGGACTCCATCCCATTCTCTCAGTTCCTTCGCCTCCGTCGCATCTGTTCAGATGATGCCACTTTCAAAAACCGTTCCTCTGACATGTCCTCCTTCTTCCTTAACCAAGGTTTTCCACCCACGGTCGTTGACAGGGCCCTCAATCGTGTCCGGCCCATCTCCCGCGCATCCGCCCTCACACCTTCCTCTTCCTCCCAGAACCATGATAGGGTCCCCCTTGTCCTCACTTATCACCCCACCAGCCTCCGCATTCAAAGGATCATCCTCCGCCATTTCTGCCAACTCCAGCATGATGCCACCACCAAACACATCTTCCCTTCACCCCCTCTATCGGCATTCCGTAGGGATCATTCCCTCCGTGACCCCCTGGTCCATCCTCCATCACCCCCTACTCCTCAACCCCCAATCACAGCACCTTTCCATGCAACCGCAGAAGATGTAACACCTGCCCCTTCACTTCCTCTCTCCTCACCGTCCAAGGGCCCAAACACTCCTTTCAAGTGAAGCAGCATTTCACTTGCAATTCCCTCAACTTAGTCTACTGCACTCGTTGCTCCCAATGCAGTTTCCTCTACATTGGAGAGACCAAACGCAGACTGGGTGACCGCTTTGCAGAACACCTTCGGTCTGTCCGCAAGAATGACCCAAACCTCCCTGTCGCTTGCCATTTTAACACTCCACCCTGCTCTCTTGCCCACATGTCTGTCCTTGGCTTGCTGCATTGTTCCAGTGAAGCTCAACGCAAACTGGAGGAACAGCACCTCATCTTCCGACTAGGCACTTTACAGCCTTCCGGACTAAATATTGAGTTCAACAATTTTAGATCATGAACTCTCTCCTCTATCCCCACCCCCTTTCCGATTCTTCCCCCTCCTTTCTGTTTTTTCCAATAATTTATATAGATTTTTCTTTCCCACCTATTTCCATTATTTTTAAGTGTATTTCCATCCATTGTTTTATCTCTACTTTTTAACCTATTTCGATCCCTTCCCCCCCCCCACCCCACCCCCACTAGGGCTGTCTGTACCTTGCTTGTCCTGCTTTCTACCCTTAACTAACACATTCCTTAGATAATATCACCACCTTCAACACCTCTTTGTCCTTTTGCCTATGACATCTTTTGGTTATCTCCACCTATCACTGGCCCTCTATCCAGCTCTACCTGTCCCACCCCCCTTTAAACCAGCTTATATTTCACCTCTTTTCTATTTTTACTTAGTTCTGTTGAAGAGTCATACGGACTCGAAATGTTAACTGTGTTCCTCTCAGCAGATACTGCTGAGTTTGTCCTGGTATTTTTGTTTTTGTTCTGGATATTGTCCAGGTCTTGCTGCATTTGGACAAGGACTGCTTCAGTATCTGAGGAGCTGCAAATGGTGCTGAACGTTGTGCAATCATCAGCGAACATCCCCACTTCTGACCTTATGATGGAAGGAAGGTCATTGATGAAGCAGCTGAAGATAGTTGGGCTGAGGGATCTTGCTGTGTATAAACCGTCTGCTGCATTTCCTACATTACGACAATTAATACACTTAAAAAACATTGTCTGTGAACGGTTTGGGGTGTCCTGAGGCAGTGAAATGGGGATCACACACTTGTCACTGCCCAGCTTCCCAGATCGCCTCTGACCAGCTCCCTCTGTGGAATGAATGCTGAGGAGTGGCGGAAGTTTCCGGAAGACAATTACTCACATGGGTCTTGGTGAGTCTGGCCTCGGATTGTGATCATGTGACCTGCAGCCAATCCAGTTTCAATCTTCCTCAGGAACGGTATTGGCCTGGGGAACAGAGGGTAAAGGTCAGAGCCCACTCCCTCCCAGAGTGAACGACAAGCATCGTATCGAGCCCCCCAACGCCAGGCGTGGCTGTGACAGGCGCTATGTCAATGCAAGCAGCATTTCCCTTCCATATTTACCTGTGTTATTCGCCTCTACAGTAATAACTTCAAGCCCAACAATCTTCCTCAACACTACTCCGAGGTTTTCCAACGCTCTCCTGGCCGACCTCCCACATCCTCCATCTGTCTCTCTCTGTCGACCACTCCCTGTGGGAGCGAGTCCCACATTCTCCGCACTCTCTGGGTGAAGAAGTTGCTCCTGAATTCCCGATCGGATTTACTAGTGATTGTCTTATATCGATGGCCCATAGTTCTGGTCTCCTCCCCCCTACCCCCCCACAAGAGGAAACATCTCCTCTACATCGACCCTATCAAAACTCCCTCTATCATTTTAAAGAGCTCGATCAGGTCACCTCCTTGGCCTTCTCTTTTCTAGAGAAAAGAGCCCCAACCTGTTCAATCTTTCCTGATCGTTCTTACCTCTCAGTTTCTGGGATTGTCCTTGTCAATCTTTCTTACACATTCTCCAGTGGCTCAATATCCTTTTAATAAGAGATTGGGACTGTGCACGGTAACTCTGAGTGTGGGATACGGAGACCGGGACTGTGCACGGTGACTCCGAGTGTGGGATATGGAGACCAGGACTGTGCACGGTAACTCCGAGTGTGGGATAGAGAGACCGGGACTGTGCACGGTAACTCCGAGTGTGGGATACGGAGACCGGGACTGTGCGCGGTAACTCTGAGTGTGGGATAGAGAGACCGGGACTGTGCACAGTAACTCCGAGTGTGGGATACGGAGACCGGGACTGTGCACGGTAACTCCGAGTGTGGGATAGAGAGACTGGGACTGCGCGGTAACTCCGAGTGTGGGATACGGAGACCGGGACTGTGCGCGGTAACTCCGAGTGTGGGATAGAGAGACCGGGACTGTGCATGGTAACTCCGAGTGTGGGATACGGAGACCGGGACTGTGCGCGCTAACTCCGAGTGTGGGATACGGAGACCGGGACTGTGCGCGCTAACTCCGAGTGTGGGATACGGAGACCGGGACTGTGCGTGGTAACTCCGAGTGTGGGATAGAGAGACCGGGACTGTGCGCGCTAACTCCGAGTGTGGGATACGGAGACCGGGACTGTGCGTGGTAACTCCGAGTGTGGGATAGAGAGACCGGGACTGTGTGCGGCAACTCCGAGTGTAGTCTAACCATGCTTGGACAGAGATTTAACACAGCTCCTCAGATCTGGCGTTCTATGTCTTGTGTGTCTGTACTGACCGTTCTAGTACTGACCAGATTTGGTTCCTTTAGACAGAATGGCTGAAGGACAAAGGGAGAGAAAAAAGATTACAGTTCATACCTAACAACAAACTGAACATCACACAATTCATTCCCAAATCCCACTCCATCCCCCACCCAGGACAGAGGGAGCTTTACTCTGTATCTAACCCCGTCCTGTACCTGTCCTGGGAGTGTTTGATGGGGACAGTGTAGAGGGAACTTTACTCTGTATCTAACCCCGTGCTGTACCTGTCCTGGGAGTGTTTGATGGGGACAGTATAGAGGGAGCTTTACTCTGTATCTAACCCCGTGCTGTACCTGTCCTGGGAGTGTTTGATGGCGACAGTGTAGAGGGAGCTTTACTCTGTATCTAACCCCGTGCTCTCCCTGTCCTGGGAGTGTTTGATGGGGACGGTGTAGAGGGAGCTTTACTCTGTATCTAACCCCATGATGTACCTGTCCTGGGAGTGTTTGATGGGTCACAGGTTAGCTAGTATCTCTTGCAATACTCCCCAGTGTTCTGATTAAATGCAATCAGGGAAGTGAGTGTCCAGAAATAACAGGCGGCCTGACCATGTTTTGGATAATGGGTCTGTTGAGGGAGGTATGGCTGCAGGAAAAGCAGAGAAGCTGGTTAGAGAGGGGATGTTATATATCATCAGGCTGGGCAGCACACACACACACATACACACAAACCTCGATTCAATCTCCCCCTTAACCTTCTCTGCCTTAAGGAGAACAATCCCAGCTCCTCCCAGTCTCTCCACATGAACTGAGGTCCCCTCATCCCTGGGAACATTCTCGGAAATCTCCTCCCCACCCTCTCCGAAACCTTGACATCCTTCCTGAAGTGTGGGATCCAGAATTGGACAGGATCCTCCCACTGAGGCCTGAGGCTTAACCCGTGTTTATAAAGACCATGTTCGTCTATTTGTAATCTCGTTCAGAAAGCCCTGAATGACGTGTGGCTTTTTCAACAGCTGTGACCTGTCACCTTCCAGCAAATCCCACCTGTCTGACCCCTTTGGGATTAGATTCCAGCTCCTGATACTCACCTTCTCGGTGAGGAATCGAGCACTTTGATGAAGACTTGGCCAGCAATCTGCAGAGTGTCCACAGTGTCCTGTGGGAGCCGCTACCTGAACTCCAGGAGCTGCTTCCCATTGTTAGCCACCTGGCTGGGAGAGAGGTGGGGAAAGGAGAGATCGTCTCGATTCTGAAAGCCGACCCAGTGAAATCCTCCCACCCATCTGAACTCCGGCCAGGTCCAGCTGGGCTAGGAGAATGCAGATGGTGGAGACGAGACTGACCAGCATCTCTGGGCCCAGGAGAAGGGGAGGAATGGGGAGGTGGAAGGGTAAAGACAAAGAGAGGGAGGGGCACAGGACAAATTGGATCCAAAATTGGCTGAGAGGCAGGAAGCAGAGGGTGATGGTAGAGGGATGTTTCTGTGACTGGAAATCTGTTTCCAGTGGGGTTCCACAGGACTCGGTGCTGGGGTCCTTGCTGTTTGTGGTGTACATAAATGATTTGGATTTAAATGTAGAGGGTATGATCTATAAGTTCACAGATGACACAAAAATTGGTAGAGTGGTAAATAGTGAGGGGGATAGCTGTAAACTGCAGGAGGATCTCAATGGACTGGTCAGGTGGGCAGAGCAGTGGCAAATGGAATTCAACCCGGAAAAGTGTGAGGTAATGCACTTGGGGAGGGCTAACAAGGCAAGGGATTACACTATGAATGGTAGGACCCTGGAAAGTACTGAAGATCAGGAGGACCTTGGTGTGCATGTCCACAGAGGGAGCAGGGCAGGTATATAAGGTGGTTAAGAAGGCATATGGGATACTTGCCTTTATTAGCCGAGGGATAGAATACAAGAGCAGGGAGGTTATGCTGGAACTGTATAAAACGCTGGTTAGGCCACAACTGGAGTATTGTGTGCAGCTCCGGACAGCACATTATAGGAAGGGTGTGATTGTACTGGAGAGGGTGCAGAGGAGATTTACCAGGTTGCTGCCTGGGCTGGAGAGTCTGAGCTATGAGGAAAGATTGGATAGGCTGGGGTTGTTTTCCTTGGAGCAGCGAAGGTTGAGAGGGGACCTGATAGAGGTGTATAAGATTCTGAGGGACATAGATAGGGTGGATAGGAAGGTACTTTTTCCATTAGTAGAGGGGTCAATAACCAGGGGGCATAGATTTAGGGTAAGTAGAAGGCTAAGAGGGGAGTTGAGGAGAAATTTTTTCACCCAGAGGGTGGTGGGAGTCTGGAACTCACTGCCTGAAAGGGTGGTTGAGTCAGAAACTCTTGTAACATTTAAGAAGTATTTAGATATTCACTTGCGTTGTGATAGCCTCCAGGGCTATGGGCCAAGCGCTGGAAAATGGGATTAGTGTAGTCAGATCTTTGTTGACCGGTGAGGACATGATGGGCCAAATGGCCTCCTTGTGTACTATAAAGGTCTATGAGTCTATTACTATCACTGAATCCCCCACTATCAACATCCTGGGGGTTACCATTGACCAGAAACTGAACTGGACCCAGCCATATAAATACTGTGACTACAAGAGCAGGTCAGAGGCTGGGAATCCTGCTGCGAGTAACTCACCTCCTGACTCCCCAAAACCTGTCCACCATTCACAAGGCACAGGTCAGGAGTGTGATGGAATACTCCCCACTTGCCTGGATGAGTGCAGCTCCCACAGCACTCAAGAAGCTCGACACCATCCAGGACAAAGCAGCCCCGCTTGATTGGCACCCCATCCACAAACATTCACTCCCTCCGCCACCGACACACAGTAGCAGCAGTGTGTGTACCATCTACAAGATGCACTGCAGGAATTCACCAAGGCTCCCTGGACAGCATCTTCCAAACCCACGACCTCTACCATCTAGAAGGACAAGGGCAGCAGATAGATGGGAACACCAACACCTGGAAGTTCCCCTCCAAGTCACTCACCATCCTGACTTGGAAATATATCGGCCGTTCCTTCACTGTCGCTGGGTCTGAAGTAATTGTAGCTTTAAGGACTGTAGCTTTAAGGACTGTAGCTTTAAGACTTATTGTGTTGTATCGTATCATGTGACTGTGTGAACGAATCAGCTCTAAGCATGGGGAACCTTTGAGTGGGAGTTGTTCTTCCAGTTATGGAGCTTAATGGAAGAATGTAATGACTGCTGCAGCCTGTAAATCAATGTAGATGTTTCCAATGAGAAACCTGTCTGGGAAATCAAGCCCATAACAAACTGGCAAAGAGGATAATTTGGGTCCGGCATTGTCCCTCACCCAGCGACTGTATCTGTTTAAAAATAAGGGGTCATTCATTTAAGACAGAGATGAGGAGAATTTTTTTTCTCTGAGAGTTGTGAGTCTTTGGAACCCTCTTCCTCAGAAGTTAGTGGAAACAGAGACCTTGAATATTTTTAAGGCAGAGGTGGATGGATTCTTGATTAACAAGGGAGTGAAAGGTTATTGGGCGTAAGGTGGAATGTGTGGCTGAAGTAACAATCAGATCAGCCATGATCTTATTGAATGGCAGAGCAGGTTTGAGGGGACAAGTGGCCAACTCATACTCCTTGTTTGTATATTCATAAAAGGAAGATATAATCAGCAGATATGCCACATTTTTGCAGGATTGACCACTTCGAACCATCCACAGAGGATTGGTGTCAATATGTAGAATGCCTCAACTTCCATTTCCAGGCAAACAAAATAGCGGGGGACGAAAAGAGGAGAGCAATTCTCCAAAGCATTTGCGGGAGCAAAACCAATAATTTAATCTGAAGTTGATGGCCCCGAGTGCCCCCTGATTTGAAGACTTTTGGTGAATTGGTAGATCTCGTTAAGGGACAATGTCAACCCAAACCCTCAGTCACCATGCAGAGGGTGCAGGTTTAATTCAAAGGTCAGAGCCTTGGGGGAGATCATTGCTACATATGTGGCAAAATTGAAAAAAACTGACTGAACACTGTGATTTTGAGGAGACGCTAAGCGATATTCTCAGGGATTATTGGTCTGTGATGAGCAAGATGATGCCAATTGATGAAGACGATTAGCTGAAGTAAACCTCGATTTTTAAAAAAAAAGCATTGGAAATAGCGCAGGTTATACAAGGTGCACAAGATGGTGCCGTTTTCCAGTTGGGGTGGGAATGGACAGCTGGGTGTGGCACGAGAAGCTGGGACTTTACCGCAGAGTGGGAGGCAGTCCCCACTACCTGAAAATTTAAAATATATACAGGAAACTGCTCAGCAGCAAATCCGAAAATGAATTGTTACCGACGTGGAAGCAATCGTACTCCTGAAACCTGCCGTTTTAAAGAGGGGGCGGTGGGGGGGGGCTAGTTTTGCAATAAAAGAGGGAACACACTGAAGCATTGTAAAGCGAGATTGAGACAGATTCCCAGGCAACAAACTAAACTGATCAAAGTACATCACATGGAAGAACCAGAAATCACCAATTCGGATATTTACTCCCTGTTTAATGGAAAAGTAGGGATCACAGAGGCAATCACTATTACTCTGCAGGTCAATGGAAAACCTCTCATGATGGAAGTGAACACTAGAGCTTCAGCTGCTGCAGTGGGAGACACACCTTCCAATATCTAAACAAGGGCACTCAACAATTGCATTTGGAGCAGACTTGAGCCAAACTGCAAACTTATACTGGTGAAGCTATCCAAGTGGATGGGGATTACCATCGTACCTGTTTATTAGATACACCAAACAGCACAGCTCCTCATGATGGTTGTAGGAGGCCAGGGACCAAGCTGCCTAGGTCACAATTGGTTGAGGGAAATGAACATTGATTGGCCAGTGAGACTTCAAAAGGAAGCAGGAAGAGTTCCTGTGTTGGAAAAGGAACAAGGCAAGGTCCTTCAGGAAGAGCCTGGAGAGTCCAAGGACCACAGCTGGGTGACAAAGGAGGGTGTAGCCATTCAACAACCTGAAGAAATGAAGACCGCCTTAAACAACAACGTGGAGGAACAGCCAAAGAAACTCAAGGAGGCTCTGCTGATTGACAGAATTCAAGATGAAGAGAGTGAGCTTTACAAAGAAAAGTAAAATCTCTGAAAGACCTTCACACAGGAACAAGCACCCCTCAGGTCAAAGTTTGTACCTCTGGAAAATGACGAAGAGAAACCAGAAGAATTGAACACCTCTCTGAACCAACTGAAGAACCAGTTGGCAGAGAAGACCCAGCAATGGTCAAGGTCCCAGGAGGAAGCCAACAGACACAAGAAGGAGACAGGAGAGCTGAAGAATCAGATGAATGAAGCAAAAGAGACTTTAGAAGGAAAAGTCACGGAACTTTCCAAAATGTAAGTGGCTGATGAAGCCCCCAGAATCTCAACCCCTTTTTTAATTCATTCTCAGGATGTGGGTGTCACTGGCTGGGCCCAGCATTTATTGCCCATCCCTAATTGCCCCTTGAGAAGGGGGTGGTGAGCTGCCTTCTTGAGCCACTGCAGTCCCTGTGGTGTAGGTACACCCATCGTGCTGTTAGGGAGGTAATTCCTTGCCTATGTTTGACTTGCGACTTCATGGGCTCTGGAGTCGATATTGAGGGCTCCTAGGGTAACTCCCTCCCGACTGTACACCACTGTCCTGCCAGTGGGACAGGACATACTCAGGGATGGTGATGGTGGTGTCAGGGACATTATCTGTAAGGTATGATTCTGTGAGGATGACTCTGTCAAGCCGTTGCTTGACCAGTCTGTGAGACAGCTCTCCCAATCCTGGCTCTAGCCCTGACGTGTTAGTAAGGAGGACTTTGCAGGGACAGGGCTGTGATTGCCACTGTCATTTCCAGTGCCAAGGTTGATGCCTGGTTTCATTCCCTTTTTGTGTCTTTGACAACTGAGTGTCTGCCTTGGCCATTTCAGAGTCAACCACATGTGGCTGTGGGTCTGGAGTCACATGTAGGCCAGACCGGGTAAGGAAGGCAGATTCCCTCCCTAAAGGGCATTAGTGACCCAGATGGGTTTTTACAACAATCAGCAATTGTTTCATGGTTGACAATAGACTTTTAATTCGGTGGTGGGATTCGAACACTTGTCCCTGGATTACTAGTCCAGCGACAATACCACTACACCATCACTCCCCACTGAACAGAAACAAGCTGAGTTTTCGCCTGTCTGGGCAACTGTGAAGTCAGATTGAAGGTCAAGACTAAACTCTGTGGTAGACAGAAGACGACAAGATGGAAGAAGGTTCAGTAAAGGCAATGAATGACCCCCACCCCCCACCCCCACCCCCCAACTACTGCAGCTTCGACACCTTCAGAGTTACTTAGGAAGCGGGGCCTTCCAACAAGATCAAGCCTGGTACTTCCCAGTTTTAGGGGGAAGGTGGAGAACAGTCAAGGGAACCAAAAAGCGACTCATGATTTGCATAGTCGTGAGCGACAATTTCCTGTTGGTGAAGCAGCATATGCAGGAATCGAGCTGCTTACCTGGTGTAATAGTTTTTGTGACCGGACTTTTGTTGTACCATGTAGAAGTGGAAGGTCAGATCACCCACAAACACATGGATCATTGGAGAAGAAGGGAGGTACCCCAATAAACCGATATTCCACCTGTAACTACTGATCCCCACTGAAATTGTTCAACCAAGGATAGACGTACTAGATGTCTCTGTTGGAGTGGATAACACACAACTGCCTGTGACTGAAGAGGTATCTGTTGCTGCTGCTGTTCCAGATAATGCGGATCCTGTAAGACATTCGAAAGTCGCGGAATTACAATGTTCCACCTGGATCAGAAACCACCTGGGAGACTGAACTTATAACTCCATAACCCGTATATATATCTGTAATATCATGAAGGTAGATGTTCTGGTAAATGCAAACTGCACAAATGATGTAAAGGGGGGGAATGTAGTAATTGTGGCTTTAAGACTTATTGTGTTGTATAGTTTCATGTGACAGTGTGAACAAATCAGCTCCAAGCACAGAGAATCTTCCAGTTGGAGTGCTTCTTCTAGATGTGGAGTTTGATGGAAGCGTGTAACTGCTGCTGCAGCCTGTAGGTAAAGTTTGATGACTCTAATGAGAAACCTGTCTGGAAAATCAAGTCCATAACACAGTCAAAATCCTGGGACTCCCTCCCTACCAGCGCTGTGGGTGTACTTGCACCACATGGACTGTGGCAGCTCAAGAAGACAGCTTATCACCACCTTCTCAAGGACAATGAGGGATGGGCAATAAATGCTGGGCCAAGCCAGCGACACCCACACCCTGTGAATGAATTTTAAAAAACAGCAACGTGATAATGACCCAGATCATCTGTTTTTAGTGATGTTGGGTAAGGGATAAATATTGGCCCCAGGACACCGGGGAGAACTCCCCCCTGCTCTTCTCCCAATAGTGGCCGTGGGATCTTTTACACCCACCTGAGAGGGCAGACGGGGCCTCGGTTTAATGTCGCATCCTGAAAGACGGCACCTCCGACAGTGCAGCACTCCCTCAGCACTGACCCTCCGACAGTGCGGTGCTCCCTCAGCACTGACCCTCCGACAGTACGGCGCTCCCTCAGCACTGACCCTCCGACAGTGCGGTGCTCCCTCAGTACCGACCATCTGACAGTGCAGCACTCCCTCAGTACTGACACTCCGACAGTGCGGCGCTCACTCGGCACTGACCCTCCGACAGTGCGGCGCTCCCTCAGTACTGACCCTCCGACAGTGCGGCGCTCCCTCAGCACTGACCCTCTGACAGTGCAGCACTTCCTCAGCACTGACCCTCTGACAGTGCGGCACTCCCTCAGCGCTGACCCTCCGACAGTGCGGCACTCCCTCAGCACTGACACTCCGACAGTGCGGCACTCCCTCAGTACTGACACTCGGACAGTGCAGCACTCCCTCAGTACTGACACTCCGACAGTGCGGCACTCCCTCAGTACTGACACTCCGACAGTGCGGCACTCCCTCAGTACTGACACTCCGACAGTGTGGCACTCCCTCAGTACTGACACTCCGACAGTGCGGCACTCCCTCAGCACTGACCCTCCGACAGTGCAGCACTCCCTCAGTACTGACCCTCCGACAGTGCGGCTCTCCCTCAGTACTGACCCTCCGACAGTGTGGCGCCCCCTCAATGATTGGATGTGACAATGTAAAGAGAAATGAAAGATTTTTCTTTGTTTTGATTTCAGGTTCTGGGTGTTATTGTGGGAGGAACATTCTATTCAGGTCCCCCTGAGACACAGGGTTGATTTTGAGCTGATGAGGAGTTCACTACTGCGGAAACTCCGGGGTCAAGAGGAAAGTGACTCTCCCATCTTCTCTCTCCATCCCGATCGGTACTTTGAGTTAAAGGAGGAACCCAGGGTAGCGAGATCAGGCTCTCATAGAATGTTCCAGCACAGAAACAGGTCACTCAGCCCATCCTGTCTCTGCCAGTGATTGTTAATTAATAAGTACCCAGTCTAATCCCACTCTCCCCCTCACTCCCCGCACCCTTTAATATCCCACCCAGTCTAATCCCACTCTCCCCCTCACTCCCCACACCCTTTAATATCCCACCCAGTCAAATCCCACTCTCCCCCTCACTCCCCACACCCTTTAATATCCCACCCAGTCTAATCCCACTCTCCCCTCACTCCCCACTCCCTTTAATATCCCACCCAGTCTAATCCCACTCTCCCCTCACTCCCCACTCCCTTTAATATCCCACCCAGTCTAATCCCACTCTCCTCCTCACTCCCCACACCTATTAATATCCCACTAAATCTGTGTGTCACTGTGTGCGTGTAGCTGTGTCTGTATGTATGTACTGCTCGCAGTTACCCTTCCCTTGTGTTTTGTGTGTTCGATGTTGGTTGTGTGTGAAGTTGCTGGGTTCTGGATGGTGGTGAATGGATCTCACTGTGCAGTTTCCAGCCCGAGGCACTGGGCCTGCAGTGAGTCCATGAGCTGTCAGTGAGTGGAGACCTGGACCGAGTGCTGCTTCCCTGAGAGCAACCGCTGAGCTGCTGTGGGGTGGGCTGTATCTGTACCCCCCCACTACCCCCTCCCTCACCCCCACCCCCTCCGCCCCCTCCCCACCTCTCATCACCCCCACCCCCACCCCCGCCCCATGGCCAGGACTGAGCTGAGAAGCCCCCAGAATGGGAGTTGTGCCTCAGACAGTCTGAATTCCCCAAGGGGAAGGGGATTAGAAACAGGCATCATCCTCAGTGCGACCAAGTACATCAGCAAGTGAGCAAACCTCTTCCCTGGTGATGAAGTGTTGTCTCTCTTCTCTCGGATGTTGGTTCCCTCACTAAAACCTCGTTCTAAAGACTGGGAATGAATAAATCTCCAATGTTGGAAGGGTTTTTTTGAGTTGTTTTGAGGCTGGCAGTGGCTGTGGTTAAAATGATGATGATCTTGGGGACCGTGCCCTGTACAATGTTAGAATATGGGGCAGGGAGCACTCGCTCTCTCTCTCTCCCTTCCCCTCTCCCTCTCTCTCTCTCTCCCTTCCCCTCTCCCTCTCTCTCTCCTTTCCCCTTCCCTCTCTCTCTCTCTCTCCCTTCCCCTCTCCCTCTCTCTCTCCCTACACCTCTCCCTCTCTATCTCCTTTCCCCTCTCCCTCTCTCTCTCCTTTCCCCTCTCCCTCTCTCTCTCTCTAACCCTCTCCCTCTCCCTCTCTCTCTCCCTACACCTCTCCCTCTCTCTCTCCTTTCCCCTCTCCCTCTCTCTCTCTCTAACCCTCTCCCTCTCCCTCTCTCTCTCCTTTCCCCTCTCCCTCTCTCTCTCTCTAACCCTCTCCCTCTCCCTCTCTCTCTCCCTACACCTCTCCCTCTCTCTCTCCTTTCCCCTCTCCCTCTCTGTCTCTCTAACCCTCTCCCTCTCCCTCTCTCTCTCCTTTCCCCTCTCCCTCTCTCTCTCTCTAACCCTCTCCCTCTCCCTCTCTCTCTCCTTTCCCCTCTCCCTCTCTCTCTCTCTAACCCTCTCTCTCTCCCTCTCTCTCTCCTTTCCCCTCTCCCTCTCTCTCTCTCTAACCCTCTCCCTCTCCCTCTCTCTCTCCTTTCCCCTCTCCCTCTCTCTCTCTCTCCCTACCCCTCTCCCTCTCTCTCTCTCTCCCCTCCCCTCTCTCTCTCCCTACCCCTCTCCCTCTCTCTCTCCCTACCACTCTCCCTACCCCTCTCCCTCTCTCTCTCTCTCCCCTCTCCCTCTCTCTCTCCCTACCCCTCTCCCTACCCCTCTCCCTCTCTCTCTCTCTCCCCTCCCCTCTCCCTCTCCCTCTCTCTCCCCCTACACCTCTCCCTCTCTCTCTCCTTTCCCCTCTCCCTCTCTCTCTCTCTCCCCTCTCCCTCTCTCTCCCTACCCCTCTCCCTACCCCTCTCCCTCTCTCCCTCTCTCTCCTTCTCTCTCTCTCTCCCTACCCCTCTCCCTCTCTCTCTCTCTCCCCTCCCCTCTCCCTCTCTCTCTCTCTCCCTTCCCCTCTCCCTCTCTCTCTCCCTCTCTCCCTCTCTCCCTCTCTCTCCTTCTCTCTCTCTCTCCCTTCCCCTCTCCCTCTCTCTCTCCCTCTCTCCCTCTCTCTCCCTCTCTCTCTCTCCCTCCCCCTCTCCCTCTCTCTCTCTCCCTCTCTCATTCACGCTTTCATTCTCCCCACTCATTTATTTTCACGCTCTCATTCTCTCACTGTCTCACTCCGTGTTGCTCTCTGTTTCACTCACTCTCTGGCTAATTCACCCCGTGGCTGCCTCCTCAGGCAGTCCCTCGGGATGGAGGGTGAGTTGCTTCCACTCCGGCTCGATAGGGCCTGAGGCGGCTGAAAAGCCCAATGTGTGACCTGCCGACTCTGCCAAATGTGGGGCGGGTGGTGCCGGGAGGGTTGGGTAGAGGGTCGTGCACTCCCTCCGAGGTCTCAGCTTCGCCTCTGCACATTCCTGACAAAGTCTCTGGATGTGTCCAGTGCCCTTCCAGAGGAGCCTTCTCCATTTTGGTCAGACACTGGTCAGGAACCGCACCCCCCATGTGTCGCTGTGAGGGAGTGTAGGGGCTGTGACCTCCCACCCCCTCCCCCACCCCCATCCATTAAAACCAAGGGCCTGATCCTGAGAAACGTGGACCATTTTCTGTATCTCGGGAGCAGCTTCTGAAAGGTCAACACAGACAGTGAAATTCACCATCCTCCAAAGCACCAGCTCAGCCTTCACCGAACTGAGGGAAAGACAATTTGAGGACCAGGATTTCAAACCCGAGACTGAGGTCATATTTTACCAGGCAGCAGTCATCCCCATACTCTTATCTGCTTCAGAGACTTGGACACCCAACAAGAGGCACCTCAGAGCACTGGAGAAGCACCATAAGCAATGTCTTCACAAGATCCTCCTAATCTGGTGCCAAGGAAAGCAGAGCAACAGCAGCGTCCTCTCTCAAGCAGACACACCCAGCATCAAGGCACGAATCAAAACCAGCCCCACTGGGAAGGACCTGAGAGGCAGTCCAACAGCAGGGACCCCTCCTCTTCACTCAGGGTCTGCCTCACTCTATCTCTCTATCTCCCTCTCTCTCGTCTCTCTCTTCCACCATTATCCTAGGCTAATTTTCTCTGTTGTTTAATCCGATCTGGAACCTCAGCTCATCCTACGTTCACATTAATCCCAGGATATGTTACCTCAGTTGCTTTGGACATCAGCAGTTTGGTGGGGAGATTAGAGGGACGGGATCGGAATAATTAATCATGAGGGGTGGAGAAGCAGACAAGGGAGAAGCTGCTTAAACACACAGTCCCAGCTAATGAAGAGACCACGGAGACAGAAACCATTAGTTATCAGCCTTTATTAACAGAGTGTGCCCCAACACACTATAGCAAACTACAAAGCTTTTCTGAGACAAATACAAACTCAGTCTCACAGAGAAGAAAAAACAGGCTCATCATCAAAGTTACAAAAAATAGTTCAGAACATTTCTTAATGAAATAAACAGAGCAACAAGACACAAGGAGACAACTTGATAATTCAGCTGGTAGATAAAACTGTTTTAATGCTGTCAATTCTGGCTCGGGGGGTTAGATTTCTGTCTCTGGGTTTGAGGCTCCACAACGGAGACCTGAAACTCATAATCCAGTCCGACAGCCCCAGTGTCAGTGCTGAGGGAGTGCCGCACTGTCGAAGGGTCAGTGCTGAAGGAGCACCGCACTGTGGGAGGGACAGTATTGAGGGAGCGCCGCACTGTCGGAGGGTCAGTGCTGAGGGAGTGCCGCACTGTCAGAGGGTCAGTGCTGAGGGAGCGCCGCACTGTCGGAAGGTCAGTGCTGAGGGAGTGCCGCACTGTCATAGGGTCAGTGCTGAGGGAGTGCCGCACTGTCAGAGTGTCAGTGCTGAGGGAGTGCCGCACTGTCAGAGGGTCAGCGCTGAGGGAGCGCCGCACTGTCGGAGGGTCAGTACTGAGGGAGCGCCGCACTGTCGGAGGGTCAGCGCTGAGGGAGCGCCGCACTGTCGGAGGGTCAGTGCTGAGGGAGCGCCGCACTGTCGGAGGGTCAGTACTGAGGGAGTGCCGCACTGTCGGAGGGTCAGTACTGAGGGAGTGCCGCACTGTCGGAGGGTCAGTGCTGAGGGAGCGCCGCACTGTCGGAAGGTCAGTGCTGAGGGAGCGCCGCACTGTCAGAGGGTCAGTACTGAGGGAGTGCTGCACTGTCGGAGGGTCAGTACTGAGGGAGCGCCGCACTGTCGGAGGGTCAGTACTGAGGGAGCGCCGCACTGTCGGAGGGTCAGTACTGAGGGAGCGCCGCACTGTCGGAGGGTCAGTGCTGAGGGAGCGCCGCACTGTCAGAGGGTCAGTGCTGAGGGAGTGCCGCACTGTCAGATGGTCAGTGCTGAGGGAGTGCCACACTGTCAGAGGGTCAGTGCTGAGGGAGTGCTGCACTGTCAGAGGGTCAGTACTGAGGGAGCGCCGCACTGTCAGAGGGTCAGTGCTGAGGGAGGACAGGAGTTCTACCCGATGTCCTGGGGCCATTATTTATCCTTCAACCAACATCACTAATAACAGATGTTCTGAACATTAACACATTGCTGTTTGTGGGATCTTGCTGTGCACAAATTAGCTGCCACTTGATCTACATTACAACCAGTGACTAAACTTCAAAAAAGAAAGTACTTCATTGGCTTTCAACACTTTGGAACATCCTGAGGAGGTGAAAGTCTCTATGGAAATGCAGCCCTTGTTGTAAATTCAGACGACATACGAAGCAGGATTGTGGTGGAAAGGACTCTCGTTCCTCATTGGGGTGACGGCTTTTCTCAATCAGCCTCTCCCCTCAGGCGAGTTACCGTCTGTGTAAAGCACAGGGGGAGGGGGTGTTGGTGAGCGAGCGTGCTCCTGTCTGCAGGGGCTGTGTGTGTGTGTGAGTGCCGCCCACCCCAGTCGGTCAGCCGCCTACAGCTGCTTGCTGAGCTTGCGGACCTGTCTCTCCCTGGCCTCGAAGGCCAGCTTGGTGTCCTGCAGCTCACCCACCGACTTCTTCATCTCCTCCACCTCCTGCTCGAGTTGCTGACACCGCCTGCTCAACTCCTGAGTCTCCTCCACCTGCTGCCTGCCCCCGGTCTTGGTCTGTTCCACCTCCTGGACCAGAGCCTCAACAGTCTTGATCAGAGCCTCCACCTGAGACTTTGACATCGCCGCAGAGGATGGGCCAACCACAGACGTCTGGCGTCGTCTGTCTCTGTCTCTCTGGGTGTCTCGCGCTCTGATTTAGCGAGTGAGCCGTTCCCTCCCTTAACGACAATCGCCCTGTCCAGGGGGAGAATCCTTCCTGGAGAAGACGAGTACGAGCTTTTAGCTTCGGAACCAGGAGAAGTGGAGCTGAGAGCAACGGTTTTAATCAGAGCCCAAATCCCTGGATTATTCCGCTGATATTCATCTGACTTCATCAGGACGTCAGACTAATCGTCCTCATGTGCAGTCGTGTTCCACATAAATTTAACTGTGTCACTGACAGCCTCGCGGGGTTATAAGGGAGCTTTCACCTCAAACCCAGGGCTCGAGTGAATCCCACAACAAAAGCAGTTTTTTATGAATTGAGTTCAAAACTCAATTTCTTAAGGGCCGCAAAATGATTAAAAAGAAACCGAATTAATAACGAAAATCAAAACAGATACATTTCAAAAACATTCGAAAGAATTTTACAAAAACACTTGTTAATTGATTGATACTTTCTCACAAGTGCATTGTTAATAAAAGTTTTTTAAAAACACACAATTTAATGACCATTAAAATAGATTAGAGCAATCGAGATCAGGGGCTGCAAGTCTTTTTAGTAAACTGCAGATTACAGAGCCCTGAACTGAACCCATTTTCCCTTCCCACCCTGTAAAGGAGCTTTATTCCCATCAGGTGGTGGTATCGCTCCACCAAGGACAGGAAGATGGTTTGACGTGAAGCAACACTGCCACCTGCTGCTCGTCGAGGAAGTGATCAGTGGTCAGCTCCCCCTGGGCAGTTCAGACCCAGCAAGACGCAAATAGGACATTGACAAGAGAATCAATTCTCACACGTGCACACACATCTCGAACCAGGATAGAATATAAAGAACAGCAAAGGATGACAAAAAGATTAATATGGATGGAAAAATTAGAGTATGAGAGAAAGCTCGCTGGAAATACAAAGACAGATATTAAGGGTTTCTATAGATATTTAAATAGGTGTTAAAAAAAAGTCAGGATTGGTCCTATGGAAATCGGTCCTATAGGTCAGTACTGAGGGGAATTAATAATGGAAAATAAGGAGCTTGCAGGTATTTTAGCATCAGTTTTCACTATAGAGGATACAAGTAACATCCTGGAAATAGCTGTAAAGCAGGAAATAGAAGGGAGGAACTCAGGAAAATTACAATCACCAGGGAAGTGGTACTAGTAAATTGTTGGGAGCTGCGGGCTGACAAATCCCTGGGTCCTGACGGACTTCATCCTAGGCTCTTGAAAGAAGTGGCCAGTGAGATAGTTGATGCGTTGGTTTTAATTTTCCAAAGTTCCCTCTTTTCAGGGAATGTTCCGTTAGGTTGGAAAATAGCGAATATAACTCCTTTATTCAAAAAGAGATAGAAAGCAGGAAACTATAGGCCAGTTAGCGTAACGTCTGCCATAGGGAAAATGTAAAACTAAGGTCTTTAGTTTGTGTTTAGGTCCCTAGTCTTTTTTCTCTTTTTCTTATAGGTAGCTTGCTAAGTACAAGATCAATACTGGTGTGTAGAAAAAATAATTATAATAAAGTGTAAATAGTGGGGTACTAGAGTAATTAATTAAAAATTTGTATAAAATACGATAGTGATGGCAGGAAGGGTGATGTGTTGCTGCTGCAGCATGTGGGAGCCGCTGGACACCAGGGTTATCCAGGGTGAACACATCTGTACCAGATGTTTGCAGCTGGAGGAACTTTGGATCTGAGTTGAGGAGCTGGAGTCTGAGCTGCAGATATTGCGCCACATCAGGGAGGGGGGGGGGGGGAAGTTACCTGGACACTTTACTGCAGGAAGCAGTCACTCCCTCCCACAGGTTAGATAATTGGAATTTGGTCTGTGATCAGGGACAGGAGGGGGTGACTGCAGGTGAGGCAGGTATGGGGGCCCAGGGGGTAGCGTTCGAGCATCGATAGAGGACTGGCTACCTAATAGAAGACAGAGAGTTGGGTAAGGGGGGCATTTTCAGGTGGCAACCTGTAACTAGTGGAGTGCCACAGGGATCAGTGCTGGGACCTCAATTAGTTACAATATATATTAATGACTTGGATGAGGGAAGTGAATTTGCAGATGATACAAAAATAAGGGAAGGCAAGTGGTGAGAGTGACACAGAGTCTACAGAGGGATATAGACAGGTTAAGTGAGTGGGATAACATTTGGCAGATGGAATATAATGTGGGAAAATGTGAGGTTATGCACTTTGGCAGGAAGAATAGAGGAGTTGAATATTATTTAAATGGAGAAAGACTGCAGAAAGCTGCAGCACAGAGGGATTTGGGGGTCCTCGTGCATGAATCCCAAAAAGCTAACATACAAGTTCAACAGGTAATAGGGAAGGCAAATGGAATGTTGGCCTTTATTTCAAAGGGAATGGAGTATAAAAATAGGGAAGTCTTGCTAAAACTATACAAGGCACTAGTTAGACTACACCTAGAATACTGGGAACAGTTCTGGTCCCCTTATCTAATGAAAGATATACTGGCATTGGAGGCAGTCCAGAGAAGGTTCACTAGGTTGATCCCGGGTATGGAGGGATTTTCTTATGAGGTGAGGTTGAGTAGGTTGGGTCTGTACTCATTGGAGTTTAGAAGAATGAGAGGTGACCTTATTGAAACATATAAGATTCTTAGGGGGCTTGACAGGGTCAATGCTGAGAGGTGGTTTCCCCTTGTGGGAGAGTCTAGGGCCAGAGGGCATAATCTCAGAGTAAGGGGTCACCCATTTAAAACTGAGATGAGGAGGGATTTCTTCTCTCAAAGGGTAGTCAATCTGTGGAATTCTTTACTACAGAGGGTTGTAGAGGCTGGGTTATTGAGTATATTCCAGGCTGAGACAGATTTTTAATCAGCAAGGGAATCAAGGGTTATGGGGAAAATGCAGGAAAGTGGAGTTGAGGATTATCAGATCAGCCATGGTCTCATTGAATGGTGGAGCAGACTCGATGGGCTGAATGGACTACTTCTGCTCCTATATCTTTATATAAAATGTTAGAAGCTATTATTAAAGATGTTATAGCAGGGCTGCCAGGAAGATATAATATTATTGCAATTTATTGTAAAATAGTGGTGTCTGTGTGTGTGTGTGTGTGTCTGTCTGTGTGTGTGTGTGTGTGTCTGTATGTGTGAGAGAGAGAGAGACTTAATTGGATTAAAGGCAGCTGGTCTGGAGGCTTTGATATAAACATGGTAAACGTAGGGGATGTTTAGAATGTAAGGTGTAAAAGGACATTTGTATTTTTAATAAACCAGACTAGATTGTTTTCAAAGAAGGGGTGAAATATGTCACCTAGCCAAGTGAAGTTTAGTAAAAGTGCTTATTTTTCCCAAAGATTACCGGTAAAATTAGTACTATGAGAGATCATTATTATTAGAAACATAAAGTCCAAACACATAGTGAAACAATGGGAATTTGCATTCAAAGAGGAAAATATTTATAAAGGAGTGAAGGCTGTGTGTAAAGGCAGGCATTCGAAAATCTAACAAATGTGAAAAGCCTTCAGCATCTGCATCTCAAGCTGCTGAGTACAAAGAACTGAAGTTAAGAAAATTCACTTTGAATTGGATTGCTCAGGGTATCTTGTTTCTTTGCCTGGGTCTTTTCAAATCTGTGTGTCTTACTGTTGCCTTAACGGAGGTGTAACTGGGAGTCAGATTAATTAGGGGATTTAGATGTTATTATAGTGGTAATTTGTAAACATATGTATGTGCTTAAAAATCATTTTTCTCGTTAATAAATGTTTAATCTATTTTTGTAAAAACCTATAAGACTCAGTGGTCTTATTACTACTGATTTCAAAGCCTGCATCTCAAAACATACAAATTGCAAAATTAGTTGTGGTAGTTATTTCAGGGATTTGAACAACTCAGCATTTAGCATTGGCTGTGCCATAACAAGGGTGCTTAGAAATATTCAAGGCATTCAGGCAGAGTCAACGTGGTTTTGTGAAAGAGAGAGAGATCATGTTTAACCAATTTATTGGAGTTGTTTGAAGGAGTCACATGTACTGTGGATAAAGGGGAACCAGTGGATGTGCTGTTCTGAGATTTCCAGAAGAGATTTGATAAGTTGCCACATCGAACATTATTGCACAAAATAAAAGCTCATGGTGTAGGGGGTAACATATTGCCATGGATAGAAGATTGGCTGGCTAACAGGAAGCAGAGAGTTGACATAAATGGGTCTTTTCCTGGTTGGCAGGATGTGAGGAGTGGTGAGCACAGGGATCAGTGCTGGGGCCTCAACTGTTTACAATTTATACAAATGACTTGGATGAAGGGACCGAAGGAAGGTTTGCTAAATTTGTTGATGACACAAAGATAGGTAGGAAAGTAAATTGTGAAGAGAACATAAGGAGAGTACAAACTGACAAAGGTAGCTTAAGCGAGTGGGTAAAGATCTGGCGAATGGAGTATATTATGGGCAAATGTGAAATTGTTCATTTCGGCAGGAAGTATAAAAAAGCTTATTATCTAAACAGTGAGAGATTGAGGAGCACTGAGATTGAGAGGGATCTGGGTGTCCTAGTGCATGAATCACAAAAGGTTAGTATACAGGTACAGCAGGGAATTAGGAAAAGCTCACAGAATGTTATCGTTTGTCAGGGGAGTTGAGTCCAAACGAGGGAGGTTATAATTCAGTTATACAGAGCACTGGTGAGACCACATCTGGAGTATTGTGTACAGTACTGGTCTCCTTAAGGAAGTATGTAAATGCATTGGAAGCAGTTCAGAGGAGGTTTACCAGACTCATACCAGGAATGGGTGGGCTGTCTTATGAGGTAAGACTGGACAGGTTAGGCTTGTATCCACTGGAGTTTAGAAGAGTAAGAGGAGAGTTGATTGAAACTTTTAAGATCCTGAGGGGTCTTGACAGGGTGGATGTGGAGAGAATGTTTCCTCTTGTGGGAGAATCTAGAACTAGGGTAAACTGTTTAAAAACAAGGGATGAGGTGAAATTTATTCTCCCAGAGGGTCGTGAGTCTCTGGAACTCTCTTCCTCAAAAGTTTGTGGAAGTAGGGTCTTTGAATATTTTTAAGGCAGAGGTGGATAGATTCTTGGACAGCAAGGGGGTGATAGGTTATCGGGGGTAGGTGGGATGCAGATTTGAGGTTACTATCAGATCGGCCATGATCTAATTGAATGGCAGAGCAGGCTCGAGGGGTCGAATGGCCGACTCCTGCTCCTTGTTCGTACGTAAAAAACCTGAGCAACTTCTCGGCTTCGAGACAGAAGATCGTGGGTTTGAGCCCCATTCCAGAAACTTGACCCAATAATCCAGGCCAACATTCCCAGGGTCAGTGCTGAGGGAGTGCCGCACTGTCGAAGGGTCAGTGCTGAGGGAGTGCCGCACAGTCGGAGCGTCAGTACTGAGGGAGTGCCGCACTGTCGGAGGGTCAGTACTGAGGGAGCGGTGCACTGTCGGAGGGTCAGTACTGAGGGAGTGCCGCACTGTTGGAGGGTCAGTGCTGAGGGAGTGCCGCACTGTCAGAGGGTCAGTACTGAGGGAGCGGCGCACTGTCGGAGGGTCAGTACTGAGGGAGTGCCGCACTGTCGGAGGGTCAGTGCTGAGGGAGTGCCGCACTGTCGGAGGGTCAGTGGGATCTTATTGTGCTCCTATTGGCTGCCACATTTCCTACAACAATGACAACCCTTTTTAAAAATAAGCATGTGATTGGCTGAAATGCGCTCTGGGACATCTGAGGTGGTCCTTTAAGACAAAAGCAAAATACTGCGGCTGCTGGAAATCTGAAACAAAAACAGAAAATGCTGGAGAAACTCAGCGGGTCTGGCAGTATCTGCAGTGAGAGAAACAGAGTTAACGTTTAGAGTCCGTGTGACTCTTCAGAGCTCATGAGAAATAGAAATGTGATGGATTTTATATTGTTTAAGGGAGAAGGAGCAGGTGACAGCTAAAGTGAGTTTGACAAAGAGGTCACGGACACTAGACAAAGGGAGCGTTAGTGGTAGTGTTAAAGACTAAAGAAGGTGCTGATAGTGGCAGAAAGGTAAGATAGAAAGATTTTAAAAAAAAATTATTCATTCTTGGGATGTGGGTGTCGCTGGCTGGGCCAGCATTTACTGCCCATCCCTAATTGCCCCTTGAGAACTGAGTGTTTTTCAGAGAGTCAACCACGTTGCTGTGGGTCTGGAGTCACATGTAGGCCAGACCGGGTAAGGAGGGCAGATTCCCTTCCCAAAGGGACATTAGTGACCCAGACGGGTTTTTACAACAATTGACAATGGTTTCAATTAAATCCAAATTTTTATTGAACTTAAATTCCATCTGCTGGGGTGAGATTCGAACCCGGGTGCCCAGAGCATTACCCTGGATCTCTGGAATACCAACCTAGTGGCAACACTATCTCCTCCCCCCAGCTCCCCTGGTAATAGCAGAACAAGGGTCAGCACTCATGACAGCAAAACATCAAAATCAAACGACAGATGGTCTGGGGGGGGAGTGGGGAGGAGGGGGCGAGGAGAGGGGGGATGGAGGGGGGAGGGGGGAGGGAGAGGGAGGGGGAGGGAGGAGGGGAGAGGGGGAGGGAGTGGGGTGTGGGGGTGGGGAAGGGTTTTTTAAAAATAAGAAGAAATGAAAGAATAAAAGAAAACTAAAATAAAATTAAAGTAAAAATACATAAATAAAAATTGGATTAAAAAGGGGGTGGGGATGGAGGAGGGAGTTCAAGATCTAAAGTTGTTGAATTCAATATTCAGTCCGGAAGGCTGTGAAGTGCCTAGTCGGAAGATGAGGTGTTGTTCCTCCAGTTTGCGTTGGGCTTTACTGGAACAATGCAGCAAGCCAAGGACAGACATGTGGGCAAGAGAGCAGGGTGGAGTGTTAAAATGGCAAGCGACAGGGAGGTTTGGGTCATTCTTGCGGACAGACCGCAGGTGTTCTGCAAAGCGGTCACCCAGTCTGCGTTTGGTCTCTCCAATGTAGAGGAAACTGCATTGGGAGCAACGAATGCAGTAGACTAAGTTGGGGGAAATGCAAGTGAAATGCTGCTTCACTTGAAAGGAGTGTTTGGGCCCTTGGACGGTGAGGAGAGAGGAAGTGAAGGGGCAGGTGTTACATCTTTTGTGTGGGCATGGGGTGGTGCCATAGGAGGGAGTTGAGGAGTAGGGGGTGATGGAGGAGTGGACCAGGGTGTCCCGGAGGGAGAGATCCCTACGGAATGCCGATAGGGGGGGTGAAGGGAAGATGTGATTGTTGGAGGCATCATGCTGGAGTTGGCGGAAATGGCGGAGGATGATCCTTTGAATGCGGAGGCTGGTGGGGTGATAAGTGAGGACAAGGGAGATCCTATCATGTTTCTGAGAGGGAGGAGAAGGCGTGAGGGCGGATGCGCGGGAGATGGGCCGGACACGGTTGAGGGCCCTGTCAACGACCGTGGGTGGAAAACCTCGGTTAAGGAAGGAGGAGGACATGTCAGAGGAACTGTTTTTGAAGGTAGCATCATCAGAACAGATGCGACGGAGGCGAAGGAACTGAGAGAATGGGATGGAGTCCTTACAGGAAGCGGGGTGTGAGGAGCTGTAGTCGAGGTAACTGTGGGAGTCGGTAGGTTTGTAATGGATATTGGTGGACAGTCTATCACCAGAGATTGAGACAGAGAGATCAAGGAAGGGAAGGAAAACGTCAGAAAATCAATAAGTTTTTCCAGGTCCAGACGAGAGCATGAAGCAGCACCGATACAGTCATCGATGTACCGGAGAAAGAGTCATAGGAGGAGGGGGGCGGAGTAGGACTGGAACAAGGAATATCCTTTAAGACAGGCTTTTATCCTACATCTTGATTCAGGCTTTCAGTGGCCTTTCCTAATGTGGTTCGATGTCAGGTTCTCAATGTAATAATCGCTCCTGACTTGGGGACTTTTTAACCACATCGAAGGCGCTAGATAAATGCAAATTATTGCATCCAATTATCATGTTTAAAACTATAATTGGTTCAGTTTCCATTACCCTTTCAGGTAATGCATTGATTTAAAATTAATACTTTAAAGTTAAGGCTAAAATGAAAATTTTAAATTCAAATTAAAACCTTTTCCCACTTGGGAAACTCCCTCTGGCTTTTTAAATTTTAATAATCTGAACTCAGCTCAGGGGCTCTTTACATCCGGAACTCGGGCCGGGGACCGGGGTTTTCCAGCCGGAGCATTTGGAAGGTGACACCTACCCTCTCCCGGAAGTGGGTGAGGGCGCGGGTTCCGGCCGCTCTCCGCGGCCTCTCCGATCGATTGAGCGAGCGGCGGCCGCTGGCGGAGGCTGAGCGCCGGGAGCTGTCCCTGGGCTCGGCCCGTCTCTCCCACTCCCTTCGCCCTGGTGTGTCTGATTCCCCCGGAGCCGGCGGTAATGGCGGCGACAGCGATGGAGGGAAACGCGAGCCACCGAGCCGGGATTAGGCGAGTCCGCGCATGCGCCGCTGCCGGGACCGGGATTGCGCGTGCGTATCGGGGAGGGGCGGGCTGTCGGTCGCAGCGCATGCGTGGCGCCCAGGGTACCGGCAGCGGGAAAACTCACTGCAGCGCCGTCCCTGGCGGGAGTTCAAAATTGTAGTGTTACTTGTTTACATGGAAATTTCCCATTGTAACTGTGGACTGAGAAGTTGAACGTTTACTGAAGGTGTGAAAACAGGGGCCAAATGTCTCTGCACGCTGGCCACACACCACTGTCACCTCCAACCCCCAACCTCTACACCTGCTCCACCTTTAACCCACCGTGTTAAACTAGAATCGTGACTGGCTCCCTCTCTGCTCTTTACCCCAACCCAGCATGACAACGGGTGAGAGAGGGAAGAAATTAGCCCAGTTCCTTCTCACAGTCACTTTTTATTTAATTC
Source organism: Carcharodon carcharias (assembly GCF_017639515.1). Classification (NCBI taxonomy): domain Eukaryota; kingdom Metazoa; phylum Chordata; class Chondrichthyes; order Lamniformes; family Lamnidae; genus Carcharodon; species Carcharodon carcharias. Next base: position 1,400,557 of record NW_024470767.1, read on the forward strand.
ACATAATGTGGGCAACATTGGCAAGGTCAGTCTCCACCCACCAGGGAATCCAGCCTGAACTGTGTTTCAATGCTATTACATTGAGCCTAGAAACCGGTACTGACCCTCCGACAGTGTGGCACTCCCTCAGCACTGACCCTCCAACAGTGTGGCTCTCCCTCAGTACTGACCCTCCAACAGTGCGGCGCTCCCTCAGTACTGACCCTCCGACAGTGCGGCGCTCCCTCAGTACTGACCCTCCGACAGTGCGGCGCTCCCTCAGCACTGACCCTCCGACAGTGCGGCACTCCCTCAGCACTGACCCTCCGACAGTGCGGCGCTCCCTCAGTACTGACCCTCCAACAGTGCGGCGCTCCCTCAGCACTGACCCTCCGACAGCTCGGCACTCCATCAATACTGAGCCTCTGACAGTGTAGTGCACCCTCAGTCCTGCTTTCAGAATTTGAACCTGGGTTTTGGGCTCAATCCTCTGGACTGGAGCTCGAATCCACAACTTTCTGACTGAGATGAGCGAGAGGGAGAGCTACACACTGAGCCAATGATTTGACAAAACATGGATTTGTTTGTAATTAAATAGGAAAGCTGTTTGAAATGAAAGCATAGTTTGCAAACTGGGCTTTATAAACAGAGATGCACAGTGCGAAAGCAACAAAACTGGAGCTGAACATTTATAAACACAGGTTAGGCCCCAGCTGGAGGATCATGTCCCATTCTGCGCCCTAGACTTTGGGAAAGATGTCTAGGCCCCGGACAGGTTGCGGAGGAGATTTACTATAATGTTCCCAGGGATGAGGCACTTCAGTCCATGTGCGAGACTGGAGAAGCTGGGACTGTTCTCCTTAGAAAAGTGAAGGTTAAGGGGGAGAGTTACAGAATCACAGAATTGTTATGCTATAGAAGGAGGCCATTCAGCCCATCATGTCTGCACAGGCTCTCTGAGCATTTTAGCTTAGTACCAACCTCCTGTCTTTTCCCTGTGCCCTTGCACATTGTTTCTATTTAAATAATCATCCAGTGCCCTCTTGAATGCCTCAATTGAACCTGCCTCCACTACACTTCCAGGCAGTGCATTCCAAACTCTAACCCTAACTATTCGCTGTGTGAAAAAGTTTTTTCTCATCTCACATTTGCTTCTTTTGCAAAACACTTTAAAACTGTGCCCTCTGGTTCTCGATCCATTTACGAGCGGGAATGGTTTTTCCCTATCAACTCTGTCCAAACCCCTCGTGATTTTGAAAACTTCTAGCAAGTCCCCTCTCAGCCTTCTCCTTGCCAAGGAAAACAGTCCCAACTTCTCCAATCTTTCCTCATAACTGAATGTCTCACCCTTGGAACCATTCTTATAAACCTCTTCTGCACTCTCGCCAATGCGTTCACATCCTTCTTATAGTGTGGTGCCCAGAACTGTACACAATATTCCAGCTGAGGTCTAACCAGTGTCTTATATAAGTTCATTATAACCCCCTTGCTCTTGTACTCTAAGCCCCTATTAACGAAGCCTAGAATACCATTTGCTTTAGAAACAGCATCTCTATCTGTCCTGCCCTGCCACCTTTAATGAGTTATGTACATATACGCCCAGGTCTCTCTGCTCCTGCACACCCTTTAGAATAGTATCCTTTATTTTATATTGTCTCCCTATGTTCTTTGTACCAAAGTGTATCACCTCACACTTCTCCACATTGAACTTCATCTGCCACCTATCTGCCCACCCCACCAATGTGTCAATGTCCTTTTGAAGTTCTACACTGTCCTCCTCACAGTTTACAAATTCTCCTAAGTTTTGTGTCATCTGCAAACTTTGAAATTGTCCCCTGCACACCAAGATCTAGATCATTTATATATATCAGGAAGAGCAAGAGTCCCAAAACCAACTCCTCCTTCCAGCCTGAAAAATGTCCATTAACCATTACTCTTGGCTTCCTATCCCTCAATCGAGGCGTTCAAAATCAGGAGAGGTGTGGATAGAGTGAATGAGGAGAAAGTGTTCCCAGTGGCAGGAGGGTCGGTAACCAGAGGGACACAGATTGAAGAGAATCGGTAATAGAGCCAGAGGGGCAGATGAGGAGAATTTTTTTTTACACAGCGAGTTGTTGTGATCTGGAAGGCGCTGCCTGAAAGGGCGGTGGAAGCAAATTCAATAGGAACTTTCAAAAGGGGGGAATTGGATTAATACTCGAAAAGGAGAAATTTACAGGACTGTTGGGGAGAGAGCGGCGGGGGGAGTGGGACTGATTGGATAGATCTTTCAAAGAGCCAGCACGGGAATGATGGGCTGAATGGCCTCCTCTGGTTGCTGTGTGATTTCACGGTGCTAATTTCTCTTCTGTTCCCTTCTTCCTTCCAGTTCCCAGGAGCTGCTGCAAGAGATGAAGGCCTTTCTCACTGGAATTGACCCTGTGCACGGCCACAAACTGACAGTGAAGGATCACGCTCGGTGTGGGATCCTACTGCTGCGGAACCTGCCCCCAGCCCGGGGAGCTGTCCTGGAGCATCTGCGCGGAGTCTTTGACGAATATGTCAGTGGCTACATCCTGGATCTTAACCACGAGGGAGGCGGTGGAGTGGGCGGTGGTCTGGGACCCCTGGGACGGCCTGGACTGGACGATGTGACCCAGGAGATCCAGAGCGTCCTGTCAGAGTTTGTGCACTCGAACCCCGAGGCCTGGGCTCCCCTGGTCTCCGCCTGGTCCATCGACCTGATGGGTCAGCTCAGCAGCAAGTACTCCGGACGGCACCAAGTCCCTCACGCCAGCAGCCTCAACGAGCTGCTCCAGCTCTGGATGTCCTGCAAAGCAACCCGGGTCCTGATGGAGATCTACGTGCAGTGCCTGTCCTCCATGATCAGCAGCTGCCCTGACGCTTGTGTCGACGCCCTGCTGGACACCTCCGTCCAGCACTCGCCCCACTTTGACTGGGTGGTGGCCCACATCGGCTCCTCGTTCCCCAACACCATCATCAGCCGGGTCCTGTCCTGCGGCCTGAAGGATTTCTGCATGCACGGGGCCTCCTCGGTGGTGGACCCCCTCTTCCCCTCCTTGGCGGACAAGCGTGTGCCCAAAGTGGCCTCGGTGGTGGGTATCCTGGGGCACTTGGCCACTCGCCACTCGGACAGCATCAAGCAGGAGCTGCTGCTGATGTTCCACGAGAGTCTGGGCTCTCCCCGGGACCCCCAGCAGCACGCGACCGTCCCCTTCCTGCTGCAGCTGGCCGCCATGTCCCCCATGCTGCTCAGCACCGTCTCGGGGGAGCTCATCGACTCCCTCAAGCCCCCCGTCCTGGACCAGCTCCACCAGCACTTTGCCGGACTGAGCCGGGACGACACGGAGAACCTGGTGGGGCTGGTGGTCCACCTGATCTGTCAGACAGGCCCCGGGGCCTACCGCATCCTGCAGTTCCTGGTCAACACGGCCATGCCGGCCTCGGTCATCACCACCCCGGGGCTGGCCGTGCGGGACAGTGTGAGGGAAGCCTGTCACCGCATCATCCAGCTGCTCCTGCTCAACCTGCAGAAGCTGGTGTACAACAGGCCCTCAGCCAGCCTGAGCGAGCCCCAGCCCCGGGCTATTCCCTTCTTCGACGAGTTGAAGGGGAGGGTGAGGGACCTGTGCGTGGAGACCCTGAGGCTCGAGCGCAAACGCCACCTGTGGCAGCACCAGCTGCTGGGCCTTCTCTCCGTCTACTGCGGGCAGAGCTGCGCCACCGAGTCCCTGTGCCACCTGCTGGCCTTGGCCTCTTCCCCCGAGGAGCTGGCACTGGCTGTCCAGCTGTACGGGGGTCTGGCTGCCTCTATGCCAGGGCTGCTGCCGGCCACCATCAGGCGGTGTGTGACCCGCCTGCACTCGTCCAGCCTCCCCGAGGCCCAGGCCGCCCGCCTGATGGTCAACCTGGCCACCCTGGTGCAGTGGGAGGGGCCGGAGGAAGAGGTGCCCTCCCCCATCGGCGCCCGGCTGGCCGAGGCTCTGTCCTGGCACGTCCGGGACCTGGGCCAGCTCCTGCCGCACTCCGACCCCCAGGTCTCGGAGGCCGCGGCCCTGCTCCTCTCGGCCGTCCCCCTGCCGCCGGCCCTGAGCCCGGCCCAGCTGGCCGGCTTGGTGCGCTCGGCCGTCGGGCAGTTCCTGCTGGCGCTGCGGCGCGGCCGGGAGGCTGCGGCTTCGGACTGCGCCCGCCTGCTGACCCGCCTGAGCGCCGTGTCCCCGGCCGCTCTCCGCGCCGTCCTCCAGCAGCTGGTCAGGTCCGCCACGCACGGTGGCAGCGCCGGGCTGTTCGGCGGGCGGGCGCCGGGGGTGGCGTGGGCGCCGGGCGCTCCCCCCGCCGGCGCCGGCGACTCCTTGCTCGACGTCAACCGCAAGTTTGGCACGGCCGTCAACTTTGGCGGCAGCGTCTGGGCCGTGTTCCACGCCGGCGTGATCGGCCGGGGGCTGAAACCGGCCTCCACCGTCACCGCGCCCGGACCCCAGGAGGCGGCGCACAACCTGTACCAGCTGCTGAGCCTGGTGGTGAGGTGTGGCAGCGGCGGCCGGCCCCTGGCCCAGCCTGACCCCAGCCTGACCCGGCAGGGGCCGCCGCCCATCAACCCCGAAGCGGCCAAGGCTGTGGCCGTGGCGCTGGTGGAGGGTCTGTGCCCCGATGTCACCAACAGCGAGCTGGCCTGGCCGCCGGAAGATCACACCCGCAACACCGTGGAGCGAGACCTCCAGATCCAGAACCGCTTCGAGGAAAACCCCCTGCTCTTCCTGCTGCTCCAGTTGGTGGCCCTGGGCCGACCCGCTCTCTGTTACTGCTCGGTGCTCCTTCGGGGGCTCCTGGCCACCCTCATGGCCCACTGGGAGGCCTCGCGCCACTCCCTGACCACCAGCTCCCCCTGGCAGCTACAGGCGTCCTGCAGCCTGGTCTCCTGCATGGGGGAGGGTCAGCTCCTGCCACCCGTGCTGAGCAACATGCACGAGATCTTCCACCTGCTCACTCCCTTTGAGGTCCATCTCCTGCTTCTCAGCATCTGGGACTACATGAAAGACAATGGCCCCCTGCCCCAGAAATTCACCTTTGACCCCGAGCAGGGCCAGTTCTACCGGGACTTCTCACGGGATGGCGACATCAGCAAGTACCTGAATGTCCTCCACAGCATCCTGCACAAGAACATTGACCACCTGGGACATTTGTGTGGCCGCTTTCAGGTCTGACCGGGGATCGAGCTTTATGCCTTTCACTCTGCAGTCTCAGCGTGAGGGGGGTTTAACTGTTTTAACAGAAGAGACTAAAACTCACCTGACAGTCTCCAAAGCTGATCACCCAACGGTGTCCGCCGCATCCAAATCCGATTGGCCTACCTTCCGAACCGTCTGTCCCTTAAAGCACTGATCTTTCCCGAGGCAAAGTTAGTGGAGCCGAAGAGGTGGACGCTTGAAGGGCGCGTTGGCTTAACAGTCCGGGAGCGGTAACATTCTGGCTCCTCTGGTCCGCTGGAGACTCCTGTTTCGATGCCACGGTTGCGATTTTAAAAAAAATAATTATTATTTGTCCTCACTCTACGAGTCGCCGGTGTCAATAGTTGCTCCGCACAACGCTGAAGGTGCCAGGTTTAATGGGTTGTGGTGACAGCTGAGGTGCTGCCAATGAACAAGATTCCTCCTTTGGGCTGGTCCAGATCCCCGATCTGTTTCCAGTGGCTTTCTCCCTACACGTAGGGAAATGCTGACCTTATGGCCGGCAGCCAAGACAGGGTCGGCCTTTGGTGTGAAGCCCCACCCCCCCCCCCAAACCCCACCCCCTCCCCAACCACCCCCAACCCCCACCTTCCCGACACCCCCACCCCCACCCCCACCCCCATGGCCCAATTACTCTGGCGAGTAATAATGAGAGACCTTGTGAATATGAAACTTTCTCTTTTGTAAATTGTCCCCATTTGAGTTTTTGAAAAAAGAAGATTGCGAATTGAAATAAATAATTGTTCTGCTTGTCTTGAGTATTCTATCTGAACTGTCTCCCTCCTGGAAGACCATGCAGTCCTGCACGTCGGTCAGTCGGTGAGAAATCTCTTCGCTCAGTGTTGTGAGTCGTTAAAATTCTTTGTCCCGGCCATTGAGTGTATTCAAAACTGAACTGGATGGATTTCCGGGGAATAGGGAAATGGAGGGAAGTGGGGATCGTTGTGGGCAGCGAGATGAGCTGGAAGATCAGCCTTGATCTTATCGAATGGTGGAACAGGCTTGAGGGGCCGAATGGCCTCCGGATCCTCTATCTTTTGTTCTGAAAACCTGAATGATGAGATGTGGGATCAGTGCATCACCTCCAGAAACAGGAACGATTCGGGTTCAGTCAGTGCTGAGGGCCACAATTGACCTCAGCACCTCCCCTCCCCCCGGTTTAGAGAGGTTCCTGTTCGTGGCTGTTGTCCTGCTGGAGAGTGTACAGGTGGGCTATGCACAGGGACTCACTGTCCTCGACACTAGCTAACCCCTCACTCCACCTCACCCCACACCACCTCACCCCTCCCCCCACTCCACCTCACCCTTCCCCCCCCACTCCACCTCACCCCTCCCCCCCCACTCCACCTCACCCCACTCCACCTCACCCCTACCCCCCACTGCACCTCACCCCACTCCACCTCACCCCTCCCCCCCCACTCCACCTCACCCTTCCCCCCCCACTCCACCTCCCCCCTCCCCCCCACTACACCTCGCCCCTCCCCCCCACTGCACCTCCCCCCTCCCCCCCACTGCACCTCCCCCCTACCCCCCACTGCACCTCACCTCTCCCCCCACTCCACCTCACCCCCCACTCCACCTCACCCCTCCCTCCACTCCACCTCACCTCTCCCCCCACTCCACCTCACCCCCCACTCCACCTCACCTCTCCCCCCACTCCACCTCACCCCTCCCCCCCACTCTACCTCCCCCCTCCCCCACACTGCACCTCACCTCTCCCCCCACTGCACCTCACCCCTCCCCCCCACTCTACCTCCCCCCTCCGCCCCACTCCACCTCACTCCCCACTCCACCTCACCCCTCCCCCCCACTGCACCTCACCCCTCCCCCCCACTCTACCTCACCCCTCCCCCACACTCTACCTCACCCCTCCCCCCAACTGCACCTCACCCCTCGCCCCCACTCCGCCTCACCCCCCACTGCACCTCACCCCTCCCCCCCACTGCACCTCACCCCCCACTCCACCTCACCCCTCCCCCCCACTGCACCTCACCCCTCCCCCCCACTCCACCTCACCCCTCCCCCCCACTCCACCTCAGCCCTCCCCCCCACTGCACCTCACCCCTCCCCCCCACTCCACCTCACCCCTCCCCCCCACTGCACCTCACCCCTCCCCCCCACTCCACCTCCCCCTTCCCCCCCACTGCACCTCACCCCCCACTCCACCTCACCCCTCCCCCCCACTGCACCTCACCCCTCCCCCCCACTGCACCTCACCCCTCCCCCCCACTGCACCTCACCCCTCCCCCCCACTGCACCTCACCCCTCCCCCCCACTGCACCTCACCCCTCCCCCCCCACTCCACCCCCCCTCCCCCCCACTCCACCTCCCCCCCCCACTCCACCCCCCCCTCCCCCCCACTGCACCTCACCCCTCCCCCCAACTGCACCTCACCCCTCGCCCCCACTCCACCTCACCCCACTCCACCTCACCCCTACCCCCCACTGCACCTCACCCCACTCCACCTCACCCCTCCCCCCCACTCCACCTCACCCTTCCCCCCCACTCCACCTCAACCCTCCCCCCCACTGCACCTCACCCCACTCCACCTCACCCCTCCCCCCCACTCCACCTCACCCTTCCCCCCCCACTCCACCTCACCCCTCCCCCCCACTGCACCTCCCCCCTCCCCCCCACTCCACCTCCCCCCTCCCCCCCACTCCACCTCACCCCTCCCCCCCACTCCACCTCCCCCTTCCCCCCCCACTACACCTCACCCCTCCCCCCCACTACACCTCCCCCCTCCCCCCCACTACACCTCCCCCCTCCCCCCCACTCCACCTCCCCCCTCCCCCCCACTCCACCTCACACCTCCCCCCCACTCCACCTCACCCTTCCCCCCCCACTACACCTCCCCCCTCCCCCCCCACTCCACCTCACCCCTCCCCCCCACTCCACCTCCCCCCTCCCCCCCCACTCCACCTCACCCCACTCCACCCCCCCCCTCCCCCCCCACTCCACCCCCCCCCCCCACTGCACCACACCCCTCCCCCCCACTGCACCTCACCTCTCCCCCCCACTACACCTCCCCCCTCCCCCCATTGCACCTCACCCCACTCCACCTCACCCCTCCCCCCCACTCCACCTCACCCCTCCCTCCCACTGCACCTCACCCCTCCCCCCCACTCCACCTCACCCCTCCCTCCCACTGCACCTCACCCCTCCCCCCCACTCCACCTCACCCCCCACTGCACCTCACCTCTCCCCCACACTCTACCTCACCCCTCCCCCCAACTGCACCTCACCCCTCGCCCCCACTCCACCTCACCCCACTCCACCTCACCCCTACCCCCCACTGCACCTCACCCCTTCCCCCCACTGCACCTCACCCCTTCCCCCCACTCCACCTCACCCCACTCCACCTCACCCTTCCCCCCCCACTCCACCTCACCCTTCCCCCCCCACTCCACCTCCCCCCCACTCCACCTCCCCCCCACTACACCTCCCCCCCACTGCACCTCCCCCCTCCCCCCCACTCCACCTCCCCCCTCCCCCCCACTCCACCTCCCCCCTCCCCCCCACTACACCTCATCCCTCCCCCCCACTCCACCTCCCCCTCCCCCCCACTCCACCTCCCCCCTCCCCCCCACTACACCTCCCCCCTCCCCCCCACTGCACCTCACCCCTCCCCCCCACTCCACCTCACCCCTCCCCCCACTCCACCTCACCCCTCCCCCACACTCCACCTCCCCCCACTCCACCTCACCCTTCCCCCCCACTCCACCGCATCCCTCCCCCCACTCCACCTCACCCCTCCCCCCCCACTCCACCCCCCCCTCCCCCCCACTCCACCTCACCCCTCCCCCCCCACTCCACCCCCCCCTCCCCCCCACTCTACCTCCCCCCTCCCCCCACTGCACCTCACCCCTCCCCCCACTCTACCTCCCCCCTCCCCCCCACTCTACCTCCCCCCTCCCCCCCACTACACCTCGCCCCTCCCCCCACTGCACCTCACCCTTCCCCCCCACTCCACCGCACCCCTCCCCCCCACTCCACCTCACCCCTCCCCCACACTCCACCTCCCCCCTCCCCCCCCACTCCACCCCCCCTCCCCCCCACTGCACCTCACCCCTCCCCCCCACTGCACCTCACCCCTCCCCCACACTCCACCTCACCCCTCCCCCCCCACTCCACCTCACCCCTCCCCCCCCACTGCACCTCACCCTTCCCCCCCACTCCACCGCATCCCTCCCCCCACTCCACCTCACCCCTCCCCCCCCACTCCACCTCACCCCTCCCCCCCACTGCACCTCACCCCTCCCCCCCACTGCACCTCACCCTTCCCCCCACTCTACCTCCCCCTCCCCCCCACTGCACCTCACCCCTCCCCCCACTCTACCTCCCCCCTCCCCCCCACTCTACCTCCCCCCTCCCCCCCACTGCACCTCCCCCCTCCCCCCCACTCCACACCCCCCTCCCCCCCACTGCACCTCACCCCTCACCCCCACTGCACCTCACCCCTCCCCCCCACTGCACCTCCCCCCACCCCCCCACTCCACCCCCCCTCCCCCCCACTGCACCTCACCCCTCACCCCTCACTCCACCTCCCCCCTCCCCCCCACTACACCTCACCCCTCCCCCCCACTCTACCTCACCCCTCCCCCCAACTGCACCTCCCCCCTCCCCCTCACTCCACCTCCCCCCTCCCCCCCACTACACCTCACCCCTCCCCCCCACTCTACCTCACCCCTCCCCCCAACTGCACCTCCCCCCTCCCCCCCACTGCACCTCCCCCCTCCCCCCCACTCTACCTCACCCCTCCCCCCAACTGCACCTCCCCCCTCCCCCCCACTCCACCTCCCCCCTCCCCCCCACTACACCTCCCCCTCCCCCCCACTACACCTCCCCCCTCCCCCCCACTCCACCTCCCCCCTCCCCCCCACTCCACCTCACCCTTCCCCCCAACTGCACCTCCCCCCTCCCCCCCACTACACCTCCCCCCTCCCCCCCACTACACCTCCCCCTCCCCCCCACTACACCTCCCCCTCCCCCCCACTACACCTCCCCCTCCCCCCCACTACACCTCCCCCCTCCCCCCCACTACACCTCCCCCCTCCCCCCCACTCCACCTCCCCCCTCCCCCCCACTACACCTCACCTCTCCCCCCACTCCACCTCCCCCCTCCCCCCCCACTGCACCTCACCCCTCCCCCCCACTCCACCCCCCTCCCCCCCACTGCACCTCACCCCCCACTCCACCTCACCCCTCCCCCCACTCCACCTCCCCCCTCCCCCCCCACTCCACCCCCCCCTCCCCCCCACTGCACCTCACCCCTCCCCCCCACTGCACCTCACCCCTCCCCCACACTCCACCTCCCCCCACTCCACCTCACCCCTCCCCCCTCACTGCACCTCCCCCCTCCCCCCCACTACACCTCGCCCCTCCCCCCACTCCACCTCACCCCTCCCCCCCCACTCCACCTCACCCCTCCCCCCCACTGCACCTCACCCCTCCCCCCCACTCTACCTCCCCCCTCCCCCCCACTGCACCTCACCCCTCCCCCCACTCTACCTCCCCCCTCCCCCCCCACTCTACCTCCCCCCTCCCCCCCACTACACCTCCCCCCTCCCCCCACTGCACCTCACCCCTCCCCCCACTCTACCTCCCCCCTCCCCCCCCACTCTACCTCCCCCCTCCCCCCCACTACACCTCCCCCCTCCCCCCCACTGCACCTCCCCCCTCCCCCCCACTCCACACCCCCCTCCCCCCCACTGCACCTCACCCCTCACCCCCACTGCACCTCACCCCTCCCCCCCACTGCACCTCACCCCTCACCCCTCACTCCACCTCCCCCCTCCCCCCCACTGCACCTCACCCCTCACCCCTCACTCCACCTCCCCCCTCCCCCCCACTCCACCTCCCCCCACCCCCCCACTGCACCTCACCCTTCCCCCCCACTCTACCTCACCCCTCCCCCCAACTGCACCTCCCCCCACCCCCCCACTGCACCTCCCCCCACCCCCCCACTGCACGTCACCCTTCCCCCCTCACTCCACCTCCCCCCACCCCCCCACTACACCTCCCCCTCCCCCCCACTCTACCTCCCCCCTCCCCCCCACTCCACCTCCCCCCCACTCTACCTCCCCCCTCCCCCCCACTCCACCTCCCCCCTCCCCCCCACTCCACCTCACCCCTCCCCCCTCACTCCACCTCCCCCCTCCTCCCCACTCCACCTCACCCCTCCCTCCACTCCACCTCACCCCTCCCTCCACTCCACCTCACCCCTCCCCCCTCACTCCACCTCCCCCCTCCTCCCCACTCCACCTCCCCCCTCCCCCCCACTGCACCTCACCCCCACTCCACCTCACCCCCACTCCACCTCACCCCTCCCCCCCACTCCACCTCACCCTTCCCCCCCACTCCACCTCACCCCTCCCCCCAACTCTGCCTCACCCCCCACTCCACCTCACCCCTCCCCCCCACTCCACCTCACCCTTCCCCCCCACTCCACCTCACCCTTCCCCCCCACTCCACCTCACCCCTCCCCCCAACTCTGCCTCACCCCCCACTCCACCTCACCCCTCCCCCCACTCCACCTCACCCTTCCCCCCTCACTCCACCTCCCCCCTCCCCCCCACTCTACCTCCCCCCTCCCCCCCACTCTACCTCCCCCCCCCTCACTCCACCTCCCCCCCACTCTACCTCCCCCCTCCCCCCCACTCCACCTCACCCCTCCCCCCCACTGCACCTCACCCCACTCCACCTGACCCCTCCCTCCACTCCACCTCCCCCCTCCTCCCCACTCCACCTCCCCCCTCCTCCCCACTCCACCTCACCCCTCCCTCCACTCCACCTCACCCCTCCCTCCACTCCACCTCACCCCTCCCTCCACTCCACCTCACCCCTCCCCCCTCACTCCACCTCCCCCCTCCTCCCCACTCCACCTCACCCCTCCCCCCACTCCACCTCACCCTTCCCCCCTCACTGCACCTCCCCCCTCCCCCCCACTACACCTCACCCCTCCCCCCCACTACACCTCCCCCCTCCCCCCCACTACACCTCACCCCTCCCCCCCACTGCACCTCACCCCTCCCCCCCACTCCACCTCACCCCTCCCCCCACTCCACCTCACCCTTCCCCCCTCACTGCACCTCCCCCCTCCCCCCCACTACACCTCCCCCCTCCCCCCCACTGCACCTCACCCCTCCCCCCCACTGCACCTCACCCCTCCCCCCACTACACCTCACCCCTCCCCCCCACTCCACCTCACCCCTCCCCCCCACTGCACCTCACCCCTCCCCCCCACTCCACCTCACCCCTCCCCCCCAGTCCACCTCACCCTTCCCCCCCCCACTCCACCTCCCCCCCACTCCACCTCCCCCCTCCCCCCCACTCCACCTCCCCCCTCCCCTCCACTGCACCTCCCCCCTCCCCCCCACTCCACCTCCCCCCTCCCCCCCACTACACCTCCCCCTCCCCCCCACTACACCTCCCCCCTCCCCCCCACTGCACCTCACCCCTCCCCCCCACTACACCTCCCCCCTCCCCCCCCACTCCACCTCACCCCTCCCCCCCACTGCACCTCCCCCCTCCCCCCCACTCCACCTCCCCCCCACTCCACCTCACCCCTCCCTCCCACTGCACCTCACCCCTCCCCCCCACTCCACCTCACCCCTCCCTCCCACTGCACCTCACCCCTCCCCCCCACTCCACCTCACCCCCCACTCCACCTCACCCCTCCCTCCCACTGCACCTCACCTCTCCCCCACACTCTACCTCACCCCTCCCCCCAACTGCACCTCACCCCTCGCCCCCACTCCACCTCACCCCTTCCCCCCACTCCACCTCACCCCACTCCACCTCACCCCTACCCCCCACTGCACCTCACCCCTTCCCCCACTGCACCTCACCCCTTCCCCCCACTCCACCTCACCCCACTCCACCTCACCCTTCCCCCCCCACTCCACCTCACCCTTCCCCCCCCACTCCACCTCCCCCCTCCCCCCCACTGCACCTCCCCCCTCCCCCCCACTCCACCTCCCCCCTCCCCCCCACTCCACCTCCCCCCTCCCCCCCACTACACCTCATCCCTCCCCCCCACTCCACCTCCCCCTCCCCCCCACTCCACCTCCCCCCTCCCCCCACTACACCTCCCCCCTCCCCCCCACTGCACCTCACCCCTCCCCCCCACTCCACCTCACCCCTCCCCCCACTCCACCTCACCCCTCCCCCACACTCCACCTCCCCCCACTCCACCTCACCCTTCCCCCCACTCCACCGCACCCCTCCCCCCACTCCACCTCACCCCTCCCCCCCACTCCACCCCCCCTCCCCCCCCACTCCACCCCCCCCTCCCCCCCACTACACCTCGCCCCTCCCCCCACTGCACCTCACCCTTCCCCCCCACTCCACCGCACCCCTCCCCCCCACTCCACCTCACCCCTCCCCCACACTCCACCTCCCCCCTCCCCCCCACTCCACCCCCCCCTCCCCCCCACTGCACCTCACCCCTCCCCCCCACTGCACCTCACCCCTCCCCCACACTCCACCTCCCCCCACTCCACCTTACCCTTCCCCCCTCACTGCACCTCCCCCCTCCCCCCCACTACACCTCGCCCCTCCCCCCACTGCACCTCACCCTTCCCCCCCACTCCACCGCACCCCTCCCCCCACTCCACCTCACCCCTCCCCCCCACTCCACCTCACCCCTCCCCCCCCACTGCACCTCACCCTTCCCCCCACTCCACCGCATCCCTCCCCCCACTCCACCTCACCCCTCCCCCCCCACTCCACCTCACCCCTCCCCCCCACTGCACCTCACCCCTCCCCCCACTGCACCTCACCCTTCCCCCCACTCTACCTCCCCCCTCCCCCCCACTGCACCTCACCCCTCCCCCCACTCTACCTCCCCCCTCCCCCCCACTCTACCTCCCCCCTCCCCCCCACTGCACCTCCCCCTCCCCCCCACTCCACACCCCCCTCCCCCCCACTGCACCTCACCCCTCACCCCCACTGCACCTCACCCCTCCCCCCCACTGCACCTCCCCCCACCCCCCCACTCCACCCCCCCTCCCCCCCACTGCACCTCACCCCTCACCCCTCACTCCACCTCCCCCCTCCCCCCCCACTACACCTCACCCCTCCCCCCCACTCTACCTCACCCCTCCCCCCAACTGCACCTCCCCCCTCCCCCTCACTCCACCTCCCCCCTCCCCCCCACTCCACCTCACCCCTCCCCCCCACTCTACCTCACCCCTCCCCCCAACTGCACCTCCCCCCTCCCCCCCACTGCACCTCCCCCCTCCCCCCCACTCTACCTCACCCCTCCCCCCAACTCCACCTCCCCCCTCCCCCCCACTCCACCTCCCCCCTCCCCCCCACTCCACCTCCCCCTCCCCCCCACTACACCTCCCCCCTCCCCCCCACTACACCTCCCCCTCCCCCCCACTACACCTCCCCCCTCCCCCCACTCCACCTCACCCTCCCCCCCACTCCACCTCACCCTTCCCCCCCCACTACACCTCCCCCCTCCCCCCCACTACACCTCCCCCCTCCCCCCCACTCCACCTCACCCTTCCCCCCCCACTACACCTCCCCCCTCCCCCCCACTACACCTCCCCCCTCCCCCCCACTACACCTCCCCCCTCCCCCCCACTACACCTCCCCCTCCCCCCCACTACACCTCCCCCCTCCCCCCCCACTACACCTCACCCCTCCCCCCCACTCCACCTCACCCTTCCCCCCCCACTACACCTCCCCCCTCCCCCCACTACACCTCCCCCTCCCCCCCACTCCACCTCACACCTCCCCCCCACTACACCTCCCCCTCCCCCCCACTACACCTCCCCCTCCCCCCCACTCCACCTCCCCCCTCCCCCCCACTACACCTCCCCCCTACCCCCCACTACACCTCCCCCCTCCCCCCCACTCCACCTCCCCCCTCCCCCCCCACTCCACCTCACCCCTCCCCCCCCACTCCACCCCCCCTCCCCCCCACTACACCTCACCTCTCCCCCACTCCACCTCCCCCCTCCCCCCCCACTCCACCTCACCCCTCCCCCCCCACTCCACCCCCCCTCCCCCCCACTGCACCTCCCCCCTCCCCCCCACTCCACCTCATCCCTCCCCCCACTCCACCTCCCCCCTCCCCCCCCACTCCACCCCCCCCTCCCCCCCACTGCACCTCACCCCTCCCCCCACTGCACCTCACCCCTCCCCCCCACTGCACCTCACCCCTCCCCCCCACTCTACCTCCCCCCTCCCCCCCACTGCACCTCACCCCTCCCCCCACTCTACCTCCCCCCTCCCCCCCCACTCTACCTCCCCCCTCCCCCCCACTACACCTCCCCCCTCCCCCCCACTGCACCTCACCCCTCCCCCACTCTACCTCCCCCCTCCCCCCCCACTCTACCTCCCCCCTCCCCCCCACTGCACCTCCCCCCTCCCCCCCACTGCACCTCCCCCTCCCCCCCACTGCACCTCACCCCTCACCCCTCACTCCACCTCCCCCCTCCCCCCCACTGCACCTCACCCCTCACCCCTCACTCCACCTCCCCCCTCCCCCCCACTCCACCTCCCCCCACCCCCCCCACTGCACCTCACCCTTCCCCCCCACTGCACCTCCCCCCACCCCCCCACTACACCTCCCCCTCCCCCCCACTCTACCTCCCCCCTCCCCCCCACTCCACCTCCCCCCCACTCTACCTCCCCCCTCCCCCCCACTCCACCTCCCCCCTCCCCCCCACTCCACCTCACCCCTCCCCCCTCACTCCACCTCCCCCCTCCTCCCCACTCCACCTCACCCCTCCCTCCACTCCACCTCACCCCTCCCTCCACTCCACCTCACCCCCTCCCCCTCACTCCACCTCCCCCCTCCTCCCCACTCCACCTCCCCCCTCCCCCCCACTGCACCTCACCCCCACTCCACCTCACCCCCACTCCACCTCACCCCTCCCCCCCACTCCACCTCACCCCTCCCCCCCATTCTACCTCCCCCCTCCCCCCCACAGCACCTCACCCCTCGCCCCCACTCCACCTCACCCTTCCCCCCCACTCCACCTCACCCCTCGCCCCCACTCCACCTCACCCTTCCCCCCACTCCACCTCACCCTTCCCCCCCACTCCACCTCACCCTTCCCCCCCACTCCACCTCACCCCTCCCCCCAACTCTGCCTCACCCCCCCACTCCACCTCACCCCTCCCCCCCACTCCACCTCACCCTTCCCCCCCACTCCACCTCACCCCTCCCCCCAACTCTGCCTCACCCCCCACTCTACCTCCCCCCTCCCCCCCACTCTACCTCCCCCCCCCTCACTCCACCTCCCCCCCACTCTACCTCCCCCCTCCCCCCCACTACACCTCCCCCCTCCCCCCCACTCCACCTCACCCCTCCCCCCCACTGCACCTCACCCCACTCCACCTCACCCCTCCCTCCACTCCACCTCACCCCTCCCTCCACTCCACCTCACCCCTCCCCCTCACTACACCTCCCCCCTCCCCCCCACTACACCTCCCCCCCTCCCCCCCACTACACCTCACCCCTCCCCCCCACTCCACCTCACCCCTCCCCCCACTCCACCTCACCCTTCCCCCCTCACTGCACCTCCCCCCTCCCCCCCACTACACCTCCCCCCTCCCCCCCACTACACCTCCCCCCTCCCCCCCCACTACACCTCACCCTCCCCCCCACTGCACCTCACCCCTCCCCCCCACTGCACCTCACCCCTCCCCCCACTACACCTCACCCCTCCCCCCCACTCCACCTCACCCCTCCCCCCCACTGCACCTCACCCCTCCCCCCCACTCCACCTCACCCCTCCCCCCCAGTCCACCTCACCCTTCCCCCCCCCAGTCCACCTCCCCCCCACTCCACCTCCCCCCTCCCCCCCACTCCACCTCCCCCCTCCCCCCCACTGCATCTCCCCCCTCCCCCCACTCCACCTCCCCCCTCCCCCCCACTACACCTCCCCCTCCCCCCCACTCCACCTCCCCCCTCCCCCCCACTACACCTCCCCCCTCCCCCCCACTGCACCTCACCCCTCCCCCCCACTACACCTCCCCCCTCCCCCCCCACTCCACCTCACCCCTCCCCCCCACTGCACCTCCCCCCTCCCCCCCACTCCACCTCCCCCCTCCCCCCCACTCCACCTCACCCCTCCCCCCACTCCACCTCACCCCTCCCCCCCACTCCACCTCATCCCTCCCCCCCACTCTACCTCCCCCCTCCCCCCACTGCACCTCACCCCTCCCCCCACTCTACCTCCCCCCTCCCCCCCACTCTACCTCCCCCCTCCCCCCCACTGCACCTCCCCCCTCCCCCCCACTCCACACCCCCCTCCCCCCCACTGCACCTCACCCCTCACCCCCACTGCACCTCACCCCTCCCCCCCACTGCACCTCCCCCCACCCCCCCACTCCACCCCCCCTCCCCCCACTGCACCTCACCCCTCACCCCTCACTCCACCTCCCCCTCCCCCCCACTACACCTCACCCCTCCCCCCCACTCTACCTCACCCCTCCCCCCAACTGCACCTCCCCCCTCCCCCTCACTCCACCTCCCCCCTCCCCCCCACTCCACCTCACCCCTCCCCCCCACTCCACCTCACCCCTCCCCCCCACTCTACCTCCCCCCTCCCCCCCACTCTACCTCACCCCTCCCCCCAACTCCACCTCCCCCCTCCCCCCCACTCCACCTCCCCCCTCCCCCCCACTCCACCTCCCCCTCCCCCCCACTACACCTCCCCCCTCCCCCCCACTACACCTCCCCCTCCCCCCCACTACACCTCCCCCCTCCCCCCCACTCCACCTCACCCTTCCCCCCCCACTACACCTCACCCCTCCCCCCCACTCCACCTCACCCTTCCCCCCCCACTACACCTCCCCCCTCCCCCCCACTACACCTCCCCCTCCCCCCCACTCCACCTCACACCTCCCCCCCACTACACCTCCCCCTCCCCCCCACTACACCTCCCCCCTCCCCCCCACTCCACCTCCCCCCTCCCCCCCACTGCACCTCACCTCTCCCCCCACTCCACCTCCCCCCTCCCCCCCCACTCCACCTCACCCCTCCCCCCCCACTCCACCCCCCCTCCCCCCCACTACACCTCACCTCTCCCCCCACTCCACCTCCCCCCTCCCCCCCCACTCCACCTCACCCCTCCCCCCCCACTCCACCCCCCCTCCCCCCCACTGCACCTCCCCCCTCCCCCCCACTCCACCTCATCCCTCCCCCCACTCCACCTCCCCCCTCCCCCCCCACTCCACCCCCCCCTCCCCCCCCACTGCACCTCACCCCTCCCCCCCACTGCACCTCACCCCTCCCCCCCACTCTACCTCCCCCCTCCCCCCCACTGCACCTCACCCCTCCCCCCACTCTACCTCCCCCCTCCCCCCCCACTCTACCTCCCCCCTCCCCCCCACTACACCTCCCCCCTCCCCCCCACTGCACCTCACCCCTCCCCCCACTCTACCTCCCCCCTCCCCCCCCACTCTACCTCCCCCCTCCCCCCCACTGCACCTCCCCCCTCCCCCCCACTGCACCTCCCCCTCCCCCCCACTGCACCTCACCCCTCACCCCTCACTCCACCTCCCCCCTCCCCCCCACTGCACCTCACCCCTCACCCCTCACTCCACCTCCCCCCTCCCCCCCACTCCACCTCCCCCCACCCCCCCACTGCACCTCACCCTTCCCCCCACTGCACCTCCCCCCACCCCCCCACTACACCTCCCCCTCCCCCCCACTCTACCTCCCCCCTCCCCCCCACTCCACCTCCCCCCCACTCTACCTCCCCCCTCCCCCCCACTCCACCTCCCCCCTCCCCCCCACTCCACCTCACCCCTCCCCCCTCACTCCACCTCCCCCCTCCTCCCCACTCCACCTCACCCCTCCCTCCACTCCACCTCACCCCTCCCTCCACTCCACCTCACCCCTCCCCCTCACTCCACCTCCCCCCTCCTCCCCACTCCACCTCCCCCCTCCCCCCCACTGCACCTCACCCCCACTCCACCTCACCCCACTCCACCTCACCCCTCCCCCCACTCCACCTCACCCCTCCCCCCCATTCTACCTCCCCCCTCCCCCCCACAGCACCTCACCCCTCGCCCCCACTCCACCTCACCCTTCCCCCCCACTCCACCTCACCCTTCCCCCCCACTCCACCTCACCCTTCCCCCCCACTCCACCTCACCCCTCCCCCCAACTCTGCCTCACCCCCCACTCCACCTCACCCCTCCCCCCCACTCCACCTCACCCTTCCCCCCCACTCCACCTCACCCCTCCCCCCAACTCTGCCTCACCCCCCACTCTACCTCCCCCCTCCCCCCCACTCTACCTCCCCCCCCTCACTCCACCTCCCCCCCACTCTACCTCCCCCCTCCCCCCCACTACACCTCCCCCTCCCCCCACTCCACCTCACCCCTCCCCCCCACTGCACCTCACCCCACTCCACCTCACCCCTCCCTCCACTCCACCTCACCCCTCCCTCCACTCCACCTCACCCCTCCCCCCTCACTACACCTCCCCCCTCCCCCCCACTACACCTCCCCCCTCCCCCCCACTACACCTCACCCCTCCCCCCCACTCCACCTCACCCCTCCCCCCACTCCACCTCACCCTTCCCCCCTCACTGCACCTCCCCCCTCCCCCCCACTACACCTCCCCCCTCCCCCCCCACTACACCTCCCCCCTCCCCCCCCACTACACCTCACCCCTCCCCCCCACTGCACCTCACCCCTCCCCCCCACTGCACCTCACCCCTCCCCCCACTACACCTCACCCCTCCCCCCCCACTCCACCTCACCCCTCCCCCCCACTGCACCTCACCCCTCCCCCCCACTCCACCTCACCCCTCCCCCCCAGTCCACCTCACCCTTCCCCCCCCCAGTCCACCTCCCCCCCACTCCACCTCCCCCCTCCCCCCCACTCCACCTCCCCCCTCCCCCCCCACTGCATCTCCCCCCTCCCCCCCACTCCACCTCCCCCCTCCCCCCCACTACACCTCCCCCTCCCCCCCACTCCACCTCCCCCCTCCCCCCCACTACACCTCCCCCCTCCCCCCCCACTGCACCTCACCCCTCCCCCCCACTACACCTCCCCCCTCCCCCCCCCACTCCACCTCACCCCTCCCCCCCCACTGCACCTCCCCCCTCCCCCCCACTCCACCTCCCCCCTCCCCCCCACTCCACCTCACCCCTCCCCCCACTCCACCTCACCCCTCCCCCCCACTCCACCTCATCCCTCCCCCCCACTCCACCTCACCCCTCCCCCCCCACTCCACCTCATCCCTCCCCCCCACTCCACCTCATCCCTCCCCTCTCCGAGCCACATGTCAAATCAAAATACTAACGAATAAACTTTTCAGTTGAGAAGGTGACTGCACGACCTGAAGTAAATGGAATCCCTCCGTACACTGCTCCTGTCCCCCTCACAAGATTTCCCTTTGCAAACCTACATTACAAGTGGTTCAATAGTGGCCGTACCTGCCAAGTGTGTGGAGGAAATGTCAGCCTCTTTGAATGTATAGGATGACCTGTTGCACCCAGTAAAAGGGGAAGGGTTAGGTGTAACTTTGGGACTACCTGAAATCAGCCTGAGGGGGCGATTCCCAGCTCAGAAGGCAAGGTTACAGAACACCGAAGCAGCAAAGCCGATAACAAAATCCTATAAGCTTCCCGGCTAGAGTGCGAGCTTAGCTCACAGTCACCTCTCTGAGTCAGAGGGTTGTGAGTTTGAACCCCCTAAATGGTATGAGATCAAATATCAAAGGCTGATGCTTCTGTGCTCCTCCCCAGTGTCGAGGTTTTGCAGGATTGTTTTATGGGTGAGAATTTTAGCCAATGGTGGATAATAAAGACCCCACTGTATTAATGGAAGGACAATGTCTTGGCCAACATTCAACTTCAGCGAGTTGCTCCCCAGAGAGAGGATGGGCCGAACGGCCTCCTCCTGTGCTGTGGGTGCTCAGTGATGCTTCGATTTAGTTCCTGAGGTCCGATGTGGGGCAGTAAACATTTGTAAAACATCCCAGGGTGACGTTATCAAACACAGTTTAACACGGAGCCACATTAGGCGACAATAGGGACGGGCGACCAAAAGCTTGGCAAAGAAACTTAAACGTATGAATTAGGAGCAGGACTGGACCATTCGGCCCCTCGAGACTGCTCTGCATTAAAAGACTGTCTTGGAGAGAGAAAGTTTTGAGGGGGAATGTCATCCTGCTGCACTTTCAATATAAATGTTTCTTTTCAGCTGTCACAAGTTAGGGCTGTCTGGAATTATGCTCTAATTCACATCGACCTTCAGACCTGGTCCAAGCATTAATTTAATTACTAATAAAAATGTCAATCTCTTCCAAAACCGTCCAGAAACACAGAGCTGTCAATCAAACAGCCCAGAGACACAGCTGTCAATCAAACTCGACAATAACCACGCCCATAGGTGACGCAGCCGTCAATCAGACGAGACGCGGCACGGATCCCGCCCCACCTTGTGTCGCGGACTGTCAATCTCTGCTCCCCGGGGCACTGTCATCACACCCTCCCGCCGCTCGTCCAATCGGGTTGAGCTGACGTGTCGACGCCAGGAGAAGGTGTAGGGGGCGGGGCTAGGCGCAGGGCAAAGGTCAAATCCGTGCCGACGTCACCCCGAGCGGCTCGAGCTCAGCCAAGATGGCGGTGGCGACGCTGAGGTGAAGCGGAGCGCGGCGAATTTATCAAAAGATTTGTAATTGGGGAAATTTTCAGAGTGTTTGCTGACCGTCAGCGGCAGGGGAATGAGGATCGGGGCTGGGAGCCTGTGTTCGGCCAGGTTTTAATTCAACTGCCATCAGTGTGAATGGGGCTTCCTACTTCACACCGTGCAGGAGTGTTGCCAACTTTCCAGGATTGGCCGGGAGGATCCGGGCCACAGCTTTGAAATCTCATTGACTTCCATTGTGGGCTCCTGTTCATTGCCTTCGTGCAGGCTTCGTTTGTTAAAAGATTGTTCATGGAGGGGATGGGATGTGTAAGGTTTAGTGAAGCAGGAGGTCAGGATGGGGTGGTACCTCCAGGAATGTGGCCAACCCAGTTGGCAACCTTTTCTAGGAAGCAGTGACCCTGGTTTTCTAACTGACAATGGGTCTCTTCTTTTATGTTACCCCTGGATTCATTTCAATTAGTGCAGTGCAGAGGGATTAATTCTGTAAATTGGATTTTGTTTTCACCTCTGACACAGAAGGTGGTGGATTTAAATCCGATTTCAGACTCTTTGGTCACATAATCTGGCCAACATTCTCAGTTCTGAAGGAATGCTGCACTATTGGAGGTGCTGTCTCTCAAATGAGATGCTCGTTCAAGGCCTCTCTGCCCTATCAGGTGGACACCAAGGGCCCCACAGACAGTATAGGAAGAAGAGTAGGGAAAGTTAACATTAAGCAGATCATCTGGTCATTATGTTGGACTTTTTGCAGGAAATTCACTACTGCATTTCCTATGTAACAATAGCGAGTACACTTCAAAAATACTTAATTAATTATAAAACACTTTGGGATGTTGTGAGGTTCCAAAATGTGTGATTAAAAAATGCAAGTTTTCAGAGTTTACACATGATAAAAACAAATGGGTTGTTATAGGTTCCTTATAGGAAGAAGGAGGAGTGGTGGGTGTTAGTTATGGCTCGGACTGTGAAGTCATGTTCCTGCTTCAGCCTGGCCCTTTCCTGACTTGTATGTTGCTACTGCATCTGACTGTGCTGTTAAACTCTAGGTCGGGGGCAGGGGGTGAAAGTGGTCACCCTACACCCAATCAGTCAGATGATGAATATGTCCATTTGCTGTCCCCCTTTGCAGCATACAGTGGATAGTCCTGACCTGGGTGACTCTTCATATCACAACAACGGAAGCTGTGGACAGAAGTAACTTCAAAACCTGTGAACAAAGTGCATTCTGCAAGTAAGTGTTGGTGAAATGCAAGGCTCAAATTTCCCTGAATGCATGTGCTAAACAAAATCACCCATTGCTTACAGGCCATGTTCTTCGTTACATGGTCTCCAAATGGTTTGTCTTGTAATTATTGGGCTGGTGAGTAGAATATTGAATGTTGGGGTCAGGGCATCTTTTATGCAATGCCTCATAGACTCCTGACCTTGTGTCAAACCCACCTGTTCAGCCAGAGACTTGCAGTTCAGTGAGGTTTCGTCACTTCCTGCCATTTCTCTGCGGGTTACAGAAATTTATTATCTAAATGGTGAGATGGTGAGAGATTGCAGAGCTGTGAGATTCAGAGGGATCTGGGTGTCCTAGTGCATGAATCACAAAAGGCTAGTGTGCAGATACAGCAGGTAATTAGGAAAGCTAATAGAATGTTATTGTTTATTGTGAGGGTAATTGATTACAAAAGTAGGGAGGTTATACTTCAGTTGTACAGGGCACCGGTGAGACTACATCTGGAATATTGTGTACGGTACTGGTCACCTTATTTAAGGAAAGATGTAAATGCTTTGGAAGCAGTTCAGAGAAGGTTTATTGGACTAATACCAGGAATGGGCAGGTTGTCTTAAGAGGAAAGGTTGGACAAGTTAGGCTTGTATCCACTGGAGTTTAGAAGAGTAAGAGACGAGTTGATTGAAACCTTTAAGATCCTGAGGGGTCTTGACAGGGTGGATATGGAGAGGATGTTTCCTCTTGTGGGAGAATCTAGGACTAAGGGTCATTGTTTAAAAATAAGGGGTCGCTCATTTAAGACAGAGATGAGGGGAATTTTTTTCTCTGAGGGTCGTGAATCTTTGGAACTCTCTTCCTGAAAAGGTGGTGGAAGCAGAGTCTTCGAATATTTTTAAGGCAGAGCTAGATAGATTCTTGATTAACAAGGGGGTGAAAGGTTATTGGGGGTGGGCAGGAATGTGGAGTTGCGGTTACAATCAGATCAGCCATGATCTTATCGAATGATGAAGCAGACTCGAGGGGCTGAGTAGCTGACTCCTGCTCCTAATTCATATCCTCGTATGGTCTAACAGCTGTGGCTGAGAACCTGAGTGACCACCACCTCGCCAGCATGGCTTGGTGGTAATGGCTAGGACTGGCACAAATAATGGCCACAACACCGCCATCTGTTCAATCACACCGCGCCCCATTCACCCATCACCACCTACCTTGACTCCCATTGACTTGACTATTCCAACACTCTCCATACTGACTGAACCACACATTATCTGGAACTCTGCTGTCGGTATTCGTACCAACTGCTATTCACCCATCCCTCACCCCATCAATGCCTTACTTTAAACTCATTATCATGTAATTTCCTCCAGGTCCTCCAACCCTCCCTATCTCTGTAGCCTCCTCCAGCCCCTACAACCCTCCCTATCTCTGTAACCTCCAGTCGTTCCATCCTTCCAAGATCTCAGCACTCCTTCAATTCCGGCCTCTTGCCCACCCGTCCGATTCGCATCGCTCCACCATGCCGTGGTGGTGGCTGTGCCTTCAGCTGCCTGGGGCCCTAAGCTCTGGAATTCTCTCCCTAAACCTCTCCACCTCTCCTTTAAATATGTTGCTTCAAATCAACCTCTTTGACTGAGCTCTTTGGTCATCCTAATCATCTTTTTTTGAGACTGAGTTTTACTTTTTGCTCCTGTGATGTGCCTGGGGAGGGTTTACCATGATAAAAGTTTTGTCACAATGCAATGTTGTTGTTGTGTGTTGATCAGACCCAGGTATGAGAGGCTAGGAACATGAGAAATCGGAGCAGGCGGCCACTTGGCCCTTGAACTGCAAAAGCTGGCTCCTGAGCCAAAACAGGAAAGATCCAGTGTCTTTTTGGGAAAATGCAGATGTGACCTTCAGTGGCGAGGGTAAGATCTCCCACATTCCCCTACGTTGCCCTCTCCATGGTTCGTGTGTGAGGCAGGCTTGCTTGGAGCTGCCAGAGGCTGCCTGCTGCTCCATCGGGGGCTTGGGTCAAGGGCAGGAGAGAGCTTTGTTTAAGGACCCGTTGGACTGAGGTAGAAATGGTGCCTGATGACCATAAGCTTTACGTGTTCTTCCCCAGACGGCAGAGGAATGTTAAACCGGAGAATTCCCCCTATCGAGCGCTCCTCAACTCCTTGGAGGTGACTGAAAAAGCCGTCAGACTGCAGCTAATTAATGAAGTTAATAAGGTAAGTGTGAATATTCAGGTGGAAAGCTGCCTTTCCTGGCTCAAGGCGTTTGTGGAATATGGTGATTTATCGGACCTGGGTCCACTCGGAGGTGTCCGGAGAGTATAATCTGGAAATGATTTGGTGAATACATGAACGAGCCCAAAGTTGGGGCCTGAAGCTTCTTGATAGAGTAGATGGAAGAAACTGTTACCACTGGCAGGAGGGATGGATAACCAAATTTAAAATAATTGGGGAAGGAACCAGGGGGAAATGAGAAGTATTTTGGCACAGTGAGTTGTTGTGATCTGGCACGTACTGCCTGAAATGGTTAATCAGATAGCCCTTTCAAAGAGCCAGGACAAGCACGATGTGCTGTATGTTCCATGACCTGGAAGCATTTGAAAATAAAGATGAAAGTTTTAGTTGGAGATCCTTTATCCTTATTATCGGGATCACACATGTTTTCTCCATCCCTTTTCCCACTTCCAACAGGAAAGGCAGAGCCTGATGTCAATTCCAAAGTCTTCTGTCAGAAATTCCTGTCCTTCTCATGGTTAATCAGGCAAAGCCCCAAACCCTTTATCGTTTCCCAGGGTTATTTACTTTGCCTTCCGTCCCCTGTGGTCACCTCCTCCAAAATCCACCTTGCTGTCGTCTTGAAAAAGTGGCCTGAATTGGGAGGAAGGAAGGCAAACACAGGAATGATGGAAGTAATGAGGGCAGGGACCACTAACCATTCAGGGTGAAACTTGTCAAGTACCTGACTTTAACCCACGAGCTTGATGGTGCTCGTGGAGCTGAACAAACATTGCATTGTCTACAAAGCAAGGCAGAAAATAGGGTAGATGGGGGTGGGTGAGGGGGAGGGAGAGGGAGAGGGAGAGGGGGGGTGGGGGGAGTGAAAATTACTGAGAGTCTTGTCTTGCTCTCTTTCTGTTGGCCGAGCCCTGCTGGAGTTACAGAGATGTAATGTGTGTGTCTTTTGCAGGTTCCTCTACTACTTGAAGTGTATGGTCTTCAAGGGAATATGACCAGGATTAAAATTAATGAGCTGAATCCATTGAAACCACGGTATGAAGTGCGGGATGTATTAATACACGATCCACCTACTGTACCGTAAGTTGCTAGACTGCTTCCTTCCGTTCTTTGTACACCTATAAATATACAGTTAAATAATTCCACTCCTTGTTGTGAAATAATTGAACAAATTGAAATATCCATTTATTGAAGCAACTTAAAAATAACTTTGAGCTGAATGTTATTGTTTTGGGAAATGAAAGCTGTGCTGGTATTCAGCACTCCTGGCATAATTACAGCCGGATTGTTGTACAATTCCCTGATCAACAGGGTGATTCACTGGCCCTGTGCAGCTCTCGAGCACTTTGAGACCGGCCTGGGTTAGTTTGAAATAGAGCCAGCCCTAATGAAGATGAATTGTGCACTTTCCACCTCCAGCTTAACGGTTGTTGGGAAGGACGAAGGCAGCGTGGAGCTGGGCTTTGGAAACAAACTGTACAAACTGATCATCACCTCCAAGCCATTCAGGATGGACATCATGACAGGGAATGAGCTGCTGCTGAGTATTAACTCTCGGGGGCTGATGGTGTTCGAGCACTTGCGAAAAAGGAAGGACTCGTGAGTACCCGACTGCCTCAGTTAAAGGAGAAAAATCCGGGGGTTGCGGGGGTGGGGGGGGGGTGGGGGGTGTGGAGTGGTAGTATTCACCAATTATTTCCTGTTGTGCCTCTTTACCTACCCCGTGTAGACCGGGGAACTTGATATGAAGGAGCTTTACTTTCACTTTGTTTTATTATTTTCTGTTTCTGTGAAAATTTAATTATTTGACCCGACATAATAGAATCTGCAGTGGTTACAGAAGCCAGTGAACTCCAGATCCTTTATCTGTGACTGTTCTGCTCTAGCTTCCTTAAATCTCTTATTTCTTATTGGGTTGTGGTGGCCCGGCTATTATCTAACCGTTTTGCTGATTCATCCCACATTGAAATACATTGGCTGCTTCTGTGTTGATCATGTCATTTAGCCCAAGCGATGGCAATCAGTATTTACCCTCACTTGAGTAAATAGCCCTAATCGTACCTTGTTCCTTCATCCACTTGGCCAATCTAACCTTAAACGTTGGCGTAACTTTTGGCTCCATGACTATACGTGGAGCTGAATTCTTACAACTTCGCTGCTCTCTCTGTTTAAAGGAGATTCTGTCGTATGTTCCAAATCCCTTTAGTCCTGTATACCTTTCCCCTTGTTCTGGACCCCTCAGCTACTGGGAAGAGTCTGCTTCTATCTGCACTGCCTTTCATCATTTTGAAGCACTCTGCTGTTATATTGTCCCTGTAATTTACATTGTCCCTATGAAAATAGTCGCAGCTTTTCAGTTCTGTGTTCTGAATTTGTATTTTCTCAGACCAGGCAGCAGCCAGCCCTAGTGAATCTTTTGTTGTAACTGTTAGGCCCTAATACTCCCTGTCGTCTGAAGCCTACAGTCTCATTCAGGTTTTAATGGGCTCATTGTTACCTCTTACCTTTTTTTTAAGCATTCTCTCTTTGACCAAGCTTTTGATCACCTGTCCTAATATCTCTGTGGCTCAGGGTCAGGTTTTGATTTATAATGCTCCTGTGAAGCACCTTGGGATGTTTGATCACTGTGTAGGGATATGAGTTACTGTTGTTGCTGTGTACCAGCCAGAAGGGCTGAAATCACATCCCTCCCTTCCCCACGTAAAGGACGGGGCTGTTCGCTGTGTGATTGATGGATTTTTCTTTCCCATTTTGTCAAGAATACCTTGGGTGTTGACTTGGTGTGTTTTTGAATATCTTATCTGTCTGTAGTTTTGTTATCGGGAAGGGGTCTGCTGGTCTTTCTCTCCTATTTCAGCTATTGGAACTCTCCCAGTTGCACCATCACTTCAACCCCCATAAGGCCTGCACTCCTCAGAAGCTGCTCTGTCTGGTTGATTCCACACTGCTGAGGTCAGCATTGTCCTCTGGTCAGACAGTCAGTGACTGCAGCCCGAGGCCTAAGAAAAGGGGTGGGGGGGTAACCAGTCTGGCTTCCCTGCTGGACAGTGCAGATATTGAGTGTGGACCGGAGGAGGCTTGGCTGTGATGTTTGGAGATCGTGCTGTCACTCTAAGCTCCCATTTGGTGTAGTTACTGGGCTCGGGCACCACAGGGCTGCTGGTGCCTGAAGAATCCTGTCTCTGTGTTGGGAGTGAACAGCTTCAGTGATTTGTTTAATTGTCAAGCCCTCCTTCCCATCATCGAAGTCTCCCAACTCAATGATTTTCCGATCAGTCTGACCATTGGAGCTGGCAAATTTAGTTCCCGCAATCTCTGCTTCTCCTTCTCTTGGCTTTGTTTGCGCTGGGCCCCAATAGCTGTGGTGTGCAGGAGACAGGCAGATTTCTTCCCTTATTGTCATTGGTAGAAAGCATTGTATAAACTCTTGGTGTTTTACTGCCTGAACGACATCAACTGAAACTCATTTTGTTTTTTTTTTGTTATTTTATTCCATTTGTTTCTTCCCCCTTTTTGCAACTCCCTCTCTCAGTTACACAGAAAAAATTAGTAACACAGTCGGTAGCATATGGAGTAAGATCAAGAACGTGTTCATTAGGTAAATGATGCACCAACGCTGTCTTTTTAGTCCTGTTTGTGCACCTAATGATACCATTGCTTAGGGTTGCAACGATATTAAAGCAATGTGCAGCATTGGAATAGCTCCATGCAGATCATCCATGTGGAAATGTCCCCTTTGAACACAGGCCAAAACTTATATCTGTTAATTTGGTAAATATTAATCAATTGCCCAGAATTTCCATAGGGCACTTAACTCCTATGATTTTGTGAAATGTTACCCAATGCTAGAGGCCCAGTGCCATTGAGGCTGCCTTCTATCATCCTGGTACCATGATAATCACAGGGATTATTCTCGATTGATTCGTCTACATGAGTCAGACATGAGGTGAGGAAAACCCTCCATGGTGGAGAACTTTGGGAACCGTCTTCCTCCCTCGCACTGCTCTACTCAGCGCACACCACCTCTCAATTGATCTCAAATGCATGTGCACTTTTTATTTGCATTGTGCTTTGCGAGGGGCTGACAAAGCTGAGTAAAACACCTCGGGCAGCTTTAAACATTACATTGCAAACTTCTATTTGGAACAGGTGTCAGTGCCCCCTCGCTTCACAACGGTACAGGATGTTCTGAGGGTGGGGTAGGAGATGTCAAGTTAGCCGTGTCCTGGAACAGGTTCAGCCGTTCGCATAATCAGATTCCCACTCAAGCTTGTGCGAGATGCTTAGTGGATACTGGAGCTGTGTCTTCCCACCATGCCGAGATTGGTGAAGAATTCCCCCAGGGGGCTGTTCTTGTAGTGATGGTTGTAGCATCCTGAAGCTCCTCACCCCTCCTGTCTTCTCTAGATCGGGGAATGCTGAACCCATAGTAAAAGTGATGCAATCTGTAGTTGGCATTTCTTAGCTGCCCTGGACTGCTAGATTGCTTTCCTTCCCCCTCCAGAAATGACTTGAGAGAGCTTGGTGCCTGCATGTGGCTAAGGATTACTCCCAGGGAGAAGTCTGTCAACAAAGAGGAATCCTAAAGGGGCAGTTTGCGTCTAACCCGCCCTTTTGAGAGGTGGATGGGATGCAGTAGTGGGTTTGTACCCTGCTTGCTTTCACTACTGAAGTCACTGGGGCAGAGGGTAAATGTTGGGTGGGATGTAAAATTGCCCCACCTGATTCCATTGGATTGTTGCCTGGTGAATGAGATTGAAACATCTGCTGCCTTCTCTGTGTCTGAGTCCATTAATTGACAAATGTAACTGAGCATGGCTGACCTGCTGCATTGATTCCTCCACCAGCATTTTGAGCTTCAGCCCCTCCCCAATGCCCTGATAATACCCCTGTGCCTCTCTGACTCCCTCCCACTCTCCCTGTTGTCACTGGCTGACTTGTGATAGTAATTGGGTGGAGGGAGGTTGGGGCAGTGCATCAAAACATTCACATGGGGAGGGGGGAAATCACAGGATGAGTCCTGTCCACACCCCTGAGTGGAGAACTTTTCAAATTCTGAGGGAGGGAGGTTACTTGACCCGTGGATGCTATTACATGGAACCTGGTGGCCTGCAGGATCAGGGCACATTCACCTTTTTCATCTTGGGTAGATCAAGAGAAAAATCAACTCTTCTCTTAACCTCCCCCACCCCACCCCACTCGACCCTGCACAACCTCCAGCAGAAATATCATCTTTCGTCCCAACTGAACCTGGCGCTGAGTTTGTAGTTTAGATATCTTGAAAGGGAACTGCAAAGAGGCTTTGATTA
The DNA here is from genome assembly GCF_017639515.1 of Carcharodon carcharias. Lineage (NCBI taxonomy): Eukaryota > Metazoa > Chordata > Chondrichthyes > Lamniformes > Lamnidae > Carcharodon > Carcharodon carcharias. The sequence continues at coordinate 1,431,162 of NW_024470767.1, forward strand.
ACCTGGTTCCACAGCCTCAGAACAGAACTCTGACACTATCGAGGTCATGTAAATTGGGACTGAGGATCAACTGCTTTCAATCAGGTTTGGGGTTATGTGGAGACAGCACGGACTACCTCCCTTCCGAGTAGTTTAGGTGTTGCTGACTACATTAACCCCTGCGTTAGTTTGGACTCCCAGCTCCTGTTACCTGGCTGTTCTGTTTTCCTGCTTGCTGTTATATCACAGCTAATTTTAACTCTTGCTTGTTCCTCTTCAGTGTAATTTTGTTTTTTAACCTTGTTGACCTGGCTTAATTGACAGATAAGTACCTGCTGGCACTTGCGAATGCTCTTGCTCTCTCGAGCTGCTGGGAGATGCATAGCGCCAGTCCTGAGTGAAGTGTGCACCACTTTATTGCTTCCCTTGCCATTACTGCTAATGTCTTTGTTCTTCCTGCTGTCCTTCCTGGCCCTCACTCCAAGGATGTTGGCTGCTCGCTGGTATCTGGTTCCATTGGTGCCCCTCAGTATGAAAGGCATCATTTGAAATGTGTGCCAAGGCACCGAGGGTCAGCAGTGGGGAATGTGGTCAATGGCCCAGGTCACCAGATGGTTGTGGTTGGTTGATTCGCCTGCCTGAGCTAGTGCCATCATTCCTATCCTAGCTGAGCCCCCTACCGATGGTGTGGCTGTGGAGCAACATGAAGCTCACCTCCTGCCTCTCTCGGCATTAAAATAAATCTGACTTGGTTAAGGTGCGGTTGGCAGGTGTGGGTCTTGGGAAGTGAACTTGAGGGATGGTGAAAGTCAGAAAAGCTGCCAGTTTGAATGCAGTGTCTGAAACTACAACTAAACCATGTACAATGTTATCGCTGCAACCCTAAGGCTAAAAATGGGAATTTGCTGCTTCTAGCTGTTTTGTGACTTGAGAGTGAAGCTGGAAATGAGCCCTGTCCCATCCCTAATGTGATTCTGTTCCTGTGTGTGTCACTCACCCAAAATGGCAACTTCTGATAGCTCTGATTAAATCTGTAAAGATGGTTTTGCTGCAGTGGCCTGATTGAGAAATTCCCTGAGTGCTAGCTGTGACACCCCACGATACTTTTATGTAAAATTATAATTGGCTTAGCATTTTCTGTGCGTGACCTTTTTTTTTGGAATTCTCTTTAACATTCCGAGGCATGACAGGCTGAAGATGTCTGAGCAGTGTAACAGTGTGTTTGCTTTACTGAATCATGCAAGCCCCAACTTTGATTCCTGGCCACTGCTGTGTTTGCTAGTCTTGGGTTTGAGGGTAGCACCTAGCCTTGATGCTCTTCGACTGAGGAGAGGGGGAGACTTGACCAGAAAGACTTTGGCTGTGAAGAGAGACTCTGGAGATAGCCCACAATTGACTTCGTGACTGTGACACTAACACTTGCTGTTGGCATTGCTGCATGATACACAGTAACTGGGTGACATGCCAGAGTGTGGCAGAGTTCCCCGCCTCAGCAGTGTGAGCAATGCCCTAATCCTATAAAATCTATCCTGAAATTTAACTCCACAAGAATATTTCTTGCAAGCTTCTGAACTTATTCTCGAATTCCTCTACCACTCCTTCCCCTTCTTGAAAGGGAATGGTGCTGGTGGGTTGTTTTACTAATAGATGTCCTGTGACATTGCTCACGCTCTAGTGCGCTGCTTCATAAACACAGGGTGTTATACCCTATACAGCACAATGCGTGCAAGCACACGGCCAGAGTTTTAATTGCTGTTTTGAGGGAAGTTTGCAGATTGTTCTTCAGGTTCTTTACTTCAAAGTGTGACATTCTGAAACCCTCCTATTGAATGGACTGTACTGTTGATGGGTAAGGGCTCTTTGTAAACAGGTCTGATCGCAGGATTCCTGTAAACTGAAAGCTGTTTAAAACCCACGCCCAAATCTGAGATTTGGGGGAGTGTTGTTCCTTGATGCTTGTGCATGTACTGGACAACGACCAGGATCTGCATTGATGGGGCTGTCTGTATTATGAGCCAGATATGCAGTTTTGAATGGATCAGTTGTTTGAGGTAAAGACGACTCCTGGCTGGAACTTGCCACAGAATTTCTCCATTTACAACACTTTAAACTGGGGCTTAATAGGAGTATTATTAGGCACAAATTCCCCATGAACATTGAAGTCAATTCTCCGGAAGATTCCAAAGCTGTTCCAGCACTGTCCTAGAAACCAGGAGTCCTAAAACAGCCTCAAATGTTCCTCCACCAAGGCATCTGTCTTCTAATTTGAAGGTGGGGATTGAAAAGTGAGGCGACTTGGCTGTAATATTGTTGACCAGTTGCACCCTTTGGTAGTGGAGCACTGTTTCTGACCATCGCTGCAGGGATGGAGCTGGTAAATGATGACATTAATAAGCTGGTTTAGACAGAGGATAAAGCAATAATGAGGCATTAAGAGCACCAGAGCATTTACAAAACAAGAAGTCAGTGTTCTCTGTGCACGCGCTGCCACTGCACACTGCTTCTGTGTCCATTTCCCCATCTCTTCCATCAAATGTACTCCTGTATTCCTCCACTATTTGACAACAAGAGGCGTAACACTCCATTATACCATCTGACAGTAGCAGGGAAGGCTCGGGGAGATTTAGTAATGGCAGGAAGGTCGGTAACCAGAGGGACACAGATTGAAGAGAAACCGGAAGGGGAAATGAGAAGGATGTTTGTTTTCTTTTGTACACAGCGAGTTGTTGTGATCTGGAAGGCACTGCCTGAAAGGGCGGTGGAAGCAGATTCAATAGGAAAATAGGAACTTTCAAAAGGGGAATAAAATAGTTAAGATGGAGAAATTTGCAGGGCAGTTGGAGAAAGTGGAGTGGGGGTTACTAATCGGAATCGATTTCTCAAAGAGCCACCACAGTTACAATGGACAAATGGTCTCCTTGTTTGATTTATGTGGTTGAATGGGGTGGCGGGGGGGTTGGTCACCAATGATACATTTATCGGCAGGGACATGTATTTGGTTTTCTCCTGTCGGTGATGCGACATGCCTCTCTATTCTAGCTGCAGTGGAAATGTATAGGAATTTGGGAGAGTCTGTCCTGTCACTGTAACTCAAATTCTTCCAGCCGCTACAATACATCCAGCTGCTTCAGGAATAAATCCTCTGGGCTTGTTGTTTTAATTCAGAACTTGCTTCTGAAGTCTCTGCCCACCAGCCTCCAACCTGCCCTCTTCACTGGTCATCTCTCTTTCTGCTGTGAGTTACTGTTGATTGTTCACATTGTTGAATTGAAAGTGTGTGTGAGTGTGTGGAAAGGATTGAGGGACACCACTGCATCATCCAACCCCATACAGAAAACAACTTGGAAACTGATTTGGATCGTTGCCTGCTCTGTTTGAAACCTGAGGCCCCCGTCTTTAAGTAAACTCTTCAGAAACATTTTGGAGACGACTGGGGCACCAGAAGCCCGTTATTTTTTTTCCTACTTTCTCCCACATGGGATATGGAGGGTGAGGCAAGGAACTGGGATGGAAAGGATAAAGCAGCCACGGTTAACAGGGATAGTGTAGGTTCAATAGGTGCGGTTTTGCTGCTACTATATAAACCGATGCTAGGGGTTGGACCGGTTTTGGCAGGCTACGGGTTTTGATGAATTGTCACCAAATGTCCCAGAGCTTTGGCCATGATCTTGATCCCAAATGCTGCTCTATCTCCAGTCTGGTGTCAGACACAGCAATTCTCAGACTTTGTAGCTGTGCAGACTGCCTTGTACTAACTCCTGTAGTAAAGCGAGGAAGTCTTTGTGAGGACGTGGGAGGTGGCTGGTCTCTTTAATGGAGTGGGCAGTTTGGAGTATCCCATTAAAACTGCCTCCACCCTAGACGGTCGAGAGAATCGAAATGAGAGTGTGTGATTAAAGCAGCAGGACTGTACCATTTCACTTTCCCGTGTTTTAGTGAGGAGAAGAAAGAGGAGGATGTGGAAAATGAGGTGAAAGAAGAGAAGCAGGCCGGCGATGAAGGAATGCAGCAGGCGGGACAGGTAGGTCGGAGTCACTGCACAGTGATGTCTGCGCCTGTCTGTGTTTGTGTAACAAGATAATAAATGTACACAGAACAAGCTCTGCGCACCTCCCAGAGCTAACGGGCTGAAAATGACCAACACTCCGATGGCTGGCCACAACATCATGACCAAGCGCTTTTTATCCAATCCTCTGCAGCCACATAATCTACTGATGAGACAAGAAAAGAGGGGGGAAAAACCCAGGGCAAATTAGTGAAAATATATTCTGGAAAACTCCCCTCTGACCTCACCCACCCACCTTTCTTGGGTGATGTAAGTCCAGTTGTTTTGATAAAGATCCTTGCCTTCTATATCCAGTGTGGCCTCTGTCCTGGCCCAGAATTCGTCCAGTTCCATCTCACAACAGACAGCTAGCACCCACTGCATCAGCCAGCAAAGTATTCTGGGGGCTCCCTGCCAAATCCAAAGCCCACACTCTCCCTACTTTTGCACAGTTTAAACTCTTGTCCCCACTTTCCCCATCCTCCCTCACCTATCAGTCCAGCCAGCTAATGATTTGATGATGTCTGTCAGGTCTATGTAGCTCTAAAGCTAGCAGACCACGGGTAGGCTTAGATAGAGATGATGTGGGGGGAGACCAGAACTAGGGACCATCGCTATAAGATGGATAAACCCAATCAGGAATTCAGGAGAAACTTCCATACTCGGAGCGTGGGGAGCATGTGGAACTCGCTCCCACAGTGAATAGGATCGACACGTTTGTGGGGGAAGCTGGATAAACGCGAGGGAGAAAGGAACAGAAGGATATGGTGATAGAGGGGCTGGTAGGAGGCTGGTGTGGAGTAAAAGTGACAGCATGGATCTGACAGGCTGATTGGCCTGTTTCTGTGTTAAATATTCTGTGTAATTGTATAATTCTTTCTGCAGCCTGAAGACAAAGGTTCTCAGAAGGAGAGTGAAGAAAAAGAGGATGAAGCTGGAATGTGGGAGGAAACATTTAAAACTCACACGGACTCCAAACCCAATGGTAATATTTTGCAGGGAGAATGCTGCAGTAGCAGTGGTGCTGCGTAATTACACCCGGTCCAGTATTGTGCAGTAAGGGAACTGACCTAAGTGCCGATTCTGCGATTGGAAAGAGAGCTTTAGTAGTAATACTGTGCGATGCTGTACATGTTGGTCCAGGGGAATCAATCTAATTCCTAATTCTGCGAACATATTCATGCAGCTTAGTGTCAGCATTGCTTCAGCAGGTATCACTCTTGTCTCTGTGTCAAGGTCATGGGCCCGAGTCCCACTCCAGAGATTTGAGAACGTAATCTGGCCGATACTGCCTGTGTCAGTTCTGAGAGAGTGCTGCGCTGTCAGAGGGTCAGCGCTGAGATAGCGCTATGAGACATAAGAACATACGAACCGGGTACAGCAGTAAGCCACTCCTACCTGCTCAGCCGTTCAATAAAATCATGGCTGATCTGATCGTAACCTCCCACCTACCCCCGATAACCTTTCACCCCCTTGTTAATCAAGAATCGATCTAACTCTGCCTTAAAAATATTCAAAGACTCTGCTTCCACTGCCTTTAGAGGAAGAGAGTTCCAGAGACTCACTACCCTCTCAGAGAATTTCTCCTCATCTCTGTCTTAAATGAGCAAATGCTGTCGGAGGGTCAGTGCGGAGGGGGCGCCACACTGTCGGAGGGTCAGTGCGGAGGGGGCGCTGTGCTGTCAGAGGGCAGCCTTCTGGATGAAATGCCCCACCACGTTATTTGGTTTTGGGACCAATATTTATCCCTCAACCAACATGCCTTTTTTTTAAAAAAAAACCTGGCCATTGTCACATTGCTGTTTGTGGGAGCCAAATGTAAAGCATTTTGGGACATTCTGTGGATGCTAACAGTGTTCTATAAATGCAGGCCCTTTGTTATAAACGGTGATAAAATGTGCACTTGCTACATGACCCTATCTGGATCTAAAGTGCAGCAGGGATGAGGTCTGAGGGGATGTAACTTCCCTGGTACAGTGCAGTGGACCGAAGCTGTGTATTGACTGGTGTGCGGGGTCCAGTGTATAGGAGCTGCCTAAAACTCTGCCCTCCCTCTGAGGGAAGCCTATATTTTGCCTTGTCGTTTCCCAAAAGCACACAACAGCCTTTTAATCCCAGGGAGTGGGGTGGGTGGCATAAACACCTGCAACGTGACCGGGCACCTAGACTGGCAGCCAAGGAGGGCTCGGAGCAAATGTCTGTGCTCTTGTCACTGGGGTCAGATGCTGCACAGGATAATCCTGGTACCAGTTAGACAGATACCTTTGCAAGGCAGCATGTGTAAAGTTGTGTGTGCAAATAAATCACACTCTAGTTCCTGATCCAGTTGTATAACTTCATTTATTCTCTTCTAAGTTCTGTACTCAAGAAGGCCAGTAGTAGGCCACTCAGCTGCTCAAGCCTGATGTGCCATTCAGTAAGATAATGCTGATCTGACTGTGCTCTCAACTCTAATTTCCTGCCTACCCCCCATAATCTTTGATCCCCATTCTGATCAAAAATCTGTCTAACTCATCCTTGAATATATTCACGGACCCAGCCTCCAGTAATCCCTGGGGAAGAGACTTCCACAGACTAACAGCCCTCGGAGAAAAAAAAATCTCCTCATTTCTGTCTTAATTTGGCAACCCCTAATCTTTAAACTGTGTAACCGTACTGTGGATATGAGGGAGTTAATCTCAGCATTGCGATGGAACCGAGGCTGTGGTCGAAGGGTAAGGGGTGTTCATTCTAACGTGCCAGTCTGTTGCTGCAGGTCCATCCTCTGTTGGCCTAGACTTCTCTCTCCCTGGCTTTGAACATGTATATGGGATTCCAGAGCATGCTGACAACTTGAAACTCAAAACAACAGAGTAAGTACCAACCACCAAGGCTCAAAGAGCAAACTCTTAGTGCAAGAACCAGTGGGAATCAGACGTGAGCAGCAGCGAGTGGGGCTTTTTGTCTGGTATCTGAATATTGTGCCCACTTGAATATAGGGTAGGTTACGTTAGGAGGTTTGTAGAGAGACCCCCTATTAGTGACAATGGATGTAACTCTTCACCTTCATCAGCTGTGGCTCAGTGTGTAGCACTTGCCTCGGAGACACAAAGCTATAGGTTTAAGCTCCACTCCAGAGGCTTGAGTTTCAACCCAGGCCAACACTCCCCGGTGCCAGTACTGAAAGTGTGCTGCACTGTTGGAGCTGCCCGTCCTCTGAATGAGATGTTAAACCAGGGCCCTCTCGGGTGGGTGTAAAAGATCCCACGGCCACTATTGGAAGAAGAGCAGTGATGGGGGAGTTTTCCCCGGTGTCCTGGGGCCAATGTTTATCCCTCAAACAACATCACTAAAAACAGATGATCTGGGTCATTGTCACGTTGCTGTTTGTGGGATCTTGCTGTGCGCAAATTGGCTGCTGCGTTTCCTACTTTACAACAAAGACCACGCTTCAAAAAACAAAGTCCCTCGTTGGTTGTAAAACAGGGTTTGTAAAAAGCACTGTAGAAAAGGAAGTTCTTTCTCCACTTTCTCTCTCTCTCTCTCTCTCTCTCTCTCTCCATGACTAAATATATTCTGCTCAGGTACATGCTTGGGAGTTTGTGGGTCCTAGCTCCCAGCCACATGAACTCAAGACGGGAGTCACAGTAAACAGTTGGTGTTTCAGATTCTGTACGTGTAAGTGATTTTATAATTGTGTTCCTTTTCTTCCTCAGCGGTGGAGATCCGTACCGTCTGTATAACCTTGATGTGTTCCAGTACGAGATATATAATCCCATGGCTCTATATGGGGCCGTACCTCTTCTGCTGGCCCACAACATCCGCAGGACCCTGGGAATCTTCTGGCTGAATGCTGCTGAGACTTGGGTCGACATCAGCTCCAACACAGCGGGCAAGGTGGGCCAACTCCCTTCCACAGGCACCGACCCTTCTAATCTTGGTGTATGAGTCGGGTAGTTCCAAACCCTCCCACTCTATCTTGAGGTCTACATTGTGGCAAAGAAGGATTAGGATTTGGAAGTACTGATGGAGCGATGCTAGTCTTGGATTTTCCGAGGCTGCAGATACTGTAAGGGGAGGGCTGCTGAAGGGAGATTTGCACAGTTTGGGGGCTCTGGGCAAATGAATGAGGTCAGTGCAGGAGACCGTCTACTCCAAGAAACATTAAGAATTGTCAGACTCTGGATTTGGAGGTAGACGTGCTCATCACCTTCATAGGATCACTGGTTTAAATAAGGAGGAGTAGGGTCAGAAGCTCGAAATGACTAGTCCACCATCAGATTGGGTTTCACCACACGAGGGAAACGGTATTGGACATATTTGGAACAACACAGGAACGGGCAGAAGCCATTCAACCCCTCAAGCCTGTTACAGTCCAGTTCGGGACCATTAACTTTTTTTGTTTAAAGTAGACCAAGATTGAAATCCCAGTTACCCACTAGGAGAATAAAGTCACAGGATTCCACCACTGTAAACAGACAAAATAAACTTTACTTATACGAGGTCAGGAAAGTGAAGCAACCTGCGGTATCCATCTTATACTCTAATATTCAGAATTAACGTGAGGTTTTTTTTGTCACTCGTTCATGGGATGTGTCTGTCACTGGCTCATCTCTAGCTGCGCCCTAGGGCGTTTAAGAGTCAACCATATTGCTGTGGGCCTGGAGTTACATGTTGGCCAGACCAGGTAAGGGCAGCAGTTGCCCTAAAGGACGTTCGTGAACCAGATGGATTTTCACAACAATGGTTTCGTGGTCACCATTAGACTTTAATAGATTTTTATTGGATTCAAATTCCACCATCTGCCATGGTGGGATTCGAACCCTGGTTCCCAGAACATTACCCTGGATCGCTAGTCCAGCAACAATACCACTATGCCATCGCCTCCCTCTAAGTATGAATTGACAGGCAAACTGTGGTGAAACACACTACACTGCACATGAAAAGGCAGATGTGACCAAGACACATCCCACAAATTTCTTAGCAACCCACCCAGACATCAGTGACCACTGACAGTCACAATCTCTTGTTGAAATCTGTTGTGAGGGAGACAGAATTTTACCATTTCACTTTCGAAGATCTAGCCACTGAATTCCCTCTAAAGCCACTCTGACTCAGACTGCCTCAACAACTGCTTGCCACCCAAGGGTTCAATCTCTCCTCAGACTCCCCTCAGGATTCACATAGCTGTACTCTCACCTCTAACTACTGGCACAGTTCCAATTCTTTCACAGACTGCTAGCTTCTCTAACCTGGCACTGCCTCGGGTTTCTCAGAACTCCAGACTCCTGGGGGCACCGAGCTATAAATGGCACAGAACCAACTCCCCTGGGCTCCTCCTGACCCCCAACTACCTGGAACCTGCTAACAGCTCCCAGGGCTTCTCTGTGAGCTGCAAGCCACATGAGGTCCAAACTGCAGTCAACAGTTAACACCGAACACGTCCTGGGGCTTCTTTACACCTGCTAACAGCAGCACCCTTTTGGTCTGGATCCTCTTCCCCTGTTGCAGAACACTCAGATTGACAGTAGAGAACCTTCTTAAGCTTGACAAATTCCCATGACAACCTCAATTGTTCACTGAAGGTTTTTAAACTAATTTACCGCTAACTCCCAAAGCAAAACATCTCTCTGGGCTGCACTTCTTTACAAACAGTGTAGACATCATGTCTCCAGCTAAGTAAGACCACCCGCTGTTTTATGGCTCTATCTTTCTACTCTGACTCTATTAAACAAACATGAGTAACCTTCTGAACTGTCATTTTCTTTTGGGTGTTCTGGCAATCTCTGAAGCCCAGCATTTTAGTTAGCTTACCTTCATAACAGCAATCTTCCCAGAACCAAACATCACCGTGAAAATGTTAACGTAAACCATGAACGGGATAGTCACCAGAAGCCTGGTCCACCATTCAGTTAGGTCATAGCTGATCTGAGCCCTGCTTGTACTAACTTCCCTTTTCTGCATACCCCATTGATACCCTGGGTACTGGAATCTAGAATATTGCCGCAAGAATGACAGGCTGCTTGTGCTGTTTGATGCGCGGCCTTATCCTGACTGACTGTCACCTCCAGTACTGTACAGGCCCTTGTACAATGGTGCTTACGTGAACTTGGCGAGATTTTGAATGAAGGACTTTCAGTTGGGAGACTGTGGAAAGGTGCCCCCCGCCTCCCAGTGTTGAGATTGGAATGTGTAATGGTTATGTGTGTTGTATGGCATTTGGTCATTCCGACCTAACCAAGCCTGATCCCTCCGCAGACTTTATTTGGGAAGATGCTGGATTACGTGCAGGGGGCGAATGAAATCCCACAGACTGATGTCCGCTGGATTTCCGAGAGTGGGATCATCGACGTTTTCCTGCTCCTGGGACCATCTCCGTTTGACGTCTTCAAGCAGTACGCCTCGCTTACAGGTACATCAGCTGGGAGGTTGCTGCAGAGGCCGGAGTCCTGATCCTGCCCTCCTGGCGTTTGAAATGGTGCAGGGAAAGGGCTGGGAGAGTGGAGAATAGAGAGCTTTGAGGGTGCCTTACTGAAGCTCTGCACCAGTCACTGACATGGGAGGAGGCCATTCAGCCCCCTGAGCCTGTTCTCTCACCCTTTGTGTGACAAAGTGCTTCCAGACCCCCGCACCCCCAACCACAGGAAATGGGTCCCAGTGCCAGTTCCTCACCAGCTGTGTCAAATGTGGGCCTTTTTATTAGCACCAGTGCATCTCTGAGACTCCTAGAATGAGACAGCATAGAGAAGGCCATTTGGCCCATCGTGCCTGTGCTAGCTCTAAAAAAAGATATATCCAGTTAGCCCACTCTTTCCCCACCCCCACCCTGCCCTCTCCCCCCACAGTCCTGCAAATTTCTCCTTTTCAAGTATTTATACAGTTCCCATTTTGAAAGTTTCTATTGAATCTGCTTTCAGGCAGTGCCTTCCAGGTCATTACAATGAACTGTATTAATTTTAAACTTAAATTCTCATCATCTCTTACCTCCACCCCCACTCCTCGCCGATTCTTTTGCCAATTACCTTCAGTCAGTTTCTCCCTATTTACTCTGTCAGAACTCTTCAATTTCAACCAACTCGAAACTCCCCCCTTAACCTTCTCTGCTCTAAGGAGAACAGCTTCTCCAGTCTCTCCCCATGAACTGAAGTCTCTGGGAACATTCTAGTAAATCTCCTCCGCACCCTCTCTGAGGTCTCGACACCCTTCCTAAAGTGTGGGGCCCAGCATGGGACACAGTAGCTGGGGCCTAACGAGTGTTTGTAAAAGTTCATTATAATTTCCTTGGTCTGCACACAATTGCCTCTCTTTTTATAAAACCCAGGATCCCACACTTGTTTTTTTTTAAACAGCCTCCTGAACTTGTCCGGCCAGTTTCAGAGATTAGTGTATGTACACTCCCCAGGCCTCTCTGTTCCTGCCTCACCTTAAACTGTACCATTTAGTTTATGTTGCTATATATTAGATTGTTTGCAGCCCAAAAGCTTGGTTCGAGTGGAGCGCGTGTGATCCGCTTCGCAGAGCTAGTACAGACAGGAGGGGCCGAATAGGCACCTCCTGTGCTGGATGATTCTGAGAGCTGCAGTCTTGAAGGAGATGGATGAGTTGCAGTGGGTAGACTGCTGACTGCTGTTACTGTCTCTCCCCTGGCCCCAGGCACACAGGCTCTGCCCCCTCTCTTCGCCATCGCTTATCACCAGTGCCGCTGGAATTACAATGATGAGGACGATGTCCGGAATGTGGATGCCGGCTTCGACGAGCACGATATCCCATATGATGTCATCTGGCTGGACATCGAGCACACGGATGGGAAGCGGTACTTCACCTGGGATACCAACAAATTCCCGAATCCCAAGGACATGCTGCAAAACCTTGCCTCCAAGAAGCGGAAGGTAACAGAACAGAAATGTAGAAAGGAGAGGGTGTGGGAGTTATTCTTTAATGTTCATTCAGGGGACATGGGCTTCGCTGGCCGGGCCCAGCATGTATTGCCCGTCCCTAGTTGCCCCTTGAGAAGGTGGTGGTGAGCTGCCTCCTTGAATGAATTGCACATCTTTTTATATTTGGAAAGCTTCACTGCCTATAGGTCGCTAACTCTGCTTCGCTCGCCTAGATGGTCAGTATAGTCGACCCCCACATCAAGATCGACAGTGGGTACAAGGTTCACACCACCATCCAGTCTCGCAACTTCTACATTAAGACTAAGGATGGAAGTGATTATGAAGGCTGGTGCTGGCCAGGTAATTATTACAAATTATTTCTGTATTCTTTCCTGGTGCCTGTTTGCCTCAGCCTTTTTTAAGGTTCCTCTCTGCCTGTCTCAGTCATCAGGGACCAGTTTCTCAGCGGCCATGACAGCTTGCATTTATATAGCGCCTTTAATGTAAAACAAGCCCAAGCTTCACAGGAGTGTTATCAGGCAGAATTTGACACTCAGGTGTTAGGACAGGTGACCAACCACACAGCTAAGGAATTGGTTTTGAGGAGCCTCTTAAAGGGGAAGAGAAATTTGCCGAGTAAGTTCCGGAATTTAGGGCCCAGACAGCTGAAAGCACGTCTGTGAGTGAAGGAGGTGCATTAGAGTCTAGAACGGTGGAGCGTGGAGAGCTCAGAGGATTGTAGGGTAAGGAGGAGGCTGCAGAGAAAGGAACAGGATGAGGGCTGTGGATGGGGTTTGAGCACGTTATAGGTCGGCGAACACAGGGTGATAGGGAAACAGAGATTAGCATGAGCTGGGATATGGGGAGCAGAGATCAAAGCAAAAAACTGCGGATGCTGGAAATCCAAAACAAAAACAAAAATACCTGGAAAAACTCAGCAGGTCTGGCAGCATCTGTGGAGAGGAGCAAAGTTAACGTTTCGAGCTTGATTGATGTCAGGATTACAGAGGATAAGAGGCTGGCCGGGAACCATTGAAATAGTGAAGTCGGAGATAACAAAGACATGAACGAAGGACATTGGTGGTTCCCTGCATCATCTCACTGCGTGAGCTCTGACCAGAACACATTACAGTGGCTCACTAGTTCAATGTTGCAGCTATATTGTTCAGGATAATCCATACACTGTTGGGCCTTGAGCTCCTTCTCAATATCCCCTGTAACTATTTAGATGCCATTCTCACTGGCTTCTGCCATCCATTTTGTTTTCTGCACCATGTTACCTGTGTAGCTTGCAGCAGATTTTTGGGCACCAGCTAAGCTCTGCTTAGTTTCTGAAATGCTGATTACTGCAGTTTGGTTTTAGATTGGATGGTGTGAGTTGATGAATTTAGAGTGTAGTTAATGCCAGCGATTTAATACTTGTCTACTTGTCCTAGGTTCTGCTGGCTATCCTGACTTCACCAACCCCGAGATGCGATCTTGGTGGGCCAGCATGTTTGCCTACGATCAGTACGAGGTCAGTTAAAACCCTGTAACGTTCGAGAACTCGCGTGGGTTTTAGATAGTGGACAGGGTGGTGTGTCAGCACACTGTCCTTTCAATCTAGGGGAGACTGGGAATTCAAAAAAACTAGCTGGCAAGATCTGAAATAAAATGATTTTGACTTGTGAGAATGAATTCCGAGGTACAGAATTTGTCTGTCTTTCACCATGAATTGCAGATCTCTCCTGCAGGATGTCAGTCTGGTAGAGAGGATGGATATTCCCCTGGGCTTGTTCTACTTGGAATGGCTCTCCTCTACATTTTACTCGTTCTGTTCATACAGACATCCGCCCACCGAGTTCTTGTTAATGCTGGGTGTGAAGAGGGAGAGCATTTCTATCCCAGCTGTAATCTCACGTGAAGAAAGAAACTGTCGTTTGTACATCATCATCTTTAATAATCTCGTAACATCTCAAAGGCGTTTCACAGCCAATAAACTACAAGTGTAGTCACTGTTACAGGAAGCCCAGCAGGCAGTTTGTGCACAGCAAGACCCCACAAATGACAGTACGATAATGGCCCAGATTGTTTAATTTTAGTGATGATGCTCAAGGGATAAATATTGGTCCCAGGACACCGGGGAGAACTCCCCTCTGCTCTTCAACAATGGCCGTACTGCACTGGGTGTGTCAGTCTGGATTTATAGATTGAGGTCTCTGGAACATGGCAGGCAGCCATAGAGCTGAACCCCAGCAAGAGCCAGGAGCGGGAACCTTGACTCACGCTTTGCCCCCTCCATGACCTGGGGGTCAGTTGCAGAGGTTCGGCTAATACACAGCAGAACCGGGATCAAACCTTGAAACTCTTGATGAATCTGTACTGGAAGAGGCTGCACTAAACGATCTGAAATATTTATCTCTCATTCGACATCAGAAATAGATCAGCTGGGTCATTGTCACAGTGCTGAATGTGGGATCTTGCTGTGTGCACATTGACTGCTGCGTTTCCTACCTAACAAGAGTGACTGCACTTCAAAAAAAATAAGATTCAGTCTGTACAGCGCTGTGGAATATCCTGAGGTGTTGAATGATGCTGTAGAAACACTGATTCATTCTATAACTGCTGCCGAAGTGCTGTCCTCACAGGCTCCTCAAACTAACATACTGATGTCTGTTCCGCTCTCAAATAGTGAAAGAAGATACTTGCAGGGCTATGGCCAGTGGTCCTAATTGGATAGCTTTTTCAAGGAGCTAGCATAGGCATGATGGATGGGCAGAGTGGCCTCCTAAGCTGTATGATCCTATGATTCTCTCATTGGTCAGAATGTTGCAATCTTCTTTGTGAGCCTCCTGCTAACTCACTGTCTTGCTTTCTTCTTTTTGCTGCCTCTTCTCTTCAAGGGGTCCATGGACAATCTGTACACATGGAATGATATGAACGAGCCCTCGGTGTTCAATGGGCCCGAGGTGACTATGCATAAAGATGCTGTCCACATGGGCGGCTTTGAACACAGGGATGTTCACAACCTTTACGCATTGTATGTGGTGAGTACCAGGCAGATTGTCGGGGCAGGGGTGCTGGGGGGACTGAAGATACTGCTCCCAGAGCAGGAGGGGTTAACTTACCATTTATTGTGTATATGTTCTACACATTTCTGGAATGTTTTGCCCATTCAGAAACTGATCTGGACTAGCCGTATCAATACTGTGGCTACAAGAGCAGGTCAGAGGCTGGGAATCCTGCGGCGAGTAACTCACCTCCTGACTCCCCAAATGGGCTTAAGATGATTCGATAGGGTCGATAGAGAGAAATTATTTCCTGAGGTGGAGGGGGAGTCTGGAACAAGAAGGCAGAACCTTAAAATAGGAGCCAGGCCACTCAGGGGTGATGTCAGGAAGCACTTCTTCACACAAAGAGGAGTGGAAATTTGGAACTCTCTCCCCCTAAAAAGCTGTCAATTGGAAATGCCAAAATTGGTAGATTTTTGTCAGGTAAGGGGATTAAGGGTTACTTTTTTCTTCTTTCATGGGATGTGGGTGTCACTGACTGACAAGGCCAACATTTGTTGCCCATCCCTCGAACCGAGTGGCTTGCTAGACCATTTCAGAGTCAACCACATGTAGGCCAAACCGGGCAAGGACGGCAGATTCCCTTCCCTAAAGGACCTGAGTGAACCAGATGGGTTTTTATGACAATCGATGATAGTTTCATGGTCACCATTAGTGAGACTAGCTTTCAATTCCAGATTTATTATTGAATTTAAATTCAAACCAGCTGCTGCGGTGAGATTTGAACCCATGACTCCGAGGTATTAGTCTGGGCCTCTGGATTACTAGTCCAGCGACATTACCACTACACCACCAGCAGCGCCACAGAACCAAGGAGGGTAGATGGAGTTAAGATACCGATCAGACGTGATCTATTTGAGTGGTGGATTAGGCTCGAGGGGTTGAAAGTCCTCCTGTTTCTGTGTTCATATCACTGGTGGTCTCTCGTCAGGGAATGATCTTTTATTTCTGCTTGCTTTGCAGCAAATGGCTACATCAAATGGCCTGATCCAGCGTTCTGGGGGCATAGAGAGGCCTTTTGTCCTAACTAGAGGCTTTTTCGCTGGATCCCAGCGTTATGGTGAGAGGCACTGCTTTTCTTTTCTCACATGAAGCGTGTTTCCTACCAGCCTGAGAGTGGCTGGTGTTCTGACCCGGATGGGAGGAGTGTGCAAATTCTCCAACCCCACTACTCCCACAGCTGTACCATTAATTTAAATGTTTAATTTTCTTACCCAAATGGCCAATTGTTTACCTATACCCCTAGTACCCAGGAGAAAAGAGTCTCTGACTCGGCTTCTTTCAAAACTCAGAATGATTACTTTATTATGAAACAAAACCTCTTTTAACAAGTTCCAAGTACTGGTCAACACACGATTGTAATCGGGAAGTATAACTATCGCTTCCTAAAGAATTCCCCCAGTAACACACACGCAAGCAGGTGCACACGGACAGGCACACGCATACGTGCACAGGTCCAAAAGCAGACTAGTTACACTCGGATGAGGTAAAAGCAAAATACTGCAGACGCTGGAAATCTGAAATAAAAACAAAATGCTGGAAAAACTCAGCAGGCCTGACAGCATCTGTGGAGAGAGAAAGCGAGTTAATGTTTCGAGTCTGTATGACTCTTCAGATGAGATGCTCTGGCTACAGATTGATAGCCACTCACAATTTTAGACAATGTAGAGAGAGGTCGCCTTCCTTTCTCAGCTTGTTCTCCGAACACAACACTGCCTTCAAAACAGTCAGGTTCACAACGGAAGGCTTTTTTTCTCTCTGCCGCGTGACTGCCTGTTTGTCTCCCAGCTTCATTAATTAAAGTAAAATAAAAGCAAAAAAACTGCGGATGCTGGAAATCCAAAACAAAAATAAAAATACCTGGAAAAACTCAGCAGGTCTGGCAGCATCTGCAGAGAGGAACACAGTTAACGTTTCGAGTCCGTATGAATCTTCAACAGAACAGTCATACAGACTCGAAACGTTAACTGTGTTCCTCTCTGCAGATGCTGCCAGACGTGCTGAGTTTTTCCAGGTATTTTCATTAATTAAAGTGCTTTGCAGTTCATCGCAAACAATCAACTCCCTCTCAAGTACCATATAGGTCAGGGTTTTTCTTGGCCTGCTTGTTGATTGTTCCATGGCGAACTTATGACCCTTTTTTTTAAAAAAAAAAGCGCCCCAGGTTAACATCCAGGTCATGCCAGATCCTTCCATTTTGAAAGAGGAAACTTCAGTCTTGAGAGAGAAGGTTCTAACACTGGCATGTACCAAGGGAGTGGTGGGAGCAAGCTTCTACCGCTGATTTTATAGGAGCTGGGTCAGAAGCCCATCTCTGAGTTCTCACGAGCACAAGTGAATTCGGGTAGAGGGGCAAAGGGGCTAGAAATCTTTAAATGAAGTAACGTAAGGCCATTTTATTATATATAAAAAAAACATTCCAAGCACTGGAGTTCATTTCCTGGAGGCAGACTGTTAAACTTGTACTGAACCTTGGTTAAGCTGGACTTGGAGTTAGGAACATTTATGGTTATTACAAAAAGAGGTTAAGTTTGATCCCAGGATTGAGAGGTTATAATGATCAGGAAAGATTGAACACTATGAGGCTCTTCGCTAGAAAAGAGAAGGCTGAAGGGTGACCTGTTTGAGCTCTTCAAAACGATGAAGGGGGTTTAGATAGGGTTAACGTAGAGAAGATGGGAGACCAGAACTAGGGGCCATCAATATAAGACAGTCACTAATAAATCCGATGGGGGAATTCAGGAGAAACTTCTTCACCCAGAGAGTGAGGAGAATGTGGAACTCGCTCCCACAGGGAGTGGTCGAGGTGAATAGTATCGATACGTTTAAGGGGGAAGCTGGATAAACACATGAGGGAGAAAGGGATAGAAGGATATGGTGATGGGGGGAGATGAGAGAGGTGGGAGGAGACTCATGTGGAACAGAAACACCAGCACAGAGTGGATGGGCCAAATGGCCTGTTTCTGTGTTGGACACTATGTTGTTGAGAAGGCTGGAGTGGTACAGGAGGGATAATCTTTCAGTGGGGTACTGGTTGCTCACTCTGTAGAGTTCTGTTCAGGAATATTGTTTGGCTTGGAGAAAGGGAATATACTGTATGTGAGAGTGTTTAACCTCCTGTACTGAGAGCCCAAGACTCCCGGGTAGAAGGCCCTCCTCTTGATAACACTGAAGTAGTCGAAAACATCAGGCTTCTTCCAGAGGAGGGAGGAAGAAAGTGAACTGAGTCATGGTCTGACACTGCCACAATTTGGAGTGTCACAGGTTAGATTCACTCCTGTGAGTATTTTAGTCTCTCCCCGATTCCTGTTCCACGTTATGCTGTCTTCTGCGATGTACAAAGATGTAGTCGGCTCAGCTTTACGAAGCAAGTGGTCTTATTGTTCTGATTCCTCCTTTCTGTTTGTCTCCAGGAGCAGTGTGGACGGGCGATAACTCTGCTGAGTGGGACCACCTGAGGATCTCGCTGCCCATGTGCCTGTCTCTGGCACTCGCCGGCATCTCTTTCTGTGGAGGTTAGTGTGTTTCTGTCCCTGCGGCTGGGATGGATGGACCTTACACCAGATGTTTAACTCTGAACCTAGACTGACTCTCTGCTTGGGTGTTCACTGCTGCCCTGTGTGTCCTTAAGGTGAAGTATTAAAGGAGCTGCCCAAGAGGGATGATAACCATTCCATTCAAACAGCATGTCCCCTTCCTCGACCTCATGTCATCTGATCCAAGCTGATAAACACCAGGGAGAAAGGGAAAAATGATATGGTGATGGGGTGAGATGAAGAGGGGGATGGGAGGAGGCGGCTGATCTGGAGCAGAAACACCAGCAGATGGGCCGAATGGCCTTTTTCTGTGCGGTGAATCTGATACGATTTGGGGGGGGGGGGGGGGTGGGGGGGGGGCAAACTCCCTTGTGAGGGGGTGGGAGGAGGGTGTGGGACCCCCACCCCTTTCCTGGGAGGGTGGGGACGGTGCAGGATTCCCCCCCCCCCGCCCGCCCTTCCTGTGAGGGTGCGGGGCCCCCACCTTCCTTTAGGGACCTGATAGCTGGGTGTTTCCCTGACCATGTCCCCTCCTACTTTGCAGCGGATGTTGGTGGTTTTTTCAAGCACCCTAGCCCTGAGCTGCTGGTTCGCTGGTACCAGGCTGGAGCCTATCAGCCGTTCTTCAGAGCCCACGCTCACCTGGACACCCCGAGACGAGAACCCTGGCTCTTTGGGGATGACAACAAGCTGCTGATCCGTACAGCTGTTCGAGAACGCTATGCTCTGCTGCCCTTCTGGTACACCCTGTTTTACCATGCTTATAGGACTGGAGAGCCTGTCATGAGGTAACGTCACTTCACTCAGCTCTGAATGCCTGTGTGTTTACCTGTGTTCACTTGTTCCTATGGTGCATTTTCGGGTGGTGAGAGCAGGCTGGTGGGCTTAGCTGATGCTCTGCTTGTCCCACTTTGGGTTTCTGGTTATCTCTGTGTAATGAGCTTCCTCTGGGTTTGGTGAGTGTTGGCCCATCAATGCTGCTGCCTGAGGCTAGAATAGGTAAGGGAGACTGAGTGAGACTCTCATCTACACATGGCTTCATTTCAAAGCAGCCTGACAGGAAGCAAACACTCAGAGATGCTGCAGTGGGCTTGAGTTGAGAGAGCCCCATTCTTTCAAAATGGCAAGTCTGAAAGGTGCCACCAAGAGCAGGAAGTGAAGGACACATGGTCACCTGGGGATTCACAGCAGCTGGGCTAGATGTCAGGGTATATGTGTCACTCTGCTGTGGAATTCTGGCTTAGAGTAGGCCGTCACTGAGGGAGCGCCGCGCTGTCGGAGGGCCAGCGCCGAGGGAGCGCCGCGCTGTCGGAGGGCCAGCGCCGAGGGAGCGCCGCGCTGTCGGAGGGGCCATCTCTCAGGATGAGACATTAAACTGAGGCCCCATCTGCCCTCTCGGGTGGGTGTAAAAGATCCCACGGCCACTATTGGAAGAAGAGCAGTGGGGAGTTCTCCCCGGTGTCCTGGGGTCATTATTTATCCCTCAACCAACCTCACTAAAAACAGATGATCTGGGTCATTATCACATTGCTGTTTGTGGGATCTTGCTGTGCACAAATTGGCTGCTGGTGACAGGTGCTAGAGAAATGCAGGTCTTTAATGAGGTTGCAGAAAATGCTGGTGTTCAGAATGAGGGGCTGTACCCCAGGCCGGAGCAGTAGGTCTGGAGGTAAATGGGGTACTGAGTTGTTGCCTTAATTCCTCAGAGCCCTGTGGGTGCAGTTCCCCAGTGATGTGAATACATTCAGCCTGGATGACCAGTACATGCTTGGTAAGTCGCACCTTTAACTTGTGGAACTCTTTTACCTTCCTTCTTCAAACCGCGCCCCCCCCCACCCCCTCCTTCCTCCATTCAGGAGCAGAACGAGGCCATTCAGCCGCTCAAGCCTGTTGTACAGGAAGTATCCAAGCCTCTTCCTCCATGCAGTGAGATCGTGCCTGATCGCTATCTTAACTCCATCTACCCACGTTTGGTTCCACAATCCTTAATCCCTTTCTTCAGGTACCATGCCCTAACATATAACCATGGACCAAGCCAATGAAAGTCCCATGGTCACCAAAGCACAGCAGTGGTTTACCGTTACCTTCTGCATTACGGCTAACCAGGAAACTCCTGCTCTTGCCGCCTGCCATCAGGATTATTGGGAGGATTTACGGGCTGATAGTCAACTGGTTTGGCCACATTCTGTGGCTGTCAAGTCCAGGAGTACAGCTTGAACCCAGAGCTTCTGGCCCAGAGGCAGGGACACTACCCACTACATCACAAGGCCTACCCTTTAATCCCCTTACCCAACACAAATCTGCTGATCTCAGTCTGCACATTTCCGATTGATCCTCAACCTCATTGACATTTTGGGCTGGGGTGGGGTGGGGGGGGCGTGGAGAGTTCCAGATTTCCACAGGGAGGGGAGTGAGTTAATGGCCGTCTTGTCTTTGTTTTAGGTGATGCGCTGCTCGTTCGCCCAGTGTTAGAACCGGATGTCCGAGGAGTTCAGGTTTATTTGCCAGGGAAAGGGCAGGTGAGGTTCTGGACCGAACGTTGTTATTTATTTCCACACACCCCGCAGGACGGAGATGTGCTAACTCTTTGCTGTAATTCTCCCACAGTTCTGGTATGACGTTCACAGCCACCAGAAGCACACTGGCTCACAGAATTTGTACGTACCTGTCACCATCAGCACGGTAAGCAAACACTGTAACATTGTCCCTTCACACTTCATGCTTATTGGCTGAAGGTAAAATACAGCCCTGTGCTTGGAGTGCCATTGGGCGTGGTGTGGAGCGATTCCCCGGGATCCCCACCGTTCATCGCGATTCCCCAGGATCCCACCCCTTCACTGGGGATCATGGACCAATTCCCGGAAGCCCGAACCCCTGAATCAAATCTGGGTGTCCAAAATATAGCATCATTTCTCCTCTTGAGCATCAAATTAAATTGAGCCCAAATCGTTTTACTGCATCATATTGAGTGTATGTGTTCAACAAAGAATCGAAGATTGAAAGACTTGCTTCAATTCCTGAAATAATCTCTTGCCCCTCGCCTCTTGTTCAGATTCCAGTTTACCAGCGTGGAGGCACCATCATTGCTCGGAAAGAACGTGTTCGGAGATCGTCATCCTGTATGCAGAGTGACCCTTACACCCTCTACGTGGCACTGAATGCGCAGGTACCATGAACACAGAGCCCTGAGTCTGAGACACTCGAGTTAAATTTAGATCAAATTTTATAATTTCCAAATCTGCAGCCGTTCGCTGGCTGGGTGAACGATAACTATTGACCTGAAGACAGACAGTGCCACCAACCACGCCCCCTTCTTCCAGCCGTGGCACTGGGATCTTTTATGCCCACCAGAGAGGGCACACGGGCCTCAGTTTAATATCTCATCAGGAATGCAGCACTCCTAACAGTGCAGCACTCTCCCACCGCTGACCCTCTGACAGGGGCGGTGCTCCCTCACCGCTGACCCTCCAACAGTGCATCACACTCCCACCGCTGACCCTCTGACAGGGGCGGTGCTCCCTCACCGCTGACCCTCCAACAGTGCAGCACTCTCCCACCGCTGACCCTCTGACGGGGGCGGTGCTCCCTCACCGCTGACCCTCCGACAGTGCAGCACTCCCTCACTGCTGACCCTCCGGGGGTGGCGCTCCCTCACCGCTGACCCTCCCAACAGTGCAGCACTCCATCACTGCTGACCCTCCGACAGTGCAGCACTCTCCCACCGCTGACCCTCCGACAGTGCAGCACTCCCTCACCGCTGACCCTCCGACAGTGCAGCACTCCCTCACCTCTGACCCTCCGACAGTGCAGCACTCTCCCACCGCTGACCCTCCGACAGTGCAGCACTCCCTCACCGCTGACCCTCCGACAGTGCAGCACTCCCTCACCGCTGACCCTCCGACAGTGCAGCACTCCCTCACCGCTGACCCTCCGACAGTGCAGCACTCCCTCACCTCTGACCCTCCGACAGTGCGGCGCTCCCTCACCGCTGACCCTCCGACAGTGCAGCACTCCCCCACCACTGACCCTCCGACGGGGGCGGCGCTCCCCCACCACTGACCCTCCAACAGTGCAGCACTCCCTCACCGCTGACCCTCCGACAGTGCAGCACTCCCTCACCGCTGACCCTCCGACAGTGCAGCACTCCCTCACAGCTGACCCTCCGACAGCGCAGCACTCCCTCACAGCTGACCCTCCGACAGTGCAGCACTCCCTCACAGCTGACCCTCCGACAGTGCGGCACTCCCTCACCGCTGACCCTCCGACAGTGCAGCACTCCCTCACCGCTGACCCTCCGACAGTGCAGCACTCCCTCACCTCTGACCCTCCGACAGTGCAGCACTCCCTCACCGCTGACCCTCCGACAGTGCAGCACTCCCTCACCGCTGACCCTCCGACAGTGCAGCACTCCCTCACCGCTGACCCTCCGACGGGGGCGGCGCTCCCTCACCGCTGACCCTCCGACGGGGGCGGCGCTCCCTCACCGCTGACCCTCCGACGGGGGCGGCGCTCCATCACCGCTGACCCTCCGACGGGGGCGGCGCTCCATCACCGCTGACCCTCCGACGGGGGCGGCGCTCCCTCACCGCTGACCCTCCGACGGGGGCGGCGCTCCCTCACCGCTGACCCTCCGACGGGGGCGGCGCTCCCTCACCGCTGACCCTCCGACGGGGGCGGCGCTCCCTCACCGCTGACCCTCCGACGGGGGCGGCGCTCCCTCACCGCTGACCCTCCGACGGGGGCGGCGCTCCCTCACCGCTGACCCTCCGACGGGGGCGGCGCTCCCTCACCGCTGACCCTCCGACGGGGGCGGCGCTCCCTCACCGCTGACCCTCCGACGGGGGCGGCGCTCCCTCACCGCTGACCCTCCGACGGGGGCGGCGCTCCCTCACCGCTGACCCTCCGACGGGGGCGGCGCTCCCTCACCGCTGACCCTCCGACGGGGGCGGCGCTCCCTCACCGCTGACCCTCCGACGGGGGCGGCGCTCCCTCACCGCTGACCCTCCGACGGGGGCGGCGCTCCCTCACCGCTGACCCTCCGACGGGGGCGGCGCTCCCTCACCGCTGACCCTCCGACGGGGGCGGCGCTCCCTCACCGCTGACCCTCCGACGGGGGCGGCGCTCCCTCACCGCTGACCCTCCGACGGGGGCGGCGCTCCCTCACCGCTGACCCTCCGACGGGGGCGGCGCTCCCTCACCGCTGACCCTCCGACGGGGGCGGCGCTCCCTCACCGCTGACCCTCCGACGGGGGCGGCGCTCCCTCACCGCTGACCCTCCGACGGGGGCGGCGCTCCCTCACCGCTGACCCTCCGACGGGGGCGGCGCTCCCTCACCGCTGACCCTCCGACGGGGGCGGCGCTCCCTCACCGCTGACCCTCCGACGGGGGCGGCGCTCCCTCACCGCTGACCCTCCGACGGGGGCGGCGCTCCCTCACCGCTGACCCTCCGACGGGGGCGGCGCTCCCTCACCGCTGACCCTCCGACGGGGGCGGCGCTCCCTCACCGCTGACCCTCCGACGGGGGCGGCGCTCCCTCACCGCTGACCCTCCGACGGGGGCGGCGCTCCCTCACCGCTGACCCTCCGACGGGGGCGGCGCTCCCTCACCGCTGACCCTCCGACGGGGGCGGCGCTCCCTCACCGCTGACCCTCCGACGGGGGCGGCGCTCCCTCACCGCTGACCCTCCGACGGGGGCGGCGCTCCCTCACCGCTGACCCTCCGGGATTGTGAGGGACGGTGGACTCCTGTCTGGGCAAGTGATGGGAGGGAGCGAGGGTGGGTGGTCTCCTGATGGGCACGAGGGAGGATGGTCTCCCAGTGGGTGGGTGGGAGGGAGCGTGGGAGGGTGATCTCCCGGTGGGTGGGAGGGAGCGAGGGAGGGTGGTCTCCCGGTGGGTGGGTGGGAGCGAGGGAGGGTGGTCTCCCGGAGGGAACGAGGGAGGGTGGTCTCCTGGTGGGTGGGAGCAAGGGAGGGTGGTCTCCCGGTGGGCGCGAGGGAGGGTGGTCTCCCGGTGGGCGCGAGGGAGGGTGGTCTCCCGGTGGGCGCGAGGGAGGGTGGTCTCCCGGTGGGCGCGAGGGAGGGTGGTCTCCCGGTGGGCGCGAGGGAGGGTGGTCTCCCGGTGGGCGCGAGGGAGGGTGGTCTCCCGGTGGGCGCGAGGGAGGGTGGTCTCCCGGTGGGCGCGAGGGAGGGTGGTCTCCCGGTGGGCGCGAGGGAGGGTGGTCTCCCGGTGGGCGCGAGGGAGGGTGGTCTCCCGGTGGGCGCGAGGGAGGGTGGTCTCCCGGTGGGCGCGAGGGAGGGTGGTCTCCCGGTGGGCGCGAGGGAGGGTGGTCTCCCGGTGGGCGCGAGGGAGGGTGGTCTCCCGGTGGGCGCGAGGGAGGGTGGTCTCCCGGTGGGCGCGAGGGAGGGTGGTCTCCCGGTGGGCGCGAGGGAGGGTGGTCTCCCGGTGGGCGCGAGGGAGGGTGGTCTCCCGGTGGGCGCGAGGGAGGGCGGTCTCCCGGTGGGCGCGAGGGAGGGCGGTCTCCCGGTGGGCGCGAGGGTGGGCGGTCTCCCGGTGGGCGCGAGGGAGGGCGGTCTCCCGGTGGGCGGGAGGGAGGGAGCGAGGGAGGGCGGTCTCCCGGTGGGCGGGAGGGAGGGAGCGAGGGAGGGTGGTCTCCCGGTGGGCGGGCAGGAGCGAGGGAGGGTGGTCTCCCGGTGGGCTAGTGATGGGAGTTGTGACTTTGTTAGATGTGTCATTGTCTTGGTTCTACAGTTCCTGCCTCTGATTTGGGATCTTTCATTCCAGAATGCTGCTGAAGGGGATCTGTTTGTTGATGATGGCCACACTTTCAACTTCGAGAAGAAAAAAGAATATATTCACAGGAAGTTTAGTTTCATTAATAGTTCCCTCATCTCCAGGTAATTCAACAGCTCCGATTGAAGCCTGTTTTTAGAGTTGGAGCACGGTGTGATATGGCCATGTGTTTCTGGGTCAATGTGTGGGGGTAGGGCCGGAGAGGGTGGTTGTTCTCCGTGTTCATCAGTATGTGTTGGTAAGACAGCTCTGTCTACCGGGGGATTCTCGCAATGGGAGAGCTACAGAGCAACAGGAGGAGAGATGGAGAGTGTGTTATGCACAGATGGAGGAGAGAGAGACCGTGCTGTGTTCGGATGGGAGAGAGAGCGTGCTGTGTTCGGATGGGAGAGAGAGCGTGCTGTGTTCGGATGGGAAAGAGAGAGAGCGTGCTGTGCTCGGATGGGAGAGAGAGAGAGAGAGCGTGCTGTGTTCGGATGGAGGAGAGAGAGAGCGTGCTGTGTTCGGATGGAGGAGAGAGAGAGCGTGCTGTGTTCGGATGGAGGAGAGAGAGAGCGTGCTGTGTTCGGATGGAGGAGAGAGAGAGCGTGCTGTGTTCGGATGGAGGAGAGAGAGAGAGCGCGCTGTGCTCGGATGGAGGAGAGAGAGAGCGAGTGTGCTGTGCTCGGATGGAGGAGAGAGAGCGAGTGTGCTGTTCTCGGATGGAGGAGAGAGAGCGAGTGTGCTGTGCTCGGATGGAGGAGAGAGAGAGAGAGAGCGCGCTGTGCTCGGATGGAGGAGAGAGAGAGCGAGTGTGTTGTGCTCGGATGGAGGAGAGAGAGAGAGAGCGTGCTGTGCTCGGATGGAGGAGAGAGAGAGAGAGCGCGCTGTGCTCGGATGGAGGAGAGAGAGAGCGAGTGTGCTGTGCTCGGATGGAGGGGAGAGAGAGCGTGCTGTGTTCGGATGGGAGAGAGAGAGAGAGAGCGTGCTGTGCTCGGATGGAGGAGAGAGAGCGAGCGTGCTGTGTTCGGATGGAGGAGAGAGAGAGCGTGCTGTGTTCGGATGGAGGAGAGAGAGAGCGTGCTGTGCTCGGATGGAGGAGAGAGAGAGCGAGCGTGCTGTGCTTGGATTGAGGAGAGAGAGAGAGCGAGAGCGTGCTGTGTTCGGATGGAGGAGAGAGCGTGCTGCGTTCGGATGGGAGAGAGAGAGAGCGTGCTGTGCTCGGATGGAGGAGAGAGAGAGAGCGTGCTGTGTTCGGATGGGAGAGAGAGAGCGTGCTGTGTTCGGATGGGAGAGAGAGAGCGTGCTGTGTTCGGATGGGAGAGAGAGAGAGAGAGCGTGCTGTGTTCGGATGGGAGAGAGAGAGAGAGCGTGCTGTGCTCGGATGGGAGAGAGAGAGAGCGTGCTGTGATCGGATTGAGGAGAGAGAGAGCGTGCTGTGCTCGGATTGAGGAGAGAGAGCGTGCTGTGCTCGGATTGAGGAGAGAGAGCGTGCTGTGCTCGGATTGAGGAGAGAGAGAGCGTGCTGTGCTCGGATTGAGGAGAGAGAGAGCGTGCTGTGCTCGGATTGAGGAGAGAGAGAGCGTGCTGTGCTCGGATTGAGGAGAGAGAGAGCGTGCTGTGCTCGGATTGAGGAGAGAGAGAGCGTGCTGTGCTCGGATTGAGGAGAGAGAGAGCGTGCTGTGCTCAGATTGAGGAGAGAGAGAGCGTGCTGTGCTCGGATTGAGGAGAGAGAGAGCGTGCTGTGCTCGGATTGAGGAGAGAGAGAGCGTGCTGTGCTCGGATTGAGGAGAGAGAGAGCGTGCTGTGCTCGGATTGAGGAGAGAGAGAGCGTGCTGTGCTCGGATTGAGGAGAGAGAGAGCGTGCTGTGCTCGGATGGGAAAGAGAGAGAGCGTGCTGTGTTCGGATGGGAGAGAGAGAGAGAGAGCGTGCTGTGCTCGGATGGGAGAGAGAGAGAGAGAGTGAGAGCGTGCTGTGCTCCGATGGAGGAGAGAGAGAGCGTGCTGTGTTCGGATGGGAGAGAGAGAGAGAGTGCTATGTTCGGATGGGAGAGAGAGAGCGTGCTGTGTTCGGATGGGAGAGAGAGAGAGCGTGCTGTGTTCGGATGGGAGAGAGAGAGAGAGAGCGTGCTGTGTTCGGATGGGAGAGAGAGAGAGAGAGCGTGCTGTGCTCGGATGGGAGAGAGAGAGAGAGCGTGCTGTGTTCGGATGGGAGAGAGAGAGAGAGAGCGTGCTGTGCTCGGATTGAGGAGAGAGAGAGCGTGCTGTGCTCGGATGGGAAAGAGAGAGAGTGTGCTGTGCTCGGATTGAGGAGAGAGAGAGCGTGCTGTGCTCGGATGGGAAAGAGAGAGAGCGTGCTGTGCTCGGATTGAGGAGAGAGAGAGCGTGCTGTGCTCGGATGGGAAAGAGAGAGAGCGTGCTGTGCTCGGATTGAGGAGAGAGAGAGCGTGCTGTGCTCGGATTGAGGAGAGAGAGCGTGCTGTGCTCGGATTGAGGAGAGAGAGAGCGTGCTGTGCTCGGATGGGAAAGAGAGAGAGCGTGCTGTGCTCGGATTGAGGAGAGAGAGAGAGAGAGAGAGAGCGAGAGCGTGCTGTGCTCCGATGGAGGAGAGAGAGAGTGTGCTGTGTTCGGATGGGAGAGCGAGCGAGCGTGCTGTGCTCGGATGGAGGAGAGAGCGAGCGAGCGTGCTGTGCTCGGATGGAGGAGAGAGAGCGAGTGTGCTGTTCTCGGATGGAGGAGAGAGAGCGAGTGTGCTGTGGTCGGATGGAGGAGAGAGAGAGAGCGCGCTGTGCTCGGATGGAGGAGAGAGCGAGCGTGCTGTGCTCGGATGGGAAAGAGAGAGAGCGTGCTGTGCTCGGATGGGAGAGAGAGAGAGAGCGTGCTGTGTTCGGATGGAGGAGAGAGAGAGCGTGCTGTGTTCGGATGGAGGAGAGAGAGAGCGTGCTGTGTTCGGATGGAGGAGAGAGAGAGCGTGCTGTGTTCGGATGGAGGAGAGAGAGAGCGTGCTGTGTTCGGATGGAGGAGAGAGAGAGCGTGCTGTGTTCGGATGGAGGAGAGAGAGAGCGTGCTGTGTTCGGATGGAGGAGAGAGAAAGCGCGCTGTGCTCGGATGGAGGAGAGAGAGAGCGAGTGTGCTGTGCTCGGATGGAGGAGAGAGAGAGCGAGTGTGCTGTGCTCGGATGGAGGAGAGAGAGAGAGTGTGGGGGGGAGGGAGAGAGAGAGTGCGCTGTGCTCAGATTGAGGAGAGAGAGAGAGAGAGAGAGCGTGCTGTGTTTGGATAGGAAAGAGAGATAGCGTGCTGTGTTCGGATGGGAGAGAGAGAGAGCGTGCTGTGTTCGGTTGGGAGAGAGAGAGAGAGAGCGTGCTGTGCTCGGATGGGAGAGAGAGAGAGAGAGAGAGAGAGAGCGTGCTGTGTTCGGATGGGAGAGAGAGAGCGTGCTGTGTTCGGATGGGAGAGAGAGAGCGTGCTGTGTTCGGATGGGAGAGAGAGAGCGTGCTGTGTTCGGATGGGAGAGAGAGAGCGTGCTGTGTTCGGATGGGAGAGAGAGAGCGTGCTGTGTTCGGATGGGAGAGAGAGAGAGCGTGCTGTGCTCGGATGGAGGAGAGAGCGAGCGAGTGTGCTGTGCTCGGATGGAGGAGAGAGAGCGAGTGTGCTGTTCTCGGATGGAGGAGAGAGAGCGAGTGTGCTGTGGTCGGATGGAGGAGAGAGAGAGCGCGCTGTGCTCGGAAGGAGGAGAGAGCGAGCGATTTGTGCTCGGATGGGAAAGAGAGAGCGTGCTGTGCTCGGATGAGAGAGAGAGAGAGCGTGCTGTGTTCGGATGGAGGAGAGAGAGAGCGTGCTGTGCTCGGATGGAGGAGAGAGAGAGAGTGCGGGGGGGAGGGAGAGAGAGAGCGCGCTGTGCTCGGATTGAGGAAAGAGAGAGAGCGCGCTGTGCTCGGATTGAGGAGAGAGAGAGAGAGAGCGTGCTGTGTTCGGATAGGAAAGAGAGATAGCGTGCTGTGTTCGGATGGAAGAGAGAGAGAGAGCGTGCTGTGCTCGGATGGAGGAGAGAGAGAGCGCGCTGTGCTCGGATGGAAGAGAGAGAGAGCGCGCTGTGCTCGGATGGAGGAGAGAGAGAGCGAGTGTGCTGTGCTCGGATGGAGGAGAGAGAGAGCGAGTGTGCTGTGCTCGGATGGAGGAGAGAGAGAGAGAGCGCGCTGTGCTCGGATGGAGGAGAGAGAGAGCGAGTGTTCTGTGCTCGGATGGAGGAGAGAGAGGGAGAGCGCGCTGTGCTCGGATGGAGGAGAGAGAGAGAGAGAGCGCGCTGTGCTCGGATGGAGGAGAGAGAGAGCGCGCTGTGCTCGGATGGAGGAGAGAGAGAGCGCGCTGTGCTCGGATGGAGGAGAGAGAGAGTGCGCTGTGCTCGGATGGAGGAGAGAGAGAGCGCGCTGTGCTCGGATGGAGGAGAGAGAGAGCGCGCTGTGCTCGGATGGAGGAGAGAGAGAGAGCGCTGTGCTCGGATGGAGGAGAGAGAGAGCGCGCTGTGCTCGGATGGAGGAGAGAGAGAGCGCGCTGTGCTCGGATGGAGGAGAGAGAGAGCGCGCTGTGCTCGGATGGAGGAGAGAGAGAGCGCGCTGTGCTCGGATGGAGGAGAGAGAGAGCGCGCTGTGCTCGGATGGAGGAGAGAGCGAGCGCGCTGTGCTCGGATGGAGGAGAGAGCGAGCGCGCTGTGCTCGGATGGAGGAGAGAGCGAGCGCGCTGTGCTCGGATGGAGGAGAGAGCGAGCGCGCTGTGCTCGGATGGAGGAGAGAGCGAGCGCGCTGTGCTCGGATGGAGGAGAGAGCGAGCGCGCTGTGCTCGGATGGAGGAGAGAGCGAGCGCGCTGTGCTCGGATGGAGGAGAGAGCGAGCGCGCTGTGCTCGGATGGAGGAGAGAGCGAGCGCGCTGTGCTCGGATGGAGGAGAGAGCGAGCGCGCTGTGCTCGGATGGAGGAGAGAGCGAGCGCGCTGTGCTCGGATGGAGGAGAGAGAGAGCGCGCTGTGCTCGGATGGAGGAGAGAGAGAGCGCGCTGTGCTCGGATGGAGGAGAGAGAGAGCGCGCTGTGCTCGGATGGAGGAGAGAGAGAGCGCGCTGTGCTCGGATGGAGGAGAGAGAGAGCGCGCTGTGCTCGGATGGAGGAGAGAGAGAGCGCGCTGTGCTCGGATGGAGGAGAGAGAGAGCGCGCTGTGCTCGGATGGAGGAGAGAGAGAGCGCGCTGTGCTCGGATGGAGGAGAGGGAGAGCGCGCTGTGCTCGGATGGAGGAGAGGGAGAGCGCGCTGTGCTCGGATGGAGGAGAGGGAGAGCGCGCTGTGCTCGGATGGAGGAGAGAGAGAGCGCGCTGTGCTCGGATGGAGGAGAGGGAGAGCGCGCTGTCCTCGAATGGAGGAGAGAGAGCGCGCGCTGTCCTCGAATGGAGGAGAGAGAGCGCGCGCTGTGCTCGGATGGAGGAGAGCGCGCGCTGTGCTCGGATGGAGGAGAGCGCGCGCTGTGCTCGGATGGAGGAGAGCGCGCGCTGTGCTCGGATGGAGGAGAGCGCGCGCTGTGCTCGGATGGAGGAGAGCGCGCGCTGTGCTCGGATGGAGGAGAGCGCGCGCTGTGCTCGGATGGAGGAGAGCGCGCGCTGTGCTCGGATGGAGGAGAGAGCGAGCGAGTGTGCTGTGCTCGGATGGAGGAGAGAGCGAGCGAGTGTGCTGTTCTCGGATGGAGGAGAGAGAGAGCGAGTGTGCTGTGCTCGGATGGAGGAGAGAGAGAGCGCGCTGTGCTCGGATGGAGGAGAGAGCGAGCGCGCTGTGCTCGGATGGGAAAGAGAGAGAGCGTGCTGTGCTTTGCTCGGATGGAGGAGAGAGAGAGCGAGTGTGCTGTGCTCGGATGGAAGAGAGAGAGAGAGAGTGCGGGGGGGAGGGAGAGAGAGAGCGCGCTGTGCTCGGATTGAGGAGAGAGAGAGCGCGCTGTGCTCGGAGTGAGGAGAGAGAGAGCGCGCTGTGCTCGGATGGGAGAGAGAGAGAGAGCGTGCTGTGTTCGGATGGGAGAGAGAGGGAGAGAGCGTGCTGTGTTCGGATGGGAGAGAGAGAGAGAGCGTGCTGTGTTCGGATGGGAGAGAGAGAGATCGTGCTGTGTTCGGATGGGCGAGAGAGAGAGAGAGCGTGCTGTGCTCGGATGGAGGAGAGAGCGAGCGAGTGTGCTGTGCTCGGATGGAGGAGAGAGAGAGCGAGTGTGCTGTGCTCGGATGGAGGAGAGAGAGAGCGAGTGTGCTGTGCTCGGATGGAGGAGAGAGAGAGCGCGCTGTGCTCGGATAGAGGAGAGAGCGAGCGCGCTGTGCTCGGATGGGAAAGAGAGAGAGCGTGCTGTGCTTTGCTCGGATGGAGGAGAGAGAGAGCGAGTGTGCTGTGCTCGGATGGAAGAGAGAGAGAGAGAGTGCGGGGGGGAGGGAGAGAGAGCGCGCTGTGCTCGGATTGAGGAGAGAGAGAGCGCGCTGTGCTCGGATTGAGGAGAGAGAGAGCGCGCTGTGCTCGGATGGGAGAGAGAGAGAGAGAGCGTGCTGTGTTCGGATGGGAGAGAGAGGGAGAGAGCGTGCTGTGTTCGGATGGGAGAGAGAGAGAGAGAGCGTGCTGTGCTCGGATGGGAGAGAGAGAGATCGTGCTGTGTTCGGATGGGCGAGAGAGAGAGAGAGCGTGCTGTGCTCGGATTGAGGAGAGAGAGCGCGCTGTGCTCGGATGGGAAAGAGAGAGAGCGCGCTGTGCTCGGATTGAGGAGAGAGAGAGAGAGAGCGCGCTGTGCTCGGATGGGAGAGAGAGAGAGAGCGCGCTGTGTTCGGATGGGAGAGAGAGGGAGAGAGCGTGCTGTGTTCGGATGGGAGAGAGAGAGAGAGAGCGTGTTGTGCTCTGATGGTGGAGAGAGAGAGCGCGCTGTGCTCGGATGGAGGAGAGAGAGAGCGAGAGTGCTGTGCTCGGATGGAGGAGAGAGAGAGAGCGCGCTGTGCTCGGATGGAGGAGAGAGAGAGCGCGCTGTGCTCGGATGGAGGAGAGAGAGAGCGCGCTGTGCTCGGATGGAGGAGAGAGAGAGCGCGCTGTGCTCGGATGGAGGAGAGAGAGAGCGCGCTGTGCTCGGATGGAGGAGAGAGAGAGCGCGCTGTGCTCGGATGGAGGAGAGGGAGAGCGCGCTGTCCTCGGATGGAGGAGAGAGAGCGCGCGCTGTGCTCGGATGGAGGAGAGCGCGCGCTGTGCTCGGATGGAGGAGAGAGCGAGCGAGTGTGCTGTGCTCGGATGGAGGAGAGAGCGAGCGAGTGTGCTGTTCTCGGATGGAGGAGAGAGAGAGCGAGTGTGCTGTGCTCGGATGGGAAAGAGAGAGAGCGTGCTGTGCTTTGCTCGGATGGAGGAGAGAGAGAGCGAGTGTGCTGTGCTCGGATGGAAGAGAGAGAGAGAGAGTGCGGGGGGGAGGGAGAGAGAGAGCGCGCTGTGCTCGGATTGAGGAGAGAGAGAGCGCGCTGTGCTCGGAGTGAGGAGAGAGAGAGCGCGCTGTGCTCGGAGTGAGGAGAGAGAGAGCGCGCTGTGCTCGGATGGAAGAGAGAGAGAGAGCGCGCTGTGTTCGGATGGGAGAGAGAGGGAGAGAGCGTGCTGTGTTCGGATGGGAGAGAGAGAGAGAGCGTGCTGTGTTCGGATGGGAGAGAGAGAGATCGTGCTGTGTTCGGATGGGCGAGAGAGAGAGAGAGCGTGCTGTGCTCGGATGGAGGAGAGAGCGAGCGAGTGTGCTGTGCTCGGATGGAGGAGAGAGAGAGCGAGTGTGCTGTTCTCGGATGGAGGAGAGAGAGAGCGAGTGTGCTGTGCTCGGATGGAGGAGAGAGAGAGCGCGCTGTGCTCGGATAGAGGAGAGAGCGAGCGCGCTGTGCTCGGATGGGAAAGAGAGAGAGCGTGCTGTGCTTTGCTCGGATGGAGGAGAGAGAGAGCGAGTGTGCTGTGCTCGGATGGAAGAGAGAGAGAGAGAGTGCGGGGGGGAGGGAGAGAGAGCGCGCTGTGCTCGGATTGAGGAGAGAGAGAGCGCGCTGTGCTCGGATTGAGGAGAGAGAGAGCGCGCTGTGCTCGGATGGGAGAGAGAGAGAGAGCGTGCTGTGTTCGGATGGGAGAGAGAGGGAGAGAGCGTGCTGTGTTCGGATGGGAGAGAGAGAGAGAGAGCGTGCTGTGCTCGGATGGGAGAGAGAGAGATCGTGCTGTGTTCGGATGGGAGAGAGAGGGAGAGAGCGTGCTGTGTTCGGATGGGAGAGAGAGAGAGAGCGTGCTGTGCTCGGATGGGAGAGAGAGAGATCGTGCTGTGTTCGGATGGGCGAGAGAGAGAGAGAGCGTGCTGTGCTCGGATTGAGGAGAGAGAGCGCGCTGTGCTCGGATGGGAAAGAGAGAGAGCGTGCTGTGCTCGGATTGAGGAGAGATAGAGCGTGTTGTGCTCGGATGGTGGAGAGAGAGAGAGAGCGCGCTGTGCTCGGATGGAGGAGAGAGAGAGCGAGAGTGCTGTGCTCGGATGGAGGAGAGAGAGAGAGCGCGCTGTGCTCGGATGGAGGAGAGAGAGAGCGCGCTGTGCTCGGATGGAGGAGAGAGAGAGCGCGCTGTGCTCGGATGGAGGAGAGAGAGAGCGCGCTGTGCTCGGATGGAGGAGAGAGAGAGCGCGCTGTGCTCGGATGGAGGAGAGAGAGAGCGCGCTGTGCTCGGATGGAGGAGAGAGAGAGCGCGCTGTGCTCGGATGGAGGAGAGAGAGAGCGCGCTGTGCTCGGAAGGAGGAGAGAGCGAGCGATTTGTGCTCGGATGGGAAAGAGAGAGCGTGCTGTGCTCGGATGAGAGAGAGAGAGAGCGTGCTGTGTTCGGATGGAGGAGAGAGAGAGCGTGCTGTGCTCGGATGGAGGAGAGAGAGAGAGTGCGGGGGGGAGGGAGAGAGAGAGCGTGCTGTGCTCGGATCGAGGAGAGAGCGCGCTGTGCTCGGATTGAGGAGAGAGAGAGAGAGCGTGCTGTGTTCGGATAGGAAAGAGAGATAGCGTGCTGTGTTCGGATGGAGGAGAGAGAGAGCGCGCTGTGCTCGGATGGAGGAGAGAGAGAGCGCGCTGTGCTCGGATGGAGGAGAGAGAGAGCGCGCTGTGCTCGGATGGAGGAGAGAGAGAGCGAGTGTGCTGTGCTCGGATGGAGGAGAGAGAGAGCGAGTGTGCTGTGCTCGGATGGAGGAGAGAGAGAGAGAGCGCGCTGTGCTCGGATGGAGGAGAGAGAGAGCGAGTGTGCTGTGCTCGGATGGAGGAGAGAGAGGGAGAGCGCGCTGTGCTCGGATGGAGGAGAGAGAGAGAGAGCGCGCTGTGCTCGGATGGAGGAGAGAGAGAGCGCGCTGTGCTCGGATGGAGGAGAGAGAGAGCGCGCTGTGCTCGGATGGAGGAGAGAGAGAGCGCGCTGTGCTCGGATGGAGGAGAGAGAGAGCGCGCTGTGCTCGGATGGAGGAGAGAGAGAGAGCGCTGTGCTCGGATGGAGGAGAGAGAGAGCGCGCTGTGCTCGGATGGAGGAGAGAGAGAGCGCGCTGTGCTCGGATGGAGGAGAGAGAGAGCGCGCTGTGCTCGGATGGAGGAGAGAGAGAGCGCGCTGTGCTCGGATGGAGGAGAGAGAGAGCGCGCTGTGCTCGGATGGAGGAGAGAGAGAGCGCGCTGTGCTCGGATGGAGGAGAGAGCGAGCGCGCTGTGCTCGGATGGAGGAGAGAGCGAGCGCGCTGTGCTCGGATGGAGGAGAGAGCGAGCGCGCTGTGCTCGGATGGAGGAGAGAGCGAGCGCGCTGTGCTCGGATGGAGGAGAGAGCGAGCGCGCTGTGCTCGGATGGAGGAGAGAGCGAGCGCGCTGTGCTCGGATGGAGGAGAGAGCGAGCGCGCTGTGCTCGGATGGAGGAGAGAGCGAGCGCGCTGTGCTCGGATGGAGGAGAGAGCGAGCGCGCTGTGCTCGGATGGAGGAGAGAGCGAGCGCGCTGTGCTCGGATGGAGGAGAGAGAGAGCGCGCTGTGCTCGGATGGAGGAGAGAGAGAGCGCGCTGTGCTCGGATGGAGGAGAGAGAGAGCGCGCTGTGCTCGGATGGAGGAGAGAGAGAGCGCGCTGTGCTCGGATGGAGGAGAGAGAGAGCGCGCTGTGCTCGGATGGAGGAGAGAGAGAGCGCGCTGTGCTCGGATGGAGGAGAGAGAGAGCGCGCTGTGCTCGGATGGAGGAGAGAGAGAGCGCGCTGTGCTCGGATGGAGGAGAGAGAGAGCGCGCTGTGCTCGGATGGAGGAGAGGGAGAGCGCGCTGTGCTCGGATGGAGGAGAGGGAGAGCGCGCTGTGCTCGGATGGAGGAGAGAGAGAGCGCGCTGTGCTCGGATGGAGGAGAGGGAGAGCGCGCTGTCCTCGAATGGAGGAGAGAGAGCGCGCGCTGTCCTCGAATGGAGGAGAGAGAGCGCGCGCTGTGCTCGGATGGAGGAGAGCGCGCGCTGTGCTCGGATGGAGGAGAGCGCGCGCTGTGCTCGGATGGAGGAGAGCGCGCGCTGTGCTCGGATGGAGGAGAGCGCGCGCTGTGCTCGGATGGAGGAGAGCGCGCGCTGTGCTCGGATGGAGGAGAGCGCGCGCTGTGCTCGGATGGAGGAGAGCGCGCGCTGTGCTCGGATGGAGGAGAGCGCGCGCTGTGCTCGGATGGAGGAGAGAGCGAGCGAGTGTGCTGTGCTCGGATGGAGGAGAGAGCGAGCGAGTGTGCTGTTCTCGGATGGAGGAGAGAGAGAGCGAGTGTGCTGTGCTCGGATGGAGGAGAGAGAGAGCGCGCTGTGCTCGGATGGAGGAGAGAGCGAGCGCGCTGTGCTCGGATGGGAAAGAGAGAGAGCGTGCTGTGCTTTGCTCGGATGGAGGAGAGAGAGAGCGAGTGTGCTGTGCTCGGATGGAAGAGAGAGAGAGAGAGTGCGGGGGGGAGGGAGAGAGAGAGCGCGCTGTGCTCGGATTGAGGAGAGAGAGAGCGCGCTGTGCTCGGAGTGAGGAGAGAGAGAGCGCGCTGTGCTCGGATGGGAGAGAGAGAGAGAGCGTGCTGTGTTCGGATGGGAGAGAGAGGGAGAGAGCGTGCTGTGTTCGGATGGGAGAGAGAGAGAGAGCGTGCTGTGTTCGGATGGGAGAGAGAGAGATCGTGCTGTGTTCGGATGGGCGAGAGAGAGAGAGAGCGTGCTGTGCTCGGATGGAGGAGAGAGCGAGCGAGTGTGCTGTGCTCGGATGGAGGAGAGAGAGAGCGAGTGTGCTGTGCTCGGATGGAGGAGAGAGAGAGCGAGTGTGCTGTGCTCGGATGGAGGAGAGAGAGAGCGCGCTGTGCTCGGATAGAGGAGAGAGCGAGCGCGCTGTGCTCGGATGGGAAAGAGAGAGAGCGTGCTGTGCTTTGCTCGGATGGAGGAGAGAGAGAGCGAGTGTGCTGTGCTCGGATGGAAGAGAGAGAGAGAGAGTGCGGGGGGGAGGGAGAGAGAGCGCGCTGTGCTCGGATTGAGGAGAGAGAGAGCGCGCTGTGCTCGGATTGAGGAGAGAGAGAGCGCGCTGTGCTCGGATGGGAGAGAGAGAGAGAGAGCGTGCTGTGTTCGGATGGGAGAGAGAGGGAGAGAGCGTGCTGTGTTCGGATGGGAGAGAGAGAGAGAGAGCGTGCTGTGCTCGGATGGGAGAGAGAGAGATCGTGCTGTGTTCGGATGGGCGAGAGAGAGAGAGAGCGTGCTGTGCTCGGATTGAGGAGAGAGAGCGCGCTGTGCTCGGATGGGAAAGAGAGAGAGCGCGCTGTGCTCGGATTGAGGAGAGAGAGAGAGAGCGCGCTGTGCTCGGATGGGAGAGAGAGAGAGAGCGCGCTGTGTTCGGATGGGAGAGAGAGGGAGAGAGCGTGCTGTGTTCGGATGGGAGAGAGAGAGAGAGAGCGTGTTGTGCTCTGATGGTGGAGAGAGAGAGCGCGCTGTGCTCGGATGGAGGAGAGAGAGAGCGAGAGTGCTGTGCTCGGATGGAGGAGAGAGAGAGAGCGCGCTGTGCTCGGATGGAGGAGAGAGAGAGCGCGCTGTGCTCGGATGGAGGAGAGAGAGAGCGCGCTGTGCTCGGATGGAGGAGAGAGAGAGCGCGCTGTGCTCGGATGGAGGAGAGAGAGAGCGCGCTGTGCTCGGATGGAGGAGAGAGAGAGCGCGCTGTGCTCGGATGGAGGAGAGGGAGAGCGCGCTGTCCTCGGATGGAGGAGAGAGAGCGCGCGCTGTGCTCGGATGGAGGAGAGCGCGCGCTGTGCTCGGATGGAGGAGAGAGCGAGCGAGTGTGCTGTGCTCGGATGGAGGAGAGAGCGAGCGAGTGTGCTGTTCTCGGATGGAGGAGAGAGAGAGCGAGTGTGCTGTGCTCGGATGGGAAAGAGAGAGAGCGTGCTGTGCTTTGCTCGGATGGAGGAGAGAGAGAGCGAGTGTGCTGTGCTCGGATGGAAGAGAGAGAGAGAGAGTGCGGGGGGGAGGGAGAGAGAGAGCGCGCTGTGCTCGGATTGAGGAGAGAGAGAGCGCGCTGTGCTCGGAGTGAGGAGAGAGAGAGCGCGCTGTGCTCGGAGTGAGGAGAGAGAGAGCGCGCTGTGCTCGGATGGAAGAGAGAGAGAGAGCGCGCTGTGTTCGGATGGGAGAGAGAGGGAGAGAGCGTGCTGTGTTCGGATGGGAGAGAGAGAGAGAGCGTGCTGTGTTCGGATGGGAGAGAGAGAGATCGTGCTGTGTTCGGATGGGCGAGAGAGAGAGAGAGCGTGCTGTGCTCGGATGGAGGAGAGAGCGAGCGAGTGTGCTGTGCTCGGATGGAGGAGAGAGAGAGCGAGTGTGCTGTTCTCGGATGGAGGAGAGAGAGAGAGCGAGTGTGCTGTGCTCGGATGGAGGAGAGAGAGAGCGCGCTGTGCTCGGATAGAGGAGAGAGCGAGCGCGCTGTGCTCGGATGGGAAAGAGAGAGAGCGTGCTGTGCTTTGCTCGGATGGAGGAGAGAGAGAGCGAGTGTGCTGTGCTCGGATGGAAGAGAGAGAGAGAGAGTGCGGGGGGGAGGGAGAGAGAGCGCGCTGTGCTCGGATTGAGGAGAGAGAGAGCGCGCTGTGCTCGGATTGAGGAGAGAGAGAGCGCGCTGTGCTCGGATGGGAGAGAGAGAGAGAGCGTGCTGTGTTCGGATGGGAGAGAGAGGGAGAGAGCGTGCTGTGTTCGGATGGGAGAGAGAGAGAGAGAGCGTGCTGTGCTCGGATGGGAGAGAGAGAGATCGTGCTGTGTTCGGATGGGAGAGAGAGGGAGAGAGCGTGCTGTGTTCGGATGGGAGA
This sequence comes from Carcharodon carcharias, assembly GCF_017639515.1. Lineage (NCBI taxonomy): Eukaryota > Metazoa > Chordata > Chondrichthyes > Lamniformes > Lamnidae > Carcharodon > Carcharodon carcharias. The sequence goes on from NW_024470767.1 coordinate 1,469,708, forward strand.
GAGAGAGAGAGAGCGTGCTGTGCTCGGATGGGAGAGAGAGAGATCGTGCTGTGTTCGGATGGGCGAGAGAGAGAGAGAGCGTGCTGTGCTCGGATTGAGGAGAGAGAGCGCGCTGTGCTCGGATGGGAAAGAGAGAGAGCGTGCTGTGCTCGGATTGAGGAGAGATAGAGCGTGTTGTGCTCGGATGGTGGAGAGAGAGAGAGAGCGCGCTGTGCTCGGATGGAGGAGAGAGAGAGCGAGAGTGCTGTGCTCGGATGGAGGAGAGAGAGAGAGCGCGCTGTGCTCGGATGGAGGAGAGAGAGAGCGCGCTGTGCTCGGATGGAGGAGAGAGAGAGCGCGCTGTGCTCGGATGGAGGAGAGAGAGAGCGCGCTGTGCTCGGATGGAGGAGAGAGAGAGCGCGCTGTGCTCGGATGGAGGAGAGAGAGAGCGCGCTGTGCTCGGATGGAGGAGAGAGAGAGCGCGCTGTGCTCGGATGGAGGAGAGAGAGAGCGCGCTGTGCTCGGATGGAGGAGAGAGAGAGCGCGCTGTGCTCGGATGGAGGAGAGAGAGAGAGCGCGCTGTGCTCGGATGGAGGAGAGAGAGAGCGCGCTGTGCTCGGATGGAGGAGAGAGAGAGCGCGCTGTGCTCGGATGGAGGAGAGAGAGAGCGCGCTGTGCTCGGATGGAGGAGAGAGAGAGCGCGCTGTGCTCGGATGGAGGAGAGAGAGAGCGCGCTGTGCTCGGATGGAGGAGAGAGAGAGCGCGCTGTGCTCGGATGGAGGAGAGAGAGAGAGCGCGCTGTGCTCGGATGGAGGAGAGAGAGAGCGCGCTGTGCTCGGATGGAGGAGAGAGAGAGCGCGCTGTGCTCGGATGGAGGAGAGAGAGAGCGCGCTGTGCTCGGATGGAGGAGAGAGAGAGCGCGCTGTGCTCGGATGGAGGAGAGAGAGAGCGCGCTGTGCTCGGATGGAGGAGAGAGAGAGCGCGCTGTGCTCGGATGGAGGAGAGAGAGAGCGCGCTGTGCTCGGATGGAGGAGAGAGAGAGCGCGCTGTGCTCGGATGGAGGAGAGAGAGAGCGCGCTGTGCTCGGATGGAGGAGAGAGAGAGCGCGCTGTGCTCGGATGGAGGAGAGAGAGAGCGCGCTGTGCTCGGATGGAGGAGAGAGAGAGCGCGCTGTGCTCGGATGGAGGGAGAGAGAGAGCGCGCTGTGCTCGGATGGAGGAGAGAGAGAGCGCGCTGTGCTCGGATGGAGGAGAGAGAGAGCGCGCTGTGCTCGGATGGAGGAGAGAGAGAGCGCGCTGTGCTCGGATGGAGGAGAGAGAGAGCGCGCTGTGCTCGGATGGAGGAGAGAGAGAGCGCGCTGTGCTCGGATGGAGGAGAGAGAGAGCGCGCTGTGCTCGGATGGAGGAGAGAGAGAGCGCGCTGTGCTCGGATGGAGGAGAGAGAGAGCGCGCTGTGCTCGGATGGAGGAGAGAGAGAGCGCGCTGTGCTCGGATGGAGGAGAGAGAGAGAGCGCGCTGTGCTCGGATGGAGGAGAGAGAGAGCGCGCTGTGCTCGGATGGAGGAGAGAGAGAGCGCGCTGTGCTCGGATGGAGGAGAGAGAGAGCGCGCTGTGCTCGGATGGAGGAGAGAGAGAGCGCGCTGTGCTCGGATGGAGGAGAGAGAGAGCGCGCTGTGCTCGGATGGAGGAGAGAGAGAGCGCGCTGTGCTCGGATGGAGGAGAGAGAGAGCGCGCTGTGCTCGGATGGAGGAGAGAGAGAGCGCGCTGTGCTCGGATGGAGGAGAGAGAGAGCGCGCTGTGCTCGGATGGAGGAGAGAGAGAGCGCGCTGTGCTCGGATGGAGGAGAGAGAGAGCGCGCTGTGCTCGGATGGAGGAGAGAGAGAGCGCGCTGTGCTCGGATGGAGGAGAGAGAGAGCGCGCTGTGCTCGGATGGAGGAGAGAGAGAGCGCGCTGAGCTCGGATGGAGGAGAGAGAGAGCGCGCTGTGCTCGGATGGAGGAAGAGAGAGAGCGCGCTGTGCTCGGATGGAGGAGAGAGAGCGAGCGCGCTGTGCTCGGATGGAGGAGAGAGAGCGAGCGCGCTGTGCTCGGATGGAGGAGAGAGCGAGCGCGCTGTGCTCGGATGGAGGAGAGAGAGCGAGCGCGCTGTGCTCGGGATGGAGGAGAGAGCGAGCGCGCTGTGCTCGGATGGAGGGAGAGAGAGCGAGCGCGCTGTGCTCGGATGGAGGAGAGAGCGAGCGCGCTGTGCTCGGATGGAGGAGAGAGCGAGCGCGCTGTGCTCGGATGGAGGAGAGAGCGAGCGCGCTGTGCTCGGATGGAGGAGAGAGCGAGCGCGCTGTGCTCGGATGGAGGAGAGAGCGAGCGCGCTGTGCTCGGATGGAGGAGAGAGCGAGCGCGCTGTGCTCGGATGGAGGAGAGAGCGAGCGCGCTGTGCTCGGATGGAGGAGAGAGCGAGCGCGCTGTGCTCGGATGGAGGAGAGAGCGAGCGCGCTGTGCTCGGATGGAGGAGAGAGAGAGCGCGCTGTGCTCGGATGGAGGAGAGAGAGAGCGCGCTGTGCTCGGATGGAGGAGAGAGAGAGCGCGCTGTGCTCGGATGGAGGAGAGAGAGAGCGCGCTGTGCTCGGATGGAGGAGAGAGAGAGCGCGCTGTGCTCGGATGGAGGAGAGAGAGAGCGCGCTGTGCTCGGATGGAGGAGAGAGAGAGCGCGCTGTGCTCGGATGGAGGAGAGAGAGAGCGCGCTGTGCTCGGATGGAGGAGAGAGAGAGCGCGCTGTGCTCGGATGGAGGAGAGAGAGAGCGCGCTGTGCTCGGATGGAGGAGAGAGAGAGCGCGCTGTGCTCGGATGGAGGAGAGAGAGAGCGCGCTGTGCTCGGATGGAGGAGAGAGAGAGAGCGCGCTGTGCTCGGATGGAGGAGAGAGAGAGCGCGCTGTGCTCGGATGGAGGAGAGAGAGAGCGCGCTGTGCTCGGATGGAGGAGAGAGAGAGCGCGCTGTGCTCGGATGGAGGAGAGAGAGAGCGCGCTGTGCTCGGATGGAGGAGAGAGAGAGCGCGCTGTGCTCGGATGGAGGAGAGAGAGAGCGCGCTGTGCTCGGATGGAGGAGAGAGAGAGCGCGCTGTGCTCGGATGGAGGAGAGAGAGAGCGCGCTGTGCTCGGATGGAGGAGAGAGAGAGCGCGCTGTGCTCGGATGGAGGAGAGAGAGAGCGCGCTGTGCTCGGACGGAGGAGAGAGAGAGAGCGCGCTGTGCTCGGACGGAGGAGAGAGAGAGAGCGCGCTGTGCTCGGACGGAGGAGAGAGAGAGAGCGCGCTGTGCTCGGACGGAGGAGAGAGAGAGAGCGCGCTGTGCTCGGATGGAGGAGAGAGAGAGAGCGCGCTGTGCTCGGATGGAGGAGAGAGAGAGAGAGAGAGCGCGCTGTGCTCGGATTGAGGAGAGAGAGAGAGAGAGCGCGCTGTGCTCGGATTGAGGAGAGAGAGAGCGTGCTGCGCTCGGATGGGAAAGAGAGAGAGCGTGCTGTGCTCGGATGGCGGAGAGAGAGAGCGAGAGCGCGCTGTGCTCGGATTGAGGAGAGAGAGAGAGAGAGCGCGCTGCGCTCGGATAGAGGAGAGCGAGAGCGCGCTGCGCTCGGATTGAGGAGAGAGAGAGCGTGCTGCGCTCGGATGGGAAAGAGAGAGAGCGTGCTGTGCTCGGATGGCGGAGAGAGAGAGCGAGAGCGCGCTGTGCTCGGATTGAGGAGAGAGAGAGAGAGAGCGCGCTGCGCTCGGATAGAGGAGAGCGAGAGCGCGCTGCGCTCGGATTGAGGAGAGAGAGAGCGTGCTGCTCTCGGATTGAGGAGAGAGAGAGCGTGCTGCGCTCGGATTGAGGAGAGAGAGAGCGTGCTGCGCTCGGATGGGAAAGAGAGAGAGCGTGCTGTGCTCGGATGGCGGAGAGAGAGAGCGAGCGTGCTGTGCTCGGATGGAGGAGAGAGAGAGCGAGCGTGCTGTGCTCGGATGGAGGAGAGAGAGAGCGAGCGTGCTGTGCTCGGATGGAGGAGAGAGAGAGCGAGCGTGCTGTGCTCGGATGGAGGAGAGAGAGAGCGAGCGTGCTGTGCTCGGATGGAGGAGAGAGAGAGCGAGCGTGCTGTGCTCGGATGGAGGAGAGAGAGAGCGAGCGTGCTGTGCTCGGATGGAGGAGAGAGAGAGCGAGCGTGCTGTGCTCGGATGGAGGAGAGAGAGAGCGAGCGTGCTGTGCTCGGATGGAGGAGAGAGAGAGCGAGCGTGCTGTGCTCGGATGGAGGAGAGAGAGAGCGAGCGTGCTGTGCTCGGATGGAGGAGAGAGAGAGCGAGCGTGCTGTGCTCGGATGGAGGAGAGAGAGAGCGAGCGTGCTGTGCTCGGATGGAGGAGAGAGAGAGCGAGCGTGCTGTGCTCGGATGGAGGAGAGAGAGAGCGAGCGTGCTGTGCTCGGATGGAGGAGAGAGAGAGCGAATGTGCTGTGCTCGGATGGAGGAGAGAGAGAGCGCGCTGTGCTCGGATTGAGGAGAGAGAGAGAGCGCGCTGTGCTCGGATTGAGGAGAGAGAGAGAGCGCGCTGTGCTCGGATAGAGGAGAGAGAGAGCGTGCTGTGTTCGGATGGGAGAGAGAGAGAGAGCGTGCTGTGTTCGGATAGGAAAGAGCGATAGCGTGCTGTGTTCGGATGGAAGAGAAAGAGAGAGCGTGCTGTGCTCGGATGGAGGAGAGAGAGAGCGCGCTGTGCTCGGATGGAGGAGAGAGAGAGCGAGTGTGCTGTGCTCGGATGGAGGAGAGAGAGAGCGAGTGTGCTGTGCTCGGATGGAGGAGAGAGAGAGCGAGTGTGCTGTGCTCGGATGGAGGAGAGAGAGAGCGAGTGTGCTGTGCTCGGATGGAGGAGAGAGAGAGCGAGTGTGCTGTGCTCGGATGGAGGAGAGAGAGAGCGAGTGTGCTGTGCTCGGATGGAGGAGAGAGAGAGAGTGTGGGGGGAGGGAGAGAGAGAGCGCGCTGTGCTCGGATTGAGGAGAGAGAGAGCGTGCTGTGCTCGGATGGGAAAGAGAGAGAGCGTGCTGTGATCGGATTGAGGAGGGAGAGAGAGAGAGAGCTTGCTGTGCTCGGATTGAGAGAGAGAGAGAGCATGCTGTGCTCGGATTGAAGAGAGAGAGAGCGTGCTGTGTTCAGATGGAGGAGAGAGAGAGTGTGCTGTGTTCAGATGGGAGAGAGAGAGAGAGCGTGCTGTGCTCGGATGGAGGAGAGAGAGCGTGCTGTGCTCGGATGGGAGAGAGAGGGAGAGCGTGCTGTGCTCGGATGGGAGAGAGAGAGAGAGAGAGAGAGAGAGCGTGCTGTGCTCGGATGGGAGAGAGAGGGAGAGCGTGCTGTGCTCGGATGGGAGAGAGAGAGAGAGAGAGAGAGAGAGCGTGCTGTGTTCGGATGGGAGAGAGAGAGAGAGAGCGTGCTGTGTTCGGATGGGAGAGAGAGAGAGAGCGTGCTGTGTTCGGATGGGAGAGAGAGAGAGCGTGCTGTGTTCGGATGGGAGAGAGAGATAGAGCGTGCTGTGCTTGGATGGAGGAGGAGAGAGAGAGAGAGCGTGCTGTGCTCGGATGGAGGAGAGAGAGCGAGCGTGCTGTGTTCGGATTGAGGAGAGAGAGAGCGTGCTGTGCTCGGATTGAGGAGAGAGAGAGCGTGCTGTGCTCGGATGGAGGAGAGAGAGAGCGAGCGTGCTGTGCTTGGATTGAGGAGAGAGAGAGCGCGAGAGCGTGCTGTGTTCGGATGGAGGAGAGAGCGTGCTGTGTTCGGATGGGAGAGAGAGAGAGCGTGCTGTGTTCGGATGGGAGAGAGAGAGAGCGTGCTGTGTTCGGATGGAGGAGAGAGAGAGAGCGTGCTGTGTTCGGATGGGAGAGAGAGAGAGAGAGCGTACTGTGTTCGGATGGGAGAGAGAGAGAGCGTGCTGTGATCGGATTGAGGAGAGAGAGAGCGTGCTGTGCTCGGATTGAGGAGAGAGAGCGTGCTGTGCTCGGATTGAGGAGAGAGAGCGTGCTGTGCTCGGATTGAGGAGAGAGAGAGCGTGCTGTGCTCGGATTGAGGAGAGAGAGAGCGTGCTGTGCTCGGATCGAGGAGAGAGCGTGTTGTGCTCGGATTGAGGAGAGAGAGAGCGTGCTGTGCTCGGATTGAGGAGAGAGAGAGCGTGCTGTGCTCGGATTGAGGAGAGAGAGAGCGTGCTGTGCTCGGATGGGAAAGAGAGAGAGCGTGCTATGCTCGGATTGAGGAGAGAGAGAGAGAGCGAGAGCGTGCTGTGCTCCGATGGAGGAGAGAGAGAGCATGCTGTGTTCGGATGGGAGAGAGAGAGAGCGTGCTGTGTTTGGATAGGAAAGAGAGATAGCGTGCTGTGTTCGGATGGGAGATAGAGAGAGCGTGCTGTGTTCGGATGGGAGAGAGAGAGAGAGAGAGCGTGCTGTGCTCGGATGGGAGAGAGAGAGAGAGCGTGCTGTGCTCCGATGGGAGAGAGAGAGAGTGCGTGCTGTGTTCGGATTGAGGAGAGAGAGAGCGTGCTGTGTTCGGATTGAGGAGAGAGAGAGCGTGCTGTGTTCGGATTGAGGAGAGAGAGAGCGTGCTGTGGTCGGATTGAGGAGAGAGAGAGCGTGCTGTGTTTGGATTGAGGAGAGAGAGAGCGTGCTGTGCTCGGATTGAGGAGAGAGAGAGCGTGCTGTGCTCGGATTGAGGAGAGAGAGAGCGTGCTGTGCTCGGATTGAGGAGCGAGAGAGCGTGCTGTGCTCGGATTGAGGAGAGAGAGACAGCGTGCTGTGCTCGGATGGGAAAGAGAGAGAGCGTGCTGTGCTCGGATTGAGGAGAGAGAGAGCGTGCTGTGCTCGGATGGGAAAGAGAGAGAGCGTGCTGTGCTCGGATTGAGGAGAGAGAGAGCGTGCTGTGCTCGGATGGGTACGAGAGAGAGCGTGCTGTGCTCGGATTGAGGAGAGAGAGAGCGTGCTGTGCTCGGATTGAGGAGAGAGAGAGCGTGCTGTGCTCGGATTGAGGAGAGAGAGAGCGTGCTGTGCTCGGATTGAGGAGAGAGAGAGCGTGCTGTGCTCGGATTGAGGAGAGAGAGAGCGTGCTGTGCTCGGATGGGAAAGAGAGAGCGTGCTGTGCTCTGATTGAGGAGAGAGAGAGAGAGCGAGAGCGTGCTGTGCTCGGATGGAGGAGAGAGAGCGAGTGTGCTGTTCTCGGATGGAGGAGAGAGAGCGAGTGTGCTGTGGTCGGATGGAGGAGAGAGAGAGCGCGCTGTGCTCGGATGGAGGAGAGAGCGAGCGTGCTGTGCTCGGATGGGAAAGAGAGAGAGCGTGCTGTGCTCGGATGGGAGAGAGAGAGAGAGAGAGCGTGCTGTGTTCGGATGGAGGAGAGAGAGAGCGTGCTGTGTTCGGATGGAGGAGAGAGAGAGCGTGCTGTGTTCGGATGGAGGAGAGAGAGAGCGTGCTGTGTTCGGATGGAGGAGAGAGAGAGCGCGCTGTGCTCGGATGGAGGAGAGAGAGAGCGAGTGTGCTGTGCTCGGATGGAGGAGAGAGAGAGCGAGTGTGCTGTGCTCGGATGGAGGAGAGAGAGAGAGAGTGCGGGGGGGAGGGAGAGAGAGAGCGTGCTGTGCTCGGATTGAGGAGAGAGAGAGCGTGCTGTGTTCGGATGGGAGAGAGAGAGCGTGCTGTGCTCGGATTGAGGAGAGAGATAGCTTGCTGTGCTCGGATTGAGGAGAGAGAGAGCATGCTGTGCTCGGATTGAGGAGAGAGAGAGCGTGCTGTGCTCGGATTGAGGAGAGAGAGAGCTTGCTGTGCTCGGATTGAGGAGAGAGAGAGCATGCTGTGCTCGGATTGAGGAGAGAGATAGCGTGCTGTGCTCGGATTGAGGAGAGAGAGAGCGTGCTGTGCTCGGATGGGAAAGAGAGTGTGCTGTGCTCGGATTGAGGAGAGAGAGAGCGTGCTGTGCTCGGATGGGAAAGAGAGAGAGCGTGCTGTGCTCGGATTGAGGAGAGAGAGAGCGTGCTGTGCTCGGATGGGAAAGAGAGAGAGCGTGCTGTGCTCGGATTGAGGAGAGAGAGAGCGTGCTGTGCTCGGATTGAGGAGAGAGAGAGCGTGCTGTGCTCGGATTGAGGGGAGAGAGAGCGTGCTGTGCTCGGATGGGAAAGAGAGAGAGCGTGCTGTGTTCGGATGGGAGAGAGCGAGAGCGTGCTGTGTTCGGATGGGAGAGAGCGAGAGCGTGCTGTGTTCGGATGGAGGAGAGCGAGAGCGTGCTGTGCTCAGATGGAGGAGAGAGAGAGCGAGTGTGCTGTGCTCGGATGGAGGAGAGAGAGAGCGAGTGTGCTGTGCTCGGATGGAGGAGAGAGAGAGCGAATGTGCTGTGCTCGGATGGAGGAGAGAGAGAGCGAATGTGCTGTGCTCGGATGGAGGAGAGAGAGAGAGTGTGGGGGGAGGGAGAGAGAGCGCGCTGTGCTCGGATTGAGGAGAGAGAGAGCGTGCTGTGCTCGGATGGGAAAGAGAGAGAGCGTGCTGTGATCGGATTGAGGAGAGAGAGAGAGAGAGAGCGTGCTGTGCTCGGATTGAGAGAGAGAGAGAGCGTGCTGTGCTTGGATTGAGGAGAGAGAGAGCGTGCTGTGCTCGGATTGAGGAGAGAGAGAGCGTGCTGTGCTCGGATGGGAAAGAGAGAGAGCGTGCTGTGCTCGGATTGAGGAGAGAGAGAGAGAGAGCGAGAGCGTGCTGTGCTCCGATGGAGGAGAGAGAGAGCGTGCTGTGTTCGGATGGGAGAGAGAGAGAGCGTGATGTGTTTGGATAGGAAAGAGAGATAGCGTGCTGTGTTCGGATGGGAGATAGAGAGAGCGTGCTGTGTTCGGATGGGAGAGAGAGAGAGAGAGCGTGCTGTGCTCGGATGGGAGAGAGAGAGAGAGAGCGTGCTGTGTTCGGATGGGAGAGAGAGAGCGTGCTGTGTTCGGATGGGAGAGAGAGAGAGTGCTGTGCTCCGATGGGAGAGAGAGAGAGTGCATGCTGTGTTCGGATTGAGGAGAGAGAGAGCGTGCTGTGTTCGGATTGAGGAGAGAGAGAGCGTGCTGTGTTCGGATTGAGGAGAGAGAGAGCGTGCTGTGTTCGGATTGAGGAGAGAGAGAGCGTGCTGTGCTCGGATTGAGGAGAGAGAGAGCGTGCTGTGCTCGGATTGAGGAGAGAGAGAGCGTGCTGTGCTCGGATTGAGGAGAGAGAGAGCGTGCTGTGCTCGGATTGAGGAGAGAGAGAGCGAGCTGTGCTCGGATGGGAGAGAGAGAGAGTGTGCTGTGCTCGGATTGAGGAGAGAGAGAGCGTGCTGTGCTCGGATGGGAAAGAGAGAGAGCGTGCTGTGCTCGGATTGAGGAGAGAGAGAGCGTGCTGTGCTCGGATGGGAAAGAGAGAGAGCGTGCTGTGCTCGGATTGAGGAGAGAGAGAGCGTGCTGTGCTCGGATTGAGGAGAGAGAGAGCGTGCTGTGCTCGGATGGGAAAGAGAGAGAGCGTGCTGTGCTCGGATTGAGGAGAGAGAGAGAGAGCGAGAGCGTGCTGTGCTCGGATGGAGGAGAGAGAGAGACAGCGAGAGCGTGCTGTGCTCGGATGGAGGAGAGAGAGCGAGTGTGCTGTTCTCGGATGGAGGAGAGAGAGCGAGTGTGCTGTGGTCGGATGGAGGAGAGAGAGAGCGCGCTGTGCTCGGATGGAGGAGAGAGAGAGCGTGCTGTGTTCGGATGGGAGAGAGAGAGCGTGCTGTGTTCGGATGGGAGAGAGAGAGCGTGCTGTGTTCGGATTGAGGAGAGAGAGAGCGTGCTGTGTTCGGATTGAGGAGAGAGAGAGCGTGCTGTGTTCGGATTGAGGAGAGAGAGAGCGTGCTGTGTTCGGATTGAGGAGAGAGAGAGCGTGCTGTGTTCGGATTGAGGAGAGAGAGAGCGTGCTGTGGTCGGATTGAGGAGAGAGAGAGCGTGCTGTGTTTGGATTGAGGAGAGAGAGAGCGTGCTGTGCTCGGATTGAGGAGAGAGAGAGCGTGCTGTGCTCGGATTGAGGAGAGAGAGAGCGTGCTGTGCTCGGATTGAGGAGCGAGAGAGCGTGCTGTGCTCGGATTGAGGAGAGAGAGACAGCGTGCTGTGCTCGGATGGGAAAGAGAGAGAGCGTGCTGTGCTCGGATTGAGGAGAGAGAGAGCGTGCTGTGCTCGGATGGGAAAGAGAGAGAGCATGCTGTGCTCGGATTGAGGAGAGAGAGAGCGTGCTGTGCTCGGATGGGAACGAGAGAGAGCGTGCTGTGCTCGGATTGAGGAGAGAGAGAGCGTGCTGTGCTCGGATTGAGGAGAGAGAGAGCGTGCTGTGCTCGGATTGAGGAGAGAGAGAGCGTGCTGTGCTCGGATTGAGGAGAGAGAGAGCGTGCTGTGCTCGGATTGAGGAGAGAGAGAGCGTGCTGTGCTCGGATGGGAAAGAGAGAGAGCGTGCTGTGCTCTGATTGAGGAGAGAGAGAGAGAGCGAGAGCGTGCTGTGCTCGGATGGAGGAGAGAGAGCGAGTGTGCTGTTCTCGGATGGAGGAGAGAGAGCGAGTGTGCTGTGGTCGGATGGAGGAGAGAGAGAGCGCGCTGTGCTCGGATGGAGGAGAGAGCGAGCGTGCTGTGCTCGGATGGGAAAGAGAGAGAGCGTGCTGTGCTCGGATGGGAGAGAGAGAGAGAGAGAGCGTGCTGTGTTCGGATGGAGGAGAGAGAGAGCGTGCTGTGTTCGGATGGAGGAGAGAGAGAGCGTGCTGTGTTCGGATGGAGGAGAGAGAGAGCGCGCTGTGCTCGGATGGAGGAGAGAGAGAGCGAGTGTGCTGTGCTCGGATGGAGGAGAGAGAGAGCGAGTGTGATGTGCTCGGATGGAGGAGAGAGAGAGAGAGTGCGGGGGGGAGGGAGAGAGAGAGCGCGCTGTGCTCGGATTGAGGAGAGAGAGAGCGTGCTGTGTTCGGATGGGAGAGAGAGAGCGTGCTGTGCTCGGATTGAGGAGAGAGATAGCTTGCTGTGCTCGGATTGAGGAGAGAGAGAGCATGCTGTGCTCGGATTGAGGAGAGAGAGAGCGTGCTGTGCTCGGATTGAGGAGAGAGAGAGCTTGCTGTGCTCGGATTGAGGAGAGAGGGAGCATGCTGTGCTCGGATTGAGGAGAGAGAGAGCGTGCTGTGCTCGGATTGAGGAGAGAGAGAGCGTGCTGTGCTCGGATGGGAAAGAGAGTGTGCTGTGCTCGGATTGAGGAGAGAGAGAGCGTGCTGTGCTCGGATGGGAAAGAGAGAGAGCGTGCTGTGCTCGGATTGAGGAGAGAGAGAGCGTGCTGTGCTCGGATGGGAAAGAGAGAGAGCGTGCTGTGCTCGGATTGAGGAGAGAGAGAGCGTGCTGTGCTCGGATTGAGGAGAGAGAGAGCGTGCTGTGCTCGGATTGAGGGGAGAGAGAGCGTGCTGTGCTCGGATGGGAAAGAGAGAGAGCGTGCTGTGTTCGGATGGGAGAGAGCGAGAGCGTGCTGTGTTCGGATGGAGGAGAGCGAGAGCGTGCTGTGCTCAGATGGAGGAGAGAGAGAGCGAGTGTGCTGTGCTCGGATGGAGGAGAGAGAGAGCGAGTGTGCTGTGCTCGGATGGAGGAGAGAGAGAGCGAATGTGCTGTGCTCGGATGGAGGAGAGAGAGAGCGAATGTGCTGTGCTCGGATGGAGGAGAGAGAGAGAGTGTGGGGGGAGGGAGAGAGAGCGCGCTGTGCTCGGATTGAGGAGAGAGAGAGCGTGCTGTGCTCGGATGGGAAAGAGAGAGAGCGTGCTGTGATCGGATTGAGGAGAGAGAGAGAGAGAGAGCGTGCTGTGCTCGGATTGAGAGAGAGAGAGAGCATGCTGTGCTCGGATTGGAGAGAGAGAGAGAGCGTGCTGTGTTCGGATCGAGGAGAGAGAGAGTGTGCTGTGTTCAGATGGGAGAGAGAGAGAGAGCGAGCGTGCTGTGCTCGGATGGAGGAGAGAGAGAGCGTGCTGTGCTCGGATGGAGGAGAGAGAGAGCGTGCTGTGCTCGGATTGTGGAGAGAGAGAGTTCGTGCTGTGCTCGGATGGGAGAGAGAGGGAGAGCGTGCTGTGCTCGGATGGGAGAGAGAGAGAGAGAGAGAGAGCGTGCTGTGCTCGGATGGGAGAGAGAGAGAGAGAGAGAGCGTGCTGTGTTCGGATGGGAGAGAGAGAGAGAGCGTGCTGTGTTCGGATGGGAGAGAGAGAGAGAGCGTGCTGTGTTCGGATGGGAGAGAGAGAGAGAGCGTGCTGTGTTCGGATGGGAGAGAGAGAGAGAGCGTGCTGTGTTCGGATGGGAGAGAGAGAGAGAGCGTGCTGTGTTCGGATGGGAGAGAGAGAGAGAGCGTGCTGTGTTCGGATGGGAGAGAGAGAGAGAGCGTGCTGTGTTCGGATGGGAGAGAGAGAGCGTGCTGTGTTCGGATGGGAGAGAGAGAGCGTGCTGTGTTCGGATGGGAGAGAGAGAGCGTGCTGTGTTCGGATGGGAGAGAGAGAGCGTGCTGTGTTCGGATGGGAGAGAGAGATAGAGCGTGCTGTGCTTGGATGGAGGAGGAGAGAGAGAGAGAGCGTGCTGTGCTCGGATGGAGGAGAGAGAGCGAGCGTGCTGTGTTCGGATTGAGGAGAGACAGAGCGTGCTGTGCTCGGATTGAGGAGAGAGAGAGCGTGCTGTGCTCGGATGGAGGAGAGAGAGAGCGAGCGTGCTGTGCTTGGATTGAGGAGAGAGAGAGCGCGAGAGCGTGCTGTGTTCGGATGGAGGAGAGAGCGTGCTGTGTTCGGATGGGAGAGAGAGAGAGCGTGCTGTGCTCGGATGGAGGAGAGAGAGAGAGCGTGCTGTGTTCGGATGGGAGAGAGAGAGAGAGAGCGTGCTGTGTTCGGATGGGAGAGAGAGAGCGAGCGTGCTGTGCTCGGATGGGAGAGAGAGAGAGCGTGCTGTGATCGGATTGAGGAGAGAGAGAGCGTGCTGTGCTCGGATTGAGGAGAGAGAGCGTGCTGTGCTCGGATTGAGGAGAGAGAGAGCGTGCTGTGCTCGGATTGAGGAGAGAGAGAGCGTGCTGTTCTCGGATTGAGGAGAGAGAGAGCGTGCTGTGCTCGGATTGAGGAGAGAGAGAGCGTGCTGTGCTCGGATTGAGGAGAGAGAGAGCGTGCTGTGCTCGGATTGAGGAGAGAGAGAGCGTGCTGTGCTCGGATTGAGGAGAGAGAGAGCGTGCTGTGCTCGGATTGAGGAGAGAGAGAGCGTGCTGTGCTCGGATCGAGGAGAGAGCGTGCTGTGCTCGGATTGAGGAGAGAGAGAGCGTGCTGTGCTTGGATTGAGGAGAGAGAGAGCGTGCTGTGCTCGGATTGAGGAGAGAGAGAGCGTGCTGTGCTCGGATGGGAAAGAGAGAGAGCGTGCTGTGCTCGGATTGAGGAGAGAGAGAGAGAGAGCGAGAGCGTGCTGTGCTCCGATGGAGGAGAGAGAGAGCGTGCTGTGTTCGGATGGGAGAGAGAGAGAGCGTGATGTGTTTGGATAGGAAAGAGAGATAGCGTGCTGTGTTCGGATGGGAGATAGAGAGAGCGTGCTGTGTTCGGATGGGAGAGAGAGAGAGAGAGCGTGCTGTGCTCGGATGGGAGAGAGAGAGAGAGAGCGTGCTGTGTTCGGATGGGAGAGAGAGAGCGTGCTGTGTTCGGATGGGAGAGAGAGAGCGTGCTGTGCTCCGATGGGAGAGAGAGAGAGTGCATGCTGTGTTCGGATTGAGGAGAGAGAGAGCGTGCTGTGTTCGGATTGAGGAGAGAGAGAGCGTGCTGTGTTCGGATTGAGGAGAGAGAGAGCGTGCTGTGTTCGGATTGAGGAGAGAGAGAGCGTGCTGTGTTCGGATTGAGGAGAGAGAGAGCGTGCTGTGTTCGGATTGAGGAGAGAGAGAGCGTGCTGTGCTCGGATTGAGGAGAGAGAGAGCGTGCTGTGCTCGGATTGAGGAGAGAGAGAGCGTGCTGTGCTCGGATTGAGGAGAGAGAGAGCGTGCTGTGCTCGGATGGGAAAGAGAGAGAGTGTGCTGTGCTCGGATTGAGGAGAGAGAGAGCGTGCTGTGCTCGGATGGGAAAGAGAGAGAGCGTGCTGTGCTCGGATTGAGGAGAGAGAGAGCGTGCTGTGCTCGGATGGGAAAGAGAGAGAGCGTGCTGTGCTCGGATTGAGGAGAGAGAGAGCGTGCTGTGCTCGGATTGAGGAGAGAGAGAGCGTGCTGTGCTCGGATGGGAAAGAGAGAGAGCGTGCTGTGCTCGGATTGAGGAGAGAGAGAGACAGCGAGAGCGTGCTGTGCTCGGATGGAGGAGAGAGAGAGACAGCGAGAGCGTGCTGTGCTCGGATGGAGGAGAGAGAGCGAGTGTGCTGTTCTCGGATGGAGGAGAGAGAGCGAGTGTGCTGTGGTCGGATGGAGGAGAGAGAGAGCGCGCTGTGCTCGGATGGAGGAGAGAGAGAGCGTGCTGTGTTCGGATGGGAGAGAGAGAGCGTGCTGTGCTCCGATGGGAGAGAGAGAGAGTGCATGCTGTGTTCGGATTGAGGAGAGAGAGAGCGTGCTGTGTTCGGATTGAGGAGAGAGAGAGCGTGCTGTGTTCGGATTGAGGAGAGAGAGAGCGTGCTGTGCTCGGATTGAGGAGAGAGAGAGCGTGCTGTGCTCGGATTGAGGAGAGAGAGAGCGTGCTGTGCTCGGATTGAGGAGAGAGAGAGCGTGCTGTGCTCGGATGGGAAAGAGAGAGAGTGTGCTGTGCTCGGATTGAGGAGAGAGAGAGCGTGCTGTGCTCGGATGGGAAAGAGAGAGAGCGTGCTGTGCTCGGATTGAGGAGAGAGAGAGCGTGCTGTGCTCGGATGGGAAAGAGAGAGAGCGTGCTGTGCTCGGATTGAGGAGAGAGAGAGCGTGCTGTGCTCGGATTGAGGAGAGAGAGAGCGTGCTGTGCTCGGATGGGAAAGAGAGAGAGCGTGCTGTGCTCGGATTGAGGAGAGAGAGAGAGAGCGAGAGCGTGCTGTGCTCGGATGGAGGAGAGAGAGCGAGTGTGCTGTTCTCGGATGGAGGAGAGAGAGCTAGTGTGCTGTGGTCGGATGGAGGAGAGAGAGAGCGCGCTGTGCTCGGATGGAGGAGAGAGCGAGTGTGCTGTGCTCTGATGGGAAAGAGAGAGAGCGTGCTGTGCTCGGATGGGAGAGAGAGAGAGCGTGCTGTGTTCGGATGGAGGAGAGAGAGAGCGTGCTGTGTTCGGATGGAGGAGAGAGAGAGCGTGCTGTGTTCGGATGGAGGAGAGAGAGAGCGTGCTGTGTTCGGATGGAGGAGAGAGAGAGCGCGCTGTGCTCGGATGGAGGAGAGAGAGAGCGCGCTGTGCTCGGATGGAGGAGAGAGAGAGCGAGTGTGCTGTGCTCGGATGGAGGAGAGAGAGAGAGCGTGCTGTGTTCGGATGGGAGAGAGAGAGAGAGAGAGAGAGCGTGCTGTGTTCGGATGGGAGAGAGAGAGAGAGCGTGCTGTGTTCGGATGGGAGAGAGAGAGAGAGCGTGCTGTGTTCGGATGGGAGAGAGAGAGAGCGTGCTGTGTTCGGATGGGAGAGAGAGATAGAGCGTGCTGTGCTTGGATGGAGGAGGAGAGAGAGAGAGAGCGTGCTGTGCTCGGATGGAGGAGAGAGAGCGAGCATGCTGTGTTCGGATTGAGGAGAGAGAGAGCGTGCTGTGCTCGGATTGAGGAGAGAGAGAGCGTGCTGTGCTCGGATGGAGGAGAGAGAGAGCGAGCGTGCTGTGCTTGGATTGAGGAGAGAGAGAGCGCGAGAGCGTGCTGTGTTCGGATGGAGGAGAGAGCGTGCTGTGTTCGGATGGGAGAGAGAGAGAGCGTGCTGTGTTCGGATGGAGGAGAGAGAGAGAGCGTGCTGTGTTCGGATGGGCGAGAGAGAGAGAGAGCGTGCTGTGTTCGGATGGGAGAGAGAGAGAGCGTGCTGTGATCGGATTGAGGAGAGAGAGAGCGTGCTGTGCTCGGATTGAGGAGAGAGAGCGTGCTGTGCTCGGATTGAGGAGAGAGAGCGTGCTGTGCTCGGATTGAGGAGAGAGAGAGCGTGCTGTGCTCGGATTGAGGAGAGAGAGAGCGTGCTGTGCTCGGATCGAGTAGAGAGCGTGTTGTGCTCGGATTGAGGAGAGAGAGAGCGTGCTGTGCTCGGATTGAGGAGAGAGAGAGCGTGCTGTGCTCGGATTGAGGAGAGAGAGAGCGTGCTGTGCTCGGATGGGAAAGAGAGAGAGCGTGCTGTGCTCGGATTGAGGAGAGAGAGAGAGAGAGCGAGAGCGTGCTGTGCTCCGATGGAGGAGAGAGAGAGCGTGCTGTGTTCGGATGGGAGAGAGAGAGAGCGTGCTGTGTTTGGATAGGAAAGAGAGATAGCGTGCTGTGTTCGGATGGGAGATAGAGAGAGCGTGCTGTGTTCGGATGGGAGATAGAGAGAGCGTGCTGTGTTCGGATGGGAGAGAGAGAGAGAGAGAGCGTGCTGTGCTCGGATGGGAGAGAGAGAGAGAGAGCGTGCTGTGCTCGGATGGGAGAGAGAGAGAGAGCGTGCTGTGCTCGGATGGGAGAGAGAGAGAGTGCGTGCTGTGTTCGGATTGAGGAGAGAGAGAGCGTGCTGTGTTCGGATTGAGGAGAGAGAGAGCGTGCTGTGTTCGGATTGATGAGAGAGAGAGCGTGCTGTGCTCGGATTGAGGAGAGAGAGAGCGTGCTGTGCTCGGATTGAGGAGAGAGAGAGCGTGCTGTGCTCGGATTGAGGAGAGAGAGAGCGTGCTGTGCTCGGATTGAGGAGAGAGAGAGCGTGCTGTGCTCGGATTGAGGAGAGAGAGAGCGTGCTGTGCTCGGATTGAGGAGAGAGAGAGCGTGCTGTGCTCGGATTGAGGAGAGAGAGAGCGTGCTGTGCTCGGATTGAGGAGAGAGAGAGCGTGCTGTGCTCGGATGGGAGAGAGAGAGAGCGTGCTGTGTTCGGATGGAGGAGAGAGAGAGCGTGCTGTGTTCGGATGGAGGAGAGAGAGAGCGTGCTGTGTTCGGATGGAGGAGAGAGACAGCGTGCTGTGTTCGGATGGAGGAGAGAGAGAGCGCGCTGTGCTCGGATGGAGGAGAGAGAGAGCGCGCTGTGCTCGGATGGAGGAGAGAGAGAGCGAGTGTGCTGTGCTCGGATGGAGGAGAGAGAGAGAGCGTGCTGTGTTCGGATGGGAGAGAGAGAGAGAGAGAGAGAGCGTGCTGTGTTCGGATGGGAGAGAGAGAGAGAGCGTGCTGTGTTCGGATGGGAGAGAGAGAGAGAGCGTGCTGTGTTCGGATGGGAGAGAGAGAGAGCGTGCTGTGTTCGGATGGGAGAGAGAGATAGAGCGTGCTGTGCTTGGATGGAGGAGGAGAGAGAGAGAGAGCGTGCTGTGCTCGGATGGAGGAGAGAGAGCGAGCATGCTGTGTTCGGATTGAGGAGAGAGAGAGCGTGCTGTGCTCGGATTGAGGAGAGAGAGAGCGTGCTGTGCTCGGATGGAGGAGAGAGAGAGCGAGCGTGCTGTGCTTGGATTGAGGAGAGAGAGAGCGCGAGAGCGTGCTGTGTTCGGATGGAGGAGAGAGCGTGCTGTGTTCGGATGGGAGAGAGAGAGAGCGTGCTGTGTTCGGATGGAGGAGAGAGAGAGAGCGTGCTGTGTTCGGATGGGCGAGAGAGAGAGAGAGCGTGCTGTGTTCGGATGGGAGAGAGAGAGAGCGTGCTGTGATCGGATTGAGGAGAGAGAGAGCGTGCTGTGCTCGGATTGAGGAGAGAGAGCGTGCTGTGCTCGGATTGAGGAGAGAGAGCGTGCTGTGCTCGGATTGAGGAGAGAGAGAGCGTGCTGTGCTCGGATTGAGGAGAGAGAGAGCGTGCTGTGCTCGGATCGAGGAGAGAGCGTGTTGTGCTCGGATTGAGGAGAGAGAGAGCGTGCTGTGCTCGGATTGAGGAGAGAGAGAGCGTGCTGTGCTCGGATTGAGGAGAGAGAGAGCGTGCTGTGCTCGGATGGGAAAGAGAGAGAGCGTGCTGTGCTCGGATTGAGGAGAGAGAGAGAGCGAGAGCGAGAGCGTGCTGTGCTCCGATGGAGGAGAGAGAGAGCGTGCTGTGTTCGGATGGGAGAGAGAGAGAGCGTGCTGTGTTTGGATAGGAAAGAGAGATAGCGTGCTGTGTTCGGATGGGAGATAGAGAGAGCGTGCTGTGTTCGGATGGGAGATAGAGAGAGCGTGCTGTGCTCGGATGGGAGAGAGAGAGAGAGAGCGTGCTGTGCTCGGATGGGAGAGAGAGAGAGAGCGTGCTGTGCTCGGATGGGAGAGAGAGAGAGTGCGTGCTGTGTTCGGATTGAGGAGAGAGAGAGCGTGCTGTGTTCGGATTGAGGAGAGAGAGAGCGTGCTGTGTTCGGATTGAGGAGAGAGAGAGCGTGCTGTGCTCGGATTGAGGAGAGAGAGAGCGTGCTGTGCTCGGATTGAGGAGAGAGAGAGCGTGCTGTGCTCGGATTGAGGAGAGAGAGAGCGTGCTGTGCTCGGATTGAGGAGAGAGAGAGCGTGCTGTGCTCGGATTGAGGAGAGAGAGAGCGTGCTGTGCTCGGATTGAGGAGAGAGAGAGCGTGCTGTGCTCGGATTGAGGAGAGAGAGAGCGTGCTGTGCTCGGATTGAGGAGAGAGAGAGCGTGCTGTGCTCGGATTGAGGAGAGAGAGAGCGTGCTGTACTCGGATGGGAAAGAGAGAGAGCGTGCTGTGCTCGGATTGAGGAGAGAGAGAGCGTGCTGTGCTCGGATGGGAAAGAGAGAGAGCGTGCTGTGCTCGGATTGAGGAGAGAGAGAGCGTGCTGTGCTTGGATTGAGGAGAGAGAGAGCGTGCTGTGTTCGGATGGGAGAGAGAGAGAGAGCGTGCTGTGTTCGGATGGGAGAGAGAGAGAGCGTGCTGTGATCGGATTGAGGAGAGAGAGAGCGTGCTGTGCTTGGATTGAGGAGAGAGAGCGTGCTGTGCTCGGATTGAGGAGAGAGAGCGTGCTGTGCTCGGATTGAGGAGAGAGAGAGCGTGCTGTGCTCGGATTGAGGAGAGAGAGAGCGTGCTGTGCTCGGATCGAGGAGAGAGCGTGTTGTGCTCGGATTGAGGAGAGAGAGAGCGTGCTGTGCTCGGATTGAGGAGAGAGAGAGCGTGCTGTGCTCGGATTGAGGAGAGAGAGAGCGTGCTGTGCTCGGATGGGAAAGAGAGAGAGCGTGCTGTGCTCGGATTGAGGAGAGAGAGAGAGAGCGAGAGCGTGCTGTGCTCCGATGGAGGAGAGAGAGAGCGTGCTGTGTTCGGATGGGAGAGAGAGAGCGTGCTGTGTTTGGATAGGAAAGAGAGATAGCGTGCTGTGTTCGGATGGGAGATAGAGAGAGCGTGCTGTGTTCGGATGGGAGAGAGAGAGAGAGAGCGTGCTGTGCTCCGATGGGAGAGAGAGAGAGTGCGTGCTGTGTTCGGATTGAGGAGAGAGAGAGCGTGCTGTGTTCGGATTGAGGAGAGAGAGAGCGTGCTGTGTTCGGATTGAGGAGAGAGAGAGCGTGCTGTGTTCGGATTGAGGAGAGAGAGAGCGTGCTGTGTTCGGATTGAGGAGAGAGAGAGCGTGCTGTGCTCTGATTGAGGAGAGAGAGAGCGTGCTGTGCTCGGATTGAGGAGAGAGAGAGCGTGCTGTGCTCGGATTGAGGAGAGAGAGAGCGTGCTGTGCTCGGATTGAGGAGAGAGAGAGCGTGCTGTGCTCGGATTGAGGAGAGAGAGAGCGTGCTGTGCTCGGATTGAGGAGAGAGAGAGCGTGCTGTGCTCGGATTGAGGAGAGAGAGAGCGTGCTGTGCTCGGATTGAGGAGAGAGAGAGCGTGCTGTGCTCGGATTGAGGAGAGAGAGAGCGTGCTGTGCTCGGATTGAGGAGAGAGAGAGCGTGCTGTGCTCGGATGGGAAAGAGAGAGAGTGTGCTGTGCTCGGATTGAGGAGAGAGAGAGCGTGCTGTGCTCGGATGGGAAAGAGAGAGAGCGTGCTGTGCTCGGATTGAGGAGAGAGAGAGCGTGCTGTGCTCGGATGGGAAAGAGACAGAGCGTGCTGTGCTCGGATTGAGGAGAGAGAGAGCGTGCTGTGCTCGGATTGAGGAGAGAGAGAGCGTGCTGTGCTCGGATGGGAAAGAGAGAGAGCGTGCTGTGCTCGGATTGAGGAGAGAGAGAGAGAGCGAGAGCGTGCTGTGCTCGGATGGAGGAGAGAGAGCGAGTGTGCTGTTCTCGGATGGAGGAGAGAGAGCTAGTGTGCTGTGGTCGGATGGAGGAGAGAGAGAGCGCGCTGTGCTCGGATGGAGGAGAGAGCGAGCGTGCTGTGCTCGGATGGGAAAGAGAGAGAGCGTGCTGTGCTCGGATGGGAGAGAGAGAGAGAGAGCGTGCTGTGTTCGGATGGAGGAGAGAGAGAGCGTGCTGTGTTCGGATGGAGGAGAGAGAGAGCGTGCTGTGTTCGGATGGAGGAGAGAGACAGCGTGCTGTGTTCGGATGGAGGAGAGAGAGAGCGCGCTGTGCTCGGATGGAGGAGAGAGAGAGCGCGCTGTGCTCGGATGGAGGAGAGAGAGAGCGAGTGTGCTGTGCTCGGATGGAGGAGAGAGAGAGCGTGCTGTGCTCTGATTGAGGAGAGAGAGAGCGTGCTGTGCTCGGATTGAGGAGAGAGAGAGCGTGCTGTGCTCGGATTGAGGAGAGAGAGAGCGTGCTGTGCTCGGATTGAGGAGAGAGAGAGCGTGCTGTGCTCGGATTGAGGAGAGAGAGAGCGTGCTGTGCTCGGATTGAGGAGAGAGAGAGCGTGCTGTGCTCGGATTGAGGAGAGAGAGAGCGTGCTGTGCTCGGATGGGAAAGAGAGAGAGCGTGCTGTGCTCGGATTGAGGAGAGAGAGAGAGAGCGAGAGCGTGCTGTGCTCGGATGGAGGAGAGAGAGCGAGTGTGCTGTTCTCGGATGGAGGAGAGAGAGCTAGTGTGCTGTGGTCGGATGGAGGAGAGAGAGAGCGCGCTGTGCTCGGATGGAGGAGAGAGCGAGTGTGCTGTGCTCGGATGGGAAAGAGAGAGAGCGTGCTGTGCTCGGATGGGAGAGAGAGAGAGAGAGCGTGCTGTGTTCGGATGGAGGAGAGAGAGAGCGTGCTGTGTTCGGATGGAGGAGAGAGAGAGCGTGCTGTGTTCGGATGGAGGAGAGAGACAGCGTGCTGTGTTCGGATGGAGGAGAGAGAGAGCGCGCTGTGCTCGGATGGAGGAGAGAGAGAGCGCGCTGTGCTCGGATGGAGGAGAGAGAGAGCGAGTGTGCTGTGCTCGGATGGAGGAGAGAGAGAGAGCGTGCTGTGTTCGGATGGGAGAGAGAGAGAGAGAGAGAGAGCGTGCTGTGTTCGGATGGGAGAGAGAGAGAGAGCGTGCTGTGTTCGGATGGGAGAGAGAGAGAGAGCGTGCTGTGTTCGGATGGGAGAGAGAGAGAGCGTGCTGTGTTCGGATGGGAGAGAGAGATAGAGCGTGCTGTGCTTGGATGGAGGAGGAGAGAGAGAGAGAGCGTGCTGTGCTCGGATGGAGGAGAGAGAGCGAGCGTGCTGTGTTCGGATTGAGGAGAGAGAGAGCGTGCTGTGCTCGGATTGAGGAGAGAGAGAGCGTGCTGTGCTCGGATGGAGGAGAGAGAGAGCGAGCGTGCTGTGCTTGGATTGAGGAGAGAGAGAGCGCGAGAGCGTGCTGTGTTCGGATGGAGGAGAGAGCGTGCTGTGTTCGGATGGGAGAGAGAGAGAGCGTGCTGTGTTCGGATGGAGGAGAGAGAGAGAGCGTGCTGTGTTCGGATGGGCGAGAGAGAGAGAGAGCGTGCTGTATTCGGATGGGAGAGAGAGAGAGCGTGCTGTGATCGGATTGAGGAGAGAGAGAGCGTGCTGTGCTCGGATTGAGGAGAGAGAGCGTGCTGTGCTCGGATTGAGGAGAGAGAGCGTGCTGTGCTCGGATTGAGGAGAGAGAGAGCGTGCTGTGCTCGGATTGAGGAGAGAGAGAGCGTGCTGTGCTCGGATTGAGGAGAGAGAGAGCGTGCTGTGCTCGGATCGAGGAGAGAGCGTGTTGTGCTCGGATTGAGGAGAGAGAGAGCGTGCTGTGCTCGGATTGAGGAGAGAGAGAGCGTGCTGTGCTCGGATTGAGGAGAGAGAGAGCGTGCTGTGCTCGGATGGGAAAGAGAGAGAGCGTGCTGTGCTCGGATTGAGGAGAGAGAGAGAGAGAGCGAGAGCGTGCTGTGCTCCGATGGAGGAGAGAGAGAGCGTGCTGTGTTCGGATGGGAGAGAGAGAGAGCGTGCTGTGTTTGGATAGGAAAGAGAGATAGCGTGCTGTGTTCGGATGGGAGATAGAGAGAGCGTGCTGTGTTCGGATGGGAGAGAGAGAGAGAGAGAGCGTGCTGTGCTCGGATGGGAGAGAGAGAGAGTGCGTGCTGTGCTCGGATGGGAGAGAGAGAGAGAGCGTGCTGTGCTCGGATGGGAGAGAGAGAGAGTGCGTGCTGTGTTCGGATTGAGGAGAGAGAGAGCGTGCTGTGTTCGGATTGAGGAGAGAGAGAGCGTGCTGTGTTCGGATTGAGGAGAGAGATAGCGTGCTGTGCTCGGATTGAGGAGAGAGAGAGCGTGCTGTGCTCGGATTGAGGAGAGAGAGAGCGTGCTGTGCTCGGATTGAGGAGAGAGAGAGCGTGCTGTGCTCGGATTGAGGAGAGAGAGAGCGTGCTGTGCTCGGATTGAGGAGAGAGAGAGCGTGCTGTACTCGGATGGGAAAGAGAGAGAGCGTGCTGTGCTCGGATTGAGGAGAGAGAGAGCGTGCTGTGCTCGGATGGGAAAGAGAGAGAGCGTGCTGTGCTCGGATTGAGGAGAGAGAGAGCGTGCTGTGCTCGGATTGAGGAGAGAGAGAGCGTGCTGTGCTCGGATTGAGGAGAGAGTGAGCGTGCTGTGCTCGGATTGAGGAGAGAGAGAGCGTGCTGTGCTCGGATTGAGGAGAGAGAGACCGTGCTGTGCTCGGATTGAGGAGAGAGAGAGCGTGCTGTGCTCGGATGGAGGAGAGAGAGAGAGCGTGCTGTGCTCGGATGGAGGAGAGAGAGCGAGCGTGCTGTTCTCGGATGGAGGAGAGAGAGCGAGTGTGCTGTTCTCGGATGGAGGAGAGAGAGCGAGTGTGCTGTGGTCGGATGGAGGAGAGAGAGCGCGCTGTGCTCGGATGGAGGAGAGAGCGAGCGCGCTGTGCTCGGATGGGAAAGAGAGAGAGCGTGCTGTGCTCGGATGGGAGAGAGAGAGAGAGAGCGTGCTGCGTTCGGATGGAGGAGAGAGAGAGCGTGCTGTGTTCGGATGGAGGAGAGAGAGAGCGTGCTGTGTTCGGATGGAGGAGAGAGACAGCGTGCTGTGTTCGGATGGAGGAGAGAGAGCGCGCTGTGCTCGGATGGAGGAGAGAGAGAGCGCGCTGTGCTCGGATGGAGGAGAGAGAGAGCGAGTGTGCTGTGCTCGGATGGAGGAGAGAGAGAGAGCGTGCTGTGTTCGGATGGGAGAGAGAGAGAGAGCGTGCTGTGTTCGGATGGGAGAGAGAGAGAGCGTGCTGTGATCGGATTGAGGAGAGAGAGAGCGTGCTGTGCTTGGATTGAGGAGAGAGAGCGTGCTGTGCTCGGATTGAGGAGAGAGAGCGTGCTGTGCTCGGATTGAGGAGAGAGAGCGTGCTGTGCTCGGATTGAGGAGAGAGAGAGCGTGCTGTGCTCGGATTGAGGAGAGAGAGAGCGTGCTGTGCTCGGATTGAGGAGAGAGAGAGCGTGCTGTGCTCGGATTGAGGAGAGAGAGAGCGTGCTGTGTTCGGATCGAGGAGAGAGCGTGTTGTGCTCGGATTGAGGAGAGTGAGAGCGTGCTGTGCTCGGATTGAGGAGAGAGAGAGCGTGCTGTGCTCGGATCGAGGAGAGAGCGTGCTGTGCTCGGATTGAGGAGAGAGAGAGCGTGCTGTGCTCGGATTGAGGAGAGAGAGAGCGTGCTGTGCTTGGATGGGAAAGAGAGAGAGCGTGCTGTGCTCGGATTGAGGAGAGAGAGAGAGAGCGAGAGCGTGCTGTGCTCCGATGGAGGAGAGAGAGAGCGTGCTGTGTTCGGATGGGAGAGAGAGAGCGTGCTGTGTTTGGATAGGAAAGAGAGATAGCGTGCTGTGTTCGGATGGGAGATAGAGAGAGCGTGCTGTGTTCGGATGGGAGAGAGAGAGAGAGCGTGCTGTGCTCCGATGGGAGAGAGAGAGAGTGCGTGCTGTGTTCGGATTGAGGAGAGAGAGAGCGTGCTGTGTTCGGATTGAGGAGAGAGAGAGCGTGCTGTGTTCGGATTGAGGAGAGAGAGAGCGTGCTGTGTTCGGATTGAGGAGAGAGAGAGCGTGCTGTGTTCGGATTGAGGAGAGAGAGAGCGTGCTGTGTTCGGATTGAGGAGAGAGAGAGCGTGCTGTGCTCGGATTGAGGAGAGAGAGAGCGTGCTGTGCTCGGATTGAGGAGAGAGAGAGCGTGCTGTGCTCGGATTGAGGAGAGAGAGAGCGTGCTGTGCTCGGATTGAGGAGAGAGAGAGCGTGCTGTGCTCGGATTGAGGAGAGAGAGAGCGTGCTGTGCTCGGATTGAGGAGAGAGAGAGCGTGCTGTGCTCGGATTGAGGAGAGAGAGAGCGTGCTGTGCTCGGATTGAGGAGAGAGAGAGCGTGCTGTGCTCGGATTGAGGAGAGAGAGAGCGTGCTGTGCTCGGATTGAGGAGAGAGAGAGCGTGCTGTGCTCGGATTGAGGAGAGAGAGAGCGTGCTGTGCTCGGATGGGAAAGAGAGAGAGCGTGCTGTGCTCGGATTGAGGAGAGAGAGAGCGTGCTGTGCTCGGATGGGAAAGAGAGAGAGCGTGCTGTGCTCGGATTGAGGAGAGAGAGAGCGTGCTGTGCTCGGATTGAGGAGAGAGAGAGCGTGCTGTGCTCGGATTGAGGAGAGAGAGAGCGTGCTGTGCTCGGATTGAGGAGAGAGAGAGCGTGCTGTGCTCGGATTGAGGAGAGAGAGAGCGTGCTGTGCTCGGATTGAGGAGAGAGAGAGCGTGCTGTGCTCGGATTGAGGAGAGAGAGAGCGTGCTGTGCTCGGATTGAGGAGAGAGAGAGCGTGCTGTGCTCGGATGGGAAAGAGGGAGAGCGTGCTGTGCTCTGATTGAGGAGAGAGAGAGAGAGCGAGAGCGTGCTGTGCTCGGATGGAGGAGAGAGAGCGAGTGTGCTGTTCTCGGATGGAGGAGAGAGAGCGAGTGTGCTGTGGTCGGATGGAGGAGAGAGAGAGCGAGCTGTGCTCGGATGGAGGAGAGAGCGACCGTGCTGTGCTCGGATGGGAAAGAGAGAGAGCGTGCTGTGCTCAGATGGGAGAGAGAGAGAGAGAGAGTGCTGTGTTCGGATGGAGGAGAGAGAGAGCGTGCTGTGTTCGGATGGAGGAGAGAGAGAGCGTGCTGTGTTCGGATGGAGGAGAGAGAGAGCGTGCTGTGTTCGGATGGAGGAGAGAGAGAGCGTGCTGTGTTCGGATGGAGGAGAGAGACAGCGTGCTGTGTTCGGATGGAGGAGAGAGACAGCGTGCTGTGTTCGGATGGAGGAGAGAGAGAGCGCGCTGTGCTCGGATGGAGGAGAGAGAGAGCGCGCTGTGCTCGGATGGAGGAGAGAGAGAGCGAGTGTGCTGTGCTCGGATGGAGGAGAGAGAGAGCGAGTGTGCTGTGCTCGGATGGAGGAGAGAGAGAGAGTGCGGGGGGGAGGGAGAGAGAGAGCGCGCTGTGCTCGGATTGAGGAGAGAGAGAGCGTGCTGTGTTCGGATGGGAGAGAGAGAGCGTGCTGTGCTCGGATTGAGGAGAGAGAGAGCGTGCTGTGCTCGGATTGAGGAGAGAGAGAGCTTGCTGTGCTTGGATTGAGGAGAGAGAGAGCTTGCTGTGCTCGGATTGAGGAGAGAGAGAGAGTGCTGTGCTCGGATTGAGGAGAGAGAGAGAGTGCTGTGCTCGGATTGAGGAGAGAGAGAGCGTGCTGTGCTCGGATTGAGGAGAGAGAGAGCGTGCTGTGCTCGGATGGGATAGAGAGAGAGCGTGCTGTGCTCGGATTGAGGAGAGAGAGAGCGTGCTGTGCTCGGATGGGAAAGAGAGATAGCGTGCTGTGTTCAGATGGGAGAGAGAGACAGAGCGTGCTGTGTTCGGATGGGAGAGAGAGAGAGAGAGAGCGTGCTGTGCTCGGATGGGAGAGAGAGAGAGTGCGAGTGTGCTGTGCTTGGATGGAGGAGAGAGAGAGCGAATGTGCTGTGCTCGGATGGAGGAGAGAGAGAGAGTGCGGGAGGGAGAGAGAGAGAGCGCGCTGTGCTCGGATTGAGGAGAGAGAGAGAGCGTGCCATGCTCGGATAGAGGAGAGAGAGAGCGTGCTGTGTTCGGATGGGAGAGAGAGAGAGAGCGTGCTGTGTTCGGATAGGAAAGAGCGATAGCGTGCTGTGTTCGGATGGAAGAGAGAGAGAGAGCGTGCTGTGTTCGGATGGGGGAGAGAGAGAGAGCGTGCTGTGTTCGGATGGGAGAGAGAGAGAGAGAGAGAGCGTGCTGTGTTCCGATGGGAGAGAGAGGGAGAGAGCGTGCTGTGTTCGGATGGGAGAGAGAGGGAGAGAGCGTGCTGTGTTCGGATGGGAGAGAGAGAGAGAGCGTGCTGTGCTCGGATGGGAGAGAGATAGAGCGTGCTGTGCTCGGATCGAGGAGAGAGCGTGCTGTGCTCGGATTGAGGAGAGAGCGAGCGTGCTGTGCTCGGATTGAGGAGAGAGAGAGCGTGCTGTGCTCGGATGGGAAAGAGAGAGAGCGTGCTGTGCTCGGATTGAGGAGAGAGAGAGAGAGCGAGAGCGTGCTGTGCTCCAATGGAGGAGAGAGAGAGCGTGCTGTGTTCGGATGAGAGAGAGAGAGAGCGTGCTGTGTTTGGATAGGAAAGAGAGATAGCGTGCTGTGTTCAGATGGGAGAGAGAGACAGAGCGTGCTGTGTTCGGATGGGAGAGAGAGAGAGAGAGAGCGTGCTGTGCTCGGATGGGAGAGAGAGAGAGAGAGCGTGCTGTGTTCGGATTGAGGAGAGAGAGAGCGTGCTGTGTTCGGATTGAGGAGAGAGAGAGCGTGCTGTGCTCGGATTGAGGAGAGAGAGAGCGTGCTGTGCTCGGATTGAGGAGAGAGAGCGTGCTGTGTTCGGATTGAGGAGAGAGAGAGCGTGCTGTGCTCGGATGGGAAAGAGAGAGAGCGTGCTGTGCTCGGATTGAGGAGAGAGAGAGCGTGCTGTGCTTGGATTGAGTAGAGAGAGAGAGAGCGTGCTGTGCTCGGATGGGGGAGAGAGAGAGCGTGCTGTGCTCGGATGGGGGAGAGAGAGCGTGCTGTGCTCGGATGGTGGAGAGAGAGAGCGTGCTGTGCTCGGATGGGGGAGAGAGAGCGTGATGTGCTCGGATGGAGGAGAGAGAGTGTTCTGTGCTTGGATGGGAAAGAGAGAAAGCGTGCTGTACTCGGATTGAGGAGAGAGAGAGAGCGTGCTGTGCTCTGATGGAGGAGAGAGAGCGAGTGTGCTGTGCTCGGATTGAGGAGAGAGAGAGAGCCTGCTGTGCTCGGATGGGAAAGAGAGAGAGCGTGCTGTGCTTTGCTCGGATGGAGGAGAGAGAGAGCGAGTGTGCTGTGCTCGGATGGAGGAGAGAGAGAGAGAGTGCGGGGGGGAGGGAGAGAGAGAGCGCGCTGTGCTCGGATTGAGGAGAGAGAGAGCGCGCTGTGCTCGGATTGAGGAGAGAGAGAGCGCGCTGTGCTCGGATGGGAGAGAGAGAGAGAGCGTGCTGTGTTCGGATGGGAGAGAGAGAGAGAGAGCGTGCTGTGTTCGGATGGGAGAGAGAGAGAGAGAGAGCGTGCTGTGTTCGGATGGGAGAGAGAGAGAGCGTGCTGTGTTCGGATGGGAGAGAGAGAGAGCGTGCTGTGTTCGGATGGGAGAGAGAGAGAGAGCGTGCTGTGTTCGGATGGGCGATAGAGAGAGAGAGCGTGCTGTGCTCGGATTGAGGAGAGAGAGAGCGTGCTGTGCTCGGATGGGAAAGAGAGAGAGCGTGCTGTGCTCGGATTGAGGAGAGATAGAGCGTGTTGTGCTCGGATGGTGGAGAGAGAGAGCGCGCTGTGCTCGGATGGAGGAGTGAGAGAGCGAGTGTGCTGTGCTCGGATGGAGGAGAGAGAGAGAGCGCGCTGTGTTCGGATGGAGGAGAGAGAGAGCGCGCGCTGTGCTCGGATGGAGGAGAGAGAGAGCGCGCTGTGCTCGGATGGAGGAGAGAGAGAGCGCGCTGTGCTCGGATGGAGGAGAGAGAGAGCGCGCTGTGCTCGGATTGAGGAGAGAGAGAGCGCGCTGTGCTCGGATGGAGGAGAGAGAGAGCGCGCTGTGCTCGGATGGAGGAGAGAGAGAGCGCGCTGTGCTCGGATGGAGGAGAGAGAGAGCGCGCTGTGCTCGGATGGAGGAGAGAGAGAGCGCGCTGTGCTCGGATGGAGGAGAGAGAGAGCGCGCTGTGCTCGGATGGAGGAGAGAGAGAGCGCGCTGTGCTCGGATGGAGGAGAGAGAGAGCGCGCTGTGCTCGGATGGAGGAGAGAGAGAGCGCGCTGTGCTCGAATGGAGGAGAGAGAGAGCGTTCTGTGCTCGGATGGGAAAGAGAGAGAGAGCGCGCTGTGCTCGGATGGAGGAGAGAGAGAGCGCGCTGTGCTCGGATGGAGGAGAGAGAGAGCGCGCTGTGCTCGGATGGAGGAGAGAGAGAGCGCGCTGTGCTCGGATGGAGGAGAGAGAGAGCGAGTGTGCTGTGCTCGGATGGAGGAGAGAGAGCGAGTGTGCTGTGCTCGGATGGAGGAGAGAGAGCGAGTGTGCTGTGCTCGGATGGAGGAGAGAGAGAGAGTGCGGGGGGGAGGGAGAGAGAGAGCGCGCTGTGCTCGGATTGAGGAGAGAGAGAGAGCGCGCTGTGCTTGGATGGGAGAGAGAGAGAGAGCGTGCTGTGTTCGGATGGGAGAGAGAGAGAGAGCGTGCTGTGTTCGGATGGGGGAGAGAGAGAGAGAGCGTGCTGTGTTCGGATGGGAGAGAGAGGGAGAGAGCGTGCTGTGTTCGGATGGGAGAGAGAGGGAGAGAGCGTGCTGTGTTCGGATGGGAGAGAGAGGGAGAGAGCGTGCTGTGCTCGGATGGGAGAGAGAGAGAGCGTGCTGTGCTCGGATGGGAGAGAGAGAGAGTGCTGTGCTCGGATTGAGTAGAGAGAGAGCGTGCTGTGCTCGGATTGAGGAGAGAGAGAGCGTGCTGTGCTCGGATGGGAAAGAGAGAGAGCGTGCTGTGCTCGGATTGAGGAGAGAGAGAGAGAGCGAGAGCGTGCTGTGCTCCGATGGAGGAGAGAGAGAGCGTGCTGTGTTCGGATGGGAGAGAGAGAGAGAGCGTGCTGTGTTTGAATAGGAAAGAGAGATAGCGTGCTGTGTTCAGATGGGAGAGAGAGACAGAGCGTGCTGTGTTCGGATGGGAGAGAGAGAGAGAGAGAGAGCGTGCTGTGCTCGGATGGGAGAGAGAGAGAGTGCGAGTGTGCTGTGCTTGGATGGAGGAGAGAGAGAGCGAATGTGCTGTGCTCGGATGGAGGAGAGAGAGAGAGTGCGGGAGGGAGAGAGAGAGAGCGCGCTGTGCTCGGATTGAGGAGAGAGAGAGAGCGTGCCATGCTCGGATAGAGGAGAGAGAGAGCGTGCTGTGTTCGGATGGGAGAGAGAGAGAGAGCGTGCTGTGTTCGGATAGGAAAGAGCGATAGCGTGCTGTGTTCGGATGGAAGAGAGAGAGAGAGCGTGCTGTGTTCGGATGGGGGAGAGAGAGAGAGAGCGTGCTGTGTTCGGATGGGAGAGAGAGAGAGCGTGCTGTGTTCCGATGGGAGAGAGAGGGAGAGAGCGTGCTGTGTTCGGATGGGAGAGAGAGGGAGAGAGCGTGCTGTGTTCGGATGGGAGAGAGAGAGAGAGCGTGCTGTGCTCGGATGGGAGAGAGATAGAGCGTGCTGTGCTCGGATCGAGGAGAGAGCGTGCTGTGCTCGGATTGAGGAGAGAGCGAGCGTGCTGTGCTCGGATTGAGGAGAGAGAGAGCGTGCTGTGCTCGGATGGGAAAGAGAGAGAGCGTGCTGTGCTCGGATTGAGGAGAGAGAGAGAGAGCGAGAGCGTGCTGTGCTCCAATGGAGGAGAGAGAGAGCGTGCTGTGTTCGGATGAGAGAGAGAGAGAGCGTGCTGTGTTTGGATAGGAAAGAGAGATAGCGTGCTGTGTTCAGATGGGAGAGAGAGACAGAGCGTGCTGTGTTCGGATGGGAGAGAGAGAGAGAGAGAGCGTGCTGTGCTCGGATGGGAGAGAGAGAGAGAGAGCGTGCTGTGTTCGGATTGAGGAGAGAGAGAGCGTGCTGTGCTCGGATTGAGGAGAGAGAGAGCGTGCTGTGCTCGGATGGGAAAGAGAGAGAGCGTGCTGTGCTCGGATTGAGGGGAGAGAGAGAGAGCGTGCTGTGCTTGGATTGAGTAGAGAGAGAGAGAGCGTGCTGTGCTCGGATGGGGGAGAGAGAGAGCGTGCTGTGCTCGGATGGGGGAGAGAGATCGTGCTGTGCTCGGATGGTGGAGAGAGAGAGCGTGCTGTGCTCGGATGGGGGAGAGAGAGCGTGATGTGCTCGGATGGAGGAGAGAGAGTGTTCTGTGCTTGGATGGGAAAGAGAGAAAGCGTGCTGTACTCGGATTGAGGAGAGAGAGAGAGCGTGCTGTGCTCTGATGGAGGAGAGAGAGCGAGTGTGCTGTGCTCGGATTGAGGAGAGAGAGAGAGCCTGCTGTGCTCGGATGGGAAAGAGAGAGAGCGTGCTGTGCTTTGCTCGGATGGAGGAGAGAGAGAGCGAGTGTGCTGTGCTCGGATGGAGGAGGGAGAGAGAGAGTGCGGGGGGGAGGGAGAGAGAGAGCGCGCTGTGCTCGGATTGAGGAGAGAGAGAGCGCGCTGTGCTCGGATTGAGGAGAGAGAGAGCGCGCTGTGCTCGGATGGGAGAGAGAGAGAGAGCGCGCTGTGCTCGGATGGGAGAGAGAGAGAGAGAGCGTGCTGTGTTCGGATGGGAGAGAGAGAGAGAGAGCGTGCTGTGTTCGGATGGGAGAGAGAGAGAGCGTGCTGTGTTCGGATGGAGGAGAGAGCGAGCGAGTGTGCTGTTCTCGGATGGAGGAGAGAGCGAGCGAGTGTGCTGTTCTCGGATGGAGGAGAGAGAGCGAGTGTGCTGTGGTCGGATGGAGGAGAGAGAGAGCGCGCTGTGCTCGGATGGAGGAGAGAGCGAGCGTGCTGTGCTCGGATGGGAAAGAGAGAGAGCGTGCTGTGCTCGGATGGGAGAGAGAGAGAGAGAGAGCGTGCTGTGTTCGGATGGAGGAGAGAGAGAGCGAGCTGTGTTCGGATGGAGGAGAGAGAGAGCGTGCTGTGTTCGGTGGGAGGAGAGAGAGAGCGCGCTGTGCTCGGATGGGAGAGAGAGAGAGAGCGTGCTGTGTTCGGATGGGAGAGAGAGAGAGAGAGCGTGCTGTGTTCGGATGGGAGAGAGAGAGAGAGCGTGCTGTGTTCGGATGGGAGAGAGAGAGAGAGAGCGTGCTGTGTTCGGATGGGAGAGAGAGAGAGCGTGCTGTGTTCGGATGGGAGAGAGAGAGAGAGAGCGTGCTGTGTTCGGATGGGCGAGAGAGAGAGAGAGCGTGCTGTGCTCGGATTGAGGAGAGAGAGAGCGTGCTGTGCTCGGATGGGAAAGAGAGAGAGCGTGCTGTGCTCGGATTGAGGAGAGATAGAGCGTGTTGTGCTCGGATGGTGGAGAGAGAGAGCGCGCTGTGCTCGGATGGAGGAGTGAGAGAACGAGTGTGCTGTGCTCGGATGGAGGAGAGAGAGAGAGCGCGCTGTGTTCGGATGGAGGAGAGAGAGAGAGCGCGCTGTGCTCGGATGGAGGAGAGAGAGAGCGCGCTGTGCTCGGATGGAGGAGAGAGAGAGCGCGCTGTGCTCGGATGGAGGAGAGAGAGAGCGCGCTGTGCTCGGATGGAGGAGAGAGAGAGCGCGCTGTGCTCGGATGGAGGAGAGAGAGAGCGCGCTGTGCTCGGATGGAGGAGAGAGAGAGCGCGCTGTGCTCGGATGGAGGAGAGAGAGAGCGTTCTGTGCTCGGATGGGAAAGAGAGAGAGAGCGTGCTGTGCTCGGATTGAGGAGAGAGAGAGCGCGCTGTGCTCGGATGGAGGAGAGAGAGAGCGCGCTGTGCTCGGATGGAGGAGAGAGAGAGCGCGCTGTGCTCGGATGGAGGAGAGAGAGAGCGCGCTGTGCTCGGATGGAGGAGAGAGAGAGCGCGCTGTGCTCGGATGGAGGAGAGAGAGAGCGCGCTGTGCTCGGATGGAGGAGAGAGAGAGCGCGCTGTGCTCGGATGGAGGAGAGAGAGAGCGCGCTGTGCTCGGATGGAGGAGAGAGAGCGCGCTGTGCTCGGATGGAGGAGAGAGCGAGCGCGCTGTGCTCGGATGGAGGAGAGAGCGAGCGCGCTGTGCTCGGATGGAGGAGAGAGCGTGCTGTGCTTGGATGGGAAAGAGAGAGAGCGTGCTGTGCTCGGATTGAGGAGAGAGAGAGCGTGCTGTGCTCGGATTGAGGAGAGAGAGAGCGTGCTGTGCTCGGATGGAGGAGAGAGAGAGCGTGCTGTACTCGGATGGGAAAGAGAGAGAGCGTGCTGTGCTCGGATGGAGGAGAGCGAGAGCGTGCTGTGCTCGGATGGAGGAGAGAGAGAGCGAGTGTGCTGTGCTCGGATGGAGGAGAGAGAGAGCGAGTGTGCTGTGCTCGGATGGAGGAGAGAGAGAGCGAGTGTGCTGTGCTCGGATGGAGGAGAGAGAGAGCGCGCTGTGCTCGGATGGAGGAGAGAGAGAGCGTGCTGTGCTCGGATGGGAAAGAGAGAGAGAGCGCGCTGTGCTCGGATTGAGGAGAGAGAGAGCGCGCTGTGCTCGGATGGAGGAGAGAGAGAGCGTGCTGTGCTCGGATGGAGGAGAGAGAGAGCGCGCTGTGCTCGGATGGAGGAGAGAGAGAGCGCGCTGTGCTCGGATGGAGGAGAGAGAGAGCGCGCTGTGCTCGGATGGACGAGAGAGAGAGAGCGCGCTGTGCTCGGATGGAGGATAGAGAGAGCGCGCTGTGCTCGGATGGAGGAGAGAGAGAGCGCGCTGTGCTCGGATGGAGGAGAGAGAGAGCGCGCTGTGCTCGGATTGAGGAGAGAGAGAGAGCGCGCTGTGCTCGGATGGAGGAGAGAGAGAGAGCGTGCTGTGCTCGGATGGAGGAGAGAGAGAGAGCGCGCTGTGCTCGGATGGAGGGGAGAGAGAGCGCGCTGTGCTCGGATGGAGGAGAGAGAGAGCGCGCTGTGCTCGGATGGAGGAGAGAGAGAGAGCGCGCTGTGCTCGGATGGAGGAGAGAGAGAGAGCGCGCTGTGCTCGGATGGAGGAGAGAGAGAGCGCGCTGTGCTCGGATGGAGGAGAGAGAGCGCGCTGTGCTCGGATGGAGGAGAGAGCGAGCGCGCTGTGCTCGGATGGAGGAGAGAGCGTGCTGTGCTTGGATGGGAAAGAGAGAGAGCGTGCTGTGCTCGGATTGAGAGGAGAGAGAGAGAGCGTGCTGTGCTTGGATTGAGTAGAGAGAGAGAGAGCGTGCTGTGCTCGGATGGGGGAGAGAGAGAGCGTGCTGTGCTCGGATGGTGGAGAGAGAGAGCGTGCTGTGCTCGGATGGTGGAGAGAGAGAGCGTGCTGTGCTCGGATGGGGGAGAGAGAGCGTGATGTGCTCGGATGGAGGAGAGAGAGTGTTCTGTGCTTGGATGGGAAAGAGAGAAAGCGTGCTGTACTCGGATTGAGGAGAGAGAGAGAGAGCGTGCTGTGCTCTGATGGAGGAGAGAGAGCGAGTGTGCTGTGCTCGGATTGAGGAGAGAGAGAGAGCCTGCTGTGCTCGGATGGGAAAGAGAGAGAGCGTGCTGTGCTTTGCTCGGATGGAGGAGAGAGAGAGCGAGTGTGCTGTGCTCGGATGGAGGAGAGAGAGAGAGAGTGCGGGGGGGAGGGAGAGAGAGAGCGCGCTGTGCTCGGATTGAGGAGAGAGAGAGCGCGCTGTGCTCGGATTGAGGAGAGAGAGAGCGCGCTGTGCTCGGATGGGAGAGAGAGAGAGAGCGTGCTGTGTTCGGATGGGAGAGAGAGAGAGAGAGCGTGCTGTGTTCGGATGGGAGAGAGAGAGAGAGCGTGCTGTGTTCGGATGGGAGAGAGAGAGAGAGAGCGTGCTGTGTTCGGATGGGAGAGAGAGAGAGCGTGCTGTGTTCGGATGGGAGAGAGAGAGAGAGCGTGCTGTGTTCGGATGGGCGAGAGAGAGAGAGAGCGTGCTGTGCTCGGATTGAGGAGAGAGAGAGCGTGCTGTGCTCGGATGGGAAAGAGAGAGAGCGTGCTGTGCTCGGATTGAGGAGAGATAGAGCGTGTTGTGCTCGGATGGTGGAGAGAGAGAGCGCGCTGTGCTCGGATGGAGGAGTGAGAGAGCGAGTGTGCTGTGCTCGGATGGAGGAGAGAGAGAGAGCGCGCTGTGTTCGGATGGAGGAGAGAGAGAGAGCGCGCTGTGCTCGGATGGAGGAGAGAGAGAGCGCGCTGTGCTCGGATGGAGGAGAGAGAGAGCGCGTTGTGCTCGGATGGAGGAGAGAGAGCGCGCTGTGCTCGGATGGAGGAGAGAGAGAGCGCGCTGTGCTCGGATGGAGGAGAGAGAGAGCGCGCTGTGCTCGGATGGAGGAGAGAGAGAGCGCGCTGTGCTCGAATGGAGGAGAGAGAGAGCGTTCTGTGCTCGGATGGGAAAGAGAGAGAGAGCGTGCTGTGCTCGGATTGAGGAGAGAGAGAGCGCGCAGTGCTCGGATGGAGGAGAGAGAGAGCGCGCTGTGCTCGGATGGAGGAGAGAGAGAGCGCGCTGTGCTCGGATGGAGGAGAGAGAGAGCGCGCTGTGCTCGGATGGAGGAGAGAGAGAGCGCGCTGTGCTCGGATGGAGGAGAGAGAGAGCGCGCTGTGCTCGGATGGAGGAGAGAGAGAGCGCGCTGTGCTCGGATGGAGGAGAGAGAGAGCGCGCTGTGCTCGGATGGAGGAGAGAGAGAGCGCGCTGTGCTCGGATGGAGGAGAGAGAGCGCGCTGTGCTCGGATGGAGGAGAGAGAGCGCGCTGTGCTCGGATGGAGGAGAGAGCGAGCGCGCTGTGCTCGGATGGAGGAGAGAGCGAGCGCGCTGTGCTCGGATGGAGGAGAGAGCGAGCGCGCTGTGCTCGGATGGAGGAGAGAGCGAGCGCGCTGTGCTCGGATGGAGGAGAGAGCGTGCTGTGCTTGGATGGGAAAGAGAGAGAGCGTGCTGTGCTCGGATGGAGGAGAGAGCGAGCGCGCTGTGCTCGGATGGAGGAGAGAGCGAGCGCGCTGTGCTCGGATGGAGGAGAGAGCGTGCTGTGCTTGGATGGGAAAGAGAGAGAGCGTGCTGTGCTCGGATTGAGGAGAGAGAGAGCGTGCTGTGCTCGGATTGAGGAGAGAGAGAGCGTGCTGTGCTCGGATGGAGGAGAGAGAGAGCGTGCTGTACTCGGATGGGAAAGAGAGAGAGCGTGCTGTGCTCGGATGGAGGAGAGCAAGAGCGTGCTGTGCTCGGATGGAGGAGAGAGAGAGCGAGTGTGCTGTGCTCGGTTGGAGGAGAGAGAGAGCGAGTGTGCTGTGCTCGGATGGAGGAGAGAGAGAGCGAGTGTGCTGTGCTCGGATGGAGGAGAGAGAGAGCGCGCTGTGCTCGGATGGAGGAGAGAGAGAGCGTGCTGTGCTCGGATGGAGGAGAGAGAGAGCGCGCTGTGCTCGGATGGAGGAGAGAGAGAGCGCGCTGTGCTCGGATGGAGGAGAGAGAGAGCGCGCTGTGCTCGGATGGAGGAGAGAGAGAGCGCGCTGTGCTCGGATGGAGGAGAGAGAGAGCGCGCTGTGCTCGGATGGAGGAGAGAGAGAGCGCGCTGTGCTCGGATGGAGGAGAGAGAGAGCGCGCTGTGCTCGGATGGAGGAGAGAGAGAGAGCGCGCTGTGCTCGGATGGAGGAGAGAGAGAGAGCGTGCTGTGCTCGGATGGAGGAGAGAGAGAGAGCGCGCTGTGCTCGGATGGAGGAGAGAGAGAGCGCGCTGTGCTCGGATGGAGGAGAGAGAGAGCGCGCTGTGCTCGGATGGAGGAGAGAGAGAGAGCGCGCTGTGCTCGGATGGAGGAGAGAGAGAGCGCGCTGTGCTCGGATGGAGGAGAGAGAGAGCGCGCTGTGCTCGGATGGAGGAGAGAGAGAGCGCGCTGTGCTCGGATGGAGGAGAGAGAGCGCGCTGTGCTCGGATGGAGGAGAGAGCGAGCGCGCTGTGCTCGGATGGAGGAGAGAGCGTGCTGTGCTTGGATGGGAAAGAGAGAGAGCGTGCTGTGCTCGGATGGAGGAGAGAGAGAGCGTGCTGTGCTCGGATGGGAAAGAGAGAGCGTTCTGTGCTCGGATGGAGGAGAGCGAGAGCGTGCTGTGCTCGGATGGAGGAGAGAGAGAGCGAGTGTGCTGTGCTCGGATGGAGGAGAGAGAGAGCGAGTGTGCTGTGCTCGGATGGAGGAGAGAGAGAGCGAGTGTGCTGTGCTCGGATGGAGGAGAGAGAGAGCGAGTGTGCTGTGCTCGGATGGAGGAGAGAGAGAGCGAGTGTGCTGTGCTCGGATGGAGGAGAAAGAGAGCGAATGTGCTGTGCTCGGATGGAGGAGAGAGAGAGAGCGCGCTATGCTCGGATAGAGGAGAGAGAGGGCGTGCTGTGTTCGGATGGGAGAGAGAGAGAGAGCGTGCTGTGTTCGGATAGGAAAGAGCGATAGCGTGCTGTGTTCAGATGGAAGAGAGAGAGAGAGCGTGCTGTGCTCGGATGGAGGAGAGAGAGAGCGCGCTGTGCTCGGATGGAGGAGAGAGAGAGCGAGTGTGCTGTGCTCGGATGGAGGAGAGAGAGATTGAGTGTGCTGTGCTCGGATGGAGGAGAGAGAGAGCGAGTGTGCTGTGCTCGGATGGAGGAGAGAGAGAGAGAGCACGCTGTGCTCGGATGGAGGAGAGAGAGAGCGAGTGTGCTGTGCTCGGATGGAGGAGAGCGAGAGAGAGCGCGCTGTGCTCGGATGGAGGA
Source organism: Carcharodon carcharias (assembly GCF_017639515.1). Classification (NCBI taxonomy): domain Eukaryota; kingdom Metazoa; phylum Chordata; class Chondrichthyes; order Lamniformes; family Lamnidae; genus Carcharodon; species Carcharodon carcharias. The sequence continues at coordinate 1,506,805 of NW_024470767.1, forward strand.
GAGAGAGAGCGAGTGTGCTGTGTTCGGATGGAGGGGAGAGAGAGCGAGTGTGCTGTGCTCGGATGGAGGAGAGAGAGAGCGAGTGTGCTGTGCTCGGATGGAGGAGAGAGAGAGAGTGTGGGGGGAGGGAGAGAGAGAGCGCGCTGTGCTCGGATTGAGGAGAGAGGGAGCGTGCTGTGCTCGGATGGGAAAGAGAGAGAGCGTGCTGTGATCGGATTGAGGAGAGACAGAGAGAGAGAGCGTGCTGTGCTCGGATTGAGGAGAGAGAGAGCGTGCTGTGCTCGGATTGAGGAGAGAGAGAGCGTGCTGTGCTCGGATTGAGGAGAGAGAGAGCGTGCTGTGCTCGGATCGAGGAGAGAGCGTATTGTGCTCAGATTGAGGAGAGAGAGAGCGTGCTGTGCTCCGATGGAGGAGAGAGAGAGCGTGCTGTGTTCGGATGGGAGAGAGGGAGAGCGTGCTGTGTTTGGATAGGAAAGAGAGATAGCGTGCTGTGTTCGGATGGGAGATAGAGAGAGCGTGCTGTGTTCGGATGGGAGAGAGAGAGAGAGAGCGTGCTGTGCTCGGATGGGAGAGAGAGAGAGCGTGCTGTGCTCGGATGGGAGAGAGAGAGAGAGCGTGCTGTGCTCCGATGGGAGAGAGAGAGAGTGCGTGCTGTGTTAGGATTGAGGAGAGAGAGAGCGTGCTGTGTTCGGATTGAGGAGAGAGAGAGCGTGCTGTGTTCGGATTGAGGAGAGAGAACGTGCTGTGTTCGGATTGAGGAGAGAGAGAGCGTGCTGTGTTCGGATTGAGGAGAGAGAGAGCGTGCTGTGTTCGGATTGAGGAGAGAGAGAGCGTGCTGTGCTCGGATTGAGGAGAGAGAGAGCGTGCTGTGCTCGGATTGAGGAGAGAGAGAGCGTGCTGTGCTCGGATTGAGGAGAGAGAGAGCGTGCTGTGCTCGGATTGAGGAGAGAGAGAGCGTGCTGTGCTCGGATGGGAAAGAGAGAGAGTGTGCTGTGCTCGGATTGAGGAGAGAGAGAGCGTGCTGTGCTCGGATGGGAAAGAGAGAGAGCGTGCTGTGCTCGGATTTAGGAGAGAGAGAGCGTGCTGTGCTCGGATGGGAAAGAGAGAGAGCGTGCTGTGCTCGGATTGAGGAGAGAGAGAGAGAGCGAGAGCGTGCTGTGCTCGGATGGAGGAGAGAGAGCGAGTGTGCTGTTCTCGGATGGAGGAGAGAGAGAGCGCGCTGTGCTCGGATGGAGGAGAGAGCGAGCGCGCTGTGTTCGGATTGAGGAGAGAGAGAGCGTGCTGTGTTCGGATGGAGGAGAGTGAGAGCGTGCTGTGTCCGGATGGAGGAGAGTGAGAGCGTGCTGTATTCGGATGGAGGAGAGAGAGAGCGTGCTGTGTTCGGATGGAGGAGAGAGAGAGCGTGCTGTGTTCGGATGGAGGAGAGAGAGAGCGTGCTGTGCTCGGATGGGAGAGAGAGAGAGAGAGCGTGCTGTGTTCGGATGGAGGAGAGAGAGAGCATGCTGTGTTCGGATGGAGGAGAGAGAGAGCGTGCTGTGTTCGGATGGAGGAGAGAGAGAGCATGCTGTGTTCGGATGGAGGAGAGAGAGAGCGTGCTGTGTTCGGATTGAGGAGAGAGAGAGCGTGCTGTGTTCGGATTGAGGAGAGAGAGAGCGTGCTGTGCTCGGATTGAGGAGAGAGAGAGCGTGCTGTGCTCGGATTGAGGAGAGAGAGAGCGTGCTGTGCTCGGATTGAGGAGAGAGAGAGCGTGCTGTGCTCGGATGGGAAAGAGAGAGAGTGTGCTGTGCTCGGATTGAGGAGAGAGAGAGCGTGCTGTGCTCGGATGGGAAAGAGAGAGAGCGTGCTGTGCTCGGATTGAGGAGAGAGAGCGTGCTGTGCTCGGATGGGAAAGAGAGAGAGCGTGCTGTGCTCGGATTGAGGAGAGAGAGAGCGTGCTGTGCTCGGATTGAGGAGAGAGAGAGCGTGCTGTGCTCGGATTGAGGAGAGAGAGAGCGTGCTGTGCTCGGATTGAGGAGAGAGAGAGCGTGCTGTGCTCGGATTGAAGAGAGAGAGAGCGTGCTGTGCTCGGATGGGAAAGAGAGAGAGCGTGCTGTACTCGGATTGAGGAGAGAGAGAGCGTGCTGTGCTCGGATGGGAAAGAGAGAGAGCGTGCTGTGCTCGGATTGAGGAGAGAGAGAGCGTGCTGTGCTCGGATTGAGGAGAGAGAGAGCGTGCTGTGCTCGGATTGAGGAGAGAGAGAGCGTGCTGTGCTCGGATTGAGGAGAGAGAGAGCGTGCTGTGCTCGGATTGAGGAGAGAGAGAGCGTGCTGTGCTCGGATTGAGGAGAGAGAGAGCGTGCTGTGCTCGGATTGAGGAGAGAGAGAGCGTGCTGTGCTCGGATGGGAAAGAGAGAGAGCGTGCTGTGCTCGGATTGAGGAGAGAGAGAGAGAGCGAGAGCGTGCTGTGCTCGGATGGAGGAGAGAGAGCGAGTGTGCTGTGGTCGGATGGAGGAGAGAGAGAGCGCGCTGTGCTCGGATGGAGGAGAGAGCGAGCGTGCTGTGCTCGGATGGGAAAGAGAGAGAGCGTGCTGTGCTCGGATGGGAGAGAGAGAGAGAGAGAGCGTGCTGTGTTCGGATGGAGGAGAGAGAGAGCGTGCTGTGTTCGGATGGAGGAGAGAGAGAGCGTGCTGTGTTCGGATGGAGGAGAGAGAGAGCGTGCTGTGTTCGGATGGAGGAGAGAGAGAGCGTGCTGTGTTCGGATGGAGGAGAGAGAGAGCGTGCTGTGTTCGGATGGAGGAGAGAGAGAGCGCGCTGTGCTCGGATGGAGGAGAGAGAGAGCGAGTGTGCTGTGCTCGGATGGAGGAGAGAGAGAGCGAGTGTGCTGTGCTCGGATGGAGGAGAGACAGAGAGTGCGGGGGGGAGGGAGAGAGAGAGCGCGCTGTGCTCGGATTGAGGAGAGAGAGAGCGTGCTGTGCTCGGATTGAGGAGAGAGAGAGAGAGCGAGAGCGTGCTGTGCTCCGATGGAGGAGAGAGAGAGTGTGCTGTGTTCGGATGGGAGAGAGAGAGAGAGCGTGCTGTGCTCCGATGGGAGAGAGAGAGAGTGCGTGCTGTGTTAGGATTGAGGAGAGAGAGAGCGTGCTGTGTTCGGATTGAGGAGAGAGAGAGCGTGCTGTGTTCGGATTGAGGAGAGAGAACGTGCTGTGTTCGGATTGAGGAGAGAGAGAGCGTGCTGTGTTCGGATTGAGGAGAGAGAGAGCGTGCTGTGTTCGGATTGAGGAGAGAGAGAGCGTGCTGTGCTCGGATTGAGGAGAGAGAGAGCGTGCTGTGCTCGGATTGAGGAGAGAGAGAGCGTGCTGTGCTCGGATTGAGGAGAGAGAGAGAGTGCTGTGCTCGGATTGAGGAGAGAGAGAGCGTGCTGTGCTCGGATTGAGGAGAGAGAGAGCGTGCTGTGCTCGGATGGGAAAGAGAGAGAGTGTGCTGTGCTCGGATTGAGGAGAGAGAGAGCGTGCTGTGCTCGGATGGGAAAGAGAGAGAGCGTGCTGTGCTCGGATTTAGGAGAGAGAGAGCGTGCTGTGCTCGGATGGGAAAGAGAGAGAGCGTGCTGTGCTCGGATTGAGGAGAGAGAGAGAGAGCGAGAGCGTGCTGTGCTCGGATGGAGGAGAGAGAGCGAGTGTGCTGTGCTCGGATGGAGGAGAGAGAGAGCGTGCTGTGCTCGGATGGGAAAGAGAGAGCGTTCTGTGCTCGGATGGAGGAGAGCGAGAGCGTGCTGTGCTCGGATGGAGGAGAGAGAGAGCGAGTGTGCTGTGCTCGGATGGAGGAGAGAGAGAGCGAGTGTGCTGTGCTCGGATGGAGGAGAGAGAGAGCGAGTGTGCTGTGCTCGGATGGAGGAGAGAGAGAGCGAGTGTGCTGTGCTCGGATGGAGGAGAGAGAGAGCGAGTGTGCTGTGCTCGGATGGAGGAGAAAGAGAGCGAATGTGCTGTGCTCGGATGGAGGAGAGAGAGAGAGCGCGCTATGCTCGGATAGAGGAGAGAGAGGGCGTGCTGTGTTCGGATGGGAGAGAGAGAGAGAGCGTGCTGTGTTCGGATAGGAATGAGCGATAGCGTGCTGTGTTCAGATGGAAGAGAGAGAGAGAGCGTGCTGTGCTCGGATGGAGGAGAGAGAGAGCGCGCTGTGCTCGGATGGAGGAGAGAGAGAGCGAGTGTGCTGTGCTCGGATGGAGGAGAGAGAGATTGAGTGTGCTGTGCTCGGATGGAGGAGAGAGAGAGCGAGTGTGCTGTGCTCGGATGGAGGAGAGAGAGAGAGAGCACGCTGTGCTCGGATGGAGGAGAGAGAGAGCGAGTGTGCTGTGCTCGGATGGAGGAGAGCGAGAGAGAGCGCGCTGTGCTCGGATGGAGGAGAGAGAGAGCGAGTGTGCTGTGTTCGGATGGAGGGGAGAGAGAGCGAGTGTGCTGTGCTCGGATGGAGGAGAGAGAGAGCGAGTGTGCTGTGCTCGGATGGAGGAGAGAGAGAGAGTGTGGGGGGGGAGGGAGAGAGAGAGCGCGCTGTGCTCGGATTGAGGAGAGAGGGAGCGTGCTGTGCTCGGATGGGAAAGAGAGAGAGCGTGCTGTGATCGGATTGAGGAGAGACAGAGAGAGAGAGCGTGCTGTGCTCGGATTGAGGAGAGAGAGAGCGTGCTGTGCTCGGATTGAGGAGAGAGAGAGCGTGCTGTGCTCGGATCGAGGAGAGAGCGTATTGTGCTCAGATTGAGGAGAGAGAGAGCGTGCTGTGCTCCGATGGAGGAGAGAGAGAGCGTGCTGTGTTCGGATGGGAGAGAGGGAGAGCGTGCTGTGTTTGGATAGGAAAGAGAGATAGCGTGCTGTGTTCGGATGGGAGATAGAGAGAGCGTGCTGTGTTCGGATGGGAGAGAGAGAGAGAGAGCGTGCTGTGCTCGGATGGGAGAGAGAGAGAGCGTGCTGTGCTCGGATGGGAGAGAGAGAGAGAGCGTGCTGTGCTCCGATGGGAGAGAGAGAGAGTGCGTGCTGTGTTAGGATTGAGGAGAGAGAGAGCGTGCTGTGTTCGGATTGAGGAGAGAGAGAGCGTGCTGTGTTCGGATTGAGGAGAGAGAACGTGCTGTGTTCGGATTGAGGAGAGAGAGAGCGTGCTGTGTTCGGATTGAGGAGAGAGAGAGCGTGCTGTGTTCGGATTGAGGAGAGAGAGAGCGTGCTGTGCTCGGATTGAGGAGAGAGAGAGCGTGCTGTGCTCGGATTGAGGAGAGAGAGAGCGTGCTGTGCTCGGATTGAGGAGAGAGAGAGCGTGCTGTGCTCGGATTGAGGAGAGAGAGAGCGTGCTGTGCTCGGATGGGAAAGAGAGAGAGTGTGCTGTGCTCGGATTGAGGAGAGAGAGAGCGTGCTGTGCTCGGATGGGAAAGAGAGAGAGCGTGCTGTGCTCGGATTTAGGAGAGAGAGAGCGTGCTGTGCTCGGATGGGAAAGAGAGAGAGCGTGCTGTGCTCGGATTGAGGAGAGAGAGAGAGAGCGAGAGCGTGCTGTGCTCGGATGGAGGAGAGAGAGCGAGTGTGCTGTTCTCGGATGGAGGAGAGAGAGAGCGCGCTGTGCTCGGATGGAGGAGAGAGCGAGCGCGCTGTGTTCGGATTGAGGAGAGAGAGAGCGTGCTGTGTTCGGATGGAGGAGAGTGAGAGCGTGCTGTGTCCGGATGGAGGAGAGTGAGAGCGTGCTGTATTCGGATGGAGGAGAGAGAGAGCGTGCTGTGTTCGGATGGAGGAGAGAGAGAGCGTGCTGTGTTCGGATGGAGGAGAGAGAGAGCGTGCTGTGCTCGGATGGGAGAGAGAGAGAGAGAGCGTGCTGTGTTCGGATGGAGGAGAGAGAGAGCATGCTGTGTTCGGATGGAGGAGAGAGAGAGCGTGCTGTGTTCGGATGGAGGAGAGAGAGAGCATGCTGTGTTCGGATGGAGGAGAGAGAGAGCGTGCTGTGTTCGGATTGAGGAGAGAGAGAGCGTGCTGTGTTCGGATTGAGGAGAGAGAGAGCGTGCTGTGCTCGGATTGAGGAGAGAGAGAGCGTGCTGTGCTCGGATTGAGGAGAGAGAGAGCGTGCTGTGCTCGGATTGAGGAGAGAGAGAGCGTGCTGTGCTCGGATGGGAAAGAGAGAGAGTGTGCTGTGCTCGGATTGAGGAGAGAGAGAGCGTGCTGTGCTCGGATGGGAAAGAGAGAGAGCGTGCTGTGCTCGGATTGAGGAGAGAGAGCGTGCTGTGCTCGGATGGGAAAGAGAGAGAGCGTGCTGTGCTCGGATTGAGGAGAGAGAGAGCGTGCTGTGCTCGGATTGAGGAGAGAGAGAGCGTGCTGTGCTCGGATTGAGGAGAGAGAGAGCGTGCTGTGCTCGGATTGAGGAGAGAGAGAGCGTGCTGTGCTCGGATTGAGGAGAGAGAGAGCGTGCTGTGCTCGGATTGAAGAGAGAGAGAGCGTGCTGTGCTCGGATGGGAAAGAGAGAGAGCGTGCTGTACTCGGATTGAGGAGAGAGAGAGCGTGCTGTGCTCGGATGGGAAAGAGAGAGAGCGTGCTGTGCTCGGATTGAGGAGAGAGAGAGCGTGCTGTGCTCGGATTGAGGAGAGAGAGAGCGTGCTGTGCTCGGATTGAGGAGAGAGAGAGCGTGCTGTGCTCGGATTGAGGAGAGAGAGAGCGTGCTGTGCTCGGATTGAGGAGAGAGAGAGCGTGCTGTGCTCGGATTGAGGAGAGAGAGAGCGTGCTGTGCTCGGATTGAGGAGAGAGAGAGCGTGCTGTGCTCGGATGGGAAAGAGAGAGAGCGTGCTGTGCTCGGATTGAGGAGAGAGAGAGAGAGCGAGAGCGTGCTGTGCTCGGATGGAGGAGAGAGAGCGAGTGTGCTGTGGTCGGATGGAGGAGAGAGAGAGCGCGCTGTGCTCGGATGGAGGAGAGAGCGAGCGTGCTGTGCTCGGATGGGAAAGAGAGAGAGCGTGCTGTGCTCGGATGGGAGAGAGAGAGAGAGAGAGCGTGCTGTGTTCGGATGGAGGAGAGAGAGAGCGTGCTGTGTTCGGATGGAGGAGAGAGAGAGCGTGCTGTGTTCGGATGGAGGAGAGAGAGAGCGTGCTGTGTTCGGATGGAGGAGAGAGAGAGCGTGCTGTGTTCGGATGGAGGAGAGAGAGAGCGTGCTGTGTTCGGATGGAGGAGAGAGAGAGCGTGCTGTGTTCGGATGGAGGAGAGAGAGAGCGTGCTGTGTTCGGATGGAGGAGAGAGAGAGCGCGCTGTGCTCGGATGGAGGAGAGAGAGAGCGAGTGTGCTGTGCTCGGATGGAGGAGAGAGAGAGCGAGTGTGCTGTGCTCGGATGGAGGAGAGACAGAGAGTGCGGGGGGGAGGGAGAGAGAGAGCGCGCTGTGCTCGGATTGAGGAGAGAGAGAGCGCGCTGTGCTCGGATTGAGGAGAGAGAGAGCTTGCTGTGCTCGGATTGAGGAGAGAGAGAGCGTGCTGTGCTCGGATTGAGGAGAGAGAGAGCGTGCTGTGCTCGGATTGAGGAGAGAGAGAGCGTGCTGTGCTCGGATTGAGGAGAGAGAGAGCGTGCTGTGCTCGGATTGAGGAGAGAGAAAGCGTGCTGTGCTCCGATTGAGGAGAGAGAGAGCGTGCTGTGCTCGGATTGAGGAGAGAGAGAGCGTGCTGTGCTCGGATTGAGGAGAGAGAGAGCGTGCTGTGCTCGGATGGGAAAGAGAGTGTGCTGTGCTCGGATTGAGGAGAGAGAGAGCGTGCTGTGCTCGGATTGAGGAGAGAGAGAGCGTGCTGTGCTCGGATGGGAAAGAGAGAGAGCGTGCTGTGCTCGGATTGAGGCGAGAGAGAGCGTGCTGTGCTCGGATGGGAAAGAGAGAGAGCGTGCTGTGCTCGGATTGAGGAGAGAGAGAGCGTGCTGTGCTCGGATGGGAAAGAGAGAGAGCGTGCTGTGCTCGGATTGAGGAGAGAGAGAGAGAGCGAGAGCGTGCTGTGCTCCGATGGAGGAGAGAGAGAGTGTGCTGTGTTCGGATGGGAGAGAGAGAGAGAGCGTGCTGTGCTCCGATGGGAGAGAGAGAGAGTGCGTGCTGTGTTAGGATTGAGGAGAGAGAGAGCGTGCTGTGTTCGGATTGAGGAGAGAGAGAGCGTGCTGTGTTCGGATTGAGGAGAGAGAACGTGCTGTGTTCGGATTGAGGAGAGAGAGAGCGTGCTGTGTTCGGATTGAGGAGAGAGAGAGCGTGCTGTGTTCGGATTGAGGAGAGAGAGAGCGTGCTGTGCTCGGATTGAGGAGAGAGAGAGCGTGCTGTGCTCGGATTGAGGAGAGAGAGAGCGTGCTGTGCTCGGATTGAGGAGAGAGAGAGAGTGCTGTGCTCGGATTGAGGAGAGAGAGAGCGTGCTGTGCTCGGATTGAGGAGAGAGAGAGCGTGCTGTGCTCGGATGGGAAAGAGAGAGAGTGTGCTGTGCTCGGATTGAGGAGAGAGAGAGCGTGCTGTGCTCGGATGGGAAAGAGAGAGAGCGTGCTGTGCTCGGATTTAGGAGAGAGAGAGCGTGCTGTGCTCGGATGGGAAAGAGAGAGAGCGTGCTGTGCTCGGATTGAGGAGAGAGAGAGAGAGCGAGAGCGTGCTGTGCTCGGATGGAGGAGAGAGAGCGAGTGTGCTGTGGTCGGATGGAGGAGAGAGAGAGCGCGCTGTGCTCGGATGGAGGAGAGAGCGAGCGCGCTGTGTTCGGATTGAGGAGAGAGAGAGCGTGCTGTGTTCGGATGGAGGAGAGTGAGAGCGTGCTGTGTCCGGATGGAGGAGAGTGAGAGCGTGCTGTATTCGGATGGAGGAGAGAGAGAGCGTGCTGTGTTCGGATGGAGGAGAGAGAGAGCGTGCTGTGTTCGGATGGAGGAGAGAGAGAGCGTGCTGTGCTCGGATGGGAGAGAGAGAGAGAGAGCGTGCTGTGTTCGGATGGAGGAGAGAGAGAGCATGCTGTGTTCGGATGGAGGAGAGAGAGAGCGTGCTGTGTTCGGATGGAGGAGAGAGAGAGCATGCTGTGTTCGGATGGAGGAGAGAGAGAGCGTGCTGTGTTCGGATTGAGGAGAGAGAGAGCGTGCTGTGTTCGGATTGAGGAGAGAGAGAGCGTGCTGTGCTCGGATTGAGGAGAGAGAGAGCGTGCTGTGCTCGGATTGAGGAGAGAGAGAGCGTGCTGTGCTCGGATTGAGGAGAGAGAGAGCGTGCTGTGCTCGGATGGGAAAGAGAGAGAGTGTGCTGTGCTCGGATTGAGGAGAGAGAGAGCGTGCTGTGCTCGGATGGGAAAGAGAGAGAGCGTGCTGTGCTCGGATTGAGGAGAGAGAGCGTGCTGTGCTCGGATGGGAAAGAGAGAGAGCGTGCTGTGCTCGGATTGAGGAGAGAGAGAGCGTGCTGTGCTCGGATTGAGGAGAGAGAGAGCGTGCTGTGCTCGGATTGAGGAGAGAGAGAGCGTGCTGTGCTCGGATTGAGGAGAGAGAGAGCGTGCTGTGCTCGGATTGAAGAGAGAGAGAGCGTGCTGTGCTCGGATGGGAAAGAGAGAGAGCGTGCTGTACTCGGATTGAGGAGAGAGAGAGCGTGCTGTGCTCGGATGGGAAAGAGAGAGAGCGTGCTGTGCTCGGATGGGAAAGAGAGAGAGCGTGCTGTGCTCGGATTGAGGAGAGAGAGAGCGTGCTGTGCTCGGATTGAGGAGAGAGAGAGCGTGCTGTGCTCGGATTGAGGAGAGAGAGAGCGTGCTGTGCTCGGATTGAGGAGAGAGAGAGCGTGCTGTGCTCGGATTGAGGAGAGAGAGAGCGTGCTGTGCTCGGATTGAGGAGAGAGAGAGCGTGCTGTGCTCGGATTGAGGAGAGAGAGAGCGTGCTGTGCTCGGATGGGAAAGAGAGAGAGCGTGCTGTGCTCGGATTGAGGAGAGAGAGAGAGAGCGAGAGCGTGCTGTGCTCGGATGGAGGAGAGAGAGCGAGTGTGCTGTGGTCGGATGGAGGAGAGAGAGAGCGCGCTGTGCTCGGATGGAGGAGAGAGCGAGCGTGCTGTGCTCGGATGGGAAAGAGAGAGAGCGTGCTGTGCTCGGATGGGAGAGAGAGAGAGAGAGAGCGTGCTGTGTTCGGATGGAGGAGAGAGAGAGCGTGCTGTGTTCGGATGGAGGAGAGAGAGAGCGTGCTGTGTTCGGATGGAGGAGAGAGAGAGCGTGCTGTGTTCGGATGGAGGAGAGAGAGAGCGTGCTGTGTTCGGATGGAGGAGAGAGAGAGCGTGCTGTGTTCGGATGGAGGAGAGAGAGAGCGCGCTGTGCTCGGATGGAGGAGAGAGAGAGCGAGTGTGCTGTGCTCGGATGGAGGAGAGAGAGAGCGAGTGTGCTGTGCTCGGATGGAGGAGAGAGAGAGAGTGCGGGGGGGGAGGGAGAGAGAGAGCGCGCTGTGCTCGGATTGAGGAGAGAGAGAGCGTGCTGTGTTCGGATGGGAAAGAGAGAGAGCGTGCTGTGCTCGGATTGAGGCGAGAGAGAGCGTGCTGTGCTCGGATGGGAAAGAGAGAGAGCGTGCTGTGCTCGGATTGAGGAGAGAGAGAGCGTGCTGTGCTCGGATGGGAAAGAGAGAGAGCGTGCTGTGCTCGGATTGAGGAGAGAGAGAGCGTGCTGTGCTCGGATGGGAAAGAGAGAGAGCGTGCTGTGCTCGGATTGAGGAGAGAGAGAGAGAGCGAGAGCGTGCTGTGCTCCGATGGAGGAGAGAGAGAGTGTGCTGTGTTCGGATGGGAGAGAGAGAGAGCGTGCTGTGCTCGGATGGAGGAGAGAGCGAGCGAGTGTGCTGTTCTCGGATGGAGGAGAGAGAGCGAGTGTGCTGTGGTCGGATGGAGGAGAGAGAGAGCGCGCTGTGCTCGGATGGAGGAGAGAGCGAGCGTGCTGTGCTCGGATGGGAAAGAGAGAGAGCGTGCTGTGCTCGGATGGGAGAGAGAGAGAGAGAGCGTGCTGTGTTCAGATGGAGGAGAGAGAGAGCGTGCTGTGTTCGGATGGAGGAGAGAGAGCGTGCTGTGTTCGGATGGAGGAGAGAGAGAGCGCGCTGAGCTCGGATGGAGGAGAGAGAGAGCGAGTGTGCTGTGCTCGGATGGAGGAGAGAGAGAGCGAGTGTGCTGTGCTCGGATGGAGGAGAGAGAGAGCGCGCTGTGCTCGGATTGAGGAGAGAGAGAGAGAGCGAGAGCGTGCTGTGCTCCGATGGAGGAGAGAGAGAGCGTGCTGTGCTCGGATGGGAGAGAGAGAGAGAGAGCGTGCTGTGTTCGGATGAAGGAGAGAGAGCGTGCTGTGTTCGGATGGAGGAGAGAGAGCGTGCTGTGTTCGGATGGAGGAGAGAGAGAGCGTGCTGTGTTCGGATGGAGGAGAGAGAGAGCGTGCTGTGTTCGGATGGAGGAGAGAGAGAGCGTGCTGTGTTCGGATGGAGGAGAGAGAGAGCGTGCTGTGTTCGGATGGAGGAGAGAGAGAGCGTGCTGTGTTCGGATGGAGGAGAGAGAGAGCGTGCTGTGTTCGGATGGAGGAGAGAGAGAGCGCGCTGTGCTCGGATGGAGGAGAGAGAGAGCGAGTGTGCTGTGCTCGGATGGAGGAGAGAGAGAGCGAGTGTGCTGTGCTCGGATGGAGGAGAGAGAGAGAGAGTGCGGGGGGGAGGGAGAGAGAGAGCGCGCTGTGCTCGGATTGAGGAGAGAGAGAGCGTGCTGTGTTCGGATGGGAGAGAGAGAGCGTGCTGTGCTCGGATTGAGGAGAGAGAGAGCGTGCTGTGCTCGGATTGAGGAGAGAGAGAGCGTGCTGTGCTCGGATTGAGGAGAGAGAGAGCGTGCTGTGCTCGGATTGAGGAGAGAGAGAGCGTGCTGTGCTCGGATTGAGGAGAGAGAGAGCGTGCTGTGCTCGGATTGAGGAGAGAGAGAGCGTGCTGTGCTCGGATTGAGGAGAGAGAGAGCGTGCTGTGCTCGGATGGGAAAGAGAGTGTGCTGTGCTCGGATTGAGGAGAGAGAGAGCGTGCTGTGCTCGGATGGGAAAGAGAGAGAGCGTGCTGTGCTCGGATTGAGGCGAGAGAGAGCGTGCTGTGCTCGGATGGGAAAGAGAGAGAGCGTGCTGTGCTCGGATTGAGGAGAGAGAGAGCGTGCTGTGCTCGGATGGGAAAGAGAGAGAGCGTGCTGTGCTCGGATTGAGGAGAGAGAGAGAGAGCGAGAGCGTGCTGTGCTCCGATGGAGGAGAGAGAGAGTGTGCTGTGTTCGGATGAGAGAGAGAGAGAGCGTGCTGTGCTCGGATGGAGGAGAGAGCGAGCGAGTGTGCTGTTCTCGGATGGAGGAGAGAGAGCGAGTGTGCTGTGGTCGGATGGAGGAGAGAGAGAGCGCGCTGTGCTCGGATGGAGGAGAGAGCGAGCGTGCTGTGCTCGTATGGGAAAGAGAGAGAGCGTGCTGTGCTCGGATGGGAGAGTGAGAGAGAGAGCGTGCTGTGTTCAGATGGAGGAGAGAGAGAGCGTGCTGTGTTCGGATGGAGGAGAGAGAGCGTGCTGTGTTCGGATGGAGGAGAGAGAGAGCGCTCTGTGCTCGGATGGAGGAGAGAGAGAGCGAGTGTGCTGTGCTCGGATGGAGGAGAGAGAGAGCGAGTGTGCTGTGCTCGGATGGAGGAGAGAGAGAGTGAGTGCGGGGGTGAGGGAGAGAGAGAGCGTGCTGTGTTCGGATGGGAGAGAGAGAGAGCGTGCTGTGTTCGGATGGGAGAGAGAGAGAGCGTGCTGTGTTTGGATAGGAAAGAGAGATAGCGTGCTGTGTTCGGATGGGAGAGAGAGAGAGCGCGCTGTGCTCGGATTGAGGAGAGAGAGAGCGCGCTGTGCTCGGATGGAGGAGAGAGAGAGCGCGCTGTGCTCGGATGGAGGAGAGAGAGAGCGCGCTGTGCTCGGATGGAGGAGAGAGAGAGCGCGCTGTGCTCGGATGGAGGAGAGAGAGAGCGCGCTGTGTTCGGATGGAGGAGAGAGAGAGCGCGCTGTGCTCGGATGGAGGAGAGAGAGAGCGCGCTGTGCTCGGATGGAAGAGAGAGAGAGCGTGCTGTGCTCGGATGGAGGAGAGAGAGAGCGCGCTGTGCTCGGATGGAGGAGAGAGAGAGAGCGCGCTGTGCTCGGATGGAGGAGAGAGAGAGAGCGTGCTGTGCTCGGATGGAGGAGAGAGAGAGAGCGCGCTGTGCTCGGATGGAGGAGAGAGAGAGCGCGCTGTGCTCGGATGGAGGAGAGAGAGAGCGCGCTGTGCTCGGATGGAGGAGAGAGAGAGCGCGCTGTGCTCGGATGGAGGAGAGAGAGAGAGCGCGCTGTGCTCGGATGGAGGAGAGAGAGAGCGCGCTGTGCTCGGATGGAGGAGAGAGAGCGCGCTGTGCTCGGATGGAGGAGAGAGCGAGCGCGCTGTGCTCGGATGGAGGAGAGAGCGTGCTGTGCTTGGATGGGAAAGAGAGAGAGCGTGCTGTGCTCGGATGGAGGAGAGAGAGAGCGTGCTGTGCTCGGATGGGAAAGAGAGAGAGCGTTCTGTGCTCGGATGGAGGAGAGCGAGAGCGTGCTGTGCTCGGATGGAGGAGAGAGAGAGCGAGTGTGCTGTGCTCGGATGGAGGAGAGAGAGAGCGAGTGTGCTGTGCTCGGATGGAGGAGAGAGAGAGCGAGTGTGCTGTGCTCGGATGGAGGAGAGAGAGAGCGAGTGTGCTGTGCTCGGATGGAGGAGAGAGAGAGCGAGTGTGCTGTGCTCGGATGGAGGAGAGAGAGAGCGAGTGTGCTGTGCTCGGATGGAGGAGAAAGAGAGCGAATGTGCTGTGCTCGGATGGAGGAGAGAGAGAGAGCGCGCTATGCTCGGATAGAGGAGAGAGAGAGCGTGCTGTGTTCGGATGGAAGAGAGAGAGAGCGTGCTGTGTTCGGATAGGAAAGAGCGATAGCGTGCTGTGTTCAGATGGAAGAGAGAGAGAGAGCGTGCTGTGCTCGGATGGAGGAGAGAGAGAGCGCGCTGTGCTCGGATGGAGGAGAGAGAGAGCGAGTGTGCTGTGCTCGGATGGAGGAGAGAGAGATTGAGTGTGCTGTGCTCGGATGGAGGAGAGAGAGAGCGAGTGTGCTGTGCTCGGATGGGAAAGAGAGAGAGCGTGCTGTGCTCGGATTGAGGAGAGAGAGAGCGTGCTGTGCTCGGATGGGAAAGAGACAGAGCGTGCTGTGCTCGGATTGAGGAGAGAGAGAGCGTGCTGTGCTCGGATTGAGGAGAGAGAGAGCGTGCTGTGCTCGGATGGGAAAGAGAGAGAGCGTGCTGTGCTCGGATTGAGGATAGAGAGAGAGAGCGAGAGCGTGCTGTGCTCGGATGGAGGAGAGAGAGCGAGTGTGCTGTTCTCGGATGGAGGAGAGAGAGCTAGTGTGCTGTGGTCGGATGGAGGAGAGAGAGAGCGCGCTGTGCTCGGATGGAGGAGAGAGCGAGCGTGCTGTGCTCGGATGGGAAAGAGAGAGAGCGTGCTGTGCTCGGATGGGAGAGAGAGAGAGAGAGCGTGCTGTGTTCGGATGGAGGAGAGAGAGAGCGTGCTGTGTTCGGATGGAGGAGAGAGAGAGCGTGCTGTGTTCGGATGGAGGAGAGAGAGAGCGTGCTGTGGTCGGATGGAGGAGAGAGAGAGCGCGCTGTGCTCGGATGGAGGAGAGAGAGAGCGCGCTGTGCTCGGATGGAGGAGAGAGAGAGCGAGTGTGCTGTGCTCGGATGGAGGAGAGAGAGAGCGTGCTGTGCTCTGATTGAGGAGAGAGAGAGCGTGCTGTGCTCGGATTGAGGAGAGAGAGAGCGTGCTGTGCTCGGATTGAGGAGAGAGAGAGCGTGCTGTGCTCGGATTGAGGAGAGAGAGAGCGTGCTGTGCTCGGATTGAGGAGAGAGAGAGCGTGCTGTGCTCGGATTGAGGAGAGAGAGAGCGTGCTGTGCTCGGATTGAGGAGAGAGAGAGCGTGCTGTGCTCGGATTGAGGAGAGAGAGAGCGTGCTGTGCTCGGATGGGAAAGAGAGAGAGAGCGAGAGCGTGCTGTGCTCGGATTGAGGAGAGAGAGAGAGAGCGAGAGCGTGCTGTGCTCGGATGGAGGAGAGAGAGCGAGTGTGCTGTTCTCGGATGTCGGAGAGAGAGCTAGTGTGCTGTGGTCGGATGGAGGAGAGAGAGAGCGCGCTGTGCTCGGATGGAGGAGAGAGCG
This sequence comes from Carcharodon carcharias, assembly GCF_017639515.1. Taxonomy (NCBI): domain Eukaryota; kingdom Metazoa; phylum Chordata; class Chondrichthyes; order Lamniformes; family Lamnidae; genus Carcharodon; species Carcharodon carcharias. The sequence continues at coordinate 1,521,940 of NW_024470767.1, forward strand.
AGTGTGCTGTGCTCGGATGGGAAAGAGAGAGAGCGTGCTGTGCTCGGATGGGAGAGAGAGAGAGAGAGCGTGCTGTGTTCGGATGGAGGAGAGAGAGAGCGTGCTGTGTTCGGATGGAGGAGAGAGAGAGCGTGCTGTGTTCGGATGGAGGAGAGAGACAGCGTGCTGTGTTCGGATGGAGGAGAGAGAGAGCGCGCTGTGCTCGGATGGAGGAGAGAGAGAGCGCGCTGTGCTCGGATGGAGGAGAGAGAGAGCGAGTGTGCTGTGCTCGGATGGAGGAGAGAGAGAGAGCGTGCTGTGTTCGGATGGGAGAGAGAGAGAGAGAGAGAGAGCGTGCTGTGTTCGGATGGGAGAGAGAGAGAGAGCGTGCTGTGTTCGGATGGGAGAGAGAGAGAGAGCGTGCTGTGTTCGGATGGGAGAGAGAGAGAGCGTGCTGTGTTCGGATGGGAGAGAGAGATAGAGCGTGCTGTGCTTGGATGGAGGAGGAGAGAGAGAGAGAGCGTGCTGTGCTCGGATGGAGGAGAGAGAGCGAGCGTGCTGTGTTCGGATTGAGGAGAGAGAGAGCGTGCTGTGCTCGGATTGAGGAGAGAGAGAGCGTGCTGTGCTCGGATGGAGGAGAGAGAGAGCGAGCGTGCTGTGCTTGGATTGAGGAGAGAGAGAGCGCGAGAGCGTGCTGTGTTCGGATGGAGGAGAGAGCGTGCTGTGTTCGGATGGGAGAGAGAGAGAGCGTGCTGTGTTCGGATGGAGGAGAGAGAGAGAGCGTGCTGTGTTCGGATGGGCGAGAGAGAGAGAGAGCGTGCTGTATTCGGATGGGAGAGAGAGAGAGCGTGCTGTGATCGGATTGAGGAGAGAGAGAGCGTGCTGTGCTCGGATTGAGGAGAGAGAGCGTGCTGTGCTCGGATTGAGGAGAGAGAGCGTGCTGTGCTCGGATTGAGGAGAGAGAGAGCGTGCTGTGCTCGGATTGAGGAGAGAGAGAGCGTGCTGTGCTCGGATCGAGGAGAGAGCGTGTTGTGCTCGGATTGAGGAGAGAGAGAGCGTGCTGTGCTCGGATTGAGGAGAGAGAGAGCGTGCTGTGCTCGGATTGAGGAGAGAGAGAGCGTGCTGTGCTCGGATGGGAAAGAGAGAGAGCGTGCTGTGCTCGGATTGAGGAGAGAGAGAGAGAGAGCGAGAGCGTGCTGTGCTCCGATGGAGGAGAGAGAGAGCGTGCTGTGTTCGGATGGGAGAGAGAGAGAGCGTGCTGTGTTTGGATAGGAAAGAGAGATAGCGTGCTGTGTTCGGATGGGAGATAGAGAGAGCGTGCTGTGTTCGGATGGGAGAGAGAGAGAGAGAGAGCGTGCTGTGCTCGGATGGGAGAGAGAGAGAGAGCGTGCTGTGCTCGGATGGGAGAGAGAGAGAGCGTGCTGTGCTCGGATGGGAGAGAGAGAGAGTGCGTGCTGTGTTCGGATTGAGGAGAGAGAGAGCGTGCTGTGTTCGGATTGAGGAGAGAGAGAGCGTGCTGTGTTCGGATTGAGGAGAGAGATAGCGTGCTGTGCTCGGATTGAGGAGAGAGAGAGCGTGCTGTGCTCGGATTGAGGAGAGAGAGAGCGTGCTGTGCTCGGATTGAGGAGAGAGAGAGCGTGCTGTGCTCGGATTGAGGAGAGAGAGAGCGTGCTGTGCTCGGATTGAGGAGAGAGAGAGCGTGCTGTACTCGGATGGGAAAGAGAGAGAGCGTGCTGTGCTCGGATTGAGGAGAGAGAGAGCGTGCTGTGCTCGGATGGGAAAGAGAGAGAGCGTGCTGTGCTCGGATTGAGGAGAGAGAGAGCGTGCTGTGCTCGGATTGAGGAGAGAGAGAGCGTGCTGTGCTCGGATTGAGGAGAGAGAGAGCGTGCTGTGCTCGGATTGAGGAGAGAGAGAGCGTGCTGTGCTCGGATTGAGGAGAGAGAGACCGTGCTGTGCTCGGATTGAGGAGAGAGAGAGCGTGCTGTGCTCGGATGGAGGAGAGAGAGCGAGCGTGCTGTGCTCGGATGGAGGAGAGAGAGCGAGTGTGCTGTTCTCGGATGGAGGAGAGAGAGCGAGTGTGCTGTTCTCGGATGGAGGAGAGAGAGCGAGTGTGCTGTGGTCGGATGGAGGAGAGAGAGAGCGCGCTGTGCTCGGATGGAGGAGAGAGCGAGCGTGCTGTGCTCGGATGGGAAAGAGAGAGAGCGTGCTGTGCTCGGATGGGAGAGAGAGAGAGAGAGCGTGCTGCGTTCGGATGGAGGAGAGAGAGAGCGTGCTGTGTTCGGATGGAGGAGAGAGAGAGCGTGCTGTGTTCGGATGGAGGAGAGAGACAGCGTGCTGTGTTCGGATGGAGGAGAGAGAGCGCGCTGTGCTCGGATGGAGGAGAGAGAGAGCGCGCTGTGCTCGGATGGAGGAGAGAGAGAGCGAGTGTGCTGTGCTCGGATGGAGGAGAGAGAGAGAGCGTGCTGTGTTCGGATGGGAGAGAGAGAGAGAGCGTGCTGTGTTCGGATGGGAGAGAGAGAGAGCGTGCTGTGATCGGATTGAGGAGAGAGAGAGCGTGCTGTGCTTGGATTGAGGAGAGAGAGCGTGCTGTGCTCGGATTGAGGAGAGAGAGCGTGCTGTGCTCGGATTGAGGAGAGAGAGCGTGCTGTGCTCGGATTGAGGAGAGAGAGAGCGTGCTGTGCTCGGATTGAGGAGAGAGAGAGCGTGCTGTGCTCGGATTGAGGAGAGAGAGAGCGTGCTGTGCTCGGATCGAGGAGAGAGCGTGTTGTGCTCGGATTGAGGAGAGAGAGAGCGTGCTGTGCTCGGATTGAGGAGAGAGAGAGCGTGCTGTGCTCGGATTGAGGAGAGAGAGAGCGTGCTGTGCTCGGATGGGAAAGAGAGAGAGCGTGCTGTGCTCGGATTGAGGAGAGAGAGAGAGAGCGAGAGCGTGCTGTGCTCCGATGGAGGAGAGAGAGAGCGTGCTGTGTTCGGATGGGAGAGAGAGAGCGTGCTGTGTTTGGATAGGAAAGAGAGATAGCGTGCTGTGTTCGGATGGGAGATAGAGAGAGCGTGCTGTGCTCGGATGGGAGAGAGAGAGAGAGCGTGCTGTGCTCGGATGGGAGAGAGAGAGAGAGCGTGCTGTGCTCGGATGGGAGAGAGAGAGAGTGCGTGCTGTGTTCGGATTGAGGAGAGAGAGAGCGTGCTGTGTTCGGATTGAGGAGAGAGAGAGCGTGCTGTGTTCGGATTGAGGAGAGAGATAGCGTGCTGTGCTCGGATTGAGGAGAGAGAGAGCGTGCTGTGCTCGGATTGAGGAGAGAGAGAGCGTGCTGTGCTCGGATTGAGGAGAGAGAGAGCGTGCTGTGCTCGGATTGAGGAGAGAGAGAGCGTGCTGTGCTCGGATTGAGGAGAGAGAGAGCGTGCTGTGCTCGGATTGAGGAGAGAGAGAGCGTGCTGTACTCGGATGGGAAAGAGAGAGAGCGTGCTGTGCTCGGATTGAGGAGAGAGAGAGCGTGCTGTGCTCGGATGGGAAAGAGAGAGAGCGTGCTGTGCTCGGATTGAGGAGAGAGAGAGCGTGCTGTGCTCGGATTGAGGAGAGAGAGAGCGTGCTGTGCTCGGATTGAGGAGAGAGAGAGCGTGCTGTGCTCGGATTGAGGAGAGAGAGAGCGTGCTGTGCTCGGATTGAGGAGAGAGAGACCGTGCTGTGCTCGGATTGAGGAGAGAGAGAGCGTGCTGTGCTCGGATGGAGGAGAGAGAGCGAGCGTGCTGTGCTCGGATGGAGGAGAGAGAGCGAGTGTGCTGTTCTCGGATGGAGGAGAGAGAGCGAGTGTGCTGTTCTCGGATGGAGGAGAGAGAGCGAGTGTGCTGTGGTCGGATGGAGGAGAGAGAGAGCGCGCTGTGCTCGGATGGAGGAGAGAGCGAGCGTGCTGTGCTCGGATGGGAAAGAGAGAGAGCGTGCTGTGCTCGGATGGGAAAGAGAGAGAGCGTGCTGTGCTCGGATGGGAGAGAGAGAGAGAGAGCGTGCTGCGTTCGGATGGAGGAGAGAGAGAGCGTGCTGTGTTCGGATGGAGGAGAGAGAGAGCGTGCTGTGTTCGGATGGAGGAGAGAGACAGCGTGCTGTGTTCGGATGGAGGAGAGAGAGCGCGCTGTGCTCGGATGGAGGAGAGAGAGAGCGCGCTGTGCTCGGATGGAGGAGAGAGAGAGCGCGCTGTGCTCGGATGGAGGAGAGAGAGAGCGAGTGTGCTGTGCTCGGATGGAGGAGAGAGAGAGAGCGTGCTGTGTTCGGATGGGAGAGAGAGAGAGAGCGTGCTGTGTTCGGATGGGAGAGAGAGAGAGCGTGCTGTGATCGGATTGAGGAGAGAGAGAGCGTGCTGTGCTTGGATTGAGGAGAGAGAGCGTGCTGTGCTCGGATTGAGGAGAGAGAGCGTGCTGTGCTCGGATTGAGGAGAGAGAGCGTGCTGTGCTCGGATTGAGGAGAGAGAGCGTGCTGTGCTCGGATTGAGGAGAGAGAGAGCGTGCTGTGCTCGGATTGAGGAGAGAGAGAGCGTGCTGTGCTCGGATCGAGGAGAGAGCGTGTTGTGCTCGGATTGAGGAGAGAGAGAGCGTGCTGTGCTCGGATTGAGGAGAGAGAGAGCGTGCTGTGCTCGGATTGAGGAGAGAGAGAGCGTGCTGTGCTCGGATGGGAAAGAGAGAGAGCGTGCTGTGCTCGGATTGAGGAGAGAGAGAGAGAGCGAGAGCGTGCTGTGCTCCGATGGAGGAGAGAGAGAGCGTGCTGTGTTCGGATGGGAGAGAGAGAGCGTGCTGTGTTTGGATAGGAAAGAGAGATAGCGTGCTGTGTTCGGATGGGAGATAGAGAGAGCGTGCTGTGTTCGGATGGGAGAGAGAGAGAGAGCGTGCTGTGCTCCGATGGGAGAGAGAGAGAGTGCCTGCTGTGTTCGGATTGAGGAGAGAGAGAGCGTGCTGTGTTCGGATTGAGGAGAGAGAGAGCGTGCTGTGTTCGGATTGAGGAGAGAGAGAGCGTGCTGTGTTCGGATTGAGGAGAGAGAGAGCGTGCTGTGTTCGGATTGAGGAGAGAGAGAGCGTGCTGTGTTCGGATTGAGGAGAGAGAGAGCGTGCTGTGTTCGGATTGAGGAGAGAGAGAGCGTGCTGTGCTCGGATTGAGGAGAGAGAGAGCGTGCTGTGCTCGGATTGAGGAGAGAGAGAGCGTGCTGTGCTCGGATTGAGGAGAGAGAGAGCGTGCTGTGCTCGGATTGAGGAGAGAGAGAGCGTGCTGTGCTCGGATTGAGGAGAGAGAGAGCGTGCTGTGCTCGGATTGAGGAGAGAGAGAGCGTGCTGTGCTCGGATTGAGGAGAGAGAGAGCGTGCTGTGCTCGGATTGAGGAGAGAGAGAGCGTGCTGTGCTCGGATTGAGGAGAGAGAGAGCGTGCTGTGCTCGGATGGGAAAGAGAGAGAGCGTGCTGTGCTCGGATTGAGGAGAGAGAGAGCGTGCTGTGCTCGGATGGGAAAGAGAGAGAGCGTGCTGTGCTCGGATTGAGGAGAGAGAGAGCGTGCTGTGCTCGGATTGAGGAGAGAGAGAGCGTGCTGTGCTCGGATTGAGGAGAGAGAGAGCGTGCTGTGCTCGGATTGAGGAGAGAGAGAGCGTGCTGTGCTCGGATTGAGGAGAGAGAGAGCGTGCTGTGCTCGGATTGAGGAGAGAGAGAGCGTGCTGTGCTCGGATTGAGGAGAGAGAGAGCGTGCTGTGCTCGGATTGAGGAGAGAGAGAGCGTGCTGTGCTCGGATGGGAAAGAGGGAGAGCGTGCTGTGCTCTGATTGAGGAGAGAGAGAGAGAGCGAGAGCGTGCTGTGCTCGGATGGAGGAGAGAGAGCGAGTGTGCTGTTCTCGGATGGAGGAGAGAGAGCGAGTGTGCTGTGGTCGGATGGAGGAGAGAGAGAGCGAGCTGTGCTCGGATGGAGGAGAGAGCGACCGTGCTGTGCTCGGATGGGAAAGAGAGAGAGCGTGCTGTGCTCAGATGGGAGAGAGAGAGAGAGAGAGTGCTGTGTTCGGATGGAGGAGAGAGAGAGCGTGCTGTGTTCGGATGGAGGAGAGAGAGAGCGTGCTGTGTTCGGATGGAGGAGAGAGAGAGCGTGCTGTGTTCGGATGGAGGAGAGAGACAGCGTGCTGTGTTCGGATGGAGGAGAGAGACAGCGTGCTGTGTTCGGATGGAGGAGAGAGAGAGCGCGCTGTGCTCGGATGGAGGAGAGAGAGAGCGCGCTGTGCTCGGATGGAGGAGAGAGAGAGCGAGTGTGCTGTGCTCGGATGGAGGAGAGAGAGAGCGAGTGTGCTGTGCTCGGATGGAGGAGAGAGAGAGAGTGCGGGGGGGAGGGAGAGAGAGAGCGCGCTGTGCTCGGATTGAGGAGAGAGAGAGCGTGCTGTGTTCGGATGGGAGAGAGAGAGCGTGCTGTGCTCGGATTGAGGAGAGAGAGAGCGTGCTGTGCTCGGATTGAGGAGAGAGAGAGCTTGCTGTGCTTGGATTGAGGAGAGAGAGAGCTTGCTGTGCTCGGATTGAGGAGAGAGAGAGAGTGCTGTGCTCGGATTGAGGAGAGAGAGAGCGTGCTGTGCTCGGATTGAGGAGAGAGAGAGCGTGCTGTGCTCGGATGGGAAAGAGAGAGAGCGTGCTGTGCTCGGATTGAGGAGAGAGAGAGCGTGCTGTGCTCGGATGGGAAAGAGAGATAGCGTGCTGTGTTCAGATGGGAGAGAGAGACAGAGCGTGCTGTGTTCGGATGGGAGAGAGAGAGAGAGAGAGCGTGCTGTGCTCGGATGGGAGAGAGAGAGAGTGCGAGTGTGCTGTGCTTGGATGGAGGAGAGAGAGAGCGAATGTGCTGTGCTCGGATGGAGGAGAGAGAGAGAGTGCGGGAGGGAGAGAGAGAGAGCGCGCTGTGCTCGGATTGAGGAGAGAGAGAGCGTGCTGTGTTCGGATGGGAGAGAGAGAGAGAGCGTGCTGTGTTCGGATAGGAAAGAGCGATAGCGTGCTGTGTTCGGATGGAAGAGAGAGAGCGTGCTGTGTTCGGATGGGGGAGAGAGAGAGAGAGCGTGCTGTGTTCGGATGGGAGAGAGAGAGAGAGAGAGAGCGTGCTGTGTTCGGATGGGAGAGAGAGGGAGAGAGCGTGCTGTGTTCGGATGGGAGAGAGAGGGAGAGAGCGTGCTGTGTTCGGATGGGAGAGAGAGAGAGAGCGTGCTGTGCTCGGATGGGAGAGAGATAGAGCGTGCTGTGCTCGGATCGAGGAGAGAGCGTGCTGTGCTCGGATTGAGGAGAGAGCGAGCGTGCTGTGCTCGGATTGAGGAGAGAGAGAGCGTGCTGTGCTCGGATGGGAAAGAGAGAGAGCGTGCTGTGCTCGGATTGAGGAGAGAGAGAGAGAGCGAGAGCGTGCTGTGCTCCAATGGAGGAGAGAGAGAGCGTGCTGTGTTCGGATGAGAGAGAGAGAGAGCGTGCTGTGTTTGGATAGGAAAGAGAGATAGCGTGCTGTGTTCAGATGGGAGAGAGAGACAGAGCGTGCTGTGTTCGGATGGGAGAGAGAGAGAGAGAGAGCGTGCTGTGCTCGGATGGGAGAGAGAGAGAGAGAGCGTGCTGTGTTCGGATTGAGGAGAGAGAGAGCGTGCTGTGTTCGGATTGAGGAGAGAGAGAGCGTGCTGTGCTCGGATTGAGGAGAGAGAGAGCGTGCTGTGCTCGGATTGAGGAGAGAGAGAGCGTGCTGTGTTCGGATTGAGGAGAGAGAGAGCGTGCTGTGCTCGGATGGGAAAGAGAGAGAGCGTGCTGTGCTCGGATTGAGGAGAGAGAGAGCGTGCTGTGCTCGGATGGGAAAGAGAGAGAGCGTGCTGTGCTCGGATTGAGGGGAGAGAGAGAGAGCGTGCTGTGCTTGGATTGAGTAGAGAGAGAGAGAGCGTGCTGTGCTCGGATGGGGGAGAGAGAGAGCGTGCTGTGCTCGGATGGGGGAGAGAGAGCGTGCTGTGCTCGGATGGTGGAGAGAGAGAGCGTGCTGTGCTCGGATGGGGGAGAGAGAGCGTGATGTGCTCGGATGGAGGAGAGAGAGTGTTCTGTGCTTGGATGGGAAAGAGAGAAAGCGTGCTGTACTCGGATTGAGGAGAGAGAGAGAGCGTGCTGTGCTCTGATGGAGGAGAGAGAGCGAGTGTGCTGTGCTCGGATTGAGGAGAGAGAGAGAGCCTGCTGTGCTCGGATGGGAAAGAGAGAGAGCGTGCTGTGCTTTGCTCGGATGGAGGAGAGAGAGAGCGAGTGTGCTGTGCTCGGATGGAGGAGAGAGAGAGAGAGTGCGGGGGGGAGGGAGAGAGAGAGCGCGCTGTGCTCGGATTGAGGAGAGAGAGAGCGCGCTGTGCTCGGATTGAGGAGAGAGAGAGCGCGCTGTGCTCGGATGGGAGAGAGAGAGAGAGCGCGCTGTGCTCGGATGGGAGAGAGAGAGAGAGAGCGTGCTGTGTTCGGATGGGAGAGAGAGAGAGAGAGCGTGCTGTGTTCGGATGGGAGAGAGAGAGAGCGAGCTGTGTTCGGATGGAGGAGAGAGCGAGCGAGTGTGCTGTTCTCGGATGGAGGAGAGAGCGAGCGAGTGTGCTGTTCTCGGATGGAGGAGAGAGAGCGAGTGTGCTGTGGTCGGATGGAGGAGAGAGAGAGCGCGCTGTGCTCGGATGGAGGAGAGAGCGAGCGTGCTGTGCTCGGATGGGAAAGAGAGAGAGCGTGCTGTGCTCGGATGGGAGAGAGAGAGAGAGAGCGTGCTGTGTTCGGATGGAGGAGAGAGAGAGCGTGCTGTGTTCGGATGGAGGAGAGAGAGAGCGTGCTGTGTTCGGATGGAGGAGAGAGAGAGCGCGCTGTGCTCGGATGGGAGAGAGAGAGAGAGCGTGCTGTGTTCGGATGGGAGAGAGAGAGAGAGAGCGTGCTGTGTTCGGATGGGAGAGAGAGAGAGAGCGTGCTGTGTTCGGGTGGGAGAGAGAGAGAGAGAGCGTGCTGTGTTCGGATGGGAGAGAGAGAGAGCGTGCTGTGTTCGGATGGGAGAGAGAGAGAGAGCGTGCTGTGTTCGGATGGGCGAGAGAGAGAGAGAGCGTGCTGTGCTCGGATTGAGGAGAGAGAGAGCGTGCTGTGCTCGGATGGGAAAGAGAGAGAGCGTGCTGTGCTCGGATTGAGGAGAGATAGAGCGTGTTGTGCTCGGATGGTGGAGAGAGAGAGCGCGCTGTGCTCGGATGGAGGAGTGAGAGAGCGAGTGTGCTGTGCTCGGATGGAGGAGAGAGAGAGAGCGCGCTGTGTTCGGATGGAGGAGAGAGAGAGAGCGCGCTGTGCTCGGATGGAGGAGAGAGAGCGCGCTGTGCTCGGATGGAGGAGAGAGAGAGCGCGCTGTGCTCGGATGGAGGAGAGAGAGAGCGCGCTGTGCTCGGATGGAGGAGAGAGAGAGCGCGCTGTGCTCGGATGGAGGAGAGAGAGAGCGCGCTGTGCTCGGATGGAGGAGAGAGAGAGCGCGCTGTGCTCGGATGGAGGAGAGAGAGAGCGCGCTGTGCTCGGATGGAGGAGAGAGAGAGCGTTCTGTGCTCGGATGGGAAAGAGAGAGAGAGCGTGCTGTGCTCGGATTGAGGAGAGAGAGAGCGCGCTGTGCTCGGATGGAGGAGAGAGAGAGCGCGCTGTGCTCGGATGGAGGAGAGAGAGAGCGCGCTGTGCTCGGATGGAGGAGAGAGAGAGCGCGCTGTGCTCGGATGGAGGAGAGAGAGAGCGCGCTGTGCTCGGATGGAGGAGAGAGAGAGCGCGCTGTGCTCGGATGGAGGAGAGAGAGAGCGCGCTGTACTCGGATGGAGGAGAGAGAGCGCGCTGTGCTCGGATGGAGGAGAGAGCGAGCGCGCTGTGCTCGGATGGAGGAGAGAGCGAGCGCGCTGTGCTCGGATGGAGGAGAGAGCGAGCGCGCTGTGCTCGGATGGAGGAGAGAGCGTGCTGTGCTTGGATGGGAAAGAGAGAGAGCGTGCTGTGCTCGGATGGAGGAGAGAGCGAGCGCGCTGTGCTCGGATGGAGGAGAGAGCGAGCGCGCTGTGCTCGGATGGAGGAGAGAGCGTGCTGTGCTTGGATGGGAAAGAGAGAGAGCGTGCTGTGCTCGGATTGAGGAGAGAGAGAGCGTGCTGTGCTCGGATTGAGGAGAGAGAGAGCGTGCTGTGCTCGGATGGAGGAGAGAGAGAGCGTGCTGTACTCGGATGGGAAAGAGAGAGAGCGTGCTGTGCTCGGATGGAGGAGAGCGAGAGCGTGCTGTGCTCGGATGGAGGAGAGAGAGAGCGAGTGTGCTGTGCTCGGATGGAGGAGAGAGAGAGCGAGTGTGCTGTGCTCGGATGGAGGAGAGAGAGAGCGAGTGTGCTGTGCTCGGATGGAGGAGAGAGAGAGCGCGCTGTGCTCGGATGGAGGAGAGAGAGAGCGTGCTGTGCTCGGATGGGAAAGAGAGAGAGAGCGCGCTGTGCTCGGATTGAGGAGAGAGAGAGCGCGCTGTGCTCGGATGGAGGAGAGAGAGAGCGTGCTGTGCTCGGATGGAGGAGAGAGAGAGCGCGCTGTGCTCGGATGGAGGAGAGAGAGAGCGCGCTGTGCTCGGATGGAGGAGAGAGAGAGCGCGCTGTGCTCGGATGGACGAGAGAGAGAGAGCGCGCTGTGCTCGGATGGAGGAGAGAGAGAGCGCGCTGTGCTCGGATGGAGGAGAGAGAGAGCGCGCTGTGCTCGGATGGAGGAGAGAGAGAGCGCGCTGTGCTCGGATTGAGGAGAGAGAGAGAGCGCGCTGTGCTCGGATGGAGGAGAGAGAGAGAGCGTGCTGTGCTCGGATGGAGGAGAGAGAGAGAGCGCGCTGTGCTCGGATGGAGGGGAGAGAGCGCGCTGTGCTCGGATGGAGGAGAGAGAGAGCGCGCTGTGCTCGGATGGAGGAGAGAGAGAGCGCGCTGTGCTCGGATGGAGGAGAGAGAGAGAGCGCTCTGTGCTCGGATGGAGGAGAGAGAGAGCGCGCTGTGCTCGGATGGAGGAGAGAGAGCGCGCTGTGCTCGGATGGAGGAGAGAGCGAGCGCGCTGTGCTCGGATGGAGGAGAGAGCGTGCTGTGCTTGGATGGGAAAGAGAGAGAGCGTGCTGTGCTCGGATTGAGAGGAGAGAGAGAGAGCGTGCTGTGCTTGGATTGAGTAGAGAGAGAGAGAGCGTGCTGTGCTCGGATGGGGGAGAGAGAGAGCGTGCTGTGCTCGGATGGTGGAGAGAGAGAGCGTGCTGTGCTCGGATGGTGGAGAGAGAGAGCGTGCTGTGCTCGGATGGGGGAGAGAGAGCGTGATGTGCTCGGATGGAGGAGAGAGAGTGTTCTGTGCTTGGATGGGAAAGAGAGAAAGCGTGCTGTACTCGGATTGAGGAGAGAGAGAGAGCGTGCTGTGCTCTGATGGAGGAGAGAGAGCGAGTGTGCTGTGCTCGGATTGAGGAGAGAGAGAGAGCCTGCTGTGCTCGGATGGGAAAGAGAGAGAGCGTGCTGTGCTTTGCTCGGATGGAGGAGAGAGAGAGCGAGTGTGCTGTGCTCGGATGGAGGAGAGAGAGAGAGAGTGCGGGGGGGAGGGAGAGAGAGAGCGCGCTGTGCTCGGATTGAGGAGAGAGAGAGCGCGCTGTGCTCGGATTGAGGAGAGAGAGAGCGCGCTGTGCTCGGATGGGAGAGAGAGAGAGAGCGTGCTGTGTTCGGATGGGAGAGAGAGAGAGAGAGCGTGCTGTGTTCGGATGGGAGAGAGAGAGAGAGCGTGCTGTGTTCGGATGGGAGAGAGAGAGAGAGAGCGTGCTGTGTTCGGATGGGAGAGAGAGAGAGCGTGCTGTGTTCGGATGGGAGAGAGAGAGAGAGCGTGCTGTGTTCGGATGGGCGAGAGAGAGAGAGAGCGTGCTGTGCTCGGATTGAGGAGAGAGAGAGCGTGCTGTGCTCGGATGGGAAAGAGAGAGAGCGTGCTGTGCTCGGATTGAGGAGAGATAGAGCGTGTTGTGCTCGGATGGTGGAGAGAGAGAGCGCGCTGTGCTCGGATGGAGGAGTGAGAGAGCGAGTGTGCTGTGCTCGGATGGAGGAGAGAGAGAGAGCGCGCTGTGTTCGGATGGAGGAGAGAGAGAGAGCGCGCTGTGCTCGGATGGAGGAGAGAGAGAGCGCGCTGTGCTCGGATGGAGGAGAGAGAGAGCGCGCTGTGCTCGGATGGAGGAGAGAGAGAGCGCGCTGTGCTCGGATGGAGGAGAGAGAGAGCGCGCTGTGCTCGGATGGAGGAGAGAGAGAGCGCGCTGTGCTCGGATGGAGGAGAGAGAGAGCGCGCTGTGCTCGGATGGAGGAGAGAGAGAGCGCGCTGTGCTCGGATGGAGGAGAGAGAGAGCGCGCTGTGCTCGGATGGAGGAGAGAGAGAGCGCGCTGTGCTCGAATGGAGGAGAGAGAGAGCGTTCTGTGCTCGGATGGGAAAGAGAGAGAGAGCGTGCTGTGCTCGGATTGAGGAGAGAGAGAGCGCGCAGTGCTCGGATGGAGGAGAGAGAGAGCGCGCTGTGCTCGGATGGAGGAGAGAGAGAGCGCGCTGTGCTCGGATGGAGGAGAGAGAGAGCGCGCTGTGCTCGGATGGAGGAGAGAGAGAGCGCGCTGTGCTCGGATGGAGGAGAGAGAGAGCGCGCTGTGCTCGGATGGAGGAGAGAGAGAGCGCGCTGTGCTCGGATGGAGGAGAGAGAGAGCGCGCTGTGCTCGGATGGAGGAGAGAGAGAGCGCGCTGTGCTCGGATGGAGGAGAGCGAGCGCGCTGTGCTCGGATGGAGGAGAGAGCGAGCGCGCTGTGCTCGGATGGAGGAGAGAGCGAGCGCGCTGTGCTCGGATGGAGGAGAGAGCGAGCGCGCTGTGCTCGGATGGAGGAGAGAGCGAGCGCGCTGTGCTCGGATGGAGGAGAGAGCGTGCTGTGCTTGGATGGGAAAGAGAGAGAGCGTGCTGTGCTCGGATGGAGGAGAGAGCGAGCGCGCTGTGCTCGGATGGAGGAGAGAGAGAGCGCGCTGTGCTCGGATGGAGGAGAGAGAGAGCGTGCTGTGCTCGGATGGGAAAGAGAGAGAGAGCGCGCTGTGCTCGGATTGAGGAGAGAGAGAGCGCGCTGTGCTCGGATGGAGGAGAGAGAGAGCGCGCTGTGCTCGGATGGAGGAGAGAGAGAGCGCGCTGTGCTCGGATGGAGGAGAGAGAGAGCGCGCTGTGCTCGGATGGAGGAGAGAGAGAGCGCGCTGTGCTCGGATGGAGGAGAGAGAGAGCGCGCTGTGCTCGGATGGAGGAGAGAGAGAGCGCGCTGTGCTCGGATGGAGGAGAGAGAGAGCGCGCTGTGCTCGGATGGAGGAGAGAGAGAGCGCGCTGTGCTCGGATGGAGGAGAGAGAGAGAGCGCGCTGTGCTCGGATGGAGGAGAGAGAGAGAGCGTGCTGTGCTCGGATGGAGGAGAGAGAGAGAGCGCGCTGTGCTCGGATGGAGGAGAGAGAGAGCGCGCTGTGCTCGGATGGAGGAGAGAGAGAGCGCGCTGTGCTCGGATGGAGGAGAGAGAGAGAGCGCGCTGTGCTCGGATGGAGGAGAGAGAGAGCGCGCTGTGCTCGGATGGAGGAGAGAGAGAGCGCGCTGTGCTCGGATGGAGGAGAGAGAGAGCGCGCTGTGCTCGGATGGAGGAGAGAGAGCGCGCTGTGCTCGGATGGAGGAGAGAGCGAGCGCGCTGTGCTCGGATGGAGGAGAGAGCGTGCTGTGCTTGGATGGGAAAGAGAGAGAGCGTGCTGTGCTCGGATGGAGGAGAGAGAGAGCGTGCTGTGCTCGGATGGGAAAGAGAGAGCGTTCTGTGCTCGGATGGAGGAGAGCGAGAGCGTGCTGTGCTCGGATGGAGGAGAGAGAGAGCGAGTGTGCTGTGCTCGGATGGAGGAGAGAGAGAGCGAGTGTGCTGTGCTCGGATGGAGGAGAGAGAGAGCGAGTGTGCTGTGCTCGGATGGAGGAGAGAGAGAGCGAGTGTGCTGTGCTCGGATGGAGGAGAGAGAGAGCGAGTGTGCTGTGCTCGGATGGAGGAGAAAGAGAGCGAATGTGCTGTGCTCGGATGGAGGAGAGAGAGAGAGCGCGCTATGCTCGGATAGAGGAGAGAGAGAGCGTGCTGTGTTCGGATGGGAGAGAGAGAGAGAGCGTGCTGTGTTCGGATAGGAAAGAGCGATAGCGTGCTGTGTTCAGATGGAAGAGAGAGAGAGAGCGTGCTGTGCTCGGAGGGAGGAGAGAGAGAGCGCGCTGTGCTCGGATGGAGGAGAGAGAGAGCGAGTGTGCTGTGCTCGGATGGAGGAGAGAGAGATTGAGTGTGCTGTGCTCGGATGGAGGAGAGAGAGAGCGAGTGTGCTGTGCTCGGATGGAGGAGAGAGAGAGAGAGCACGCTGTGCTCGGATGGAGGAGAGAGAGAGCGAGTGTGCTGTGCTCGGATGGAGGAGAGCGAGAGAGAGCGCGCTGTGCTCGGATGGAGGAGAGAGAGAGCGAGTGTGCTGTGTTCGGATGGAGGGGAGAGAGAGCGAGTGTGCTGTGCTCGGATGGAGGAGAGAGAGAGCGAGTGTGCTGTGCTCGGATGGAGGAGAGAGAGAGAGTGTGGGGGGGGAGGGAGAGAGAGAGCGCGCTGTGCTCGGATTGAGGAGAGAGGGAGCGTGCTGTGCTCGGATGGGAAAGAGAGAGAGCGTGCTGTGATCGGATTGAGGAGAGACAGAGAGAGAGAGCGTGCTGTGCTCGGATTGAGGAGAGAGAGAGCGTGCTGTGCTCGGATTGAGGAGAGAGAGAGCGTGCTGTGCTCGGATCGAGGAGAGAGCGTATTGTGCTCAGATTGAGGAGAGAGAGAGCGTGCTGTGCTCGGATGGAGGAGAGAGAGAGCGTGCTGTGTTCGGATGGGAGAGAGGGAGAGCGTGCTGTGTTTGGATAGGAAAGAGAGATAGCGTGCTGTGTTCGGATGGGAGATAGAGAGAGCGTGCTGTGTTCGGATGGGAGAGAGAGAGAGAGAGCGTGCTGTGCTCGGATGGGAGAGAGAGAGAGCGTGCTGTGCTCGGATGGGAGAGAGAGAGAGAGCGTGCTGTGCTCCGATGGGAGAGAGAGAGAGTGCGTGCTGTGTTAGGATTGAGGAGAGAGAGAGCGTGCTGTGTTCGGATTGAGGAGAGAGAGAGCGTGCTGTGTTCGGATTGAGGAGAGAGAACGTGCTGTGTTCGGATTGAGGAGAGAGAGAGCGTGCTGTGTTCGGATTGAGGAGAGAGAGAGCGTGCTGTGTTCGGATTGAGGAGAGAGAGAGCGTGCTGTGCTCGGATTGAGGAGAGAGAGAGCGTGCTGTGCTCGGATTGAGGAGAGAGAGAGCGAGCTGTGCTCGGATTGAGGAGAGAGAGAGCGTGCTGTGCTCGGATTGAGGAGAGAGAGAGCGTGCTGTGCTCGGATTGAGGAGAGAGAGAGCGTGCTGTGCTCGGATTGAGGAGAGAGCGTGCTGTGCTCGGATGGAGGAGAGAGAGAGCGCGCTGTGCTCGGATGGAGGAGAGAGAGAGCGCGCTGTGCTCGGATGGAGGAGAGAGAGAGCGCGCTGTGCTCGAATGGAGGAGAGAGAGAGCGTTCTGTGCTCGGATGGGAAAGAGAGAGAGAGCGTGCTGTGCTCGGATTGAGGAGAGAGAGAGCGCGCAGTGCTCGGATGGAGGAGAGAGAGAGCGCGCTGTGCTCGGATGGAGGAGAGAGAGAGCGCGCTGTGCTCGGATGGAGGAGAGAGAGAGCGCGCTGTGCTCGGATGGAGGAGAGAGAGAGCGCGCTGTGCTCGGATGGAGGAGAGAGAGAGCGCGCTGTGCTCGGATGGAGGAGAGAGAGAGCGCGCTGTGCTCGGATGGAGGAGAGAGAGAGCGCGCTGTGCTCGGATGGAGGAGAGAGAGAGCGCGCTGTGCTCGGATGGAGGAGAGAGAGAGCGCGCTGTGCTCGGATGGAGGAGAGAGCGAGCGCGCTGTGCTCGGATGGAGGAGAGAGCGAGCGCGCTGTGCTCGGATGGAGGAGAGAGCGAGCGCGCTGTGCTCGGATGGAGGAGAGAGCGAGCGCGCTGTGCTCGGATGGAGGAGAGAGCGAGCGCGCTGTGCTCGGATGGAGGAGAGAGCGAGCGCGCTGTGCTCGGATGGAGGAGAGAGCGAGCGCGCTGTGCTCGGATGGAGGAGAGAGCGTGCTGTGCTTGGATGGGAAAGAGAGAGAGCGTGCTGTGCTCGGATGGAGGAGAGAGCGAGCGCGCTGTGCTCGGATGGAGGAGAGAGCGAGCGCGCTGTGCTCGGATGGAGGAGAGAGCGTGCTGTGCTTGGATGGGAAAGAGAGAGAGCGTGCTGTGCTCGGATTGAGGAGAGAGAGAGCGTGCTGTGCTCGGATGGAGGAGAGAGAGAGCGTGCTGTGCTCGGATGGAGGAGAGAGAGAGCGTGCTGTACTCGGATGGGAAAGAGAGAGAGCGTGCTGTGCTCGGATGGAGGAGAGCGAGAGCGTGCTGTGCTCGGATGGAGGAGAGAGAGAGCGAGTGTGCTGTGCTCGGATGGAGGAGAGAGAGAGCGAGTGTGCTGTGCTCGGATGGAGGAGAGAGAGAGCGAGTGTGCTGTGCTCGGATGGAGGAGAGAGAGAGCGCGCTGTGCTCGGATGGAGGAGAGAGAGAGCGTGCTGTGCTCGGATGGGAAAGAGAGAGAGAGCGCGCTGTGCTCGGATTGAGGAGAGAGAGAGCGCGCTGTGCTCGGATGGAGGAGAGAGAGCGCGCTGTGCTCGGATGGAGGAGAGAGAGAGCGCGCTGTGCTCGGATGGAGGAGAGAGAGAGCGCGCTGTGCTCGGATGGAGGAGAGAGAGAGCGCGCTGTGCTCGGATGGAGGAGAGAGAGAGCGCGCTGTGCTCGGATGGAGGAGAGAGAGAGCGCGCTGTGCTCGGATGGAGGAGAGAGAGAGCGCGCTGTGCTCGGATGGAGGAGAGAGAGAGAGCGCGCTGTGCTCGGATGGAGGAGAGAGAGAGAGCGTGCTGTGCTCGGATGGAGGAGAGAGAGAGAGCGCGCTGTGCTCGGATGGAGGAGAGAGAGAGCGCGCTGTGCTCGGATGGAGGAGAGAGAGAGCGCGCTGTGCTCGGTTGGAGGAGAGAGAGAGAGCGCGCTGTGCTCGGATGGAGGAGAGAGAGAGCGCGCTGTGCTCGGATGGAGGAGAGAGAGAGCGCGCTGTGCTCGGATGGAGGAGAGAGAGAGCGCGCTGTGCTCGGATGGAGGAGAGAGAGCGCGCTGTGCTCGGATGGAGGAGAGAGCGAGCGCGCTGTGCTCGGATGGAGGAGAGAGCGTGCTGTGCTTGGATGGGAAAGAGAGAGAGCGTGCTGTGCTCGGATGGAGGAGAGAGAGAGCGTGCTGTGCTCGGATGGGAAAGAGAGAGCGTTCTGTGCTCGGATGGAGGAGAGCGAGAGCGTGCTGTGCTCGGATGGAGGAGAGAGAGAGCGAGTGTGCTGTGCTCGGATGGAGGAGAGAGAGAGCGAGTGTGCTGTGCTCGGATGGAGGAGAGAGAGAGCGAGTGTGCTGTGCTCGGATGGAGGAGAGAGAGAGCGAGTGTGCTGTGCTCGGATGGAGGAGAGAGAGAGCGAGTGTGCTGTGCTCGGATGGAGGAGAAAGAGAGCGAATGTGCTGTGCTCGGATGGAGGAGAGAGAGAGAGCGCGCTATGCTCGGATAGAGGAGAGAGAGAGCGTGCTGTGTTCGGATGGGAGAGAGAGAGAGAGCGTGCTGTGTTCGGATAGGAAAGAGCGATAGCGTGCTGTGTTCGGATGGAAGAGAGAGAGAGAGCGTGCTGTGCTCGGATGGAGGAGAGAGAGAGCGCGCTGTGCTCGGATGGAGGAGAGAGAGAGCGAGTGTGCTGTGCTCGGATGGAGGAGAGAGAGATTGAGTGTGCTGTGCTCGGATGGAGGAGAGAGAGAGCGAGTGTGCTGTGCTCGGATGGAGGAGAGAGAGAGAGAGCACGCTGTGCTCGGATGGAGGAGAGAGAGAGCGAGTGTGCTGTGCTCGGATGGAGGAGAGCGAGAGAGAGCGCGCTGTGCTCGGATGGAGGAGAGAGAGAGCGAGTGTGCTGTGTTCGGATGGAGGGGAGAGAGAGCGAGTGTGCTGTGCTCGGATGGAGGAGAGAGAGAGCGAGTGTGCTGTGCTCGGATGGAGGAGAGAGAGAGAGTGTGGGGGGGAGGGAGAGAGAGAGCGCGCTGTGCTCGGATTGAGGAGAGAGGGAGCGTGCTGTGCTCGGATGGGAAAGAGAGAGAGCGTGCTGTGATCGGATTGAGGAGAGACAGAGAGAGAGAGCGTGCTGTGCTCGGATTGAGGAGAGAGAGAGCGTGCTGTGCTCGGATTGAGGAGAGAGAGAGCGTGCTGTGCTCGGATCGAGGAGAGAGCGTATTGTGCTCAGATTGAGGAGAGAGAGAGCGTGCTGTGCTCCGATGGAGGAGAGAGAGAGCGTGCTGTGTTCGGATGGGAGAGAGGGAGAGCGTGCTGTGTTTGGATAGGAAAGAGAGATAGCGTGCTGTGTTCGGATGGGAGATAGAGAGAGCGTGCTGTGTTCGGATGGGAGAGAGAGAGAGAGAGCGTGCTGTGCTCGGATGGGAGAGAGAGAGAGCGTGCTGTGCTCGGATGGGAGAGAGAGAGAGAGCGTGCTGTGCTCCGATGGGAGAGAGAGAGAGTGCGTGCTGTGTTAGGATTGAGGAGAGAGAGAGCGTGCTGTGTTCGGATTGAGGAGAGAGAGAGCGTGCTGTGTTCGGATTGAGGAGAGAGAACGTGCTGTGTTCGGATTGAGGAGAGAGAGAGCGTGCTGTGTTCGGATTGAGGAGAGAGAGAGCGTGCTGTGTTCGGATTGAGGAGAGAGAGAGCGTGCTGTGCTCGGATTGAGGAGAGAGAGAGCGTGCTGTGCTCGGATTGAGGAGAGAGAGAGCGTGCTGTGCTCGGATTGAGGAGAGAGAGAGCGTGCTGTGCTCGGATTGAGGAGAGAGAGAGCGTGCTGTGCTCGGATTGAGGAGAGAGAGAGCGTGCTGTGCTCGGATTGAGGAGAGAGAGAGCGTGCTGTGCTCGGATTGAGGAGAGAGCGTGCTGTGCTCGGATGGGATAAAGAGAGAGTGTGCTGTGCTCGGATTGAGGAGAGAGAGAGCGTGCTGTGCTCGGATGGGAAAGAGAGAGAGCGTGCTGTGCTCGGATTTAGGAGAGAGAGAGCGTGCTGTGCTCGGATGGGAAAGAGAGAGAGCGTGCTGTGCTCGGATTGAGGAGAGAGAGAGAGAGCGAGAGCGTGCTGTGCTCGGATGGAGGAGAGAGAGCGAGTGTGCTGTTCTCGGATGGAGGAGAGAGAGAGCGCGCTGTGCTCGGATGGAGGAGAGAGCGAGCGCGCTGTGTTCGGATTGAGGAGAGAGAGAGCGTGCTGTGTTCGGATGGAGGAGAGTGAGAGCGTGCTGTGTCCGGATGGAGGAGAGTGAGAGCGTGCTGTATTCGGATGGAGGAGAGAGAGAGCGTGCTGTGTTCGGATGGAGGAGAGAGAGAGCGTGCTGTGTTCGGATGGAGGAGAGAGAGAGCGTGCTGTGCTCGGATGGGAGAGAGAGAGAGAGAGCGTGCTGTGTTCGGATGGAGGAGAGAGAGAGCATGCTGTGTTCGGATGGAGGAGAGAGAGAGCGTGCTGTGTTCGGATGGAGGAGAGAGAGAGCATGCTGTGTTCGGATGGAGGAGAGAGAGAGCGTGCTGTGTTCGGATTGAGGAGAGAGAGAGCGTGCTGTGTTCGGATTGAGGAGAGAGAGAGCGTGCTGTGCTCGGATTGAGGAGAGAGAGAGCGTGCTGTGCTCGGATTGAGGAGAGAGAGAGCGTGCTGTGCTCGGATTGAGGAGAGAGAGAGCGTGCTGTGCTCGGATGGGAAAGAGAGAGAGTGTGCTGTGCTCGGATTGAGGAGAGAGAGAGCGTGCTGTGCTCGGATGGGAAAGAGAGAGAGCGTGCTGTGCTCGGATTGAGGAGAGAGAGCGTGCTGTGCTCGGATGGGAAAGAGAGAGAGCGTGCTGTGCTCGGATTGAGGAGAGAGAGAGCGTGCTGTGCTCGGATTGAGGAGAGAGAGAGCGTGCTGTGCTCGGATTGAGGAGAGAGAGAGCGTGCTGTGCTCGGATTGAGGAGAGAGAGAGCGTGCTGTGCTCGGATGGGAAAGAGAGAGAGTGTGCTGTGCTCGGATTGAGGAGAGAGAGCGAGTGTGCTGTGGTCGGATGGAGGAGAGAGAGAGCGCGCTGTGCTCGGATGGAGGAGAGAGCGAGCGTGCTGTGCTCGGATGGGAAAGAGAGAGAGCGTGCTGTGCTCGGATGGGAGAGAGAGAGAGAGAGAGCGTGCTGTGTTCGGATGGAGGAGAGAGAGAGCGTGCTGTGTTCGGATTTAGGAGAGAGAGAGCGTGCTGTGCTCGGATGGGAAAGAGAGAGAGCGTGCTGTGCTCGGATTGAGGAGAGAGAGAGAGAGCGAGAGCGTGCTGTGCTCGGATGGAGGAGAGAGAGCGAGTGTGCTGTTCTCGGATGGAGGAGAGAGAGAGCGCGCTGTGCTCGGATGGAGGAGAGAGAGAGCGCGCTGTGCTCGGATTGAGGAGAGAGAGAGCGTGCTGTGTTCGGATGGAGGAGAGTGAGAGCGTGCTGTGTCCGGATGGAGGAGAGTGAGAGCGTGCTGTATTCGGATGGAGGAGAGAGAGAGCGTGCTGTGTTCGGATGGAGGAGAGAGAGAGCGTGCTGTGTTCGGATGGAGGAGAGAGAGAGCGTGCTGTGCTCGGATGGGAGAGAGAGAGAGAGAGCGTGCTGTGTTCGGATGGAGGAGAGAGAGAGCATGCTGTGTTCGGATGGAGGAGAGAGAGAGCGTGCTGTGTTCGGATGGAGGAGAGAGAGAGCATGCTGTGTTCGGATGGAGGAGAGAGAGAGCGTGCTGTGTTCGGATTGAGGAGAGAGAGAGCGTGCTGTGTTCGGATTGAGGAGAGAG
The DNA here is from genome assembly GCF_017639515.1 of Carcharodon carcharias. Lineage (NCBI taxonomy): Eukaryota > Metazoa > Chordata > Chondrichthyes > Lamniformes > Lamnidae > Carcharodon > Carcharodon carcharias. The sequence continues at coordinate 1,542,860 of NW_024470767.1, forward strand.
AGAGCGTGCTGTGCTCGGATTGAGGAGAGAGAGAGCGTGCTGTGCTCGGATTGAGGAGAGAGAGAGCGTGCTGTGCTCGGATTGAGGAGAGAGAGAGCGTGCTGTGCTCGGATGGGAAAGAGAGAGAGTGTGCTGTGCTCGGATTGAGGAGAGAGAGAGCGTGCTGTGCTCGGATGGGAAAGAGAGAGAGCGTGCTGTGCTCGGATTGAGGAGAGAGAGCGTGCTGTGCTCGGATGGGAAAGAGAGAGAGCGTGCTGTGCTCGGATTGAGGAGAGAGAGAGCGTGCTGTGCTCGGATTGAGGAGAGAGAGAGCGTGCTGTGCTCGGATTGAGGAGAGAGAGAGCGTGCTGTGCTCGGATTGAGGAGAGAGAGAGCGTGCTGTGCTCGGATTGAAGAGAGAGAGAGCGTGCTGTGCTCGGATGGGAAAGAGAGAGAGCGTGCTGTACTCGGATTGAGGAGAGAGAGAGCGTGCTGTGCTCGGATGGGAAAGAGAGAGAGCGTGCTGTGCTCGGATTGAGGAGAGAGAGAGCGTGCTGTGCTCGGATTGAGGAGAGAGAGAGCGTGCTGTGCTCGGATTGAGGAGAGAGAGAGCGTGCTGTGCTCGGATTGAGGAGAGAGAGAGCGTGCTGTGCTCGGATTGAGGAGAGAGAGAGCGTGCTGTGCTCGGATGGGAAAGAGAGAGAGCGTGCTGTGCTCGGATTGAGGAGAGAGAGAGAGAGCGAGAGCGTGCTGTGCTCGGATGGAGGAGAGAGAGCGAGTGTGCTGTGGTCGGATGGAGGAGAGAGAGAGCGCGCTGTGCTCGGATGGAGGAGAGAGCGAGCGTGCTGTGCTCGGATGGGAAAGAGAGAGAGCGTGCTGTGCTCGGATGGGAGAGAGAGAGAGAGAGAGCGTGCTGTGTTCGGATGGAGGAGAGAGAGAGCGTGCTGTGTTCGGATGGAGGAGAGAGAGAGCGTGCTGTGTTCGGATGGAGGAGAGAGAGAGCGTGCTGTGTTCGGATGGAGGAGAGAGAGAGCGTGCTGTGTTCGGATGGAGGAGAGAGAGAGCGTGCTGTGTTCGGATGGAGGAGAGAGAGAGCGCGCTGTGCTCGGATGGAGGAGAGAGAGAGCGAGTGTGCTGTGCTCGGATGGAGGAGAGAGAGAGCGAGTGTGCTGTGCTCGGATGGAGGAGAGACAGAGAGTGCGGGGGGGAGGGAGAGAGAGAGCGCGCTGTGCTCGGATTGAGGAGAGAGAGAGCGTGCTGTGTTCGGATGGGAGAGAGAGAGCGTGCTGTGCTCGGATTGAGGAGAGAGAGAGCGTGCTGTGCTCGGATTGAGGAGAGAGAGAGCTTGCTGTGCTCGGATTGAGGAGAGAGAGAGCGTGCTGTGCTCGGATTGAGGAGAGAGAGAGCGTGCTGTGCTCGGATTGAGGAGAGAGAGAGCGTGCTGTGCTCGGATTGAGGAGAGAGAGAGCGTGCTGTGCTCGGATTGAGGAGAGAGAGAGCGTGCTGTGCTCGGATTGAGGAGAGAGAAAGCGTGCTGTGCTCGGATTGAGGAGAGAGAGAGCGTGCTGTGCTCGGATTGAGGAGAGAGAGAGCGTGCTGTGCTCGGATTGAGGAGAGAGAGAGCGTGCTGTGCTCGGATGGGAAAGAGAGTGTGCTGTGCTCGGATTGAGGAGAGAGAGAGCGTGCTGTGCTCGGATTGAGGAGAGAGAGAGCGTGCTGTGCTCGGATGGGAAAGAGAGAGAGCGTGCTGTGCTCGGATTGAGGCGAGAGAGAGCGTGCTGTGCTCGGATGGGAAAGAGAGAGAGCGTGCTGTGCTCGGATTGAGGAGAGAGAGAGCGTGCTGTGCTCGGATGGGAAAGAGAGAGAGCGTGCTGTGCTCGGATTGAGGAGAGAGAGAGAGAGCGAGAGCGTGCTGTGCTCCGATGGAGGAGAGAGAGAGTGTGCTGTGTTCGGATGGGAGAGAGAGAGAGAGCGTGCTGTGCTCCGATGGGAGAGAGAGAGAGTGCGTGCTGTGTTAGGATTGAGGAGAGAGAGAGCGTGCTGTGTTCGGATTGAGGAGAGAGAGAGCGTGCTGTGTTCGGATTGAGGAGAGAGAACGTGCTGTGTTCGGATTGAGGAGAGAGAGAGCGTGCTGTGTTCGGATTGAGGAGAGAGAGAGCGTGCTGTGTTCGGATTGAGGAGAGAGAGAGCGTGCTGTGCTCGGATTGAGGAGAGAGAGAGCGTGCTGTGCTCGGATTGAGGAGAGAGAGAGAGTGCTGTGCTCGGATTGAGGAGAGAGAGAGCGTGCTGTGCTCGGATTGAGGAGAGAGAGAGCGTGCTGTGCTCGGATGGGAAAGAGAGAGAGTGTGCTGTGCTCGGATTGAGGAGAGAGAGAGCGTGCTGTGCTCGGATGGGAAAGAGAGAGAGCGTGCTGTGCTCGGATTTAGGAGAGAGAGAGCGTGCTGTGCTCGGATGGGAAAGAGAGAGAGCGTGCTGTGCTCGGATTGAGGAGAGAGAGAGAGAGCGAGAGCGTGATGTGCTCGGATGGAGGAGAGAGAGCGAGTGTGCTGTTCTCGGATGGAGGAGAGAGAGAGCGCGCTGTGCTCGGATGGAGGAGAGAGCGAGCGCGCTGTGTTCGGATTGAGGAGAGAGAGAGCGTGCTGTGTTCGGATGGAGGAGAGTGAGAGCGTGCTGTGTCCGGATGGAGGAGAGTGAGAGCGTGCTGTATTCGGATGGAGGAGAGAGAGAGCGTGCTATGTTCGGATGGAGGAGAGAGAGAGCGTGCTGTGTTCGGATGGAGGAGAGAGAGAGCGTGCTGTGCTCGGATGGGAGAGAGAGAGAGAGAGCGTGCTGTGTTCGGATGGAGGAGAGAGAGAGCATGCTGTGTTCGGATGGAGGAGAGAGAGAGCGTGCTGTGTTCGGATGGAGGAGAGAGAGAGCATGCTGTGTTCGGATGGAGGAGAGAGAGAGCGTGCTGTGTTCGGATTGAGGAGAGAGAGAGCGTGCTGTGTTCGGATTGAGGAGAGAGAGAGCGTGCTGTGCTCGGATTGAGGAGAGAGAGAGCGTGCTGTGCTCGGATTGAGGAGAGAGAGAGCGTGCTGTGCTCGGATTGAGGAGAGAGAGAGCGTGCTGTGCTCGGATGGGAAAGAGAGAGAGTGTGCTGTGCTCGGATTGAGGAGAGAGAGAGCGTGCTGTGCTCGGATGGGAAAGAGAGAGAGCGTGCTGTGCTCGGATTGAGGAGAGAGAGCGTGCTGTGCTCGGATGGGAAAGAGAGAGAGCGTGCTGTGCTCGGATTGAGGAGAGAGAGAGCGTGCTGTGCTCGGATTGAGGAGAGAGAGAGCGTGCTGTGCTCGGATTGAGGAGAGAGAGAGCGTGCTGTGCTCGGATTGAGGAGAGAGAGAGCGTGCTGTGCTCGGATTGAAGAGAGAGAGAGCGTGCTGTGCTCGGATGGGAAAGAGAGAGAGCGTGCTGTACTCGGATTGAGGAGAGAGAGAGCGTGCTGTGCTCGGATGGGAAAGAGAGAGAGCGTGCTGTGCTCGGATGGGAAAGAGAGAGAGCGTGCTGTGCTCGGATTGAGGAGAGAGAGAGCGTGCTGTGCTCGGATTGAGGAGAGAGAGAGCGTGCTGTGCTCGGATTGAGGAGAGAGAGAGCGTGCTGTGCTCGGATTGAGGAGAGAGAGAGCGTGCTGTGCTCGGATTGAGGAGAGAGAGAGCGTGCTGTGCTCGGATTGAGGAGAGAGAGAGCGTGCTGTGCTCGGATGGGAAAGAGAGAGAGCGTGCTGTGCTCGGATTGAGGAGAGAGAGAGAGAGCGAGAGCGTGCTGTGCTCGGATGGAGGAGAGAGAGCGAGTGTGCTGTGGTCGGATGGAGGAGAGAGAGAGCGCGCTGTGCTCGGATGGAGGAGAGAGCGAGCGTGCTGTGCTCGGATGGGAAAGAGAGAGAGCGTGCTGTGCTCGGATGGGAGAGAGAGAGAGAGAGAGCGTGCTGTGTTCGGATGGAGGAGAGAGAGAGCGTGCTGTGTTCGGATGGAGGAGAGAGAGAGCGTGCTGTGTTCGGATGGAGGAGAGCGAGAGCGTGCTGTGTTCGGATGGAGGAGAGAGAGAGCGTGCTGTGTTCGGATGGAGGAGAGAGAGAGCGTGCTGTGTTCGGATGGAGGAGAGAGAGAGCGTGCTGTGTTCGGATGGAGGAGAGAGAGAGCGCGCTGTGCTCGGATGGAGGAGAGAGAGAGCGTGCTGTGTTCGGATGGAGGAGAGAGAGAGCATGCTGTGTTCGGATGGAGGAGAGAGAGAGCGTGCTGTGTTCGGATTGAGGAGAGAGAGAGCGTGCTGTGTTCGGATTGAGGAGAGAGAGAGCGTGCTGTGCTCGGATTGAGGAGAGAGAGAGCGTGCTGTGCTCGGATTGAGGAGAGAGAGAGCGTGCTGTGCTCGGATTGAGGAGAGAGAGAGCGTGCTGTGCTCGGATGGGAAAGAGAGAGAGTGTGCTGTGCTCGGATTGAGGAGAGAGAGAGCGTGCTGTGCTCGGATGGGAAAGAGAGAGAGCGTGCTGTGCTCGGATTGAGGAGAGAGAGCGTGCTGTGCTCGGATGGGAAAGAGAGAGAGCGTGCTGTGCTCGGATTGAGGAGAGAGAGAGCGTGCTGTGCTCGGATTGAGGAGAGAGAGAGCGTGCTGTGCTCGGATTGAGGAGAGAGAGAGCGTGCTGTGCTCGGATTGAGGAGAGAGAGAGCGTGCTGTGCTCGGATTGAAGAGAGAGAGAGCGTGCTGTGCTCGGATGGGAAAGAGAGAGAGCGTGCTGTACTCGGATTGAGGAGAGAGAGAGCGTGCTGTGCTCGGATGGGAAAGAGAGAGAGCGTGCTGTGCTCGGATTGAGGAGAGAGAGAGCGTGCTGTGCTCGGATTGAGGAGAGAGAGAGCGTGCTGTGCTCGGATTGAGGAGAGAGAGAGCGTGCTGTGCTCGGATTGAGGAGAGAGAGAGCGTGCTGTGCTCGGATTGAGGAGAGAGAGAGCGTGCTGTGCTCGGATTGAGGAGAGAGAGAGCGTGCTGTGCTCGGATGGGAAAGAGAGAGAGCGTGCTGTGCTCGGATTGAGGAGAGAGAGAGAGAGCGAGAGCGTGCTGTGCTCGGATGGAGGAGAGAGAGCGAGTGTGCTGTGGTCGGATGGAGGAGAGAGAGAGCGCGCTGTGCTCGGATGGAGGAGAGAGCGAGCGCGCTGTGCTCGGATGGGAAAGAGAGAGAGCGTGCTGTGCTCGGATGGGAGAGAGAGAGAGAGAGAGCGTGCTGTGTTCGGATGGAGGAGAGAGAGAGCGTGCTGTGTTCGGATGGAGGAGAGAGAGAGCGTGCTGTGTTCGGATGGAGGAGAGAGAGAGCGTGCTGTGTTCGGATGGAGGAGAGAGAGAGCGTGCTGTGTTCGGATGGAGGAGAGAGAGAGCGTGCTGTGTTCGGATGGAGGAGAGAGAGAGCGCGCTGTGCTCGGATGGAGGAGAGAGAGAGCGAGTGTGCTGTGCTCGGATGGAGGAGAGAGAGAGCGAGTGTGCTGTGCTCGGATGGAGGAGAGACAGAGAGTGCGGGGGGGAGGGAGAGAGAGAGCGCGCTGTGCTCGGATTGAGGAGAGAGAGAGCGTGCTGTGTTCGGATGGGAGAGAGAGAGCGTGCTGTGCTCGGATTGAGGAGAGAGAGAGCGTGCTGTGCTCGGATTGAGGAGAGAGAGAGCTTGCTGTGCTCGGATTGAGGAGAGAGAGAGCGTGCTGTGCTCGGATTGAGGAGAGAGAGAGCGTGCTGTGCTCGGATTGAGGAGAGAGAGAGCGTGCTGTGCTCGGATTGAGGAGAGAGAGAGCGTGCTGTGCTCGGATTGAGGAGAGAGAAAGCGTGCTGTGCTCCGATTGAGGAGAGAGAGAGCGTGCTGTGCTCGGATTGAGGAGAGAGAGAGCGTGCTGTGCTCGGATTGAGGAGAGAGAGAGCGTGCTGTGCTCGGATGGGAAAGAGAGTGTGCTGTGCTCGGATTGAGGAGAGAGAGAGCGTGCTGTGCTCGGATTGAGGAGAGAGAGAGCGTGCTGTGCTCGGATGGGAAAGAGAGAGAGCGTGCTGTGCTCGGATTGAGGCGAGAGAGAGCGTGCTGTGCTCGGATGGGAAAGAGAGAGAGCGTGCTGTGCTCGGATTGAGGAGAGAGAGAGCGTGCTGTGATCGGATGGGAAAGAGAGAGAGCGTGCTGTGCTCGGATTGAGGAGAGAGAGAGAGAGCGAGAGCGTGCTGTGCTCCGATGGAGGAGAGAGAGAGTGTGCTGTGTTCGGATGGGAGAGAGAGAGAGAGCGTGCTGTGCTCCGATGGGAGAGAGAGAGAGTGCGTGCTGTGTTAGGATTGAGGAGAGAGAGAGCGTGCTGTGTTCGGATTGAGGAGAGAGAGAGCGTGCTGTGTTCGGATTGAGGAGAGAGAACGTGCTGTGTTCGGATTGAGGAGAGAGAGAGCGTGCTGTGTTCGGATTGAGGAGAGAGAGAGCGTGTTGTGTTCGGATTGAGGAGAGAGAGAGCGTGCTGTGCTCGGATTGAGGAGAGAGAGAGCGTGCTGTGCTCGGATTGAGGAGAGAGAGAGAGTGCTGTGCTCGGATTGAGGAGAGAGAGAGCGTGCTGTGCTCGGATTGAGGAGAGAGAGAGCGTGCTGTGCTCGGATGGGAAAGAGAGAGAGTGTGCTGTGCTCGGATTGAGGAGAGAGAGAGCGTGCTGTGCTCGGATGGGAAAGAGAGAGAGCGTGCTGTGCTCGGATTTAGGAGAGAGAGAGCGTGCTGTGCTCGGATGGGAAAGAGAGAGAGCGTGCTGTGCTCGGATTGAGGAGAGAGAGAGAGAGCGAGAGCGTGCTGTGCTCGGATGGAGGAGAGAGAGCGAGTGTGCTGTTCTCGGATGGAGGAGAGAGAGAGCGCGCTGTGCTCGGATGGAGGAGAGAGCGAGCGCGCTGTGTTCGGATTGAGGAGAGAGAGAGCGTGCTGTGTTCGGATGGAGGAGAGTGAGAGCGTGCTGTGTCCGGATGGAGGAGAGTGAGAGCGTGCTGTATTCGGATGGAGGAGAGAGAGAGCGTGCTGTGTTCGGATGGAGGAGAGAGAGAGCGTGCTGTGTTCGGATGGAGGAGAGAGAGAGCGTGCTGTGCTCGGATGGGAGAGAGAGAGAGAGAGCGTGCTGTGTTCGGATGGAGGAGAGAGAGAGCATGCTGTGTTCGGATGGAGGAGAGAGAGAGCGTGCTGTGTTCGGATGGAGGAGAGAGAGAGCATGCTGTGTTCGGATGGAGGAGAGAGAGAGCGTGCTGTGTTCGGATTGAGGAGAGAGAGAGCGTGCTGTGTTCGGATTGAGGAGAGAGAGAGCGTGCTGTGCTCGGATTGAGGAGAGAGAGAGCGTGCTGTGCTCGGATTGAGGAGAGAGAGAGCGTGCTGTGCTCGGATTGAGGAGAGAGAGAGCGTGCTGTGCTCGGATGGGAAAGAGAGAGAGTGTGCTGTGCTCGGATTGAGGAGAGAGAGAGCGTGCTGTGCTCGGATGGGAAAGAGAGAGAGCGTGCTGTGCTCGGATTGAGGAGAGAGAGCGTGCTGTGCTCGGATGGGAAAGAGAGAGAGCGTGCTGTGCTCGGATTGAGGAGAGAGAGAGCGTGCTGTGCTCGGATTGAGGAGAGAGAGAGCGTGCTGTGCTCGGATTGAGGAGAGAGAGAGCGTGCTGTGCTCGGATTGAGGAGAGAGAGAGCGTGCTGTGCTCGGATTGAAGAGAGAGAGAGCGTGCTGTGCTCGGATGGGAAAGAGAGAGAGCGTGCTGTACTCGGATTGAGGAGAGAGAGAGCGTGCTGTGCTCGGATGGGAAAGAGAGAGAGCGTGCTGTGCTCGGATGGGAAAGAGAGAGAGCGTGCTGTGCTCGGATTGAGGAGAGAGAGAGCGTGCTGTGCTCGGATTGAGGAGAGAGAGAGCGTGCTGTGCTCGGATTGAGGAGAGAGAGAGCGTGCTGTGCTCGGATTGAGGAGAGAGAGAGCGTGCTGTGCTCGGATTGAGGAGAGAGAGAGCGTGCTGTGCTCGGATTGAGGAGAGAGAGAGCGTGCTGTGCTCGGATGGGAAAGAGAGAGAGCGTGCTGTGCTCGGATTGAGGAGAGAGAGAGAGAGCGAGAGCGTGCTGTGCTCGGATGGAGGAGAGAGAGCGAGTGTGCTGTGGTCGGATGGAGGAGAGAGAGAGCGCGCTGTGCTCGGATGGAGGAGAGAGCGAGCGTGCTGTGCTCGGATGGGAAAGAGAGAGAGCGTGCTGTGCTCGGATGGGAGAGAGAGAGAGAGAGAGCGTGCTGTGTTCGGATGGAGGAGAGAGAGAGCGTGCTGTGTTCGGATGGAGGAGAGAGAGAGCGTGCTGTGTTCGGATGGAGGAGAGAGAGAGCGTGCTGTGTTCGGATGGAGGAGAGAGAGAGCGTGCTGTGTTCGGATGGAGGAGAGAGAGAGCGTGCTGTGTTCGGATGGAGGAGAGAGAGAGCGTGCTGTGTTCGGATGGAGGAGAGAGAGAGCGCGCTGTGCTCGGATGGAGGAGAGAGAGAGCGAGTGTGCTGTGCTCGGATGGAGGAGAGAGAGAGCGAGTGTGCTGTGCTCGGATGGAGGAGAGACAGAGAGTGCGGGGGGGAGGGAGAGAGAGAGCGCGCTGTGCTCGGATTGAGGAGAGAGAGAGCGTGCTGTGTTCGGATGGGAAAGAGAGAGAGCGTGCTGTGCTCGGATTGAGGCGAGAGAGAGCGTGCTGTGCTCGGATGGGAAAGAGAGAGAGCGTGCTGTGCTCGGATTGAGGAGAGAGAGAGCGTGCTGTGCTCGGATGGGAAAGAGAGAGAGCGTGCTGTGCTCGGATTGAGGAGAGAGAGAGCGTGCTGTGCTCGGATGGGAAAGAGAGAGAGCGTGCTGTGCTCGGATTGAGGAGAGAGAGAGAGAGCGAGAGCGTGCTGTGCTCCGATGGAGGAGAGAGAGAGTGTGCTGTGTTCGGATGGGAGAGAGAGAGAGCGTGCTGTGCTCGGATGGAGGAGAGAGCGAGCGAGTGTGCTGTTCTCGGATGGAGGAGAGAGAGCGAGTGTGCTGTGGTCGGATGGAGGAGAGAGAGAGCGCGCTGTGCTCGGATGGAGGAGAGAGCGAGCGTGCTGTGCTCGGATGGGAAAGAGAGAGAGCGTGCTGTACTCGGATGGGAGAGAGAGAGAGAGAGCGTGCTGTGTTCAGATGGAGGAGAGAGAGAGCGTGCTGTGTTCGGATGGAGGAGAGAGAGCGTGCTGTGTTCGGATGGAGGAGAGAGAGAGCGCGCTGAGCTCGGATGGAGGAGAGAGAGAGCGAGTGTGCTGTGCTCGGATGGAGGAGAGAGAGAGCGAGTGTGCTGTGCTCGGATGGAGGAGAGAGAGAGCGCGCTGTGCTCGGATTGAGGAGAGAGAGAGAGAGCGAGAGCGTGCTGTGCTCCGATGGAGGAGAGAGAGAGCGTGCTGTGCTCGGATGGGAGAGAGAGAGAGAGAGCGTGCTGTGTTCGGATGAAGGAGAGAGAGAGCGTGCTGTGTTCGGATGGAGGAGAGAGAGAGCGTGCTGTGTTCGGATGGAGGAGAGAGAGAGCGTGCTGTGTTCGGATGGAGGAGAGAGAGAGCGTGCTGTGTTCGGATGGAGGAGAGAGAGAGCGTGCTGTGTTCGGATGGAGGAGAGAGAGAGCGTGCTGTGTTCGGATGGAGGAGAGAGAGAGCGTGCTGTGTTCGGATGGAGGAGAGAGAGAGCGTGCTGTGTTCGGATGGAGGAGAGAGAGAGCGCGCTGTGCTCGGATGGAGGAGAGAGAGAGCGAGTGTGCTGTGCTCGGATGGAGGAGAGAGAGAGCGAGTGTGCTGTGCTCGGATGGAGGAGAGAGAGAGAGAGTGCGGGGGGGAGGGAGAGAGAGAGCGCGCTGTGCTCGGATTGAGGAGAGAGAGAGCGTGCTGTGTTCGGATGGGAGAGAGAGAGCGTGCTGTGCTCGGATTGAGGAGAGAGAGAGCGTGCTGTGCTCGGATTGAGGAGAGAGAGAGCGTGCTGTGCTCGGATTGAGGAGAGAGAGAGCGTGCTGTGCTCGGATTGAGGAGAGAGAGAGCGTGCTGTGCTCGGATTGAGGCGAGAGAGAGCGTGCTGTGCTCGGATGGGAAAGAGAGAGAGCGTGCTGTGCTCGGATTGAGGAGAGAGAGAGCGTGCTGTGCTCGAATGGGAAAGAGAGAGAGCGTGCTGTGCTCGGATTGAGGAGAGAGAGAGAGAGCGAGAGCGTGCTGTGCTCCGATGGAGGAGAGAGAGAGTGTGCTGTGTTCGGATGAGAGAGAGAGAGAGCGTGCTGTGCTCGGATGGAGGAGAGAGCGAGCGAGTGTGCTGTTCTCGGATGGAGGAGAGAGAGCGAGTGTGCTGTGGTCGGATGGAGGAGAGAGAGAGCGCGCTGTGCTCGGATGGAGGAGAGAGCGAGCGTGCTGTGCTCGGATGGGAAAGAGAGAGAGCGTGCTGTGCTCGGATGGGAGAGTGAGAGAGAGAGCGTGCTGTGTTCAGATGGAGGAGAGAGAGAGCGTGCTGTGTTCGGATGGAGGAGAGAGAGCGTGCTGTGTTCGGATGGAGGAGAGAGAGAGCGCTCTGTGCTCGGATGGAGGAGAGAGAGAGCGAGTGTGCTGTGCTCGGATGGAGGAGAGAGAGAGCGAGTGTGCTGTGCTCGGATGGAGGAGAGAGAGAGTGAGTGCGGGGGTGAGGGAGAGAGAGAGCGTGCTGTGTTCGGATGGGAGAGAGAGAGAGCGTGCTGTGTTCGGATGGGAGAGAGAGAGAGCGTGCTGTGTTTGGATAGGAAAGAGAGATAGCGTGCTGTGTTCGGATGGGAGAGAGAGAGAGCGCGCTGTGCTCGGATTGAGGAGAGAGAGAGCGCGCTGTGCTCGGATGGAGGAGAGAGAGAGCGCGCTGTGCTCGGATGGAGGAGAGAGAGAGCGCGCTGTGCTCGGATGGAGGAGAGAGAGAGCGCGCTGTGCTCGGATGGAGGAGAGAGAGAGCGCGCTGTGCTCGGATGGAGGAGAGAGAGAGCGCGCTGTGCTCGGATGGAGGAGAGAGAGAGCGCGCTGTGCTCGGATGGAGGAGAGAGAGAGCGCGCTGTGCTCGGATGGAGGAGAGAGAGAGCGCGCTGTGCTCGGATGGAGGAGAGAGAGAGCGCGCTGTGCTCGGATGGAGGAGAGAGAGAGAGCGCGCTGTGCTCGGATGGAGGAGAGAGAGAGAGCGTGCTGTGCTCGGATGGAGGAGAGAGAGAGAGCGCGCTGTGCTCGGATGGAGGAGAGAGAGAGCGCGCTGTGCTCGGATGGAGGAGAGAGAGAGCGCGCTGTGCTCGGATGGAGGAGAGAGAGAGAGCGCGCTGTGCTCGGATGGAGGAGAGAGAGAGCGCGCTGTGCTCGGATGGAGGAGAGAGAGCGCGCTGTGCTCGGATGGAGGAGAGAGAGCGCGCTGTGCTCGGATGGAGGAGAGAGCGAGCGCGCTGTGCTCGGATGGAGGAGAGAGCGTGCTGTGCTTGGATGGGAAAGAGAGAGAGCGTGCTGTGCTCGGATGGAGGAGAGAGAGAGCGTGCTGTGCTCGGATGGGAAAGAGAGAGAGCGTTCTGTGCTCGGATGGAGGAGAGCGAGAGCGTGCTGTGCTCGGATGGAGGAGAGAGAGAGCGAGTGTGCTGTGCTCGGATGGAGGAGAGAGAGAGCGAGTGTGCTGTGCTCGGATGGAGGAGAGAGAGAGCGAGTGTGCTGTGCTCGGATGGAGGAGAGAGAGAGCGAGTGTGCTGTGCTCGGATGGAGGAGAGAGAGAGCGAGTGTGCTGTGCTCGGATGGAGGAGAGAGAGAGCGAGTGTGCTGTGCTCGGATGGAGGAGAAAGAGAGCGAATGTGCTGTGCTCGGATGGAGGAGAGAGAGAGAGCGCGCTATGCTCGGATAGAGGAGAGAGAGAGCGTGCTGTGTTCGGATGGGAGAGAGAGAGAGAGCGTGCTGTGTTCGGATAGGAAAGAGCGATAGCGTGCTGTGTTCAGATGGAAGAGAGAGAGAGAGCGTGCTGTGCTCGGATGGAGGAGAGAGAGAGCGCGCTGTGCTCGGATGGAGGAGAGAGAGAGCGAGTGTGCTGTGCTCGGATGGAGGAGAGAGAGATTGAGTGTGCTGTGCTCGGATGGAGGAGAGAGAGAGCGAGTGTGCTGTGCTCGGATGGAGGAGAGAGAGAGAGAGCACGCTGTGCTCGGAGGAGAGAGAGAGCGAGTGTGCTGTGCTCGGATGGAGGAGAGCGAGAGAGAGCGCGCTGTGCTCGGATGGAGGAGAGAGAGAGCGAGTGTGCTGTGCTCGGATGGAGGAGAGAGAGAGCGAGTGTGCTGTGCTCGGATGGAGGAGAGAGAGAGCGAGTGTGCTGTGCTCGGATGGAGGAGAGAGAGAGAGTGTGGGGGGAGGGAGAGAGAGAGCGCGCTGTGCTCGGATTGAGGAGAGAGGGAGCGTGCTGTGCTCGGATGGGAAAGAGAGAGAGCGTGCTGTGATCGGATTGAGGAGAGACAGAGAGAGAGAGCGTGCTGTGCTCGGATTGAGGAGAGAGAGAGCGTGCTGTGCTCGGATTGAGGAGAGAGAGAGCGTGCTGTGCTCGGATCGAGGAGAGAGCGTGTTGTGCTCAGATTGAGGAGAGAGAGAGCGTGCTGTGCTCCGATGGAGGAGAGAGAGAGCGTGCTGTGTTCGGATGGGAGAGAGGGAGAGCGTGCTGTGTTTGGATAGGAAAGAGAGATAGCGTGCTGTGTTCGGATGGGAGATAGAGAGAGCGTGCTGTGTTCGGATGGGAGAGAGAGAGAGAGAGCGTGCTGTGCTCGGATGGGAGAGAGAGAGAGCGTGCTGTGCTCGGATGGGAGAGAGAGAGAGAGCGTGCTGTGCTCCGATGGGAGAGAGAGAGAGTGCGTGCTGTGTTAGGATTGAGGAGAGAGAGAGCGTGCTGTGTTCGGATTGAGGAGAGAGAGAGCGTGCTGTGTTCGGATTGAGGAGAGAGAACGTGCTGTGTTCGGATTGAGGAGAGAGAGAGCGTGCTGTGTTCGGATTGAGGAGAGAGAGAGCGTGCTGTGTTCGGATTGAGGAGAGAGAGAGCGTGCTGTGCTCGGATTGAGGAGAGAGAGAGCGTGCTGTGCTCGGATTGAGGAGAGAGAGAGCGTGCTGTGCTCGGATTGAGGAGAGAGAGAGCGTGCTGTGCTCGGATTGAGGAGAGAGAGAGCGTGCTGTGCTCGGATTGAGGAGAGAGAGAGCGTGCTGTGCTCGGATGGGAAAGAGAGAGAGTGTGCTGTGCTCGGATTGAGGAGAGAGAGAGCGTGCTGTGCTCGGATGGGAAAGAGAGAGAGCGTGCTGTGCTCGGATTTAGGAGAGAGAGAGCGTGCTGTGCTCGGATGGGAAAGAGAGAGAGCGTGCTGTGCTCGGATTGAGGAGAGAGAGAGAGAGCGAGAGCGTGCTGTGCTCGGATGGAGGAGAGAGAGCGAGTGTGCTGTGGTCGGATGGAGGAGAGAGAGAGCGCGCTGTGCTCGGATGGAGGAGAGAGCGAGCGTGCTGTGCTCGGATGGGAAAGAGAGAGAGCGTGCTGTGCTCGGATGGGAGAGAGAGAGAGAGAGAGCGTGCTGTGTTCGGATGGAGGAGAGAGAGAGCGTGCTGTGTTCGGATGGAGGAGAGAGAGAGCGTGCTGTGTTCGGATGGAGGAGAGAGAGAGCGTGCTGTGTTCGGATGGAGGAGAGAGAGAGTGTGCTGTGCTCGGATTGAGGAGAGAGAGAGCGTGCTGTGCTCGGATGGGAAAGAGAGAGAGCGTGCTGTGCTCGGATTGAGGAGAGAGAGAGAGAGCGAGAGCGTGCTGTGCTCGGATGGAGGAGAGAGAGCGAGTGTACTGTTCTCGGATGGAGGAGAGAGAGAGCGCGCTGTGCTCGGATGGAGGAGAGAGCGAGCGAGCTGTGTTCGGATTGAGGAGAGAGAGAGCGTGCTGTGTTCGGATGGAGGAGAGTGAGAGCGTGCTGTGTCCGGATGGAGGAGAGTGAGAGCGTGCTGTATTCGGATGGAGGAGAGAGAGAGCGTGCTGTGTTCGGATGGAGGAGAGAGAGAGCGTGCTGTGTTCGGATGGAGGAGAGAGAGAGCGTGCTGTGCTCGGATGGGAGAGAGAGAGAGAGAGCGTGCTGTGTTCGGATGGAGGAGAGAGAGAGCATGCTGTGTTCGGATGGAGGAGAGAGAGAGCGTGCTGTGTTCGGATGGAGGAGAGAGAGAGCATGCTGTGTTCGGATGGAGGAGAGAGAGAGCGTGCTGTGTTCGGATTGAGGAGAGAGAGAGCGTGCTGTGTTCGGATTGAGGAGAGAGAGAGCGTGCTGTGCTCGGATTGAGGAGAGAGAGAGCGTGCTGTGCTCGGATTGAGGAGAGAGAGAGCGTGCTGTGCTCGGATTGAGGAGAGAGAGAGCGTGCTGTGCTCGGATTGAGGAGAGAGAGAGCGTGCTGTGCTCGGATGGGAAAGAGAGAGAGTGTGCTGTGCTCGGATTGAGGAGAGAGAGAGCGTGCTGTGCTCGGATGGGAAAGAGAGAGAGCGTGCTGTGCTCGGATTGAGGAGAGAGAGCGTGCTGTGCTCGGATGGGAAAGAGAGAGAGCGTGCTGTGCTCGGATTGAGGAGAGAGAGAGCGTGCTGTGCTCGGATTGAGGAGAGAGAGAGCGTGCTGTGCTCGGATTGAGGAGAGAGAGAGCGTGCTGTGCTCGGATTGAGGAGAGAGAGAGCGTGCTGTGCTCGGATTGAAGAGAGAGAGAGCGTGCTGTGCTCGGATGGGAAAGAGAGAGAGCGTGCTGTACTCGGATTGAGGAGAGAGAGAGCGTGCTGTGCTCGGATGGGAAAGAGAGAGAGCGTGCTGTGCTCGGATTGAGGAGAGAGAGAGCGTGCTGTGCTCGGATTGAGGAGAGAGAGAGCGTGCTGTGCTCGGATTGAGGAGAGAGAGAGCGTGCTGTGCTCGGATTGAGGAGAGAGAGAGCGTGCTGTGCTCGGATTGAGGAGAGAGAGAGCGTGCTGTGCTCGGATGGGAAAGAGAGAGAGCGTGCTGTGCTCGGATTGAGGAGAGAGAGAGAGAGAGAGAGCGAGAGCGTGCTGTGCTCGGATGGAGGAGAGAGAGCGAGTGTGCTGTGGTCGGATGGAGGAGAGAGAGAGCGCGCTGTGCTCGGATGGAGGAGAGAGCGAGCGTGCTGTGCTCGGATGGGAAAGAGAGAGAGCGTGCTGTGCTCGGATGGGAGAGAGAGAGAGAGAGAGCGTGCTGTGTTCGGATGGAGGAGAGAGAGAGCGTGCTGTGTTCGGATTTAGGAGAGAGAGAGCGTGCTGTGCTCGGATGGGAAAGAGAGAGAGCGTGCTGTGCTCGGATTGAGGAGAGAGAGAGAGCGAGAGCGTGCTGTGCTCGGATGGAGGAGAGAGAGCGAGTGTGCTGTTCTCGGATGGAGGAGAGAGAGAGCGCGCTGTGCTCGGATGGAGGAGAGAGCGAGCGAGCTGTGTTCGGATTGAGGAGAGAGAGAGCGTGCTGTGTTCGGATGGAGGAGAGTGAGAGCGTGCTGTGTCCGGATGGAGGAGAGTGAGAGCGTGCTGTATTCGGATGGAGGAGAGAGAGAGCGTGCTGTGTTCGGATGGAGGAGAGAGAGAGCGTGCTGTGTTCGGATGGAGGAGAGAGAGAGCGTGCTGTGCTCGGATGGGAGAGAGAGAGAGAGAGCGTGCTGTGTTCGGATGGAGGAGAGAGAGAGCATGCTGTGTTCGGATGGAGGAGAGAGAGAGCGTGCTGTGTTCGGATGGAGGAGAGAGAGAGCATGCTGTGTTCGGATGGAGGAGAGAGAGAGCGTGCTGTGTTCGGATTGAGGAGAGAGAGAGCGTGCTGTGTTCGGATTGAGGAGAGAGAGAGCGTGCTGTGCTCGGATTGAGGAGAGAGAGAGCGTGCTGTGCTCGGATTGAGGAGAGAGAGAGCGTGCTGTGCTCGGATTGAGGAGAGAGAGAGCGTGCTGTGCTCGGATGGGAAAGAGAGAGAGTGTGCTGTGCTCGGATTGAGGAGAGAGAGAGCGTGCTGTGCTCGGATGGGAAAGAGAGAGAGCGTGCTGTGCTCGGATTGAGGAGAGAGAGCGTGCTGTGCTCGGATGGGAAAGAGAGAGAGCGTGCTGTGCTCGGATTGAGGAGAGAGAGAGCGTGCTGTGCTCGGATTGAGGAGAGAGAGAGCGTGCTGTGCTCGGATTGAGGAGAGAGAGAGCGTGCTGTGCTCGGATTGAGGAGAGAGAGAGCGTGCTGTGCTCGGATTGAAGAGAGAGAGAGCGTGCTGTGCTCGGATGGGAAAGAGAGAGAGCGTGCTGTACTCGGATTGAGGAGAGAGAGAGCGTGCTGTGCTCGGATGGGAAAGAGAGAGAGCGTGCTGTGCTCGGATTGAGGAGAGAGAGAGCGTGCTGTGCTCGGATTGAGGAGAGAGAGAGCGTGCTGTGCTCGGATTGAGGAGAGAGAGAGCGTGCTGTGCTCGGATTGAGGAGAGAGAGAGCGTGCTGTGCTCGGATTGAGGAGAGAGAGAGCGTGCTGTGCTCGGATTGAGGAGAGAGAGAGCGTGCTGTGCTCGGATGGGAAAGAGAGAGAGCGTGCTGTGCTCGGATTGAGGAGAGAGAGAGAGAGCGAGAGCGTGCTGTGCTCGGATGGAGGAGAGAGAGCGAGTGTGCTGTGGTCGGATGGAGGAGAGAGAGAGCGCGCTGTGCTCGGATGGAGGAGAGAGCGAGCGTGCTGTGCTCGGATGGGAAAGAGAGAGAGCGTGCTGTGCTCGGATGGGAGAGAGAGAGAGAGAGAGCGTGCTGTGTTCGGATGGAGGAGAGAGAGAGCGTGCTGTGTTCGGATGGAGGAGAGAGAGAGCGTGCTGTGTTCGGATGGAGGAGAGAGAGAGCGTGCTGTGTTCGGATGGAGGAGAGAGAGAGCGTGCTGTGTTCGGATGGAGGAGAGAGAGAGCGTGCTGTGTTCGGATGGAGGAGAGAGAGAGCGCGCTGTGCTCGGATGGAGGAGAGAGAGAGCGAGTGTGCTGTGCTCGGATGGAGGAGAGAGAGAGCGAGTGTGCTGTGCTCAGATGGAGGAGAGACAGAGAGTGCGGGGGGGAGGGAGAGAGAGAGCGCGCTGTGCTCGGATTGAGGAGAGAGAGAGCGTGCTGTGTTCGGATGGGAGAGAGAGAGCGTGCTGTGCTCGGATTGAGGAGAGAGAGAGCGTGCTGTGCTCGGATTGAGGAGAGAGAGAGCGTGCTGTGCTCGGATTGAGGAGAGAGAGAGCGTGCTGTGCTCGGATTGAGGAGAGAGAGAGCGTGCTGTGCTCGGATTGAGGAGAGAGAGAGCGTGCTGTGCTCGGATTGAGGAGAGAGAAAGCGTGCTGTGCTCCGATTGAGGAGAGAGAGAGCGTGCTGTGCTCGGATTGAGGAGAGAGAGAGCGTGCTGTGCTCGGATTGAGGAGAGAGAGAGCGTGCTGTGCTCGGATGGGAAAGAGAGTGTGCTGTGCTCGGATTGAGGAGAGAGAGAGCGTGCTGTGCTCGGATTGAGGAGAGAGAGAGCGTGCTGTGCTCGGATGGGAAAGAGAGAGAGCGTGCTGTGCTCGGATTGAGGCGAGAGAGAGCGTGCTGTGCTCGGATGGGAAAGAGAGAGAGCGTGCTGTGCTCGGATTGAGGAGAGAGAGAGCGTGCTGTGCTCGGATGGGAAAGAGAGAGAGCGTGCTGTGCTCGGATTGAGGAGAGAGAGAGAGAGCGAGAGCGTGCTGTGCTCCGATGGCGGAGAGAGAGAGTGTGCTGTGTTCGGATGGGAGAGAGAGAGAGCGTGCTGTGCTCGGATGGAGGAGAGAGCGAGCGAGTGTGCTGTTCTCGGATGGAGGAGAGAGAGCGAGTGTGCTGTGGTCGGATGGAGGAGAGAGAGAGCGCGCTGTGCTCGGATGGAGGAGAGAGCGAGCGTGCTGTGCTCGGATGGGAAAGAGAGAGAGCGTGCTGTGCTCGGATGGGAGAGAGAGAGAGAGAGCGTGCTGTGTTCAGATGGAGGAGAGAGAGAGCGTGCTGTGTTCGGATGGAGGAGAGAGAGCGTGCTGTG
This sequence comes from Carcharodon carcharias, assembly GCF_017639515.1. Lineage (NCBI taxonomy): Eukaryota > Metazoa > Chordata > Chondrichthyes > Lamniformes > Lamnidae > Carcharodon > Carcharodon carcharias. Next base: position 1,560,866 of record NW_024470767.1, read on the forward strand.
TTCGGATGGAGGAGAGAGAGAGCGCGCTGAGCTCGGATGGAGGAGAGAGAGAGCGAGTGTGCTGTGCTCGGATGGAGGAGAGAGAGAGCGAGTGTGCTGTGCTCGGATGGAGGAGAGAGAGAGCGCGCTGTGCTCGGATTGAGGAGAGAGAGAGAGAGCGAGAGCGTGCTGTGCTCCGATGGAGGAGAGAGAGAGCTTGCTGTGCTCGGATGGGAGAGAGAGAGAGAGAGCGTGCTGTGTTCGGATGAAGGAGAGAGAGAGCGTGCTGTGTTCGGATGGAGGAGAGAGAGAGCGTGCTGTGTTCGGATGGAGGAGAGAGAGAGCGTGCTGTGTTCGGATGGAGGAGAGAGAGAGCGTGCTGTGTTCGGATGGAGGAGAGAGAGAGCGTGCTGTGTTCGGATGGAGGAGAGAGAGAGCGTGCTGTGTTCGGATGGAGGAGAGAGAGAGCGTGCTGTGTTCGGATGGAGGAGAGAGAGAGCGTGCTGTGTTCGGATGGAGGAGAGAGAGAGCGTGCTGTGTTCGGATGGAGGAGAGAGAGAGCGTGCTGTGTTCGGATGGAGGAGAGAGAGAGCGCGCTGTGCTCGGATGGAGGAGAGAGAGAGCGAGTGTGCTGTGCTCGGATGGAGGAGAGAGAGAGCGAGTGTGCTGTGCTCGGATGGAGGAGAGAGAGAGAGAGTGCGGGGGGGAGGGAGAGAGAGAGCGCGCTGTGCTCGGATTGAGGAGAGAGAGAGCGTGCTGTGTTCGGATGGGAGAGAGAGAGCGTGCTGTGCTCGGATTGAGGAGAGAGAGAGCGTGCTGTGCTCGGATTGAGGAGAGAGAGAGCGTGCTGTGCTCGGATTGAGGAGAGAGAGAGCGTGCTGTGCTCGGATTGAGGAGAGAGAGAGCGGGCTGTGCTCGGATTGAGGAGAGAGAGAGCGTGCTGTGCTCGGATTGAGGAGAGAGAGAGCGTGCTGTGCTCGGATGGGAAAGAGAGTGTGCTGTGCTCGGATTGAGGAGAGAGAGAGCGTGCTGTGCTCGGATGGGAAAGAGAGAGAGCGTGCTGTGCTCGGATTGAGGCGAGAGAGAGCGTGCTGTGCTCGGATGGGAAAGAGAGAGAGCGTGCTGTGCTCGGATTGAGGAGAGAGAGAGCGTGCTGTGCTCGGATGGGAAAGAGAGAGAGCGTGCTGTGCTCGGATTGAGGCGAGAGAGAGAGAGCGAGAGCGTGCTGTGCTCCGATGGAGGAGAGAGAGAGTGTGCTGTGTTCGGATGAGAGAGCGAGAGAGCGTGCTGTGCTCGGATGGAGGAGAGAGCGAGCGAGTGTGCTGTTCTCGGATGGAGGAGAGAGAGCGAGTGTGCTGTGGTCGGATGGAGGAGAGAGAGAGCGCGCTGTGCTCGGATGGAGGAGAGAGCGAGCGTGCTGTGCTCGGATGGGAAAGAGAGAGAGCGTGCTGTGCTCGGATGGGAGAGTGAGAGAGAGAGCGTGCTGTGTTCAGATGGAGGAGAGAGAGAGCGTGCTGTGTTCGGATGGAGGAGAGAGAGCGTGCTGTGTTCGGATGGAGGAGAGAGAGAGCGCTCTGTGCTCGTGTGGAGGAGAGAGAGAGCGAGTGTGCTGTGCTCGGATGGAGGAGAGAGAGAGCGAGTGTGCTGTGCTCGGATGGAGGAGAGAGAGAGAGAGTGCGGGGGTGAGGGAGAGAGAGAGCGTGCTGTGTTCGGATGGGAGAGAGAGAGAGCGTGCTGTGTTCGGATGGGAGAGAGAGAGAGCGTGCTGTGTTTGGATAGGAAAGAGAGATAGCGTGCTGTGTTCGGATGGGAGAGAGAGAGAGCGTGCTGTGTTCGGATGGGAGAGAGAGAGAGAGAGCGTGCTGTGCTCGGATTGGAGAGAGAGAGAGAGAGAGCGTGCTGTGTTCGGATGGGAGAGAGAGAGCGTGCTGTGCTCCGATGGGAGAGAGAGAGAGTGTGTGCTCTGTTCGGATTGAGGAGAGAGAGAGCGTGCTGTGTTCGGATTGAGGAGAGAGAGAGCGTGCTGTGTTCGGATTGAGGAGAGAGAGAGCGTGCTGTGCTCGGATTGAGGAGAGAGAGAGCGTGCTGTGCTCGGATTGAGGAGAGAGAGAGCGTGCTGTGCTCGGATTGAGGAGAGAGAGAGCGTGCTGTGCTCGGATTGAGGAGAGAGAGAGCGTGCTGTGCTCGGATTGAGGAGAGAGAGAGCGTGCTGTGCTCGGATGGGAAAGAGAGAGAGTGTGCTGTGCTCGGATTGAGGAGAGAGAGAGCGTGCTGTGCTCGGATGGGAAAGAGAGAGAGCGTGCTGTGCTCGGATTGAGGAGAGAGAGCGTGCTGTGCTCGGATGGGAAAGAGAGAGAGCGTGCTGTGCTCGGATTGAGGAGAGAGAGAGCGTGCTGTGCTCGGTTTGAGGAGAGAGAGAGCGTGCTGTGCTCGGATTGAGGAGAGAGAGAGCGTGCTGTGCTCGGATTGAGGTGAGAGAGAGCGTGCTGTGCTCGGATTGAGGAGAGAGAGAGCGTGCTGTGCTCGGATGGGAAAGAGAGAGAGCGTGCTGTGCTCGGATTGAGGAGAGAGAGAGCGTGCTGTGCTCGGATGGGAAAGAGAGAGAGCGTGCTGTGCTCGGATTGAGGAGAGAGAGAGCGTGCTGTGCTCGGATTGAGGAGAGAGAGAGCGTGCTGTGCTCGGATTGAGGAGAGAGAGAGCGTGCTGTGCTCGGATTGAGGAGAGAGAGAGCGTGCTGTGCTCGGATTGAGGAGAGAGAGAGCGTGCTGTGCTCGGATTGAGGAGAGAGAGAGCGTGCTGTGCTCGGATTGAGGAGAGAGAGAGCGTGCTGTGCTCGGATTGAGGAGAGAGAGAGCGTGCTGTGCTCGGATGGGAAAGAGAGAGAGCGTGCTGTGCTCGGATTGAGGAGAGAGAGAGCGTGCTGTGCTCGGATGGGAAAGAGAGAGAGCGTGCTGTGCTCGGATTGAGGAGAGAGCGTGCTGTGCTCGGATGGGAAAGAGAGAGCGTGCTGTGCTCGGATTGAGGAGAGAGAGAGCGTGCTGTCCTCGGATTGAGGAGAGAGAGAGCGTGCTGTCCTCGGATTGAGGAGAGAGAGAGCGTGCTGTGCTCGGATTGAGGAGAGAGAGAGCGTGCTGTGCTCCGATGGAGGAGAGAGAGAGTGTGCTGTGTTCGGATGGGAGGGAGAGAGAGCGTGCTGTGCTCGGATGGAGGAGAGAGCGAGCGAGTGTGCTGTGCTCGGATGGAGGAGAGAGAGCGAGTGTGCTGTTCTCGTATGGAGGAGAGAGAGCGAGTGTGCTGTGCTCGGATGGAGGAGAGAGAGAGCGCGCTGTGCTCGGATGGAGGAGAGAGCGAGCGTGCTGTGCTTGGATGGGAAAGAGAGAGAGCGTGCTGTGCTCGGATGGAGGAGAGAGAGAGGGTGCTGTGTTCGGATGGAGGAGAGAGAGAGCGCGCTGTGCTCGGATGGAGGAGAGAGAGAGCGAGTGTGCTGTGCTCGGATGGAGGGGAGAGAGCGAGTGTGCTGTGCTCGGATGGAGGAGAGAGAGAGAGTGCGGGGGGGAGGGAGAGAGAGAGCGCGCTGTGCTCGGATTGAGGAGAGAGAGAGAGAGAGAGAGCGTGCTGTGCTCCGATGGAGGAGAGAGAGAGCGTACTGTGTTCGGATGGGAGAGAGGGAGAGCGTGCTGTGTTTGGATAGGAAAGAGAGATAGCGTGCTGCGTTCGGATGGGAGATAGAGAGAGCGTGCTGTGTTCGGATGGGAGAGAGAGAGAGCGTGCTGTGCTCGGATGGGAGAGAGAGAGAGAGAGAGCGTGCTGTGCTCGGATGGGAGAGAGAGAGAGAGCGTGCTGTGCTCCGATGGGAAAGAGAGAGAGTGCGTGCTGTGTTCGGATTGAGGAGAGAGAGAGCGTGCTGTGTTCGGATTGAGGAGAGAGAGAGCGTGCTGTGTTCGGATTGAGGAGAGAGAGAGCGTGCTGTGTTCGGATTGAGGAGAGAGAGAGCGTGCTGTGTTCGGATTGAGGAGAGAGAGAGCGTGCTGTGTTCGGATTGAGGAGAGAGAGAGCGTGCTGTGCTCGGATTGAGGAGAGAGAGAGCGTGCTGTGCTCGGATTGAGGAGAGAGAGAGCGTGCTGTGCTCGGATTGAGGAGAGAGAGAGCGTGCTGTGCTCGGATTGAGGAGAGAGAGAGCGTGCTGTGCTCGGATTGAGGAGAGAGAGAGCGTGCTGTGCTCGGATGGGAAAGAGAGAGAGCGTGCTGTGCTCGGATTGAGGAGAGAGAGAGCGTGCTGTGCTCGGATTGAGGAGAGAGAGAGCGTGCTGTGCTCGGATTGAGGAGAGAGAGAGCGTGCTGTGCTCGGATTGAGGAGAGAGAGAGAGCGTGCTGTGCTCGGATTGAGGAGAGAGAGAGCGTGCTGTGCTCGGATGGGAAAGAGAGAGAGCATGCTGTGCTCGGATTGAGGAGAGAGAGAGCGTGCTGTGCTCGGATGGGAAAGAGAGAGAGCGTGCTGTGCTCGGATTGAGGAGAGAGAGAGCGTGCTGTGCTCGGATTGAGGAGAGAGAGAGCGTGCTGTGCTCGGATTGAGGAGAGAGAGAGCGTGCTGTGCTCGGATTGAGGAGAGAGAGAGCGTGCTGTGCTCGGATTGAGGAGAGAGAGAGCGTGCTGTGCTCGGATTGAGGAGAGAGAGAGCGTGCTGTGCTCGGATTGAGGAGAGAGAGAGCGTGCTGTGCTCGGATTGAGGAGAGAGAGAGCGTGCTGTGCTCGGATGGAGGGGAGAGAGCGAGTGTGCTGTGCTCGGATGGAGGAGAGAGAGAGAGTGCGGGGGGGAGGGAGAGAGAGAGCGCGCTGTGCTCGGATTGAGGAGAGAGAGAGAGAGCGAGAGCGTGCTGTGCTCCGATGGAGGAGAGAGAGAGCGTACTGTGTTCGGATGGGAGAGAGGGAGAGCGTGCTGTGTTTGGATAGGAAAGAGAGATAGCGTGCTGCGTTCGGATGGGAGATAGAGAGAGCGTGCTGTGCTCGGATGGGAGAGAGAGAGAGAGCGTGCTGTGCTCGGATGGGAGAGAGAGAGAGAGCGTGCTGTGCTCGGATGGGAGAGAGAGAGAGAGCGTGCTGTGCTCCGATGGGAGAGAGAGAGAGTGCGTGCTGTGTTCGGATTGAGGAGAGAGAGAGCGTGCTGTGTTCGGATTGAGGAGAGAGAGAGCGTGCTGTGTTCGGATTGAGGAGAGAGAGAGCGTGCTGTGTTCGGATTGAGGAGAGAGAGAGCGTGCTGTGTTCGGATTGAGGAGAGAGAGAGAGAGCGTGCTGTGTTCGGATTGAGGAGAGAGAGAGCGTGCTGTGCTCGGATTGAGGAGAGAGAGAGCGTGCTGTGCTCGGATTGAGGAGAGAGAGAGCGTGCTGTGCTCGGATTGAGGAGAGAGAGAGAGCGTGCTGTGCTCGGATTGAGGAGAGAGAGAGCGTGCTGTGCTCGGATGGGAAAGAGAGAGAGCGTGCTGTGCTCGGATTGAGGAGAGAGAGCGTGCTGTGCTCGGATTGAGGAGAGAGAGAGCGTGCTGTGCTCGGATTGAGGAGAGAGAGAGCGTGCTGTGCTCGGATTGAGGAGAGAGAGAGCTTGCTGTGCTCGGATGGGAAAGAGAGAGAGCGTGCTGTGCTCGGATTGAGGATAGAGAGAGAGAGCGAGAGCGTGCTGTGCTCGGATGGAGGAGAGAGAGCGAGTGTGCTGTTCTCGGATGGAGGAGAGAGAGCGAGTGTGCTGTGGTCGGATGGAGGAGAGAGAGAGCGCGCTGTGCTCGGATAGAGGAGAGAGCGAGCGTGCTGTGCTCGGATGGGAATGAGAGAGAGCGTGCTGTGCTCGGATGGGAGAGAGAGAGAGAGCGTGCTGTGTTCGGATGGAGGAGAGAGAGAGCGTGCTGTGTTCGGATGGAGGAGAGAGAGAGCGTGCTGTGTTCGGATGGAGGAGAGCGAGAGCGTGCTGTGTTCGGATGGAGGAGAGAGAGAGCGTGCTGTGTTCGGATGGAGGAGAGAGAGAGCGTGCTGTGTTCGGATGGAGGAGAGAGAGAGCGTGCTGTGTTCGGATGGAGGAGAGAGAGAGCGCGCTGTGCTCGGATGGAGGAGAGAGAGAGCGAGTGTGCTGTGCTCGGATGGAGGAGAGAGAGAGCGAGTGTGCTGTGCTCGGATGGAGGAGAGAGAGAGAGTGCGGGGGGGAGGGAGAGAGAGAGTGCGCTGTGCTCGGATTGAGGAGAGAGAGAGCGTGCTGTGCTCGGATTGAGGAGAGAGAGAGCTTGCTGTGCTCGGATTGAGGAGAGAGAGAGCGTGCTGTGCTCGGATTGAGGAGAGAGAGAGCGTGCTGTGCTCGGATTGAGGAGAGAGGGAGCCTGCTGTGCTCGGATGGGAAAGAGAGTGTGCTGTGCTCGGATTGAGTAGAGAGAGAGCGTGCTGTGCTCGGATGGGAAAGAGAGAGAGCGTGCTGTGCTCGGATTGAGGCGAGAGAGAGCGTGCTGTGCTCGGATGGGAAAGAGAGAGAGCGTGCTGTGCTGGGATTGAGGAGAGAGAGAGCGTGCTGTGCTTGGATTGAGGAGAGAGAGAGCGTGCTGTGCTCGGATTGAGGAGAGAGAGAGCGTGCTGTGCTCGGATGGGAAAGAGAGAGAGCGTGCTGTGCTCGGATTGAGGAGAGAGAGAGAGAGCGAGAGCGTGCTGTGCTCCGATGGAGGAGAGAGAGAGTGTGCTGTGTTCGGATGGGAGAGAGAGAGAGCGTGCTGTGCTCGGATGGAGGAGAGAGCGAGCGACTGTGCTGTTCTCGGATGGAGGAGAGAGAGCGAGTGTGCTGTGGTCGGATGGAGGAGAGAGAGAGCGCGCTGTGCTCGGATGGAGGAGAGAGCGAGCGTGCTGTGCTCGGATGGGAAAGAGAGAGAGCGTGCTGTGCTCGGATGGGAAAGAGAGAGAGCGTGCTGTGCTCGGATGGGAGAGAGAGTGAGAGAGCGTGCTGTGTTCAGATGGAGGATAGAGAGAGCGTGCTGTGTTCGGATGGAGGAGAGAGAGCGTGCTGTGCTCGGATGGAGGAGAGAGAGAGCAAGTGTGCTGTGCTCGGATGGAGGAGAGAGAGAGCGAGTGTGCTGTGCTCGGATGGAGGAGAGAGAGAGAGTGCGGGGGGGAGGGAGAGAGAGAGCGCGCTGTGCTCGGATTGAGGAGAGAGAGAGAGAGCGAGAGCGTGCTGTGCTCCGATGGAGGAGAGAGAGAGCGTGCTGTGTTCGGATGGGAGAGAGAGAGCGTGCTGTGTTTGGATAGGAAAGAGAGCGTGCTGTGTTCGGATGGGAGAGAGAGAGAGCGTGCTGTGTTCGGATGGGAGAGAGAGAGAGAGAGCGTGCTGTGCTCGGATTGGAGAGAGAGAGAGAGAGAGCGTGCTGTGTTCGGATGGGAGAGAGAGAGCGTGCTGTGCTCCGATGGGAGAGAGAGAGAGTGCGTGCTGTGTTCGGATTGAGGAGAGAGAGAGCGTTCTGTGCTCGGATTGAGAGAGAGAGCGTGCTGTGCTCGGATTGAGGAGAGAGAGAGCGTGCTGTGCTCGGATGGGAAAGAGAGAGAGTGTGCTGTGCTCGGATTGAGGAGAGAGAGAGCGTGCTGTGCTCGGATGGGAAAGAGAGAGAGCGTGCTGTGCTCGGATTGAGGAGAGAGAGAGCGTGCTGTGCTCGGATTGAGGAGAGAGAGAGCGTGCTGTGCTCGGATTGAGGAGAGAGAGAGCGTGCTGTGCTCGGATTGAGGAGAGAGAGAGCGTGCTGTGCTCGGATGGGAAAGAGAGAGAGCGTGCTGTGCTCGGATTGAGGAGAGAGAGAGAGAGCGAGAGCGTGCTGTGCTCCGATGGAGGAGAGAGAGAGTGTGCTGTGTTCGGATGGGAGAGAGAGAGAGCGTGCTGTGCTCGGATGGAGGAGAGAGCGAGCGAGTGTGCTGTGCTCGGATGGAGGAGAGAGAGCGAGTGTGCTGTTCTCGGATGGAGGAGAGAGAGCGAGTGTGCTGTGCTCGGATGGAGGAGAGAGTGAGCGTGCTGTGCTTGGATGGGAAAGAGAGAGAGCGTGCTGTGCTCGGATGGGGGAGAGAGAGAGCGTGCTGTGCTCGGATGGGGGAGAGAGAGAGCGTGCTGTGTTCGGATGGAGGAGAGAGAGAGCGAGCTGTGCTCGGATGGAGGAGAGAGAGAGCGAGTGTGCTGTGCTCGGATGGAGGAGAGAGAGTGAGTGTGCTGTGCTCGGATGGACGAGAGAGAGAGAGTGCGGGGGGAGGGAGAGAGAGAGCGCGCTGTGCTCGGATTGAGGAGAGAGAGAGAGCGCGCTGTGCTCGGATTGAGGAGAGAGAGAGAGAGAGCGTGCTGTGCTCGGATTGAGTAGAGAGAGAGCGTGCTGTGTTCGGATGGGAGAGAGAGAGAGAGCATGCTGTGTTCGGATAGGAAAGAGAGATAGCGTGCTGTGTTCGGATGGAAGAGAGAGAGAGAGCGTGCTGTGTTCGGATGGAGGAGAGAGAGAGCGCGCTGTGCTCGGATGGAGGAGAGAGAGAGCGCGCTGTGCTCGGATGGAGGAGAGAGAGCGCGAGTGTGCTGTGCTCGGATGGAGGAGAGAGAGAGCGAGTGTGCTTTGCTCGGATGGAGGAGAGAGAGAGAGAGAGCGCGCTGTGCTCGGATGGAGGAGAGAGAGAGCGAGTGTGCTGTGCTCGGATGGAGGAGAGAGAGAGCGAGTGTGCTGTGCTCGGATGGAGGAGAGAGAGAGAGTGCGGCGGGAGGGAGAGAGAGAGCGCGCTGTGCTCGGATTGAGGAGAGAGAGAGCTTGCTGTGCTCGGATGGGAAAGAGAGAGAGCGTGCTGTGCTCGGATTGAGGAGAGAGAGCGTGCTGTGCTCGGATGTGAAAGAGAGAGAGCGTGCTGTGCTCGGATTGAGGAGAGAGAGAGCGTGCTGTGCTCGGATTGAGGAGAGAGAAAGCGTGCTGTGCTCGGATTGAGGAGAGAGAGAGCGTGCTGTGCTCGGATGGGAAAGAGAGAGAGCGTGCTGTGCTCGGATTGAGGAGAGAGAGAGAGAGCGAGAGCGTGCTGTGCTCCGATGGAGGAGAGAGAGAGTGTGCTGTGTTCGGATGGGAGAGAGAGAGAGCGTGCTGTGCTCGGATGGAGGAGAGAGAGCGAGTGTGCTGTTCTCGGATGGAGGAGAGAGAGCGAGTGTGCTGTGCTCGGATGGAGGAGAGAGCGAGCGTGCTGTGCTTGGATGGGAAAGAGAGAGAGCGTGCTGTGCTCGGATGGGAGAGAGAGAGAGAGAGAGCGTGCTGTGTTCGGATGGAGGAGAGAGAGAGCGTGCTGTGTTCGGATGGAGGAGAGAGAGAGCGATCTGTGCTCGGATGGAGGAGAGAGAGAGCGAGTGTGCTGTGCTCGGATGGAGGAGAGAGAGCGAGTGTGCTGTGCTCGGATGGAGGAGAGAGAGAGAGTGCGGGGGGGAGGGAGAGAGAGAGCGCGCTGTGCTCGGATTGAGGAGAGAGAGAGAGCGCGCTGTGCTCGGATTGAGGAGAGAGAGAGAGAGAGCGTGCTGTGCTCGGATAGAGGAGAGAGAGAGCGTGCTGTGTTCGGATGGGAGAGAGAGAGAGAGCGTGCTGTGTTCGGATAGGAAAGAGAGATAGCGTGCTGTGTTCGGATGGAAGAGAGAGAGAGAGCGTGCTGTGTTCGGATGGAGGAGAGAGAGAGCGCGCTGTGCTCGGATGGAGGAGAGAGAGAGCGCGCTGTGCTCGGATGGAGGAGAGAGAGAGCGAGTGTGCTGTGCTCGGATGGAGGAGAGAGAGAGAGCGAGTGTGCTTTGCTCGGATGGAGGAGAGAGAGAGAGAGAGCGCACTGTGCTCGGATGGAGGAGAGAGAGAGCGAGTGTGCTGTGCTCGGATGGAGGAGAGAGAGAGCGAGTGTGCAGTGCTCGGATGGAGGAGAGAGAGAGCGAGAGCGCGCTGTGCTCGGATGGAGGAGAGAGAGAGCGAGTGTGCTGTGCCTGGATGGAGGAGAGAGAGAGCGAGTGTGCTGTGCTCGGATGGAGGAGAGAGAGAGAGTGCGGGGGGAGGGAGAGAGAGAGCGCGCTGTGCTCGGATTGAGGAGAGAGAGAGCTTGCTGTGCTCGGATGGGAAAGAGAGAGAGCGTGCTGTGATCGGATTGAGGAGAGAGAGAGAGAGAGAGAGAGCGTGCTGTGCTCGGATTGAGGAGAGAGAGAGAGAGCGTGCTGTGCTCGGATTGAAGAGAGAGAGAGAGCGTGCTGTGCTCGGATTGAAGAGAGAGAGAGCGTGCTGTGCTCGGATTGAAGAGAGAGAGAGCGTGCTGTGTTCGGATGGAGGAGAGAGAGAGTGTGCTGTGTTCAGAAGGGAGAGAGAGAGAGAGCGTGCTGTGCTCGGATGGAGGAGAGAGAGCGTGCTGTGCTCGGATTGTGGAGAGAGAGAGATCGTGCTGTGCTCGGATGGGAGAGAGAGGGAGAGCGTGCTGTGCTCGGATGGGGGAGAGAGAGAGAGCGTGCTGTGTTCGGATGGGAGAGAGAGCGTGCTGTGTTCGGATGGGAGAGAGAGAGAGAGCGTGCTGTGTTCGGATGGGAGAGAGAGAGAGCGTGCTGTGCTTGGATGGAGGAGGAGAGAGAGAGAGAGCGTGCTGTGCTCGGATTGAAGAGAGAGAGAGAGCGTGCTGTGCTTGGATTGAGGAGAGAGAGAGAGCGAGACCATGCTGTGTTCGGATGGAGGAGAGAGCGTGCTGTGTTCGGATGGGAGAGAGAGAGAGCGTGCTGTGCTCGGATGGAGGAGAGAGAGAGCGTGCTGTGCTCGGATGGGAGAGAGAGAGAGCGTGCTGTGCTCGGATGGGGGAGGGAGAGAGCGTGCTGTGTTCGGATGGGAGAGAGAGAGAGAGAGAGCGTGCTGTGTTCGGATGGGAGAGAGAGAGAGCGTGCTGTGTTCGGATGGGAGAGAGAGAGAGAGAGAGCGTGCTGTGTTCGGATGGGAGAGAGAGTGAGAGAGCGTGCTGTGTTCGGATGGGGGAGAGAGAGAGAGAGCGTGCTGTGTTCGGATGGGAGAGAGAGAGAGAGAGAGAGCGTGCTGTGTTCGGATGGGAGAGAGAGGGAGAGAGCGTGCTGTGCTCGGATGGGAGAGAGAGAGAGCGTGCTGTGCTCGGATTGAGAAGAGAGAGAGCGTGCTGTGCTCGGATTGAGGAGAGAGAGAGCGTGCTGTGCTCGGATGGGAAAGAGAGAGAGCGTGCTGTGCTCGGATTGAGGAGAGAGAGAGAGAGCGAGAGCGTGCTGTGCTCCGATGGAGGAGAGAGAGAGCGTGCTGTGTTCGGATGGGAGAGAGAGAGAGCGTGCTGTGTTTGGATAGGAAAGAGAGATAGCGTGCTGTGTTCAGATGGGAGAGAGAGACAGAGCGTGCTGTGTTCGGATGGGAGAGAGAGAGAGAGAGAGCGTGCTGTGCTCGGATGGGAGAGAGAGAGAGCGTGCTGTGTTCGGATTGAGGAGAGAGAGAGCGTGCTGTGTTCGGATTGAGGAGAGAGAGAGCGTGCTGTGCTCGGATTGAGGAGAGAGAGAGAGCGTGCTGTGCTCGGATTGAGGAGAGAGAGCGTGCTGTGTTCGGATTGAGGAGAGAGAGAGCGTGCTGTGCTCGGATGGGAAAGAGAGAGAGCGTGCTGTGCTCGGATTGAGGAGAGAGAGAGCGTGCTGTGCTCGGATGTGAGAGAGAGAGAGCGTGCTGTGCTCGGATTGAGGGGAGAGAGAGAGAGCGTGCTGTGCTTGGATTGAGTAGAGAGAGAGAGAGCGTGCTGTGCTCGGATGGGGGAGAGAGAGAGCGTGCTGTGCTCGGATGGGGGAGAGAGAGCGTGCTGTGCTCGGATGGGGGAGAGAGAGCGTGCTGTGCTCGGATGGTGGAGAGAGAGAGCGTGCTGTGCTCGGATGGGGGAGAGAGAGCGTGATGTGCTCGGATGGAGGAGAGAGAGTGTTCTGTGCTCGGATGGGAAAGAGAGAAAGCGTGCTGTACTCGGATTGAGGAGAGAGAGAGAGCGTGCTGTGCTCTGATGGAGGAGAGAAAGAGAGTGTGCTGTGCTCGGATTGAGGAGAGAGAGAGAGCCTGCTGTGCTCGGATGGGAAAGAGAGAGAGCGTGCTGTGCTTTGCTCGGATGGAGGAGAGAGAGAGCGAGTGTGCTGTGCTCGGATGGAGGAGAGAGAGAGAGAGTGCAGGGGGGAGGGAGAGAGAGTGCGCGCTGTGCTCGGATTGAGGAGAGAGAGAGCGCGCTGTGCTCGGATTGAGGAGAGAGAGAGCGCACTGTGCTCGGATGGGAGAGAGAGAGAGAGAGCGTGCTGTGTTCGGATGGGAGAGAGAGAGAGAGCGTGCTGTGTTCGGATGGGAGAGAGAGAGAGAGCGTGCTGTGTTCGGATGGGAGAGAGAGAGCGTGCTGTGTTCGGATGGGAGAGAGAGAGAGAGCGTGCTGTGTTCGGATGGGAGAGAGAGAGAGAGCGTGCTGTGTTCGGATGGGCGAGAGAGAGAGAGAGCGTGCTGTGCTCGGATTGAGGAGAGAGAGAGCGTGCTGTGCTCGGATGGGAAAGAGAGAGAGCGTGCTGTGCTCGGATTGAGGAGAGATAGAGCGTGTTGTGCTCGGATGGTGGAGAGAGAGAGCGCGCTGTGCTCGGATGGAGGAGAGAGAGAGCGAGTGTGCTGTGCTCGGATGGAGGAGAGAGAGAGAGCGTGCTGTGTTCGGATGGAGGAGAGAGAGAGAGCGCGCTGTGCTCGGATGGAGGAGAGAGAGCGCGCTGTGCTCGGATGGAGGAGAGAGAGAGCGCGCTGTGCTCGGATGGAGGAGAGAGAGAGCGCGCTGTGCTCGGATGGAGGAGAGAGAGAGCGCGCTGTGCTCGGATGGAGGAGAGAGAGAGCGCGCTGTGCTCGGATGGAGGAGAGAGAGAGCGCGCTGTGCTCGGATGGAGGAGAGAGAGAGCGCGCTGTGCTCGGATGGAGGAGAGAGAGTGCGCGCTGTGCTCGGATGGAGGAGAGAGAGAGAGCGCGCTGTGCTCGGATGGAGGAGAGAGAGAGCGCGCTGTGCTCGGATGGAGGAGAGAGAGCGCGCTGTGCTCGGATGGAGGAGAGAGAGAGCGCGCTGTGCTCGGATGGAGGAGAGAGAGAGCGCGCTGTGCTCGGATGGAGGAGAGAGAGAGCGCGCTGTGCTCGGATGGAGGAGAGAGAGCGCGCTGTGCTCGGATGGAGGAGAGAGAGAGCGCGCTGTGCTCGGATGGAGGAGAGAGAGAGCGCGCTGTGCTCGGATGGAGGAGAGAGAGAGAGCGCGCTGTGCTCGGATGGAGGAGAGAGAGAGAGCGTGCTGTGCTCGGATGGAGGAGAGAGGGAGCGTGCTGTGCTCTGATGGGAGAGAGCGCGGGCCTGCTGGGTTCTGCTGGGAGAGAGAGCGGGCCTGCTGGGCTCTGATGGGAGAGAGAGCGGGCGTGCTGGGCTCTGATGGGGGACAGAGAGTGGGCGTGCTGGGCTCTGATGGGGGAGAGAGAGCGGGCGTGCTGGGCTCTGATGGGGGAGAGAGAGCGGGCGTGCTGGGCTCTGATGGGGGAGAGAGAGCGGGCGTGCTGGGCTCTGATGGGGGAGAGAGAGCGGGCGTGCTGGGCTCTGATGGGGGAGAGAGAGCGGGCGTGCTGGGCTCTGATGGGGGAGAGAGAGCGGGCGTGCTGGGCTCTGATGGGGGAGAGAGAGCGGGCGTGCTGGGCTCTGATGGGGGAGAGAGAGCGGGCGTGCTGGGCTCTGATGGGGGAGAGAGAGCGGGCGTGCTGGGCTCTGATGGGGGAGAGAGAGCGGGCGTGCTGGGCTCTGATGGGGGAGAGAGAGCGGGCGTGCTGGGCTCTGATGGGGGAGAGAGAGCGGGCGTGCTGGGCTCTGATGGGGGAGAGAGAGCGGGCGTGCTGGGCTCTGATGGGGGAGAGAGAGCGGGCGTGCTGGGCTCTGATGGGGGAGAGAGAGCGGGCGTGCTGGGCTCTGATGGGGGAGAGAGAGCGGGCGTGCTGGGCTCTGATGGGGGAGAGAGAGCGGGCGTGCTGGGCTCTGATGGGGGAGAGAGAGCGGGCGTGCTGGGCTCTGATGGGAGAGAGAGCGGGCGTGCTGGGCTCTGATGGGAGAGAGCGCGGGCGTGCTGGGCTCTGATGGGGCAGAGAGAGCGGGCGTGCTGGGCTCTGATGGGAGAGAGAGCGGGCGTGCTGGGCTCTGATGGGAGAGAGAGCGGGCGTGCTGGGCTCTGATGGGAGAGAGAGCGGGTGTGCTGGGCTCTGATGGGAGAGAGAGCGGGCGTGCTGGGCTCTGATGGGAGAGAGAGCAGGCGTGCTGGGCTCTGATGGGAGAGAGAGCGGGCGTGCTGGGCTCTGATGGGAGAGAGAGCGGGCGTGCTGGGCTCTGATGGGAGAGAGAGCGGGCGTGCTGGGCTCTGATGGGAGAGAGAGCGGGCGTGCTGGGCTCTGATGGGAGAGAGAGCGCATGCGTGCTGTGCCCAGGTGGAGGAGAGAGAGAGAGCGTGCTGTGCTGAGATTGAGAGGGCGAGGGCTGTTGGCACTTTGTGCCTGGATGGAGGGGTTTGAAGACCCTCAGCTCTTCCCATTTCACTCTGTCAGCCAGCAGTAGTTGTAGCCTCCCTGTGCTTCCATTTTGGTTAGAAGCTGGGTGGATCTTGAAGCAACTGCACTGACTAAGCCACGCTTAGCAAGGCGACACAGCCTTTAGCTACACACCCAGACTGTCGAGCCCTGGTCACTGTGTTAAATCTGATTTCAGAAGTGCTGATCCCAATGGTCACTACAACACTGCTGCGTGGATCGAGAGAGTGTTGGTTCTGGGAGTGAAGAGGCCAACGTCTGTTATGGTGAAGCTCTCCGGTAAGGAACCTGACTCACTCATCCCAGTTTCAGCTTGAAATTTATTTTGAATATGTGATGTTCATGATGCTTTTGTATGCAGACGGAACTGAATCGAACTTGGACTTTGAACACAACGCTGAGACCTCAGTCCTGACCATCCGGAAACCAGCTGTGAATGTAGCTGCTGACTGGACCCTGTATATCCGATAATAGTGTCCACTGGACATGTTCTCTCTCCTCGCTCACTCTCCTGTTCTCTCTCGCAATTGCTCTCCTGTTCTCTCTCTCTCGTGTTCTCTCTCTTTCCTGTTCTCTCGCTCTCTCTCTCTCCTGTTCTAACACTGTTTCTTTCTCGCCTGTTTTTTCTTGCAGTCTCTGTCTCGTGTTCTTTGTCTGTCTTGTGTTCACTCTCCCAATCTTGCTCTCACGTTCTCTCTCTCTCTAAGCAGCTGTGCTGACTAGCACCTGCGTACACAATCCTTGGATTCCAGTGCTGAAGTTTTTCATCAATAGTGTTTGAGAGCTGACTCGGGATCGCTACCACATTCCCTTCGGATTCATCCTCTATTTTTGTTTCTTTGAGTTGCAGAAGCAAGCTAATTAAAACCTGCCTTGGAGTGACTGTAAACTTTTTAAAAAGCACCACTGCTTTGTGAATTCCTGACCCTGCTGATGCTACCTGCAAGGCTGGTTTGAGTTCTCCAGTTCACACAGCTTGTGTTTGCTAATTCTTTTCCTGTCTGTCTGTCTTGCACTCTCTCGCTCTTTCACCAGGAACTCCCAGGCACTGATTTGTGCTCCATTCCTCCCTTTTGGTGCACTTGTGCACCCCTTCTCTCTTTCTACACCCCCACCTCCAAAACCCCTTCACCATCAGGAAGTGAACTCCGTTTTTTATTCAGTGATGAGGCTGATTCCAGCCGGCAGCCTTGGCTGCTTCCTTTTTAGAAAGGGTGCCTTCCCAGCAGGAGTTAGTCAGGGACTTGGCTTAGCAAGAGAGACGCCTGGGACGGTGTGGGTGCCTCCGTTTTCTTTGTGACGCTGACACCCATGTCCCCGATGACACTTGGGTCACCGCTTCATGAGCAACTCCGGCTTCACTCTTGCAAGTATTCCCAAATTGCCCGCCCCGAGCTGCTACATTTAGAGAGAGCGGTGGTGGGGGGGGGTGGAGGTGTTGAAGCTTCTTTGGGCTTTAGGCTTTAACTGAAGCCCCGCCAGCCCCAGAATGATGAACCCGTTCTCTTGATTCTTGGTATTTCTGAGGTGTGACCATCTCCCCAGGGGGTGGTTCTGGAAATTTAGCAACATTTGCTCCAGTAAAGACTGATCATGATGGCAATTTTTTGGTGAGACTGTGTGTGGGCAGGCAGTCTGATTTTTCTCTGCCTTATCCCCCCCACTACTCTAGTTTTTATGAACACCACACACAGTTGCAGAGGACATGTATAAGTGATGATGTCAGTTCAGATGTGCCCGATTTCAAGGTCAAAATGTAAAAATCATTTTTTTATCTGATTTTTTTTCTCCCTAATGAGTTGTGTTCTCAGTTCCAAGTCTTGTATATTTGCCCCCATCCTTCCTGCCCCATTTCCTTTCTCTCAGTACGTGCTGCAGGAGGTAAAGATGTACAGCTTTAGTCAGAGTACAGAGACCAGCTCGAACCCCTCCCCCAGCTGAGCTGAGATTTCAATCCTACTCTGGACTGGCTTACTGGAGACAGCACCAGGATAGTGTGGGGGTCAGGCTTACTCTGTCCCCCTTTAACCTCTCCTCCTGTCCCAGAGCTGTCTGCTACTCCCCTTGTGAGAGGAAATGCACAGCTAAAGGAAAGGTTTATAAAATGTCAGGAGTTGCTGATGACCAATGATTGAACTCTGCTGTTTTGGATGTTTTTGATAAATGGATACAATTAAAAAAAAAAACTTAAAACTGTGCTTGACGGTGTAGTGGCTTTATTCTGAGAGACAGATTGTATCTCCAAACAGTGCTGGCTGGGCAAGGGAGCTGGGTGTGGGATTCAGCCACTGGTTCGGTTATTGGAGCATTTTCTGACACCATTTTAGGAAGCTCGTGACCCGTGGGTTCCCAGTTATTCCAGAGGAAGCAAACGTCCTGAAAAATAAAGCACAAAAACTGTACAAGCTGTCTGCTGGTAAGGAACACCAGCCTCCTCACTAACCCACCCGAGAACAAACTGGGGCTCTGGCAAGAATCACTTGTACGGTAAAGAGAGAGAGAGGGGGGGGAGAGGACTGGCACTCGCCCCCAGCTGGGAATCTGGAAAAGGAGGTGAGATTTCTTCATGTAGAGGGCTCTGAATTCTCTGCTGTGTTGATCTGATGTACCCTACACACCCTCATGGAGAGTGTCTACTTTCTAATGTATCCCATCCCAGTGATACTCTGAGAAACTCTGCACCCACTCACTCTGATGCACCCCTCCCCCCTCACTGTAACACTGACATGCCCCACACCCCTCACTGTAACACTCTGATATATCCCACACCCCTCACTGTAACACTCTGATATACCCCACGTCCCTCACTGTGACACTGATATACCCCACGCCCCTCACTGTGACACTCTGATATACCCCACGCCCCTCACTGTAACACTCTGACATATCCCACACCCCTCACTGTAACACTGACATATTCCACACCCCTCACTGTAACACTCTGACATATTCCACACCCCTCACTGTAACACTGATATATCCCTCATTGTAACACTCTGACACATCCCACGCCCCTCACTGTGACACTCTGACATATCCCACACCCCTCACTGTGACACTTTGATATAGCCCACGTCCCTCACTGTGACACTGATATACCCCACGCCCCTCACTGTGACACTCTGATATACCCCACGCCCCTCACTGTAACACTGACATGCCCCACACCCCTCACTGTAACACTCTGATATATCCCACACCCCTCACTGTGACACTCTGATATATCTCACACCCCTCACTGTAACACTCTGATATATCCCACACCCCTCGCTGTGACACTCTGATATACACCAAACCCCTCACTGTAACACTCTGATATACACCACACCCCTCACTGTAACACTCTGATATATCCCACACCCCTCACTGTGACACACTGATATACACCAAACCCCTCACTGTAACACTCTGATATACACCACACCCCTCACTGTAACACTCTGATATATCCCACACCCCTCACTGTGACACTCTGATATATCCCACACCCTTCACTGTAACACTGATATACCCCACACCCTTCACTGACTGATACGCTTTGGTTAAGATGTGTTTCTGGAACATTTCACAAACTCACGTGTTGGTTTTAACTGCAGAACTTTCTGGAAGTATTCTGGAGGCAAAACTCCCTCATCGTTCCCTGGGGTTAAGATCACCCAATTGGTGGAAAAATAAAACGGAATTCCATCTGAAAAATAACAAAACTTCCAAAAGGATTGCAGTGGTGACGGGATTTTCACATGAGCTGCTGCTGCTGTGTGTGTTTCACTTACCGTTCAGGGCCCTCCTTATCTCAATGAAGACAGCCAGATCACAGTCACTCCTCATACCTGTAACGTCCATGGCAGAGAGGTTAGGGACTGAAGGAGCAACCACGTTACAACACCACATGATACTGGCAGTGCACGAGGCAGCCCTGCTCCATCAGTGAGTAACTTGCCATTAATGTGGTTATTGAACACAATCTACAAACACACAAAACAGGTAACAACCCTGTTATTGTTCAGACAGTCGCTAACAGCCCATTTACCCCCATGCTGCCCCCACACAACTCACCACTCACAACTCCTTCCTCCGCAGGCAGCCCTGGTGCTAGGTGGATGTGCGTGCGGGACATGCGTCTCAGCCCACGGGTCTTAATTGAGGGCCAATGCTGTAAGTAGGTGCCATGAACAGCCTCTTCTGGAACATTGCCAGCATCCACAGAGATTGAAATCAGCTCCAGATCCTCGACCTGATTGTTCAAAATAAACAGACCAAGCAAAACCAGAGGGTCCCCATCAAACACTCCCAGGACAGGTACAGCACGGGGTTAGATACAGAGTAAAGCTGCCTCTACGCTGTCCCCATCAAACACTCCCAGGACAGGTACAGCACGGGGTTAGATACAGAGTAAAGCTCCCTCTACACTGTCCCCATCAAATACTCCCAGGACAGGTACAGCACGGGGTTACATACAGAGTAAAGCTCCCTCTACACTGTCCCGTGTGTTGAGGCCCTCATGTCACTGGATGAAGGGACACATTTTAGTTATATCCATTTTCCAGCAGCAGCAGTGCACTCTGGCTTCTCTCCACTTCCTGCAGGCCAGGGGCAGGGCCAGTGGATTGGAGGCAGACCCTTCAGCTACCCAAGGCTGTGAATTGTTGATTTGTACAATTCACTGACTACTCCCATCTTCCCCACCACTCACCCCCACCACCACACCTGGAATGAATATGAAAGATACCTGCACAGTGTGGCCCTGGTTTGCTCGAATCTGCAGGATCCCAGTCTCAGGGTGTGTGCGCAGTGTGAAACGCTGTTTGCTGTTAGTCTCCACCACTCGCTGAACATCCTGCTCTGTATAGCGTTTGCACTGAGGGTGTCGCAGAATCTCATCCACATTCAGGAACCCATCTGCTTGAAAGACCAGAGCAGGAACTCACCAGGTGAAGTGCTCAAGTCAACAAGTGACCCATCTCTCCTCCGCATTCCCAACCCCACATCCCAAATCTTCCCAAACCCCCTATCCCAATCTTCCCAAATCTGTACCCCAATGTTCCCAACTCCCACATCCCAATTTTGCCAAATCCACATCCCAAATTTTCCCACACCCCAACCCCATTGTTCTCAACCCCCATCACATTCCTCTCAAATCCATATCCCAATGTTCCCAAATCCCCCATCCCAATGTTCCCAAACCCTGTATCCCAATGTTCCCAAACCCCCTATCCCAATGTTCCCAAACCCCCTTATCCCAATGTTCCCAACCCCCCATCCCAATGTTCCCAAACCCCCTTATCCCAATGTTCCCAAACCGCCTTATCCCAATGTTCCCAACATCTATATCCCAATGAATCCAACCTCAATCTATTCTCTGTCCCACTTTCTGCAATCTCCATACCTTTGCCCATCACAAATCCCAGTTTAGCCGCTCCATGCCGGAGGATGTAGGACAGGGTTTTGGACAGCCGGACATCTGGAGCCTGTGAATGTTGAAGGGGATGTTAGTGAGTCTCCGAGCTCCTTATACACACACTCACCG
The DNA here is from genome assembly GCF_017639515.1 of Carcharodon carcharias. Lineage (NCBI taxonomy): Eukaryota > Metazoa > Chordata > Chondrichthyes > Lamniformes > Lamnidae > Carcharodon > Carcharodon carcharias. Next base: position 1,580,953 of record NW_024470767.1, read on the forward strand.
CTGCTCACAACACCCACCTGTCTCGGCTGCCGACCCCTGGCCCCTCTGACAGACTCAGGATGACTCTCACCTCGTTCCATTGTTAAATCTTCCGAAACAGCATCACTGCAGAGAAGACCAAAGAAAATAACTGGCTGGTAACTGAGAGACACGGGGTACGTGAACAGGGGGCAAGAGAGAAAACAGATCACGCAGGGAGCAAAGGCAGTCTGAGAGAGACAGGCAGACAAACTGAGTCAGAGAGACATAGAGAGACAGGGACAGAGAGAGAGAGAGAGAGACAGAGTGAAAAAGAGAAAGAGAAAAAAACAGAGAGACACACAGAGACAGAGTCAGAGAGACAGGGACAGAGAGAGAGACAGAGTGAAAAAGAGAAACAGAAAAAACAGAGACACAGACAGACAGACAGACAATAGAGAGAGACAGTCATAGAGAGATGGAGACAGAGAGAGAATCAGACAGAGGCAGAGACAAAGAGAGTCAGAGGAAGAGAGACAGAGATAGAGAGACAAAGTGACGAAGAGAGAGACAGAGAGAGTCAGAGGAAGAGAGAGAGAGACAAAGAGACAGAGGAAGAGAGATAAAGAGAGACAGAGAGAGACAAAGTGACAAAGAGAGACAGAGAGATGAGATAGAGAGAGACAAAGAGAGACAGAAAGAGAGACACAGAGACAGAGAGAGACAAAGTGACAAAGAGAGACGAGGGAGAGAGACAGAGAGAGAAACTAGGATCCTAGGCCCATTCTCCCTCTCTTTGGGTCCTAAGGCTCACTCTCTCTCTCTCTCTCTCTCTAGGGTCCTGAGGCTCATTCTCACTCACTCTGGGGTCCTGAGGCTCATTCACACTCTCTTTTTGGTTGAGGCCGAACCCGGAAGTACAGTGACCATATTTGGCCTGCGGGTGGCGCACTGGGCGGCCCGCCACCGCCCTCTAGCCGCCCGCAGCCGGTACTGCAGGCTCCTCAATCTTAAAGAGACAGAAACAGGAATCGACCATTCAGCCCATCGAGCCTGCTACACCATTCAACATGATCTTGTCTGATCATGGGATTTAACTCCACTTTTCCACCCGCTCCCATACCCCTTGATTCCCAAGTGACCAAAAATCTGTCTCTCCCAACCCTTAAATTCCACGATGGAGAATCCACAATCCTCTGGGGTAGAGAATTCCAAAGATTCACAATCCTTCGAGTGAAGAGGTTTTTCCTCATCTTAGTCCAAACTAATTGCCCCCTTATCCTGAGGCTGGGCCTCCCTTTTTTAGATTCTCCGACCAGCGGGAACAATTTCCCAGCGTCCGCCCTGTCACAACTCATTCAGAATCCTGGAGGTTTCAAAGGGTTCGCCTCTCATTCTCCTAAACTCCAGAGAATATAAACCTGATTCACTTAGTCTCTCATCATAGGACAGCCCTCTTATCCCAGGGACCAATCCAGTGAACCTTTGCTGTACCGCCTCCAATGTAATTCAGAATGGATGGTGATGGAGTGGTAATCCAGAGACCTGGGCTAATGCTCTGGGGACATGGGTTCAAACCCCAAAAAGACAACTGATGAAATTTAAATTCAATTAAAGCTGGTGTCATTCATGTCCTTTAAGGAAGAAAACCTGCTATTCTTGTGACTCCAGACCTACAGCAATGTGGTTGACTCTTAACTGCCCTCTGAAATGTCTTGGCAAGTTCAAGGGCACGCAGGGATGGGCAATAAATGCTGACCCTGCCAGTGATGCCCACTTCCCATGAAAGAATAAAGAAAAAATGTATAGAGAGCAGAACTGCTAACAATATTCCAGCTTTGTTCTCATCAAAACCCTGTACGGTAGCCAGTCTTTATGTTGTCCTTTATTATGAAGACTACCCCCTTCGAGATGTTGTGACCTGGATAAATATATATATATATATATAATGTATGTCTATATATTTAATATTTTTATTTTTAAAACATTTTTTTATGGGATGTGGGTGTCTCTGGCAAGGTCAGTATTTGTTACCTGCTAGGTCACTTCAGAAAGCAGTTAAGAGTCATACAAACATATGACTTAGGAACAAGAGTAGGCCCCTCAGTTCCTCGATCCTGCTCCTCCATTCAATAAGATCATGGCTGATCTGAGTGTAACCTCAACCCCACATTCCCACCTACCCCCGATAGGGGGTATCTTTCACCCCCTTGTTAATCATGAATCTATCTAACTCTGCCTTAAAAATATTCAAAGACTCTGCTTCCACCACCTTTTCAGGAAGGGAGTTCCAGAGACTCTCAACCCTCTGGGAGAAAATTTCTCTTCATCTCTGTCTTAAATAAGTGACCCCTTATTTTTAAACAGTGACCTAGTTCTAGATTCTCCCACAAGAGGAAACATCCTCCCCACATCCACCCTGTCAAGACCCCTCAGGATCTTAAAGGTTTCAATTAACTCTCCTCTTACTCTTCTAAACTCCAGTGGGTACAAGCCTAACCTGTCCAATCTTTCCTCATGAGACAACCCACCCATTCCTGGTATGAGTCTGGTAAACCTTCTCTGAACTGCTTCTAACGCATTTACATACTTCCTTAAATAAGGAGACCGGTACTGCACACAATACTCCAGATGTGGTCTCACCAGTGCCCTGTACAACTGAAGTATAACCTCCCTACTTTTGTATTCAATTCCCCTCACAATAAACGATAACATTCGATTAGCTTTCCTAATTCCCTGCTGTACCTCTATACTAACCTTTTGTGATTCATGCACTAGGACACCCAGATCCCTCTCAATCTCAGTGCTCCTCAATCTCTCACTGTTTAGATAATAAGCTTCTTTTTTATTCTTCCTGCCAAAATGAACAATTTCACATTTGCCCACATTATACTCCATTTGCCAGATCTTTACCCACTCGCTTAACCTACCTTTGTCACTTTGTACTCTCCTTATGCCCTCTTCACAATTTACTTTCCTACCTATCTTTATGTCATCAGCAAGTTTGGCAACCATTCCTTCGGTCCCTTCACCCAAGTCATTTATATAAATTGTAAACAGTTGAGGCCCCAGCACTGATCCCTGTGCTCACCACTCCTCACATCCTGCCAGCCAGGAAAAGGCCCATTTATGCCAACTCTCTGTTTCCTGTAAGCCAGCCAATCTTCTATCCATGCCAATATGTTACCCCCTACACCACGAGCTTTTATTTTCTGCAGTAACCTTTCATGTGGCACCTTATCAAATACCCTCTGGAAATCCCAGTACAGCACATCCACCAGTTCCCCTTTATCCACAGCACATGTGACTCCTTCAAAGAGCTCCCAATAAATTGGTTAAACATGATTTCCCTTTCACAAAACCATGTTGACTCTGCCTGATGGCCTTTAATTTTATTAAGTGCCCTGCTAAAATATATTTAATAATAGCTTCCAACATTTGCTCTATGACAGAGGTTAAGCTAACTGGTCTGTCATTACCCGCTTTCTGTCTCCCTCCCTTTTGAATAAAGGAGTTATCTTCACATTTTTCCAATCTAACGGAACCTTCCCCAAATCCAGGGAACTTTGGAAAATTAAAACCAAGCATCAACTATCTCTCTAGCCGCTTCTTTTAAGATTCTAGGATGAAGTCCTTCAGGACACGAGGATTTGTCAACCCACAGCCCTAACAATTTACTCAGTGCCACTTACTTCCCTGGTGATTGTAATTTTCCCGAGTTCCTCCCTCCCATTTCCTGATTTACAGCTATTTCCGGGACATTACTTGTATCCTCTATAGTGAAAACTGATGCAAAATACCTGTTCAATTCATCTGCCATCTCCTTATTTTCCAGTATTAATTCTCCAGACTCACTTTCTACAGGACCAATGCTCATTTTGTTAACTCTTTCCTTATTTAAATATCTATAGAAATTCTTGCTGTCCATCGTTATATTTCCAGCTAGCTTTCTCTCCTACTCTAATCTTTCCCTTATTAATGTTTTTGTCATTTCTTGCCTTTCCCTCTATTCTTTCCAATCTTCTGACCTGCTTCCCCTCTTTGCCCAATCATATGTTTTTTCTGTAAGTTTGATGTTGTCTTTAACTTGTTTAGTTAACCACAGATGGTGGGCTCTCTCCCCTTGGAATTTTTCTTTCCCAACCACGTTGCTGTGGGTCTGGAGTCACATGTAGGCCAGACCGGGTAAGGAGGGCAGATTTCCTTCCCTAAAGGGATATAAGTGACCCGGATAGGTTTTTATGACAATCGACAATAGTTTCATGGTCACCATTACCGAGACTTGCTCATGTCCTCATTAGCCCAGGCCTCTTGATTACTGGTCCAGTGACAGTAATGCCAAGCCACACATACACACACAAAGTTAACAACATGAAGTGTAGCATCTCCAAGACACCTTCACAGGAGTAGAAATCAGCCAGGAGTTACCTGTCTGTGGGACAGAGAGAGGGAGAGAGAGAGAGATGGGTTTGGAGGAAGGGAGACAGACAGAGGGGTTTAAGGAGGGAATTCCAGAGCTTAGGGCCCCAGGCAGCTGAAGGCACGGCCACCAATGTTGGAGCGATGGGGAATCGGGGGGATGCTCAAGGGGCTGGAATTGGAGGAGCACAGAGATCTTGGAGGATTGTAGGGGCTGGAGGAGGTTACAGAGATAGGGAGGGGTTTAGGGACTGGAGGAGTTTACAGAGATAGGGAGGGGTGTAGGAGGTTACAGAGATAGGGAGGGTTGTAGGGGCTGGAGGAGGTTACAGAGATAGGGAGGGTTGTAGGGGCTGGAGGAGGTTAGAGAGATAGGGAGGGGTGTAGGGACTGGAGGAGTTTACAGAGATAGGGAGGTGTGTAGGAGGTTAGAGAGATAGGGAGGGGTGTAGGGGCTGGAGGAGGTTACAGAGATAGGGAGGGTTGTAGGGGCTGGAGGAGGTTAGAGAGATAGGGAGGGGAGTAAGGGCTGGAGGAGGTTACAGAGATAGGGAGGGTTGTAAAGGCTGGAGGAGGTTAGAGATAGGGAGGGTTGTAGGGGCTGGAGGAGGTTACAGAGATAAGGAGGGTTGTAGGAACTGGAGGAGGTTACAGAGATAGGGAGGGTTGTAGGGGCTGGAGGAGTTTACAGAGATAGGGAGGGTTGTAGGGGCTGGAGGAGGTTACAGAGATAAGGAAGGTTGTAGGGGCTGGAGGAGGTTAGAGAGATAGGGAGGGGAGTAAGGGCTGGAGGAGGTTACAGAGATAGGGAGGGTTGTAAAGGCTGGAGGAGGTTAGAGATAGGGAGGGTTGTAGGGGCTGGAGGAGGTTACAGAGATAAGGAGGGTTGTAGGAACTGGAGGAGGTTACAGAGATAGGGAGGGTTGTAGGGGCTGGAGGAGTTTACAGAGATAGGGAGGGTTGTAGGGGCTGGAGGAGGTTACAGAGATAAGGAGGGTTGTAGGGGCTGGAGGAGGTTACAGAGATAGGGAGGGTTGTAAAGGCTGGAGGAGGTTACAGAGATAGGGAGGGTTGTAGGGGCTGGAGGAGTTTACAGAGATAGGGAGGGTTGTAGGGGCTGGAGGAGGTTACAGAGATAAGGAGGGTTGTAGGGGCTGGAGGAGGTTACAGCGTTGGGAGTGTTGTAGGGACTGGAGGAGGTTACAGAGATAGGGAGGGTTGTAGGGGCTGGAGGAGGTTACAGAGATAGGGAGGGTTGTAGGGGCTGGAGGAGGTTAGAGAGATAGGGAGGGGTGTAGGGGCTGGAGGAGGTTACAGAGATAGGGAGGGTTGTAAGGGCTGGAGGAGGTTACAGAGATAAGGAGGGTTGTAGGGGCTGGACGAGGTTACAGAGTTGGGAGGGTTGTAGGGACTGGAGGAGGTTAGAGAGATAGGGAGGGGAGTAGGGGCTGGAGGAGGTTACAGAGATAGGGAGGGTTGTAGGGGCTGGAGGAGGTTACAGAGATAAGGAGGGTTGTAGGGACTGGAGGAGGTTACAGAGATAGGGAGGGTTGTAGGGGCTGGAGGAGGTTAGAGAGATAGTGAGGGGTGTAGGGACTAGAGGAGGTTACAGAGATAAGGAGGGTTGTAGGGACTGGAGGAGGTTACAGAGATAAGGAGGGTTGTAGGGACTGGAGGAGGTTACAGAGATAGGGAGCATGGGGCAAGGAGACCCAGAGAGAACTTAAAATGAGAAATTTGAACACAAGGATGAGAATTTTAAAATGCGTGTGTTGCTGGACTGGGAGCCAGTGTGGGTCAGTAAGCACAGGGTTGATGGGTGTACAGGGCTCGGTGTGAGGAGGAAGGTGAGCTAGCTAGCTGGCTCTCTGTGTTTTATAAGGAGGGGATGGTTGCGCAGTGCGTTGCATGCACCTTGTCTTTAGCTAAGACCAAGTCCTGTAAAGCCGTGTCTGGTTGTTAACACAAGCTGAAAGCTCAGTTCAACTCTCGTCTTGGGAGAACGCAGCTCCCAAGGGTCAGTTTGAGGGGCCACCAACACATTACAGACACACACGGTGAAACCCAGTGTATTAGACACAGGGAAATCCATTCACAAATCAACCACACTGGGGTTGATGAAGTTGCTGTTTAATTATCCAACAATAATAGGTGTAGTGAGCATATCATTCTGTAACTTTACATAAACCAAACATTTCACAACAAGATACAGAAAAAACAGAGATGGGGAATAAAACATATGTACAGCAGGGTCCAGAAGTAGGGCAAATATTTCAGTTCCAAATTCCTTCATCAGCAATCTCTTCTTTAAATAGGGGAGTTTCCATGATTTAAGGTTCATCGTGATGAGGGGGCTCACAATCAAACATTTCGACACATCCTCCAATTCGAAACACACCAGAAACCCAAAGCCCAGGGACAGAGACAATGGCAGAACTTTGAAACCTGGACCCTTAATCCAGATGTGCATTCCCCAAAGTACTGAGGGAATGCTGCACTGTCGGAGGGTCAGTGCTGAGGGAGCGCCGCACTGTCAGAGGGTCAGTGCTGGGGGAGCGCCGCACTGTCGGAGGGTCAGTACTGAGGGAGAGCCCCACTGTCGGAGGGTCAGTACTGAGGGAGAGCCGCAGTGTCAGAGGGTCAGTGCTGAGGGAGTGCCGCACTGTCGGAGGGTCAGTACTGAGGGAGCGCCGCGCTGTCGGAGGGTCAGTACTGAGGGAGAGCTGCAGTGTCAGAGGGTCAGTGCTGAGGGAGCGCTGCATTGTCAGAGGGTCAGTGCTGGGGGTGCGCCGCACTGTCGGAGGGTCAGTACTGAGGGAGAGCTGCAGTGTCAGAGGGTCAGTACTGAGGGAGAGCCGCACTGTCAGAGGGTCAGTGCTGAGGGAGCGCCGCACTGTCGGAGGGTCAGTGCTGAGGGAGCGCCGCACTGTCGGAGGGTCAGTGCTGAGGGAGCGCTGCACCGTCGGAGGGTCAGTACTGAGGGATCACCGCACTGTCGGGGGGTCAGTACTGAGAGAGTGCCGCACTGTCAAAGCGTCAGTGCTAAGGGAGCACCGCACTGTCGGGAGGTCAGTACTGAGAGAGTGCCGCACTGTCGGAGGGTCAGTGCTGAGGGAGCGCCGCACTGTCGGAGGGTCAGTGCTGAGGGAGAGCCGCACTGTCGGAAGGTCAGTGCTGAGGGAGCGCTGCACTGTCGGAGGGTCAGTACTGAGGGAGTGCCGCACTGTCGGAGGGTCAGTGCTGAGGGAGCACCACACTGTCGGAGGGTCATTTGTGAGTGACTGTGGGCGGGTGTTGGGGGAGTGGGGAGGGGTGTGGGGAGAGAGGGGATCAGAGAATTTCCAGGATCCATGGATATTCCCAAGTATCCCAATCCTAGTTTCCACATACCCCCTCACCTACCACAGGTGGAAATCGATGCAGGTAGAGAGAGTAATCATCCCCCAGTTAAAGGGGCAGGTACAGGGAGTAATCATCCCCCAGTTAAAGGGGCAGGTACAGGGAGTAATCATCCCCCAGTTAAAGGGGCAGGTACAGGGAGTAATCATCCCCCAGTTAAAGGGGCAGGTACAGGGAGTAATCATCCCCCAGTTAAAGGGGCAGGTACAGGGAGTAATCATCCCCCAGTTAAAGGGGCAGGTACAGGGAGTAATCATTCCCCAGTTAAAGGGGCAGGTACAGGGAGTAATCATCCCCCAGTTAAAGGGGCAGGTACAGGGAGTAATCATCCCCCAGTTAAAGGGGCAGGTACAGGGAGTAATCATCCCCCAGTTAAAGGGGCAGGTACAGGGAGTAATCATCCCCCAGTTAAAGGGGCAGGTACAGGGAGTAATCAGCCCTCAGTTAAAGGGGCAGGTACAGGGAGTAATCAGCCCTCAGTTAAAGGGGCAGGTACAGGGAGTAATCAGCCCCCAGTTAAAGGGGCAGGTACAGGGAGTAATCATCCCCCAGTTAAAGGGGCAGGTACAGGGAGTAATCATCCCCCAGTTAAAGGGGCAGGTACAGGGAGTAATCATCCCCCAGTTAAAGGGGCAGGTACAGGGAGTAATCGGCCCTCAGCCACTTCCTGACTGGTTTGTTAATGCGGCCAATCATGGGCAGCCTCTGGCCATATTTGCATGCTAGGCTGGGACCGTGGTACAGTGGGAAGCTGGTCTGGAAAAGACGACCTTTCCCCCTCCTTCCCATCTGTCTCCCGGCGATCAGGAAGGCAGAGGGTCCAGCGCGGGCAGAGAGCCGTGACCTCTGGAAGACGTCCCTGACCCCGAGAGCCCCCTGCTGGTGGTGGAGACCCCGCTCGTGGGGCAGGCGAGCGGTGGATTTGGGTTTGGGTGTCACGCTGGGCCTCTGCAGCGTGGGCTGAGGTGGCTGATCGGCCATGGGACTGCCTTCCTGGACTGGGCTGACCGCCAAGCTCATGGTCAGCTGCGGCATCTTCCGGCCCTGGTCTGCCCCATTGAGCCCCCCCCTCTGGGCCTTCGGGTCTGTCGGCGGCACAGCCGATTGGCTGGAAAACTCCTTGCCGGCGGGGTGCACAGCGGCCACAAGGATCCCACAGCCCGTCCCAAACCGAATGGCCAGGCTGTCTCCAAAGAAGGAGTAAAGCTCGTGGTACATCTGTGGCGGAGAGGTGACCGGGTACGGGTGGTCCAGTCCGGGGATCCCACCCGTCTGGAGGAGGTGGCTGGTGATGCCAAAACCGAACTCGGTGTGAGGCTCCCGGACCGGACTCCCACCCGGCGAACTCGGCACACTCGAATTCTCGGCTGTCAACTCCACCGACACCTTGGTTTTCAACAACTTCTCCACGGCTGCCTGCGAAAAAGAGAGAGATGGTGGGGAGGAGTCAGAGAGAGGGAGAGCGCGGGGGGAGAGCGCCGGGGAGAGAGGGCGCCGGGGAGAGAGAGAGCGCAGGGGAGGGAGAGAGCGCGTGGGGGAGAGAGAGAGCGCGGGGGAGAGAGAGAGCGCGGGGGAGAGAGAGAGCGCGGGGGAGAGAGAGAGCGCGTGGGGGAGAGAGAGAGCGCGGGGGAGAGAGAGAGCGCGGGGGAGAGAGAGAGCGCGGGGGAGAGAGAGAGCGCGGGGGAGAGAGAGAGCGCGGGGGAGAGAGAGAGCGCGGGGGAGAGAGAGAGCGCGGGGGAGAGAGAGAGCGCGGGGGAGAGAGAGAGCGCGGGGGAGAGAGAGCGCGGGGGAGAGAGAGAGCGCGGGGGAGAGAGAGAGCGCGGGGGAGAGAGAGAGCGCGGGGGAGAGAGAGAGCGCGGGGGAGAGAGAGAGCACGGGGGAGGGAGAGAGCACGGGGGAGGGAGAGGAGGGGAGGGACAGGGAGAGGGATGGGGAGAGAGCACGAGGGAAACGGGGAGGGGGATGGGGAGGGGGATGGGGAGTTTACTGGGCTAACCCCACGCTGCCCACTGGAATGTATTGGTCACTCTTGGAGCTGAAGCTGACACTCACCAGAATGGCACCGTACACCTTGTGCCCATCAGCTTTGACCTGTGCATTCGATACAGAATTATCATCAAGGACAGCCTGAAGGTTTGTCCAATAGGTATGGAGGTGAGGATAAAGGACACGTTCCACTGCCTGCCAACATAAGAAAGGTGATTGACACAGACGGACAGAAAGCACTCGCTGTTTGTCAGGAATATATCACAGAGACTTCACAAGCCACCGCTTCGTAAAGGGAGACTGGCGCTGGGCAGAATGTTCCGGCCAGACACCATCCTGGCACAGGCAAAATAACTGACAAGCACTGGCCCCTGGAAACCGGCAGTGACCCCAAACCTCCCAAATCCACACACACATTCCAAATGCAGGTTACATCTCGAGGATAGTCTTCTGCTCGCCACAGTATCTCATTCAGAACAAGAATGTGGAGCTCCTGCTGATCAGATACAAGACCCTCATCTCTGGCTTCTAATTCACTCTGTACTGCGGACCTTCAATATCCCAAAATCCTGCAACTGTTTGACGGGGACAGTGTAGAGTGAGCTTTACTCTGTATCTAACCCCGTGCTGTACCTGTCCTGGGAGTGTTTGATGGGGACAGTATAGAGGGAGATTTACTCTGTATCTAACCCCGTGCTGTACCTGTCCTGGGAGTGTTTGATGGGGACAGTATAGAGGGAGATTTACTCTGTGTCTAACCCCGTGCTGTCCCTGTCCTGGGAGTGTTTGATGGGGACAGTGTAGAGGGAACTTTACTCTGTATCTAACCCCGTGCTGTACCTGTCCTGGGAGTGTTTGATGGGGACAGTGTAGAGGGAACTTTACTCTGTATCTAACCCCGGGCTGTACCTGTCCTGGGAGTGTTTGATGGGGACAGTGTAGAGGGAGCTTTACTCTGTATCTAACCCCGTGCTGTACCTGTCCTGGGTGTGTTTGATGGGGACAGTGTAGAGGGAGATTTACTCTGTATCTAACCCCGTGCTGTACCTGTCCTGGGAGTGTTTGATGGGGACAGTGTAGAGGGAGATTTACTCTGTATCTAACCCCGGGCTGTACCTGTCCTGGGAGAGTTTGATGGGGACAGTGTAGAGGGAGATTTACTCTGTATCTAACCCCGTGCTGTACCTGTCCTGGGAGTGTTTGATGGGGACAGTGTAGAGGGAACTTTACTCTGTATCTAACCCCGTGCTGTACCTGTCCTGGGAATGTTTGATGGGGACAGTGTAGAGCGAGCTTTACTCTGTATCTAACCCCGTGCTGTACCTGTCCTGGGAGTGTTTGATGGGACCTCCTCACCTTCCAGCCGAGTGCGTGCAGTCCCACCAATGCTCCATAGTGTGAGCAGAGAGGTCGAACTGGATCAATCAGCACCTTCTGTAGCGTCAGCAGGATCTGGTGGTAGAGTCCGCTCACTAAATCTCCATGCCACCTGTCAGCAAAGAACACAGCGACTCTTCAAACAACTCTTCACAGTCCCGGTCTCTGTATCCCACACTCGGAGTTACCGTGCACAGTCCCGGTCTCCGTATCCCACACTCGGAGTTACCGCGCACAGTCCCGGTCTCCCTATCCCACACTCGGAGTTACCGTGCACAGTCCCGGTCTCTCTGTCCCACCCTCGGAGTTACCGCGCACAGTCCCGGTCTCTCTATCCCACTCTCGGAGTTACCGCGCACAGTCCCGGTCTCTCTATCCCACACTCGGAGTTACCATGCACAGTCCCGGTCTCCGTATCCCACACTCGGAGTTACCGTGCACAGTCCCGGTCTCCGTATCCAACACTCGGGAGTTACCGCGCACAGTCCCGGTCTCCGTATCCCACACTCGGAGTTACCGTGCACAGTCCCGGTCTCCATTTTATTAAAAGGATATTGAGCCACTGGAGAACGTGTAAGGAAGATTGACAAGGACGATCCCAGAAACCGCAAGGTTAGAAGGATCAGGAAAGATTGAATAGGCCGGGGCTCTTTCCTCTAGAAAAGTGAAGTCCGAGGGTGTGACCTGATTGAGCTCTTTAAAATGATGGAGGGGGTTTCGATAGGGTCGATGTAGAGAAGATGTTTCCCCTTGTGGGTGTGTGGGTGGGAGAGACCAGAACTAGAGGCCATCGATGTAAGATATTGACTTTGATAGAGTGAATGAGGAGAAAGTGTTCCCAGTGTCAGGAAGGTCGGTAACCAGAGGGACACAGATCGAAGAGAATCGGTAATAGAGCCAGAGGGGGAGATGAGGAGAATGTTTTTTTTGACACAGCGAGTTGTTGTGATCTGGAAGGCGCTGCCTGAAAGGGCGGTGGAAGCAGATTCAATAGGAACTTTCAAAAGGGGGGAATTGGATAAATACTCGAAAAGGAGAAATTTGCAGGACTGTGAGGGAGAGAGCGGCGGGGAGGGGGACTGATTGGATAGATCTTTCACAAAGTCTGGCACAGTCTCGATGGGCTGAAGACCTCTTCCGGTGCTGTGCGAGTCTGTGATACGTTAGTCCTGTACACCTAGAGAACAGGCTGGAAGAACAGGAGAGGCTACATCTGAAAGGAGGTGTAAGGTCAGCAGTTGTCTTACCAGAGGATGTGACTGAGCAGTAACGCTGCATAGTCTCGGAGGGTCCAGTGATCATTCAGCGGGTTGATAGAGGCTGCGAGAGGCTCCAGAATACAGTACATGACACTGGAGACCAGGCTCTTGATGTAGGTCCCCAGATAGAGATAGGGATTACGGATTAAACTCTTCACAATGTGCAGCAGCCGGTTCAGCTGCTCCAAGTCATGACTCACCGACTTAACCTGTCCAACCAGAGAGAGAGAGAGAGGGGGGGAGGTCTCCGTGAGTATTGTGAGTGGGTCCCATCGCGAGGGAGCGACTCCCTGTTTCTCCCTCCCTTCAGTGAGGCGCCGTGGCCCCACGCAGTTACTGGGTCAGACTGGGGGGGGTGAATAAAATCAGGGTACGGGGTCAGTGCTGGTTATCAGTGACAGGCCTGGACTCGCTATCCTGAGATTGAGAGCTCGAACCCCACCAGGGCAGCTGGAGACTCTGAGTTTGGTTTTAAAAGGTTAAAAAAGCTGGGGTCAGTAAAAGTGAATGTGAAGCTGCTGAGCTGTCTAAAAACCCAATCGCTTCACTGAAGGAAACCCACTGTCCTGCCTCAGTCCGGGTCTGTGTGTGACTCCCGTCCCAGTTCGCCAAGACTGACTCCTAACTGGTGTGTCCGAACAAAGCACTCGGCTGTATCAAAGCAGGCGTGGGCACGTAGCCTCACCATCGGGTAACCAGGGGCTCAGTAATAAACACCAGCCTCGCCAGCAACGCTATCCCCAGAAGCGATATCCCTGGGGTTTGCCGAACGATTTCAATCTCCGATATCAGCAGCTGGGACAACACCACGGGCAGGGCTGAGGGGAGTTAAGCAGGACACCAGGCAGGTACCTCCCTCCCTCCCACACCAACCCCTCTGCAGTCCTGGATGTTCACACTTAAATATCAGCCAGGACCAACACGCCGGAGACAGACCGGACAAGCGCCCCCCCAACCAAGGCGGCACACCCCACAGCAATACCGAAGGAGCGCCGCACTGTCGGAGGGTCAGTGCTGAGGGAGCGCCGCACTGTCGGAGGGTCAGTGCTGAGGGAGCGCCGCACTGTCGGAGGGTCAGTGCTGAGGGAGCGCTGCACTGTCGGAGGGTCAGTGCTGAGGGAGCGCCACACTGTCGGAGGGTCAGTGCTGAGGGAGCGCCGCACTGTCGGAGGGTCAGTGCTGAGGGAGCGCTGCACTGTCGGAGGGTCAGTACTGAGGGAGTGCACACTGTCGGAGGGTCAGTACTGAGGGAGTGCTGCACTGTCGGAGGGTCAGTGCTGAGGGAGCGCCGCACTGTTGGAAGGTCAGTGCTGAGGGAGCGCCGCGCTGTCGGAGGGTCAGTGCTGAGGGAGTGCCGCACTGTCAGAGGGTCAGTGCTGAGGGAGCGCTGCACTGTCGGAGGGTCAGTACTGAGGGAGTGCTGCACTGTCGGAGGGTCAGTACTGTGGGAGTGTACAACCTACCCCACTGACCACGTAGACAAAGTAGGGGAGCAGAGCCGCGATCTTCGAGTTCGACTGAAGGTCCTGTAGAGCCGCCTGTAATCAAAGGGATCAGACTGTGAGTAAAATCCAACTCAGACAATACAGTCTGAAAATCGTCATCACAATACGAGAGAGTCTGCAAAACGCCACAGATACAGCACGGGGTTAGATACAGAGTAAAGCTCCCTCTACACCGTCCCCATCAAACTCTCCCAGGACAGGTACAGCATGGGGTTAGATACAGAGTAAAGCTCCCTCTACACTGTCCCCATCAAACACTCCCAGGACAGGTACAGCACGGGGTTAGATACAGAGTAAATCTCCCTCTACACTGTCCCCATCAAACACTCCCAGGACAGGTACAGCACGGGGTTAGATACAGAGTAAATCTCCCTCTACACTGTCCCCATCAAACACTCACAGGACAGGTACAGCACAGGGTCAGTATTAATAGTTTGACTGATTCACTGAATGTCTCCCCTCGTCCCTGATCTCTTACCTTCATCAGCCGATGATCGTCACCTAGCACTGCTCTGGTAATCTGCTGGTAATACTTCAGGAGCTCATCGGAGAGGCTGGAGACTGCTGCAGGGACTGACGGGATTAAAGACAAACAGCAGCATCAGCAAGCACAGAATCTCACAGCCCTGACGAAGCCATTCAGCCCATTGTGCCAGTGCTGGCCCTTTGAAAGATCTTTCCAATTAGTCCCCACTCCCTCCCCTCCCCTCTCTCTCCCTCACATTCCTGCAAATTTCTCCTTTTCGAGTATTTATCCAATTCCCCCTTTTGAAAGTTCGTATTGAATCTGCTTCCACCGCCCTTTCAGGCAGCGCCTTCCAGATCACAACAACTCGCTGTGTGAAAAAAAACATTCTCCTCATCTCCCCCTCTGGCTCTATTACCGATTCTCCTCAATCTGTGACCCTCCTGCCAGTCTCTGGGTAACTGGTTTCTCTGGGTGCAGGGCTCTCTACTCCCCGGGTAAGGTGAGAATGACATTCCTGACTATCCGAATGAAGAGGAAGTGAGGTTTGTGAGGGATACTCACCCACTCCCTGAGGCTCCTGATTTCCCCGGCTGTCTACATAGGACACCTGAACTGGAGAAGCAAAGACAGGGAGAAAGAATTAGAGATCGCATATGCCAAGAGGTGAAAGATTCACCCCGCCTCCCTCATCCCTGGCCACTCCTCTCCCCTCCACAACCTCCAACCCAGCCTCCCTACCTCGAACCACGGTTTCACCGCAGCCCTTGGGGATGTTGGTGGCGAGGGCCAGATCCACCAGGTTCACTTCACGATCCTCCACCACAAACAGCTCCCCCTCCTTAACGGAGCGGAACGGAAGTATATCTGAGGCACCGTAACCACACACGGGCTGCAAGCAGCAACAGGAACAGGATAGTTAGCAGCAGCTTCTAGAGGAACACTGATTTTCAGACACAAAGCCTACCAGTCCGCAGAGTGAGCTTCAACTGACTATTCTACCACAGCGGGCATCAGAGCAGCACCCGAGCATTGTGCCAGTGAGATGGCAGCTGTGACTCCATGGCAGTACGCTCACCCATCAGTCACCAGGAGCTCCCATTCCTCAAACTGATGATCTAGTGCAGTACTGCAGGAGCGCCGCACTGTCGGAGGGTCAGTGCTGAGGGAGAGCCGCACTGTCGGAGGGGCAGTGCTGAGGGAGCGCCGCACTGTCGGAGGGTCAGTGCTGAGGGAGCGCCGCACTGTCGGAGGGTCAGTGCTGAGGGAGCGCTGCACTGTCGGAGGGTCAGTGCTGAGGGAGTGCCGCACTGTCGGAGGGTCAGTGCTGAGGGAGCGCCGCACTGTCGGAGGGTCAGTGCTGAGGGAGAGCCGCACTGTCGGAGGGGCAGTGCTGAGGGAGCGCCGCACTGTCGGAGGGTCAGTGCTGAGGGAGCGCCGCACTGTCAGAGGGTCAGTACTGAGGGAGCGCCGCACTGTCGGAGGGTCAGTACTGCAGGAGTGCCGCACTGTCAGAGGGTCAGTACTGAGGGAGTGCCGCACTGTCGGAGGGTCAGTGCTGAGGGAGTGCCGCACTGTCGGAGGGTCAGTGCTGAGGGAGTGCCGCACTATCGGAGGGTCAGTGCAGAGGGAGCGCCGCACTGTCGGAGGGTCAGTGCTGAGGGAGCGCCGCACTGTCGGAGGGTCAGTGCTGAGGGAGCGCCGCACTGTCGGAGGGTCAGTGCTGAGGGAGCGCCGCACTGTCGGAGGGTCAGTGCTGAGGGAGTGCCGCACTGTCGGAGGGTCAGTGCTGAGGGAGCGCCGCACTGTCGGAGGGTCAGTGCTGAGGGAGCGCCGCACTGTCAGAGGGTCAGTACTGAGGGAGCGCCGCACTGTTGGAGGGTCAGTACTGAGGGAGCGCCGCACTGTTGGAGTGTTAGTGCTGAGGGAGCGCCTGATTCCTTCTGGTGACATTGGCCTCAGTGCCCCTACGCTCCCCTTCCCCAAACTTTTCCTCCAAACCTACCTCCACGTTCGCCCAGCGCAGTGCCCGGTTGAAATCCTCCACAGTCAGACGTCTGCGATTGGCATGTTTCATGAACTGGGCACCGTTCTGAAAGAGGCAACTGGAGGTGAGAAGGTGGTTACACCGTGAGCTGGTGACTGCTACTTTCAGGGGTGGTGCGATTCCCACTGTCACCACTTATCGATGAATCTCTTTCACCGATGGTTAATGAATCCTCTCTCTTACCTGGGTCGTTTCTCTCAGTCGGTAACACACGTCCTGGGCCAGCAGAGCACTGACCTCATCCCCCAGCTCCAGACCCACGCTCTCAGCCATCAGCTTCACTGATTCCTTACTGATCTCTGCATATTTACGCTCCTCTCGTTCAGACATGGCTGGAGACTCAGGGCAACACTAGTTATCAACAGTTCATGGACTATTGCTCTCACACTCCACTAACTAGCAGTCACAGCCCTGCTAACTACTAACACATCTCTTGCTGCTCAGTAACTAGACCTTGACTAATCAGATCCCATATCAAGCCGGTCTTAAATAGTCAAGTGCTTCAGCAGGTTCTTGCTAACTAGTAATAACTGACTCTTCACTAACTACTAACAACTTAACCCTTCACTAACTACTAATAACCAATCCTTCAGTAATTGGTTATCAATCCTTTACTATCTAGTAATGATCAGCATTTCATTGTTTACCAACTGACTGGTTAACCCCTCTTAACTAGTGATAACCAACCATTCATCAACTGGCTACCTCTTCTTCCTTAACTAGTAACAACCCTAACCCTCTGCACTGACTGGTTAGCCCCTCACTAACTAGCGATAACCTCTCACTAACCAGTTACCAGCTCCTCTCCCGCTCCTCGATTGGAGGTGAATGAAACTCCTTCCGGGTCTGATCACTGACCAATCAGCGCCTTCCTGGTGGTGGGCGGGGCTCCGCCTGGCGCTCCGATTGGGCGAGGCGGCTGTCAGTCGCCTCCAGTCACGTGACCCTCCCGCCGGGGCGCGGAGGGTTTTAAAAGGGCAGCGCCCTCAGGACCGGGTGGGCCCCACCTCTGGGTGTGAAATAGGGGGGAGGTCCTCCCAGTGACAACAGGAAGATAGTTTCACCGTATTCATTTTGGGGGCACCTCTCCCATGCCCAAATATTGGGGATTTTAGTCCCAAATCTGGATCATCCTCCAACTCCACTCATTCTCAACTGGGGAAGTGGTGATGGGGGAATTGGTAACAAGATGGTGGGGGTGGGGGTGGGGGTGGGGGTGGGGGTGGGGGCGGGGGCGGGTCATAACTTATCCACACGCCCATTGAATTACGCAACAACACAGCACAGGAGGAGGCCATTTGGCTCTTTGGATGGGTTCAATCACTCCCCCTGCTATAACCCCATAAAATATCCCCATTTTCCAGAGTTTATCCAGTCCCCTGGGCCTGTCCAGGCAGAAACCATTGGACCATGCCAGCAAAAAGTGACAAAAATATTGGAGACATGCAGAAGTCTAGTTTTAAGATGACCTGCATTTATATAGCACCGACAACAGGCCACAGGGCTTCCCAGGGCTGCAGGTCAGGCAGAAATATCGTCGGTGCCAATGGAGATATTGGGATGGGCGTTCAACTGTTGGCCAATGAAATAGGTTTAAAGGACAGGCTAAACGAGGATCAGAGGGAGATGGAGAGATGGCCAAGTTCAGAATCTAGCCTGGATAGATGACCTCTCCCCTTGCCAAAGATTGGTCTCCCTGTATCTATACTCAGCTCCAACATTTCTTACCCTCGCCCTGGGATCGGACTCATTAAAAGGAGAGTTTTGATAGAAGGTACAGGACATTCAGCCCTGAATGCCTGTGCTGATCCCTACATAACATTCCTTCCAGATCTTATTGATCCCACTGAACCACAGATAAGTTACAGTACAGAAAGAGGCCATTTAGCCCATCGTGTCTGTGCCGGCCAGAAAAAGAAGCAAAAGGGACTAGCCGCTCATTTTAATCCCACTTTCCAGCCCCTGGTCCGTGGCCTTGCAGGTTCCAGCGCTTCAGGTACAGATCCAGGTACCTTTTAAATATTGAGCGTTTCAGCCTTAATCAATCAACCAATTTAGGCCGTGAATTCCAGACCCCCACCACACTCTGGGTGAAAATGTTTTCCCTCATGTCCCCTCTAATCCTTCTACCAATCACCTTCAATCTGTGCCCCCTGGTAACTGACCCCTCAGCCAGGGGGAACAAGTCTTTCCTGTCTACCCTCTCTAGGCCCCTCATAATTTTGTACATCTCAATTCAGTCACCCCTCAGCCTCCCCTGTTCTAAAGAAAAGGACCCCAGTCCTTCCAATCTCTCATTGCTGCAACCTTCAAGCCCTGGCAACATTCTTGTAAATCTCCTCTGCTCTCTCTCCAGAGCAATGATGTCCTTCCTGTAATGTGACCAGAACTGTATACACAACTCCATATTAACCAGCATTTAATACAGTTCCATCATTACACCCCTGCTGTTGTATTCAATACCTCGTCCAATAAAGGGAAGAATTCATATGCTTCCTTTACCACCTTATCCACCTGTCCTGCCACCTTCAGGACCTGTGGACATGCACTCAGAGGTCTCTCACTTCCTCTCAATATCCTCCTGTTTATTGAGTATCCCCTTGCTGGATCCTTGCTAGATTCCAGATCTTATTGATCCCTTCTTCCAGTCCCTGCTGCTTCAACAACTCCCTGCAGCCAAACATCCCACGGTTATAGCTCAGTTCAAGACCCTGTCTTCTTGGTTCTTGCAGTGAGAACCCTTGATCTCCACTCGCATGTTCCCCATTCAGCCAACACGGGAAATAATCTCCCAACCCCCTTCCCCCCCACCCCCAACCTTCCTCTCCGTCCTTCCCCGTCCCCCATCCCCTGCCCTTCCCCCCCATCCCCTGCCCTTCCCCCCCATCCCCTCCCCTTTCCCCTCCCCTACCCTTCCCCTCCATCCCTGCCCTTTCCCCTCCCCTACCCCTCCCCAAAGTGACACAGAGAAAACCAGCATCAGAAACTTCACAATGAGTCGATGTTTGGATGAATTTCAGTTTATTTATTCATTTTAGTGGAAATATCCAAATCATAGAAACAGATTCGAGGTTAAAGAGAAAAGCTTCTGTCTCTTAACAATAAATACAATTCTCTTTTTAAATTAATCATTAGAATATAAATGTAAAAACACACACACACACACACACACAGTAGAATGATTAACATTCTGTAAATCACAGCCTATAGTTCAATATCCAGCAGATTCTCGGGTGAATTAATTTAGGGAATGAGGGTTCCTCTCCCTACACGCTCAGGGTGTGCACCTACTATTGGGGAAACCATCTGTCGTAGCCCCTTTGGCTGGGGGGGGGGGGGGGGGGGGGGGGGGGGGGGGGGGGGGGGGGGGGGGGGGGGGGGGGGGGGAGAGTCCCAATGCTTCGTCCCAATTATTCAACACAGTTTATGAACTCCTGGGACCTCAGTAACCAGCGCCTGGATATATTGGCTGGGTTTAGGGTGGGATTAAGACAGTTTAAGTTGTGGGTTGACCCAAAGATCACTGGCTTCCTTCTGTTGCGCAGCAGAGATGGGAGCAGGGGTTAGTTTTGAAGAGAATTACAAATGTTTTAGCCCCCAGCTCGCCTTGCCAGCCGGGACTGGTTGCCAGTGGCAAACAGACATCAGTAAAAACTCTGAACAGCAACATTCCAATAATCCTTGATGCGGATTGCTATTAAACCAAGCCACTTGGAAGTCCGGTTACACCGGAAGCAATGTTCAGTTTTACCCTCTCTCCACCTATGATTTGTGGAGATGCAAGGGGTGCGGAGGTGAGTGGGAGGAGGGGGGAAGGGGGGGGGAGGGGGCTAAAGAGGGAAAGAGCTCAGCCTTGTGCTGAAATTTAATGGTCTAGTGTTTACAAACAAGAATAAAAAAAAAGGTTGCTACTGGTTACTGCTTGAGGGAGACTGAGAGATAATAACTCTTGAGAGAGGCTGGGGAGGTGGTAAAGCTGAAAATGTCCAAACTGGGACTAATAGAGTTTTGTTGAGTAAGGGGATTAAGAGTTAAGGAACTAAGGTGGGCAGATGGAGTTCAGGTACAGGCCAAACCTGAACCTAGTGTGAATAGCAGAACAGGCTTGAGTGGCTGCTGACATCCTCCAGTTCCTACAAGGCATTCCAGTAACTGTCACGATGAGGGGACAAATGATCTTAGATTTTAAAAAAATAGATACTGAGTAAACCAAAAGTGGTGAATGGGTCATCGAGCATCCAGCCCACTTATTAACACATTGAACCGTTTCTCTCCCAGCTCCTTCAGAGAGAAGTCAGGGGGTGCCACAGAGCACATTACGAACAAACTCTGTTAAATCAGAGCAATTGAAACTTGCTTTCCAAGACTCTCAAGTACTTCATTTTAAAAATACAAAAAAAAAATCACAAACTCCCAGATAAATTACAGGGGGAATTTATTTTCCCTACTTTTTTTTTCAATAAACACTCAAAACACTGGCCCAAGAATCTTAATCAACCTCCCAACCCTCAGACACAGACACTGCAGAATTGTGTTTATTATCTTTAACATAGTAGGAACAAACTGCATAAAGTTTTGTTCTAAATGACTGCTCCAGTGTTTAAAAGTCCAGCACAAACTCTGTCTGTCTGTAGGTGCCGCTAGTGGTTCAGATTGGAGGCAACAGGAAATGGAACGCATAAATTTTGAACAGGAAAGATTCCAAACACAAACTGATTTATCATTGAAAAGCCACAACAGTCAGTCTGTCCAAGGCTTCCACTCACTCTCCCCTCCCCACCCCATCCTGCAGCTTCTACAGGCAGCCTGGGAGACTTTAATCAAGCTGGTTGTATTTACCCACAGAGGGCAGCAATGGGCTGAGAATGAGTCAACATTCATCGTGTGAACCCACTCAAAAAACTGGACAGAGACTGAGAAAGCTGCTCTCACTCAGAGACACGGTTACCCAGGGGGAGGCGCAACTGAGCCCCCTGACAGTCAGCAGCCTAAGAGAGGTTGGAGGGGGGTGGGGTGGGGTGCACACTGTGGGGTTATGGGGTAGACAGGGGAAGGGGTTTGTCTGTGAGGTGGGGGTGGAAGGGACAGCAAGTGCCCTTCACAGGAAACCCTGCAGAGTGACAGCCCCGAGTGCACAGGGGAGGATACAGGAGACGGTGTGTGTGTGTGTGGGGGGTGGGTTCACTGGGTTAATGGGGGAAATGACCAGGAGAAAGGGATGGAGGAGGGGGGGGGGTTATAGTGTACAAGAGTCCAGCTCATGCATAATATTTAATAATCAGAGTAAATGAAAAGGCCCCAGGCACTGGGGGCTTTCCTGCCCCAGTGAGTGTTTGGCAACAGTTCTCGGACAGCTCAGACCAACCGGTTGGTGACAGCTTTTCCAATCCCTGGGAGTGGCGGGGGAGGGGAGGGTAGGATTCACAGCTCAATAGCAACCTCACCCCCCCCTCCACAAACCCTCACACTCCCTTCACCAATCCAAAGTGAGGTAACCCCCCCGCCCCGGGTGCAGCCATTAAAGGTGCAGGCTCCCGCCCACATCCATCAGCTGAGGGAACCATGATGACCCAGTTAGAGAGGCCAACCCAGGTCCCATCAGACCCCCCCACCAACACACACACACACACGTACCCCCCCCCAACACACCCCACCCCACACACACACGTACCCCCCCACACACACACACCCGTACCCCCCCCACACACACACACACGTACCCCCCCCCCACACACACATACCCCACCCCCCACACGTACCCCCCCCCCACACACACATACCCCACCCCCCACACGTACCCCCCCCACACACACGTACCCCCCACACACACACACATGTACCCCCACCCCCCCCACACACACACACATACCCCGCCCCCACACACACACACGTTCCCCCACCCCCCACACACACCCCCGCACACACACGTACCCCACCCCCCACACAGGTACACATTCCCCCCCCCACACACACGTACCCCCACCCCCCACACACACACGTACCCCCCCCACACACACACGCACACGTACCCCCCCACACTCACACATGTACCCCCACCCCCCACACACACATGTACCCCCACGCCCCACCACACACACCCACCCCCCCCCACCCCCGACACACACACACACACACACACACACACCCAGAGGGGAGAAGGGGACTCTCCTGGGGCCTGCTGCTTGCTTCACGTTGAAATGCTCAGCATTTCTCAAGGGAACAAAGCCCTCCGCATCCTGAACACCCAGCCGAGGTTCACTAGAACCTCCGCAGTCCCTGGCCCACAGCGAGCAAGCGGGTAACCAGCAGCCGAGGTTCACTAGAACCTCCGCAGTAACTGGCCCACAGTGAGCAAGGGGGTAACCAGCAGCCGAGGTTCACTAGAACCTCCGGAGTAACTGGCCCACAGTGAGCAAGGGGGTAACCAGCAGCCGAGGTTCACTAGAACCTCCGCAGTAACTGGCCCACAGTGAGCAAGGGGGTAACCAGCAGCCGAGAGGGGAAGTTCAATTAACTCCATCCCCATCCCACCCCCACTCCAATTATCAGGATTTTACAAAGCACACATCAAAAAACACAAATATCCTAAATATATATATTACAAATATATATATATATATATACACACACATGTACATACACACACAGAGCCACATGTTGTCTTGTCAGTTTTAAAACACAAACTAACCTTAGGCAATATGAGGTTTTCAAGGATTAAAATCCTTGCCGTTGACCATCTCCCCTGCAGTCACCCAACGGTGGCCGGCAGCCTCTCTGCAGTGACCCGGAGACCCAGCCCCCACCGAGACCGAGTGAAGGAAGACGAGGGAGGGAGGGAGGGAGGGGGAGCGGAGGGAGACACGGCCTCCCCCACTCCCCCACTCCCCCCCCCCCCCCCACAAACAAAATTCTCCTTCACTAAATAAACAACAGAAGAGTTGGAGAAGAGAGGCCGTTGGGCCCATCCAACGTCACCTGTGAAGACTCCCCTTCCCTCACCTGCTCCATCAATCCCCCCCCCCCCACCCCCCCCCCCCCGCTCTCTCTCCAGCTCGCCTACCCTCCCTCTGTCCCTCTGTCTCCCACCCACTCCCTCCCTCCCTCCCTCCCTCCCTCCGTCCGTCCGTCCCTCCGCCAGCGACAGACTCCTCAAGCTCCAATATAAACTGAAAGGAAAGCAGAAATCCAAAGAAACACCAGGTGGACAAACACAGCTCTCCTCACCTTTAATCACACAGGGAGCCTTGCTACAAATAATTAACAACATTTTTTTTAAGTTAAGAAACTAACGACCCAACTAAAATAATTAATATCTACCCCTCCAGCCACAGTCTGATAAGGGGTCCTGAGCACGGTGGAGTCGCTGTGCCCGCCCTCTGGCCCGCCCGCCCCTCAGGTGCTCCTGGTGGAGATCCAGCTGAAGACGGGGAGACGTTTCCCAGCTTCCAGGCTCAACGGGGCCTCTGCTCGGTGATCTTCAGCCTCCTCGCCGGGACCCCCGAGGCCAGGGGAGCAGTCCGAGGCCACGGTGGTGGGAGGGGACGCCGCCGCCGCCGCCGACAGGGCGGGCGGGACGTTCTCCGAGTCCTCCAGCGCCCGCAGTTTCAGTGCCAGCGGCACCAGCAGCTCGGCGATGCCGCGGCCGGCGAGGTAGTTGTCGCTGTTGTCGCGATGGAGGCGGCGGCGGCGGCAGGAGGAGGAGGAGGAGGAGGAGGAGGAGGAGCCGGGGGGCGTGGGGCTGCCGGGGCAACGCTCGGGGGTCTCGGAGGAGGAGGAGGAGGGGGAGGAGACCCCGTCGGAGGTGGGCGAGCGGGCCCTGGCCTGGGCGGGGGGGTTCCAGGTGCCCGGGGCCCCGCCCGCCTGCCTAGAGCGTGGCCGGTGGGGGGGACTCTCAATCTGCGGTGGGGTTGGTGGGGGGGGGAGGCGGCGCTCCCCCTCCTGGTGGATGAAGTGGCAGCGGCTCTCGTAGGGGCAGAAACCCAGCGTGTGGAAGGTGCGGCAGTACTCCGTCTTGTACTTGGGGTGACGGGGTAACAGGCGCAGCTCATGCAGGCCGTGGGCAAACTGGCAACGGTCCCCGTACTTGCAGCCGCCGGACTCGGCGAAGCGCCGGCACAGCTCCGTCTTGTAGAGGTGGGGGTAGGTCCGGAACCCCGAGGTGGACCCCCCCGTCGCGGGGAACCGGGGGCACAGGGTGGCCGACAGCGAGAAGTCCGGGGGCGAGCATCGGCTGCGCGAGAGGCTGGAGTCCCACCAGGGGAAGCAGAGCAGCACGTTGTCGGCTGGGTAGCTCTGGGAGGGGGAGGCGGGGGAGGGGGAGGAGGGGGAGGCGGGGGCGGGGGGGTGGAGAGGGACAGGGGAGGGTGGGGAGAGAGAGAGAGAGAGAGAGAGAGAGAGAGGTTAGCAGGCACATCAAGCAGAAATCAAAACCAGCACAAGAGGCCATTCGGCCCGTCTAGTCTCCAGCCACCATCAGCCTCTCCTCAGTGGGAGTTCACTCACTTTCCCTCCCTCACTCACTCAGAACATCACTGCAGAGATTTCAGCCTGAAATCCAGATCAACGCTCCCAGGGTCAACGCCGAGGGAGAGGGGAAGGGGTCCAGCGCCGAGGGGGAGGGAGGGGGGGGGTCAGTGCCGGGGGAGCAACGCCCGGGGAGGGGGGGCGGACAGACTCCTTCCCATTCACAAGCCCCTATAAAAGGGGACACAGACCAAAATCCCAGGATGGAGCCCTTAGTAACAGACAGCAAAACCCCATCGAGGCCAGTCAGGGGGTTAACATAGACTGGGACACCAATCGAAGGCTGAGATTGTCAAACAGGAGGATCGTCTGACAATCTGAAATGCAGTTTACTTAGTCAAAGATCAGGGCAGCAATCTGCAGAATAAAACAATCCAATTTCTCATGTTCTGAGGAAAGTTCTCCTGAAACATTAATTCTGCTTCTCTCTTCACACACTCTACCTGACCTGCTCAGTATTTCCAGCATTTTCCAATTTTATTTCAGATTTCCAACATATGCAGCATTTTGCTTTTGCATTAATAAAGGGTCTTTAACACAGTCAGTGTCTTTACAGAGCAACTAGCCTGATTCTTCATTCACATTCAGGAATATTAGGGACAAGATATTAACTGTTCAGCTTTAAGGAGCATCTCAAAGGAGAGGAGAGGAGGGGCAGGGCAAACCGAGCGCGAGAGAGAGAGAGAGAGAGAGAGAGACAGGCAGGCAGAGAGAGAGAGAGAGACAGACAGGAAGAGAGAGAGAGAGCGAGACAGACATACAGGCAGAGAGAGAGCGAGAGAGAGACAGACAGGCAGAGAGAGAGCGAGAACGAGAGAGACAGACAGGAAGAGAGAGAGTGAGACAGTGAGAGAGCGAGAGAGACAGACAGGAAGAGAGAGAGCGAGAACGAGAGAGACAGACAGGAAGAGAGAGAGAGAGCGAGAGAGACAGACAGGAAGAGAGAGAGAGAGCGAGAGAGACAGACAGGAAGAGAGTGAGAGAGCGAGAGAGAGACAGACAGACAGAGAGACAGTGAGAACGAGAGAGACAGACAGGAAGAGAGAGAGAGAGCGAGAGAGACAGACAGGAAGAGAGTGAGAGAGCGAGAGAGAGACAGACAGACAGAGAGAGAGCGAGAACGAGAGAGACGGACGGGCAGAGAGAGAGAGAGCGAGAACGAGAGAGACGGACGGGCAGAGAGAGGGAGAGAGAGCGAGAACGAGAGAGACGGACGGGCAGAGAGAGCGAGAACGAGAGAGACGGACGGGCAGAGAGAGAGAGAGAGAGCGAGAACGAGAGAGACGGACGGGCAGAGAGAGAGAGAGAGCGAGAACGAGAGAGACGGACGGGCAGAGAGAGAGAGAGAGCGAGAACGAGAGAGACGGACGGGCAGAGAGAGAGAGAGAGCGAGAACGAGAGAGACGGACGGGCAGAGAGAGAGAGAGAGCGAGAACGAGAGAGACGGACGGGCAGAGAGAGAGAGAGAGCGAGAACGAGAGAGACGGACGGGCAGAGAGAGAGAGAGAGCGAGAACGAGAGAGACGGACGGGCAGAGAGAGAGAGAGAGCGAGAACGAGAGAGACGGACGGGCAGAGAGAGAGAGAGAGCGAGAACGAGAGAGACGGACGGGCAGAGAGAGAGAGAGAGCGAGAACGAGAGAGACGGACGGGCAGAGAGAGAGAGAGAGCGAGAACGAGAGAGACGGACGGGCAGAGAGAGAGAGAGAGCGAGAACGAGAGAGACGGACGGGCAGAGAGAGAGAGAGAGCGAGAACGAGAGAGACGGACGGGCAGAGAGAGAGAGAGAGCGAGAACGAGAGAGACGGACGGGCAGAGAGAGAGAGAGAGCGAGAACGAGAGAGACGGACGGGCAGAGAGAGAGAGAGAGAGCGAGAACGAGAGAGACGGACGGGCAGAGAGAGAGAGAGAGAGCGAGAACGAGAGAGACGGACGGGCAGAGAGAGAGAGAGAGAGCGAGAACGAGAGAGACGGACGGGCAGAGAGAGAGAGAGAGAGCGAGAACGAGAGAGACGGACGGGCAGAGAGAGAGAGAGAGAGCGAGAACGAGAGAGACGGACGGGCAGAGAGAGAGAGAGAGCGAGAACGAGAGAGACGGACGGGCAGAGAGAGAGAGAGAGCGAGAACGAGAGAGACGGACGGGCAGAGAGAGAGAGAGAGCGAGAACGAGAGAGACGGACGGGCAGAGAGGGAGCGAGAGAGACAGACGGGCAGAGAGGGAGCGAGAGAGACAGACGGGCAGAGAGGGAGCGAGAGAGACAGACGGGCAGAGAGGGAGCGAGAGAGACAGACGGGCAGAGAGGGAGCGAGAGAGACAGACGGGCAGAGAGGGAGCGAGAGAGACAGACGGGCAGAGAGGGAGCGAGAGAGACAGACGGGCAGAGAGGGAGCGAGAGAGACAGACGGGCAGAGAGGGAGCGAGAGAGACAGACGGGCAGAGAGGGAGCGAGAGAGACAGACGGGCAGAGAGGGAGCGAGAGAGACAGACGGGCAGAGAGGGAGCGAGAGAGACAGACGGGCAGAGAGGGAGCGAGAGAGACAGACGGGCAGAGAGGGAGCGAGAGAGACAGACGGGCAGAGAGGGAGCGAGAGAGACAGACGGGCAGAGAGGGAGCGAGAGAGACAGACGGGCAGAGAGGG
The DNA here is from genome assembly GCF_017639515.1 of Carcharodon carcharias. Lineage (NCBI taxonomy): Eukaryota > Metazoa > Chordata > Chondrichthyes > Lamniformes > Lamnidae > Carcharodon > Carcharodon carcharias. The sequence continues at coordinate 1,608,531 of NW_024470767.1, forward strand.
AGCGAGAGAGACAGACGGGCAGAGAGGGAGCGAGAGAGACAGACGGGCAGAGAGGGAGCGAGAGAGACAGACGGGCAGAGAGGGAGCGAGAGAGACAGACGGGCAGAGAGGGAGCGAGAGAGACAGACGGGCAGAGAGGGAGCGAGAGAGACAGACGGGCAGAGAGGGAGCGAGAGAGACAGACGGGCAGAGAGGGAGCGAGAGAGACAGACGGGCAGAGAGGGAGCGAGAGAGACAGACGGGCAGAGAGGGAGCGAGAGAGACAGACGGGCAGAGAGGGAGCGAGAGAGACAGACGGGCAGAGAGGGAGCGAGAGAGACAGACGGGCAGAGAGGGAGCGAGAGAGACAGACGGGCAGAGAGGGAGCGAGAGAGACAGACGGGCAGAGAGGGAGCGAGAGAGACAGACGGGCAGAGAGGGAGCGAGAGAGACAGACGGGCAGAGAGGGAGCGAGAGAGACAGACGGGCAGAGAGGGAGCGAGAGAGACAGACGGGCAGAGAGGGAGCGAGAGAGACAGACGGGCAGAGAGGGAGCGAGAGAGACAGACGGGCAGAGAGGGAGCGAGAGAGACAGACGGGCAGAGAGGGAGCGAGAGAGACAGACGGGCAGAGAGGGAGCGAGAGAGACAGACGGGCAGAGAGGGAGCGAGAGAGACAGACGGGCAGAGAGGGAGCGAGAGAGACAGACGGGCAGAGAGGGAGCGAGAGAGACAGACGGGCAGAGAGGGAGCGAGAGAGACAGACGGGCAGAGAGGGAGCGAGAGAGACAGACGGGCAGAGAGGGAGCGAGAGAGACAGACGGGCAGAGAGGGAGCGAGAGAGACAGACGGGCAGAGAGGGAGCGAGAGAGACAGACGGGCAGAGAGGGAGCGAGAGAGACAGACGGGCAGAGAGGGAGCGAGAGAGACAGACGGGCAGAGAGGGAGCGAGAGAGACAGACGGGCAGAGAGGGAGCGAGAGAGACAGACGGGCAGAGAGGGAGCGAGAGAGACAGACGGGCAGAGAGGGAGCGAGAGAGACAGACGGGCAGAGAGGGAGCGAGAGAGACAGACGGGCAGAGAGGGAGCGAGAGAGACAGACGGGCAGAGAGGGAGCGAGAGAGACAGACGGGCAGAGAGGGAGCGAGAGAGACAGACGGGCAGAGAGGGAGCGAGAGAGACAGACGGGCAGAGAGGGAGCGAGAGAGACAGACGGGCAGAGAGGGAGCGAGAGAGACAGACGGGCAGAGAGGGAGCGAGAGAGACAGACGGGCAGAGAGGGAGCGAGAGAGACAGACGGGCAGAGAGGGAGCGAGAGAGACAGACGGGCAGAGAGGGAGCGAGAGAGACAGACGGGCAGAGAGGGAGCGAGAGAGACAGACGGGCAGAGAGGGAGCGAGAGAGACAGACGGGCAGAGAGGGAGCGAGAGAGACAGACGGGCAGAGAGGGAGCGAGAGAGACAGACGGGCAGAGAGGGAGCGAGAGAGACAGACGGGCAGAGAGGGAGCGAGAGAGACAGACGGGCAGAGAGGGAGCGAGAGAGACAGACGGGCAGAGAGGGAGCGAGAGAGACAGACGGGCAGAGAGGGAGCGAGAGAGACAGACGGGCAGAGAGGGAGCGAGAGAGACAGACGGGCAGAGAGGGAGCGAGAGAGACAGACGGGCAGAGAGGGAGCGAGAGAGACAGACGGGCAGAGAGGGAGCGAGAGAGACAGACGGGCAGAGAGGGAGCGAGAGAGACAGACGGGCAGAGAGGGAGCGAGAGAGACAGACGGGCAGAGAGGGAGCGAGAGAGACAGACGGGCAGAGAGGGAGCGAGAGAGACAGACGGGCAGAGAGGGAGCGAGAGAGACAGACGGGCAGAGAGGGAGCGAGAGAGACAGACGGGCAGAGAGGGAGCGAGAGAGACAGACGGGCAGAGAGGGAGCGAGAGAGACAGACGGGCAGAGAGGGAGCGAGAGAGACAGACGGGCAGAGAGGGAGCGAGAGAGACAGACGGGCAGAGAGGGAGCGAGAGAGACAGACGGGCAGAGAGGGAGCGAGAGAGACAGACGGGCAGAGAGGGAGCGAGAGAGACAGACGGGCAGAGAGGGAGCGAGAGAGACAGACGGGCAGAGAGGGAGCGAGAGAGACAGACGGGCAGAGAGGGAGCGAGAGAGACAGACGGGCAGAGAGGGAGCGAGAGAGACAGACGGGCAGAGAGGGAGCGAGAGAGACAGACGGGCAGAGAGGGAGCGAGAGAGACAGACGGGCAGGGAGCGAGAGAGACAGACGGGCAGAGAGGGAGCGAGAGAGACAGACGGGCAGAGAGGGAGCGAGAGAGACAGACGGGCAGGGAGCGAGAGAGACAGACGGGCAGGGAGCGAGAGAGACAGACGGGCAGGGAGCGAGAGAGACAGACGGGCAGGGAGCGAGAGAGACAGACGGGCAGGGAGCGAGAGAGACAGACGGGCAGGGAGCGAGAGAGACAGACGGGCAGGGAGCGAGAGAGACAGACGGGCAGGGAGCGAGAGAGACAGACGGGCAGGGAGCGAGAGAGACAGACGGGCAGGGAGCGAGAGAGACAGACGGGCAGGGAGCGAGAGAGACAGACGGGCAGGGAGCGAGAGAGACAGACGGGCAGGGAGCGAGAGAGACAGACGGGCAGGGAGCGAGAGAGACAGACGGGCAGGGAGCGAGAGAGACAGACGGGCAGGGAGCGAGAGAGACAGACGGGCAGGGAGCGAGAGAGACAGACGGGCAGGGAGCGAGAGAGACAGACGGGCAGGGAGCGAGAGAGACAGACGGGCAGGGAGCGAGAGAGACAGACGGGCAGGGAGCGAGAGAGACAGACGGGCAGGGAGCGAGAGAGACAGACGGGCAGGGAGCGAGAGAGACAGACGGGCAGGGAGCGAGAGAGACAGACGGGCAGGGAGCGAGAGAGACAGACGGGCAGGGAGCGAGAGAGACAGACGGGCAGGGAGCGAGAGAGACAGACGGGCAGGGAGCGAGAGAGACAGACGGGCAGGGAGCGAGAGAGACAGACGGGCAGGGAGCGAGAGAGACAGACGGGCAGGGAGCGAGAGAGACAGACGGGCAGGGAGCGAGAGAGACAGACGGGCAGGGAGCGAGAGAGACAGACGGGCAGGGAGCGAGCGAGACAGACGGGCAGGGAGCGAGGGAGACAGACGGGCAGGGAGCGAGGGAGACAGACGGGCAGGGAGCGAGGGAGACAGACGGGCAGGGAGCGAGGGAGACAGACGGGCAGGGAGCGAGAGAGACAGACGGGCAGGGAGCGAGAGAGACAGACGGGCAGGGAGCGAGAGAGACAGACGGGCAGGGAGCGAGAGAGAGACAGACGGGCAGGCAGAGAGCGAGAGACAGACGGGCAGGCAGAGAGCGAGAGACAGACGGGCAGGCAGAGAGCGAGAGACAGACGGGCAGGCAGAGAGCGAGAGACAGACGGGCAGGCAGAGAGCGAGAGACAGACGGGCAGGCAGAGAGCGAGAGAGACAGACGGGCAGGCAGAGAGCGAGAGAGACAGACGGGCAGGCAGAGAGCGAGAGACAGACGGGCAGGCAGAGAGCGAGAGACAGACGGGCAGGCAGAGAGCGAGAGACAGACGGGCAGGCAGAGAGCGAGAGACAGACGGGCAGGCAGAGAGCGAGAGACAGACGGGCAGGCAGAGAGCGAGAGACAGACGGGCAGGCAGAGAGCGAGAGACAGACGGGCAGGCAGAGAGCGAGAGACAGACGGGCAGGCAGAGAGCGAGAGACAGACGGGCAGGCAGAGAGCGAGAGACAGACGGGCAGGCAGAGAGCGAGAGACAGACGGGCAGGCAGAGAGCGAGAGACAGACGGGCAGGCAGAGAGCGAGAGACAGACGGGCAGGCAGAGAGCGAGAGACAGACGGGCAGGCAGAGAGCGAGAGACAGACGGGCAGGCAGAGAGCGAGAGACAGACGGGCAGGCAGAGAGCGAGAGACAGACGGGCAGGCAGAGAGCGAGAGACAGACGGGCAGGCAGAGAGCGAGAGACAGACGGGCAGGCAGAGAGCGAGAGACAGACGGGCAGGCAGAGAGCGAGAGACAGACGGGCAGGCAGAGAGCGAGAGACAGACGGGCAGGCAGAGAGCGAGAGACAGACGGGCAGGCAGAGAGCGAGAGACAGACGGGCAGGCAGAGAGCGAGAGACAGACGGGCAGGCAGAGAGCGAGAGACAGACGGGCAGGCAGAGAGCGAGAGACAGACGGGCAGGCAGAGAGCGAGAGACAGACGGGCAGGCAGAGAGCGAGAGACAGACGGGCAGGCAGAGAGCGAGAGACAGACGGGCAGGCAGAGAGCGAGAGACAGACGGGCAGGCAGAGAGCGAGAGACAGACGGGCAGGCAGAGAGCGAGAGACAGACGGGCAGGCAGAGAGCGAGAGACAGACGGGCAGGCAGAGAGCGAGAGACAGACGGGCAGGCAGAGAGCGAGAGACAGACGGGCAGGCAGAGAGCGAGAGACAGACGGGCAGGCAGAGAGCGAGAGACAGACGGGCAGGCAGAGAGCGAGAGACAGACGGGCAGGCAGAGAGCGAGAGACAGACGGGCAGGCAGAGAGCGAGAGACAGACGGGCAGGCAGAGAGCGAGAGACAGACGGGCAGGCAGAGAGCGAGAGACAGACGGGCAGGCAGAGAGCGAGAGACAGACGGGCAGGCAGAGAGCGAGAGACAGACGGGCAGGCAGAGAGCGAGAGACAGACGGGCAGGCAGAGAGCGAGAGACAGACGGGCAGGCAGAGAGCGAGAGACAGACGGGCAGGCAGAGAGCGAGAGACAGACGGGCAGGCAGAGAGCGAGAGACAGACGGGCAGGCAGAGAGCGAGAGACAGACGGGCAGGCAGAGAGCGAGAGACAGACAGGCAGGCAGAGAGCGAGAGACAGACAGGCAGGCAGAGAGCGAGAGACAGACAGGCAGGCAGAGAGCGAGAGACAGACAGGCAGGCAGAGAGCGAGAGACAGACAGGCAGGCAGAGAGCGAGAGACAGACAGGCAGGCAGAGAGCGAGAGACAGACAGGCAGGCAGAGAGCGAGAGACAGACAGGCAGGCAGAGAGCGAGAGACAGACAGGCAGGCAGAGAGCGAGAGACAGACAGGCAGGCAGAGAGCGAGAGACAGACAGGCAGGCAGAGAGCAAGAGACAGACAGGCAGGCAGAGAGCAAGAGACAGACAGGCAGGCAGAGAGAGAGAGACAGACAAGCAGAGAGAGAGAGAGACAGACAAGCAGAGAGAGAGAGAGACAGACAAGCAGAGAGAGAGAGAGACAGACAAGCAGAGAGAGAGAGAGAGACAGACAGGCAGGCAGAGAGAGAGAGAGACAGACAAACAGGCAGAGAGAGAGACAGACAGACAAACAGGCAGAGAGAGAGAGAGACAGACAGACAGACAGGCAGAGAGAGAGAGAGACAGACAGGCAGAGAGAGAGAGAGACAGACAAGCAGAGAGAGAGAGAGACAGACAAGCAGAGAGAGAGAGAGACAGACAAGCATAGAGAGAGAGAGACAGACAAGCAGAGAGAGAGAGAGACAGACAAGCAGAGAGAGAGAGAGACAGACAAGCAGAGAGAGAGAGAGACAGACAAACAGGCAGAGAGAGAGAGAGACAGACAGACAGACAGGCAGAGAGAGAGAGAGAGACAGACAGGCAGAGAGAGAGAGAGAGACAGACAGGCAGAGAGAGAGAGAGACAGACAGGCAGAGAGAGAGAGACAGACAGACAGGCAGAGAGAGAGAGACAGACAGACAGGCAGAGAGAGAGAGACAGACAGACAGGCAGAGAGAGAGAGACAGACAGAGAGAGAGAGATAAAGACAGACAGAGAGAGAGAGAGACACAGACAGGCAGAGAGAGAGAGATACAGACAGGCAGAGAGAGAGAGATACAGACAGGCAGAGAGAGAGAGATACAGACAGGCAGAGAGAGAGAGAGATACAGACAGGCAGAGAGAGAGAGAGATACAGGCAGGCAGAGAGAGAGAGATACAGGCAGGCAGAGAATGAGAGATACAGGCAGGCAGAGAATGAGAGATACAGGCAGGCAGAGAGAGAGAGATACAGGCAGGCAGAGAGAGAGAGATACAGGCAGGCAGAGAGAGAGAGAGATACAGGCAGGCAGAGAGAGAGAGAAACAGACAGGCAGGCAGAGAGAGAGAGAAACAGACAGGCAGGCAGAGAGAGAGAGAAACAGACAGGCAGACAGCGAAAGAGAGAGACAGACAGGCAGACAGCGAAAGAGAGAGACAGACAGGCAGACAGCGAAAGAGAGAGACACAGACAGGCCGAGAGCGAAATAGAGAGAGACAGACAGGCAAGCAGAGAGTGAGAGAGAAAGAGACAGACAGGCAGACAGTGAAAGAGAGACAGACAGGCCGAGAGAGAGAGAGAGTCAGACAGACAAGCTGTGAGTGAGGGAGAGAGAGACAGACAGACAGAGAACAAGAGAGGGAGACAGACAGGCAGAGAGTGAAAGAGATAGACAGACAGGCAGAGAATGAGAGAGGCAGAGAGAATTGGAAGAGCGCAGAGATCTCAGGGGTTTGTAGGGGCTGGAGAAGGTTACAGAGATAGGGAGGGTTGTAGGGACTGGAGGAGGTTGCAGAGTTAGGGAGGGTTGTAAGGACTGGAGGAGGTTACAGAGATAAGGAGGGTAGTAGGGACTGGAGGTTACAGAGGTAGGGAGGGTTGTAGGGGCTGGAGGAGGTTACAGAGATAGGGAGGGTTGTAGGGACTGGAGGTTACAGAGGTAGGGAGGGTTGTAGGGGCTGGAGAAGGTTACAGAGATAGGGAGGGTTGTGGGGGCTGGAGGAGGTTACAGAGATAGGGAGGGTTGTGGGGGCTGGAGTATGTTACAGAGATAGAGAGGGTTGTGGGGGCTGGAGGAGGTTACAGAGATAGGGAGGGTTGTAGGGGCTGGTGGAGGTTACAGAGATAGGGAGGGTTGTAGGGGCTGGATGAGGTTACAGAGATAGGGAGGGTTGTAGGGGATGGATGAGGTTACAGAGATAGGGAGGGTTGTAGGGGCTGGAGGAGGTTACAGAGATAGGGAGGGTTGTAGGGGCTGGATGAGGTTACAGAGATAGGGAGGGTTGTAGGGACTGGAGGAGGTTACAGAGATAGGGAGGGTTGTAGGGGCTGGAGGAGGTTACAGAGATAGGGAGGGTTGTAGGCACTGGAGGAGGTTACAGAGATAGGGAGGGTTGTAGCGGCTGGAGGAGGTTACAGAGATCGGGAGGGTTGTAGGGGTTGGAGGAGGTTACAGAGATAGGAAGGTTATAGGCGCTGGAGGAGGTTACAGAGATAGGAAGGTTGTAGGCGCTGGAGGAGGTTACCGAGATGGGGAGGGTTGTAGGGGCTGGAGGAGGTTACACAGATAGGGAGGGTTGTAGGCGCTGGAGGAGGTTACAGAGATAGGGGGGGATTTAGACGCTGGAGGAGGTTACAGAGATAGGGAGGGCTGTAGGGGCTGGAGGAGGTTACAGAGATAGGGAGGGATGTAGGGGCTGGAGGAAGTTACAGAGATAGGGAGGGCTGTAGGGGCTGGAGGAGGTTACAGAGATAGGGAGGGTTGTAGGGGCTGGAGGAGGTTACACAGATAGGGAGGGGTGTAGGCGCTGGAGGAGGTTACAGAGATGGGGAGGGTTGTAGGCGCTGGAGGAGGTTACAGAGATAGGGAGGGTTGTAGGGGCTGGAGGAGGTTACAGAGATGGGGAGGGGGAAACACAGGCTATGGAAGGATGTCAGACTTGTGTACAACGTAGCTCAGTGAGCACCGAGGGTGATGGGTGATCGGATGTGGTACGAGCTGGGACGTGGAGCAGCAAGGTTTCCCCTGAGTTGGCGATTGGAAGAGTGGATTGAAAAGCCAAGTCACTTTTGAAAGATTCTTCATGTGAATGTGGGCGTGAGCGCAGAGGGCAGCAGGTCTGGCCCAGTCCCGGTTACTGAGAAGGTGGTTCTGTATCTTTTGAGGCTCTATTAGCTGATTTGTTAGAACTGAGTGGTTTGCTGGGCCATTTCAGAGGGCAGTTAAGAGTCAACCACATTGCTGTGGGTCTGGAGTCACATGTAGGCCAGACGGGGTCAGGACAGCAGATTTCCTTCCCTAGAGGAAACCAGTGAACCAGATGGGTTTTTATACAACAACATGGTTTCATGGTCACTATTACTGAGGAGCGCATTTTAATTTCAGGTTTATGAAACTGAATGCAAATCCCCAAACTGCCCATTGCCGGGATTATTAACACAGTAAGGGAAACAATTACGCTTGCCAATTCCTTCCTCTAGACTGGGAAGCCAGCAAAGGTCCCGTCTGTTCTATCAGGAGGGGAAATGGAAAGCAGCAGGGGGAAGGCCAGGCACTTGACCACTGACAGCCATTTGGCAAGAGAGAAGCCAAAGGCACAACGAACCTCAGCTTCTCCGCATTTTTATTTGGGTGGGGGACAGGGTTCTGGGGTGGGGGTGCAGGGAATGTTCTGCCCATAATCTAGGTCAGCAACCCCACTGTCAGGGCTGGGGAGCGTAGCGCATCAGAGCTGAGGGACGGCCGCACTGGCAGTCATGGGCCCTTTACAGAATGAGGCTGGGGGAATTATAATGGGGAGCCAGGAAATGGCAGAGGAGTTGAATAAATACTTTGCTTCAGTCTTCACAGTAGAAGACGCCAACAGCATTCGATAAATACTAAATAATCAAGGGGCAAAAGAGGGGGAGGAAATAAACACAACTGTCACTAGAGAAAAATTTCTAGGGAAACTAATGGGGCTAAAGGCTGATAAGTCCCCTGGACCCTGGATGGGTTGCATCCTAGGATATTAAAGGAAGTAGTTACAGAGATAGTGGATGCACTGGTAGTAATCCCTAGATTCTGGAAAAGTCCCAGAGGATTGGAAAACTGCCAATGTAACACCCTTAATCAAAAAGGGAGGGTGACAATAAACAGGTAACTATAGGCCAGTTAGCTTAACATCTGTCATTGGGAAAATGCTAGAGTCTATTATAAAGGATGTTATAGCAGAGCATTTAGAAATACATAATATAATCAAGCAGAGTCAGCAAGGCTTCATGAAGGGGAAATCATGTTTGACAAATTAATTAGAATTCTTTGAGGAGGTAACAAGCAGGATAGATAAAGGGGAACCAGTAGATGTTATGCATTTGGATTTCCAAAAGGCGTTTGATAAGGTACCACACATAAGGCTACTTAATAAGATAAGAGCCCATGGTGTTGGGGGTAGTATATTAGCACGGATAGAGGATTGGCTAACTAATAGAAGACAGAGAGTTGGGTAAGGGGGGCATTTTCGGGATAGCAACCTGTAACTAGTGGGTGCCACAGGGATCAGTGCTGAGGCCTCAATTATTTACAATATATATGAATGACTTGGATGAGGGAAGTGAATGTACTATCGCCAAGTTTGCAGATACAAAAATAGGTGGGAAGGCAAGTGGTGAGAATGACACAAAGAGTCTACAGAGGGATATAGACAGGTTAAGTGAATGGGCAAAAACTTGGCAGATGGAATATAATGTGGGAAAATGTGAGGTTATGCACTTTGGCAGGAAGAATAGAGGAGCTGAATATTATTTACATGGAGAAAGACTGCAGAAAGCTGCAGCACAGAGGGATTTGGGGGTCCTCGTGCATGAATCACAAAAAGCTAACATATAAGTTCAGCAGGTAATAGGGAAGGCAAATGGAACGTTGGCCTTTATTTCAAAGGGAATGGAGTATAAAAATAGGGAAGTCTTGCTAAAACTATACAAGGCACTAGTTAGACCACACCTAGAATATTGTGAACAGTTCTGGGTCCCCTTATCTAAGGAAAGATATACTGGCATTGGAGGCAGTCCAGAGAAGGTTCACTAGGTTGATCCCAGGTATGGAGGGATTTTCTTATGAGGAGAGGTTGAGTAGGTTGGGCCTGTACTCACTGGAGTTTAGAAGAATGAGAGGCGACCTTATTGAAACATAAGATTCTTAGGGGACTTGACAGGGTAGATGCTGAGAGGTTGTTTCCCCTTGTGGGAGAGTCTAGGACCAGAGGGCATAATCTCAGAGTAAAGGGGTCACCCAATTAAAACAGAGATGAGGAGGGATTTCTTCTCTCAGAGGGTAGTCAATCTGTGGAATTCTTAACCGCAGAGGGCTGTAGAGGCTGGGTTATTGAGTATATTCCAGGCTGAGACAGATTTTTAATCAGTAAGGGAATCAAGGGTTATGGGGAAAAGGCAGGAAAGTGGAGTTGAGGATTATCAGATCAGCCATGGTCTCATTGAATGGCAGAGCAGACTTGAAGGACCGAATCGCCTACTTCTGCTCCTACGCCTTAAGGACTTATGAGGCGCCGCACTGTCGGAGAGTCAACACTCGGAGCGCCGCACTGTCGGAGGGGGTCAGTGCTGAGGGAGCGCCGCACTGTCGGAGGGTCAGTGCTGAGGGAGCGCCGCACTGTTGGAGAGTCAGTGCTGAGGGAGCGCCGCACTGTCGGAGGGTCAGTGCTGAGGGGGCGCCGCACTGTCGGAGGGTCAGTGCTAAGGGGGCGCCGCACTGTCGGAGGGTCAGTGCTGAGGGGGCGCCGCACTGTCGGAGGGTCAGTGCTGAGGGGGCGCCGCACTGTCGGAGGGTCAGTGCTGAGGGGGCGCCGCACTGTCGGAGGGTCAGTGCTGAGGGGGCGCCGCACTGTCGGAGGGTCAGCGCTGAGGGAGTGCCGCACTGTCAGAGGTGCCGTCTTTAACCAGGGCCCTCTCGGGTGGGTGTAAAAGATCCCACAGCCACTATTGGAAGAAGAGCAGGGAGGAGTTCTCCCCGGTGTCCTGGGGCCAATATTTATCCTTCAACCAACATCACTAAAAACAAATGATCTGGGTCAGTATCACATTGCTGTTTGTGGGATCGTCCTCTGCACAAATTGGCTGCTGTTTCTTACAATAGTCGATCAATAGCTCTGGACCTTTTAATTCACAGAAATGTTACAGCACAGGAGGAGGCCATTCGGCCCATTGTGTCTGCACCAGCTCTTCAAATGAGCAACTCACCCAGTTCCATTCTCCTTCCTTCTCCCCGTAATTCTCTCTCTTTTCAAGTAACAGTCTAATTCCCTTTTCAATGCTTCAATGAACCTGCCTCCACCACACTCGCAGGCGGAGAATTCCAGACCCTAACCACTCAGTGCATGAAAATGTTTTTCCTCATATCACTCTTGCTTCTTTTACTATTCACTTTAAATCTGTGCCCTCTGATTCTCGATCCTTTCGCACTGGGAACAGTTTCTCCCTGTCTGCTCTGTCCAGAGCCGTCAGGATTTAAGAATCCTCTATCAAATCTCCTCTCAGCCTTCTCTTCACTAAGAGAAACAGTCCCAACTTCTCTAACATAGCAAAAGCAAAATCCTGCGGATGCTGGAAATCTGAAAACGGAAAATGCTGGAAAAACGCAGCAGGTCTGACAGCCTCTGTGGTGAGAAAAACAGAGAGAGTTAACGTTTCGAGTCCGTACGAGTCTTCATCAGAGCTACAGAGAAGTCACAGGGACTCAAAACGTTAACTGTTTCTCTCTCCACAGACGCTGCCAGACTTGCCAAGTTTTCCCAGTTTTTATTTCTATCTTCCCCAATCTTTCTTCACGACTGAAGTTTCCCATCCCTGAAGCCATTCTCCTGAATCTTTTCCGCACTCTCTCTAACGCCCTCGCAATTTTATAAAGCGCGCTGCCCGGTACAGGACACAATACTCCAGCTGAGGCTGAACTAGTGACTTATACACGGTTAACATAACCTCCCTGCTCTTGCACTCCACGCCCCTATTAATAAAGCCCAAAACACTGTACGCTTTATTAAAGATGCTCATGCACATATTCACCCAGGTCCCTCTGCCCACCCTTTATAGAGTTGTACCCCTATTTTATATTGTCTCTCCACCAACGCTGCACTGAACTTCATCTGCCACCTGTCTGCCCACTCCACCGACTTTGTAAATCATGCATGCACATCCTTATTTCTTACCAAGGCGACACTGAAGGAGCAAACGGCTAAATGTAGACATTATAAAGCCTCTTGTGACCAGACTCAGAGCTGCGGGACTTCTCCCCAGGAATTGACTCCTACATTCAGGAAAGGAGCCGACAGGCCTGGGGAGAGAGGGGGCTGGGGGGGGGAATGACACTCCAAGGACAGGCGCACATTTTTAGTGAAATAGATGGGAACTGCTGTACAATAACAAATTTAAGGAAAAGAGGGCGGGGGGGGGAGAGAGAGAGAGAACAACACAACTTTCACTTCACAACTTCTGGCGCCACCGGTGGGGGGGGGGGAGATTTGAAAAGAAGCAGCTCCCGCGCTGAAAGTGCAATAGTTTGAGGGGAGCCCGGGGCTGCATTGAAAACAATGCACGGGGGGATTTTTGCATTTGGGCTGAAATGTTTGCAATATTCGGATTCCCTCCTTTCCTTTCCTTTCCCTCCCTCAGTTTTACCTGAAGGAGAAGTTCTTCCAGCCTGGCGCCGTTCATCTCGGCTGGAGTCGGATTTTCCCCCTCAGTCGCTTTTCCTGAAGCTCTGGCCTCTCTTTGTCCAGTTACAATGGATTAATCTTTAATATTCCGCCTGCCTCACTCTCTCTGCGGGGATGTGAAGATCGACCCTGTTTTTTTTTGTCACATATATGAAATGTATCCACTTGGGGATACCGCGAGGGGGGCGGGGCCCAGGCGGGGGAGGGGGCGGGGCCCAGGGGGGGGGAAGTGGGCGAGGCCCGCCCTCAACCCGCCGAATTCAAATGCCGCCAATCAGCGGCCGCGCCGCCGCGCTCGCGCCCCTGATGGACAGGCGGCCAGAAGACCGCAGGCGCACTCGGTGCCGGGGCCCCACGTGGGGCGGGGCGGGGCGGGACGGTAGGTGGGGGGTAAGGGGAGGGGAGGTGGAGGAAAGGGGCGGAGCCAAAGGGAAACGAAACGGCAACAATCGGCAACACTGGATTCTGTCTGTCTGGCTCGCTCGACTTCTCTCTTAAAGGGGCACTCTCCCTCGAGCTCTCTCCCTCTCTTAAAGGGGCAATGTCACCATGCTGCCACCTCCCTCCATAAACCGGCCTGCCTTTGACTGTCTGCCTCTGGCCCTGTCTCACTAGCATTTATAGCAACGGGGGGAATTAACTATTATTGCATCATTGCCCTAGCAACCAGCCCTCTCACTTTACTTGACCCCCCCCAACAACTATCTTAGGGGGGGAGGGCTCTCTTATTGGACAATAATGCATCAAAATAAAAAAAAGTTATGTGATGGTATTAATAAGTTCTGTCAAAGGGTCATGAGGACTCGAAACGTCAACTCTTTTCTTCTCCGCCAATGCTGCCAGACCTGCTGAGTTTTTCCAGGTAATTCTGTTTTAATTATATATTTGTTTGGCGGGGTTGTTATCCGGGGCGGGATGATGATTGGGACTAAGTCGGATGAGTCCTTCGAAAGGCTGGCACAGGCTTGATGGGCCGAGTGGCCTCCTCCTGTTCTGTGCCATTCCACAATTCTGTATTGCAGACCATTCCTAGTCCTGAGGTACTAGGAATTGCCCACAGTCTTGCCACCACACCATGTAGGATGAAGAATTTCCCCTGATTATTCAACCACTTGGGCGTCACCTGCTAGCTCCCCATCCTGTCCTCATCTCAGCACTTTTAAGTGGTCAAAGGCTATGACCTTCCAGTTAATTATTACACAAACTTGAACTCATTCTGAAACATAACTGCCTGATTCCTAACGAGCACCAATCACCCCCTCTGTGCTCCTCCGATTCTGGTCTCTTTTGCATCCCCTGATTCCACCATTGGCGGCCGTGCCTTCGGCTGCCTGGGGCCCTGAGTTCTGGAATTCCCTCCCTGAAGCTCTCTTCCTCTTTCTATCTCTCTCCTCCTTAAAGAGACTTCATAAAATCTTACCTCTTTGACCCATCATTTGGTCACCTGATCTAATATCTCCCTATGTGGCTCGATGTCAGATTTCTGTCTAATAACACTCTGTGAAATGCCCTTGGGAGGTTTGGCTACCTTACAGGTGCTATGGAAATGCAAGTTGTTGTTTATGAGTTCTGACCTGAAAATTAGTACAACGTACTTCCTTTAAACTTAGAACCATAGAAAAGTTACGGTGCAGAAAGAGGCCATTCAGCCCATCACGCCTGCGCCAACCAAAAAAAAAAGAAACTAGCCGCTCATTTTAACCCCACTTCCCATCCCCTGGTCCATGGCCTTGCAGGTTCCAGCACTTCAGATGCAGATTCAGGTACCTCTTAAATATTGAGCGTTTCAGCCTCAGTCACTGATTTAGGCTGTGAATTCCAGACCCCCACCACCCTCTGGGAGAAAAAGTTCTTCCTCATGTCCCCTCTAATCCTTCTACCAATCACCCTCTTTCTGCACCGTAATGTTTCTATGGTTCACTCACCATTCTCCACCAATTTTTGCCACTCACCTCGTCTCCTCCTTCTGAAGGTGCTGATTCTCAACTTCTCAATCGACACTCCTAACCTTGTTGGCTGTTGTCTCCCCTTTTTCTCAAATAACAACACTGAAAAACAGGTGATGTGGCCCTTTATCACATTATTGTTTGTGCTGTTGGGTGGTGTTTGGGATCTTGCTGTGCGTGAATTGTCTGCCTATATTCCAACAGCAACTACAATTCAGAGGAAAACAATGCCATTGACTGCAGGAAGGTACCAGACATGAAAGCCACTGTGATAATTGTCTTTCTTTCTATATTTCTGTCCCCTAACTCCTGCTAGTTTTTACTCTTCCTTAACAAATTCCCTCGTATCCTATCAAGTTCTCTGTTTCTTCTATCGCAATTCCACCCCCACCACCACCACCCCCCCAAGCTTTTTTCGCACCCCCCACCCTCCCCATAATTTTCTTTTCTGGCTTCAGCATAAAAAACCTTCAAACGCACGTGTCTTAAAAAGGAAGTACAGATTCGTGGAACCGTTACAGCACAGAATGAGGCCATTCAGCCCATCTTGTCAATACTGGCTCTCTGCAACTCACCTAGTCCCACTACCCGACCTTTTCCCCACAGCCCCTCCCAAATATATCCTCTCCCGATAACGATCCAGTTCCCTTTTGAAAGCCACGGTTGATCCTGCCTCCCCCACCCTCTCAGGCTGTGTGTTCCAGATCCCAACCACTCGCTGCGTGAAAAAGTTTCTCCTCATGTTGCCATTCCTCTTTTGTCAGTTACCTTAAATCTGTGCCCCCTGGTTCTCAATCCTTCCACCAATGGGAACAGTTTCTCCCTATCTACTCTGTCCAGACCCCAGAGCTGTATAAAGCATTAGTTAGGCCACAGCTGGAGTACTGTGTGCAGTTCTGGTCACCACATTATAGGAAGGATGCGATTGCCCTGGAGAGGGTGCAGAGTAGATTCACCAGGATGCTGCCTGGGCTGGAGTGTTTCAGCCATGAAGAGAGACTGGATAGTCTGGGGTTGTTTTCCTTAGAGCAGGGAAGACTGAGGGGGGGACCTGATTGAGGGATATGAAATTATGAGGGACATAGATAGGGTAGGTAGGAAGAACCTTTCTCCCTTAACAGAGGTGTCAATAATCAGGGGGCATAGATTTAAGGTGAGGGGCAGGAGGTTTAGAGGAGATTTGGGGAAAAATGTTTTCACCCAGTGGGTATCTAGCTAGCACTCACTGCCTGAGGGGGTGGTAGAAGGTGGGAACCCTCACAACATTTAAGAAGTATGAACACTTGAACTGCCACAGTATACAGGGCTATGGGCCAAGTGCTGGGAAATGGGATTAGAGTAGATAGGGGCTTGATGACCTGCATGGACATGATGGGCTGAAGGGCCTCTTTCCTTAAAAACTCTATGACCACCACCCGCCCCCCATGCCTTTTCTCTTCACCAAATCTCAAATTCTCCAACTGAATATCGTAATAAAAAGCCTTTATTGCAGCAAAATGCATCGCGGTAGGTTGTGGAGGGCGGAGGGATAAGAAAGCGTTCATTTGCTGAATGTTAATCTACTAATGGTGGTTTAAATGGCCGTAAAATCTGTGCTCCAGGTGAGGCTCGAACTCACAACCTCGGCATAGCCCGCTAGCTGCACTGCTGTATAAGTACCGCGCGCTAACCGATTGCGCCACTGGAGCCACAATGATGCACAATTACTGACACATAGTGAGGCACAGACTAAGGCGAGCAATGCATTGTCTGCAAGCGGGTACCTCTGCATCACAACCTTGCAGCGAGTGTCAGAGACCCGCAAGCGATTCCCCCCTCTCCCTCTCCCTCTCGCTCTCCTGCTTCCGTAAAGCATTAGCCCTGCCCTGGCATCAGAGATTATATCAAACACGGTCACCCCAAATGCTCTTCACTTTATACACCCAGCCTCTCACTAAAATCCCCGATCCCCCAGCTCTGAGAGTTTATCATCCCGGGCGCTCACACACACACACACCCCCCATTGGCAGCAGAGTGTTTGGGATCATCCCCCAGCGGGTATAGGGGGCAAACGGGATTGTAATTCTATCACATCTCCCTGATGATCTTCCAATGTGATGTGAAAAGAACTTCAGGGCCCTGGCGAAAGGGCATGAGCTGCTTGCAGAGCTGCTTGCATGGTACTGATGGGCTGAATGGACTCCTGTGCTGTAACCATTCGATGATTCTATGATGTCCATCAGTTTTTTTGAAAGTTCCAATGTCCTTCCCGTCCCCACCCTCAGTGAGAACAAAACTGCATGGCACAGACTTCACAATGTCTTAGAGATAGATGGTGACCATCCAGAGCCAGGAGCCTGTTACACAGGACCAGGAAGAGGCCATTCAGCCCCTCTCGAGCCTGTTACACAAAAACGGGAAGAGGCCATTCAGCCCCTCGCGAGTCTGTTACACAGGACCAGGAAGAGGCCATTCAGCCCCTCTCGAGCCTGTTACACAAAAACGGGAGGAGGCCATTCAGCCCCTCGCGAGTCTGTTACACAGAAACAGGAGGAGGCCATTCAGCCCCTCGCGAGTCTGTTACACAAAAACGGGAGGAGGCCATTCAGCCCCTCGCGAGTCTGTTACACAGAAACAGGAGGAGGCCATTCAGCCCCTCTCACACCTGTTACACAGGAAGAGGAGGAGGCCATTCAGCCCATCTTGAGCATGTTACACAGGAACAGGAAGTGGCCATTCAGCTCCCCTCAAGCCTGTTACACAGGACGAGGAGGAGGCCATTCAGCTCATTGAGCCTATCATATATGGCCACAAAGATCATTCAGCCCCTCAAATCTGTTAGACAAGGACTGAAGGAAGCCATTCATCCTCTTAAGTCTATTACATAGTAACAGGAGGAGGCCATTCCGCCCATCCAGCTGCTACACAAGAACAGGAAGGAGCCATCCAGAATCTTGAGCCTGTCCTACAGGAACAGAAGGAAAAGAAAGCCCATATACAAAAGCAAGGAACGTGCCCTCGATGACAACATCTGCAGCAAGTGTCAGCACCTGCAGAAACGTGAGCTCCGGGTTGTGGAATTCGAGCGGCGGCTGGAGTCACTATGGTGCATCCGCAAGGCTGGGAATTACGTGGATACCACGTTTAGAGAGGTGGTCACACCGCAGCTAAGAAGCAGACGGGCAGAGAGGGAATGGGTGACAGCCAGAGTATCTAAGAGAAACAGGCAGGTACTGCAGGAATCCCCAGAGGCTCTCTCGCTCTCTGATCGCTTTTCCATTTTGGATTCTGATGAGTGAGTTGGTTCCTCAGCGGGACCGTAGCAAGAGCCAAGATTGTGGCACCACATGTGGCTCAGCTGCACAGGAGGGTGGGAGGCAGAGTGGAAGTGCTGTAGTGGTAGGGGATTCCACAGTTAGGGGAGCAGACAGGTGTTTCTGTGGATGTGAATGTGGCTCCAGGGATAGTATGTTGCCTCCCTGCTGCCAGGGTCAAGGATGTTGCAGAGCAGCTGCTGGATTTTCCTTTGGGGGAGGGTGAGCAGCCAGAGATCAAGATCCACGATGGGACCAATGGCATAGGCGGGAAAACTGCCGAGATGCCAAAAGCAGATTTTAGGGAGTTAGGAAGGAAATTGAAGAGCAGTAATCTCAGGATTACTCCCAGTGCCACGTGCTAGTGAGCATAGGAATAGGAAGATTGAGCAGCTCAACGTGTGGCTGGAGAAATGGAGGAGGAGGGAGGGCGCTAGATTTCTGAGGCACTGGGACCGGTTCTGGGGCAGGTGGGACCTGTACAAGGAGGACGGGTTACACCTTAACAGGACTGGGACTAGTGTGCTCACGGGAAGGTTTGCTAGTGCTGAAGGGAAGGGTTTAAACTAGATTGGTAGGGGAATGGGA
Organism: Carcharodon carcharias; assembly: GCF_017639515.1. Classification (NCBI taxonomy): domain Eukaryota; kingdom Metazoa; phylum Chordata; class Chondrichthyes; order Lamniformes; family Lamnidae; genus Carcharodon; species Carcharodon carcharias. The sequence continues at coordinate 1,626,862 of NW_024470767.1, forward strand.
ACCTGAGGAAAAATTCAGAGTGGAGAGAGAAAAACTGGCAGTGGGAAGTAGAGAAGCATTAAATAATAACAAGGACGTATCAGAGAGTAGTATTGAGGTAAATAGGATACTTGGAGAGTTTGATAGAATTAGAGTCGGCAACAGGAAGTCATTAGATGGGGTCAGAATAAGGGGGAAAGTAAAAAAGCCTAAATCAGGATTAATTGACATGTATGTGAATGCTCGGAGTGTGGTTAATAAGATTGGTGAACTGCAGGCACAGGGTGACAAGTGGAATTCTGATATTATTGCTATAACAGAGACCTGGTTCAAAGAAGGGCAGGACTGGGTGTTAAACATTCCCGGGTACAAGGTGTTTAGGAGGGACAGGAAAAGAAAAAAAGCAGGTGGTTGGGGGGTGGGGGGGACGGGGTGACAGTTTTGATTAAAGATGGTATCACTGTACTGGAGAAAGAGAAAGTTCCAGAGGGGTCCAGGACAGAATCTCTCTGGCTAGACGTAAGGAATGGGAAAGGTGCAATAGCATTGATCAGTGTAGTATATGGACCACCAACTAGCAGAAGGGATATAGAGAAACAAATTTGCAAAGAAGTTACAGAGAGGAGCATGAATTATAGAGTTATTATAATTGGAGACGTCTATTATCCAAATATCGACTAGAATAGGAATAGTGCAAAGAGAGAAGAGGAGCGAGCTTTCCTGGAGGGTGTTTGAGATCATTTTCTGCAGCAGTATGTTTCCAGTCCAACGAGAGGGCCGGCGCTGTTGGACCTGGTTCTGGGGAATGAGTTGGCCCAAGGGGATCAAATATCAGTGGGAGAGCATTTAGGGGACAATGACCATTGTATCATAAGGTTTAGGTTGGCCATGGAGAAGGACGAGGAGCAATCCAGAGCAGGGAGAATTTATTGGGGCAAAGCCAACTTCGATGGAATGAGAATGCATCTGAATCGAGTGAGTTGGAATCAAATGTTGGCAGAAAAGACAGTGGCTGAACAATGGGCCACCTTCAAAGAGAAAGTATTGTAGACAATGTCAAGGTATATTCCCTTGAAGGGGAAAAGCAGGACAAATAAATCTAGAACTTCCTGGACGACGAGAGAGATAGAGGTGAAGATGAAAAGGAAGAACTGCGCGCATGACAGATGTCAGACAGAAAATACAATGGAGAATCAAGCTGAATATAGAAGGATCAGAGGGGAAGTGAAGAAACTAATAAAAAAGCAAGGAGGGAGCATGAAAAGAGCCTGGTAATGAACATAAAATGGAATCCCTAGGTCTTCTATAAGCATGTAAATAATAAAAGGGCAGGAAAAGAAAGAGTAGGGCCAATTAGGGATAAAAGAGGAGTCTTGGATGTGAGGCAGGATATTTAGCAGAGGTATTAAACGAGTACTTTGTATCTGTCTTTACAAAGGAAGAAGATGCTACCCAGGCCGAGGGTGAGAGAGGAGGTAACTGGTACACTCAAGGAACTTACAATTGAGAAGGAGGAGGTATTAGAAAAGTTATTTGATTAGAAAAGCTATCATCACTTAAAATTGATAAGATACCAGGATCAGATGAGATGCATCTGAGGATACTGAGGGTATTGAGAAATTTCAGAGGCACTGGTGATAATCTTCCAGTCTTCCTTAGACACAGGGGAGGTGCCAGAGGACTGGAGAATTGCAAACGTTATACCTTTGTTCAAAAAGGTGTTCAAGGATAAAGCAGGCAAATATGGGCCAGTCAGTTCGACCTCAGTGGTAGGGAAACTTCTGGAAACTATAATTTGGGACAAAATCAATAATCAGTTAGGCGTAGGATAATTAACGACAGCAGCATGGATTCATTATGTTTAATTAACTTGCTGGAGTTTTTTGAGGAGATAACAGAGGAGATTGATAAGGGAAACGCTGTTGATGTGGGGTGTGTGGATTTTCAAAAGGCATTTGATACAGTGCCACACAACAGACTTATGAGCAAAATTCTAGGTCGTGGAATAAAATGGAAAGTAGGCACTTGGATAAGAAATTGACTAAGTGACAGGAAACAGAGAGTAGTGATAAATAGTTATTTTTCAGATTGGAGGAAGGTTTGTAGTGGAGTTCCCCAGGGGTCAGTGTTGGGACCCTTGCTCTTCCTGATATATATTAATGATCTAGACTGTGGTGTGCAGGGCATGATTTCAAAATTTGTGGATCATATGAAGATTGGAAGCATTGTCAACTGTGATGAGGATAGTCTTGAACTTCAGAAGGACATAGACATGTTGGTGGATTGGGCAGACAAGTGGCAGATGAAGTTCAATGCAGAGAAGTGTAAGGTGATCCATTTTGGCAGGAGAAATGTGGAGATACAGTATTGAGTAAAGGGAGAAACTGTAAAGGAGATGCAAGAACAGAGAGACCTCAGTGTATATGTATATAAGTCGTTAGAGGTTGCAGGGCATGTTGAGAGAGCAGTTAATAAAGCATCTAGTATCTTAGGTTTTATTGATAGGGGTATTGAGTGCAAGAGTAAGGAGGTCATGTTGAACTTGTTTAAGACATTGGTTAGGCCTCATCTGGAGTTCTGCATCCTGTTCTGAGTGCCATACTTGAGGAGGGATGTGAAGGCATTGGAGAGAGTACAGAGGACATTACAAGAATGATTCCAGGGATAAATAACTGTGGTTATGAGGATAGATTGGAGAGGTTGGGACTGTTTTCCTTGGAGAAAAGAAGGCTGAGAGGAGATTTGATAGAGGTATTCAAGATCCTGAGAGGTACAGACAGGGTAAATAATGAGAAACTGTTCCCACTCTAGAGAGCATCAAGAACTAGAGGGCACAGATTCAAAATAATTGGCAAAACGAGTACACGTGATGTGAGGAAAAATTTTTCCACCCAGAGGGTGGTTGGAATCTGGAACAAACTTCCTGAGGGGTGGTGGAGGCAGGTTCGATCGAGGTATTCAAAAGGGAATTGGATTGCTCCCTGAGAAGAGAGAATGCGCAAGGTTACAGGGATAAGGCAGGGGACTAGGTAGAATGCTCTTTCAGCAAGCCAGTGCTAGCTCAATGGGCCAAATGGCCTCCTTCTGAACTGTAACGATTCTGTGAAGTTATGATAAATCTGTATAAAACATTGGTTTTGTCTCAACTGGAGAACTGTGTCCAGATCTGGGCACCACACTATAAGGATAGGATCATAAAATCATAGAATGGTTGCAGCACAGAAGAAGGCCCTTCGTCCCATCGTGTCTGTGCTGCCCTCTGAGGGAGCAATTCCCCTATTTTCCTGTCTCCCTGTCTTTTCCCCCTAGCCCTGCACATTCTTCCCTTTCAAGTAATAAACCAATCCCCTTTTGAACACCTTGATTGAAGCTGCCTCCACCACACTCTCAGGCAGTGCATTCCAGGTCCTAACCAATCGCTGCGTGAAAAAGTTTTTCCTCCTGTCACCATTACTTCTTTTATGCCAATTCTTTTAAATCTATGCCCTCTGATTCTCGGTCCTTCCACCAACGGGCAGTTTCTCTCTACCTACTCTGTCCAGACCCCTCATGACCTTGAATATCTCTATCAAATCTCCTCTCAATTTCTCTTTCCCAAGAAGAAAAGCTCTGACCTCTCCAATCTACCCACGTAACTGAAGTTCCTCATCTCTGGAGCCATTCTTGTGAAACTTCTCTACACTCTCTCTAAAGTCTTCATATCCTTCCTAAAGCGTTGTGCCCAGAACTGGATGCAATACTCCAGTAGGGACCAAACCTTACTCTATGTCCTTGTCTATAAAGCCCAGGATGTCATTTGCTTTATTAACCATGCTCTCAACCCATTCTGCCACCTTCAATCATCTATGCATTGATACACACAGGTCCCTCTGCCCCTGCCACCCCTTTGGAATTGCACCCTTTATTTTATATTGTCTCTCCGTGTTCTTCCTACCACGATGAATCACTTCACACTTCTTTGTATCAATTTTCATCTGCCACATGTCCGCCCATTCCACCAACCTTTCTATATCTTTTTGAAGTTTTATACCATCCTCCTCATGGATCATAATACTTGCAAGTTTTGCATCATCCGCAAATTTTGTATTAAGCCCTATACACCAAGGTCTAGGTTATTGATATATCATATTAGGTATAAGAACTTGCAATAGTCACTTAGATTTTACCCCCACTATCTGTTGTCCATTAATAATTTCTTCACTCCAGAGCTGATGCTCTGTTCATTTTGCTTAATCTCTCTGTCTGTATATGTACATGTGAAGACATTAGAGAGGGTGCAGAAAAGATTCATTAAAATGGTTCCAGGGATGAGGAACTTCAGTTATATATCTTTTTCTTCATTCACTGGATGTGGGTGTCGCTGGCTGGCCCAGCATTTATTGCCCATCCCTAATTGCCCCTTGAGAAGGTGGTGGTGAGCTGCCTTCTTGAAGCGCTGCAGTCCCTGTGGTGTAGGTACACCCACCGTGCTGTTAGGGAGGGAGTTCCAGGATTTTGACCCAGCAACCATGAAGGAACATCCAATATATTTCCAAGTCAGAAAGGATAGATTGGAGAAGGTGGGGCTGTTCTCCTTGGAGACGAGAAGGTTGAGGGGAGATTTTATAGAAAGGTTCAAAATCATAAGGGGCCTAGACAAAGTGGATAGGGAGAAACTGTTCCCATTGGTGGAAGGATGGAGAATTGCTCGTTGTCTCAGTATTATTGTTGGGTCCATGCAGGGAAAAGTCTACAATCCCTCAGATGCAGGACATCAGATCCAGAACTCGACTGAGCCCTTCTCTTGGAATGCATTGGAATAGCTTTTGATAGATATTTAATTAAAGTTAGATCTTTGTGATAGAGTAATTTTCTTTCTTTTCTTGTTATTATCCAATTATATATATGTTTTTAACAAATGAGCAATGTACCTGAAAGAGATTGGGTGTGAGAATAATAAAGTGAATTGCGAATTGAGAACCAGAGGGCACATATTTAATGTGATTGGAAAACAAAGCAATGATATCTTGAGGAAAAATGTTATTTTGCAGTTAGAAGCTTGAAAACATGGCCTGAGAGTGTGGTGAAGGCGGGTTCAACCTTGGCTTTCAAAAGGGTATAGGAAAATTATCTGCAGAAATGAAAATTGCAAAGAATTGTGACAAGGCAGGGTAGAAAGACTAGATGAGATGCTTATGCTGAGTGGACAGGACATGCTGGGCTGAATGGCCTCCTTCACCAAATCAATGTGCTCCAGTGATGTAACTGGCGAGCGTGTGATGCTTACACAGAAGTGAAGCTATACTGAGGTTGTGAGTTGAAGCCACGCGGACAAACATAACCACTTCAGCTTTAAATTTTGATGAGGCCATTCAGCCCCTTGTGCTGATTACAACACTGAGACAAGACTGAGATAACATTCAGGCTTTGGCTAATAATTGGCAAGTAACATTCCGGGGACGAGGGGTTTGTCTTGTGAAGAAAGGCTGAACAGGTTGGGGCCATACCCATTGAAGTTTAGAAGAATGACAGGTGATCTTATTGAAACATATAAGATCCTGAGAGGATTTGATAGGGTGGATACTGGAAGATGTTTCCAATTGTGGGAGAGACTAGAACCAGGGGACACCATTTAAGAATTAGAGGTCCACCATTTAGGAAAGAGATGAGAAGAAATTTTATGTCTCAAAGGGTCATTAGTGTGTGGAATTCTCTTCCCCAGAAAGAAGTGGAGGCTGGGTCACTGAATTTCTTCAAGGCAGAGTTAGACAGATTTCTGGTAGACACGTGAGTCAAGGGTTATGTGTGTGTGTGTGTGTGTGTGTGTGCGTGTGTGTGTGGGGCTGAATAGCCTATTCCTGCTCCTAAGTCCTAACATTTGTGCCACACGAGTGCCAGGCAATGAGCATCTCCAACAGTGATTCTAATCATCTACATTTGACATTCAATGGCATCAGCATTGCTGAATCCCCCATTAACAACTTCCTGGGGGTTTCCAATGACAAGAAACTGAACTGGACCAGCCATATCTTTCCTGGGGCTACAAGAGCAGGAGGCTAGGAATCATGTGGTAAGTAACTCATCTCCTGACTCCCCAAAACCTGTCCAGCATCTACAAGGCACAAGTCAGGAGTGTGATGGAATACTCCCCACTTGCCTGGATGAGTGCAGCTCCAACAACACTCAAGAAGCTCAACACCATCCAAGACAAAGCAGCCTGCTTGAACAGCACCACATCGACCACCATAATTATTCACCCCCACCACCTCTGATGTATTCTGGCAGCAGTGTGTAACACCTATAAAATGCACAACAGCATTTCACCAAGGCTCCTTTGACAGTACTTTCCAAATCCACGACCTCTACCTAGAAGGACAAGGGCAGCAGATGCATGGGAACACCATCTCCTACAAGTTCCCCTCCAAGTCACTTACCATCCTGACTTGGAACTATATTGCCATTCCTTCATTGTCACTGGGTCAAAATCCCAGAGCTCCCTCAATCCTTAACAGTGGGAGCACCTTCACACTCATGGTTCAAGAAGGCGGCTCATCACCAGTTTCTCAAGGGCAATTAGGGATTGGGAACAAATGCTGCCTTTGTCAGTGATGTCTACATCCCATGAACAAGTAGAAATAAACAGCAGGAGCCCATACAACCCCTTGTGCTGTCACACTGTAACTGGAAGAGACCAGTCAACTCCAATGACCTGTCATAAAGGAACAAGCAGCTGACAAAACCCAGTGGTGCAATCAGTTAGCACACAGTACTTATACAACAGTGCAGGTGGTGGGCTGTGCTGAGGTTGTGAGTTCAAGCCACACCTAAAGCATGCCTTTTACTGGAGCCACAACTGGATAATGGGGAAGAGACTCGTGCATTAAATGCAGCAGATAGGCAGACTTCGAGGAAAATTCGCAGTTAGTCGATTGCAGAACGTAGAATGAGTTCAGGCTACAAGTGCCCCCTATCCTGCTTTCTTAAAGCAGCAGACCTGCCCTGACATCAGAGAGGATTATATCAAACACTGTCACCAAATGCCAGGTTTCTTCAATAAACAAAAGAATTATTAGTTTATCAGAAAACCAGACTTGTCAGGTAGAAGGCAAAGCTTATTAACATACAGTATGAAAAGTGAAATATAATAATGACTCTTTCTAAGCCCTAAAACACACATTCGCACAAACACACACAAATAATAAAATGAAATAGAGTATTCCTGCCAACAGGTTAGCAGTCAATCCTTCAAGGGAAAAGGATAGATGGTGGAGTCTCTGCAATGGCGTCCGGTTACACGGTTGGTTTATCAGCACTGGCCTGGGAAACATTCGATGATTCTTGCACCACATTCCAAGCAGACTTTGAGGAAAATTCGCAGTTAGTCGATTGCAGAACGTAGAATGAGTTCAGAGCAGCTTCCACTCACTTTTTGCTTTAGACTGGGCCTGGAGATTCAGGAGCTGTTGCCTTCTTTACCTAAGCAGTTGATCCTTGTTTCCTCCAAATCAAAACAGCCGAGCAACTTTTAACACAGTTTTCAAGGCATGGATTTTCCCAAAGCCATAAAGCACCATGTGACCCTCTTGTGTCAGTCCACCAGGGTCAGGAGGTTTCGAGCTTCTTTGAAACTGCTTAATTACTTTTTCTTGTAAACTGCTGTCTTTTCCAGGAACAGCAGCGACCAGAGTCCTTGCATTAACTCTTTAAGGGACGGTGTCGTTTAAAAAACACAGATTCTTCCAGAATGATCTTAGCCCTTGATATTGAACCATTTTCCGTGATTAAAGCACTTAGGAACACTTCAGACTTAACATTTTGATGAGGCCATTCAGCCCCTTGTACCTGTTACAACACCGAAAAGAGACCGAGATAACCTTTCGGATTGGGCTGATAACTGGCAAGTAACATTCCTGGGATGAGGGTCTTACCTTATGAATAAAGGTTGGACCGATACTCATTGGAGTTTAGAAGAATGACAGGTGATCTTATTGAAACATATAAGATCCTGAGGGGATTTGATAGGGTGGATACTGGAAGATGTTTCCAATTGTGGGAGAGACTAGAACCAGGGGACACCATTTAAGAGTTAGAGGTCCACCATTTAGGAAAGAGATGAGAAGAAATTTTATGTCTCAAAGGGTCATTAGTGTGTGGAATTCTCTTCCCCAGAAAGAAGTGGAGGCTGGGTCACTGAATTTCTTCAAGGCAGAGTTAGACAGATTTCTGATAGACACGGGAGTCAAGGGTTATGGGGGGAGTTGCTGTCAGGAAAGTGGAGTTCACACCACAACCAGATCAGCCATGATCTTATTGAATGGCAGAGCAGGCTGGAAGGGCTGAATAGCCTATTCCTGCTCCTAAGTCCTAACATTTGTGCCACACAAGTGCCAGGCAATGAGCATCTCCAACAGAGATTCTAATCATCTACATTTGACATTCAATGGCATCAGCATTGCTGAATCCCCCATTAACAACTTCCTGGGGGTTTCCAATGACAAGAAACTGAACTGGACCAGCCATATCTTTCCTGGGGCTACAAGAGCAGGAGGCTAGGAATCATGTGGTAAGTAACTCATCTCCTGACTCCCCAAAACCTGTCCAGCATCTACAAGGCACAAGTCAGGAGTGTGATGGAATACTCCCCACTTGCCTGGATGAGTGCAGCTCCAACAACACTCCAGAAGCTCGAGACCATCCAAGACAAAGCAGCCTGCTTGAACAGCACCACATCGACCACCATAATTATTCACCCCCACCACCTCTGATGCATTTTGGCAGCAGTGTGAAACGCTGCCAAGGTTCCTTTGACAGCACCTTCCAAATCCATGACCACTACCATCTAGATGGACAAGGGCAGCAGATAGATGGAATCACCACCACCTGGAAGTTCCCCTCTAAGTCACACACCATCCTGACTTGGAAATATACCACTGTTCCTTCATTGTCGCTGGGTCAAAATCCCAGAACTCCTGAATCCCTAAGTGGGAGCACATCCACACAGCCTCTCCCTAAAATCCTGGATCCTGCACCTCAGAAAGTTTATCACTCCAGACCAGACACAGAGGAGGTGATGGTGTAGGGTATTGTCGCCAGATGAATAATCCAGAGGTCCGGTATAATTCTCTGGGGACCTGGGTTTGAATCCCATCATAAGAATTTGAATTCAGTTTTTAAAAAAAAATGCACACTGGAATCATCCCTCAGCTTGTTAAAGGGGGTAAACAAGACTGCAATTCTATCCAAGTTCCCGTGGTGATATTCCACATTGAATTATTCTTAGAAAAGTCCTAACCACATGAAAAAAAAATACAACCATTTCAGGTTTTCAATTTTCACAGGAACAGGATGAGACCATTCAGCTCCTTGTACCAGTTAGACCACTGAGGCAACAAAATCTAGACAACATTCAGGCTTAGGCTGAGACCTGGCAAGTAACATTGCTGCCACAGAAGTGCCAGGCAATGACCATATCCAATGAGAGAGCACATAATCATCTCCCCAAAACATTCAAAGGCACCACCAGAACAGAATCCCCACTATCAACATCCTGGGGGTTGCCATTGACCAGAAGCTTAAGTCCATCAGTGATATAAGTGCTGTGGCTACCAGAGCAAGTGAGGGGCTGGGAATTCTGTGGCAAGTAACTCAACTCCAGACTGTCCACAAGCCAGAAGTGTGATAGAATACACTCCACTTTATCTGGATGAGTGCACCTTCAACAATACTCAGGAAGGTTGACCTCATCCAGGAGAAAGCAGCCTGACCATCCACCACCTTCAACATTCACTCCCTCCACCACCGACGTAAAGTAGGTGTACCATCTGCAAGATGCACTGCAGGAACTCACCAAGGCTCCTTCAACAGGACCTTCCAAACACCTGCCATCTAGAAGGACAAGGGCAGCAGATACATGGAAACACCACCACTTGCAAGTTCCCCTTGTAGCCACACACCACCCTGACCTGGAAATGTATCACCATTCATTCACTGTTGCTGGGTCAAAATCCTGGAACTCCCTCCCTAACAGCACTGAGGGTGTACCTACACCACATGGACTGCAGCGGTTCAAGAAGGCAGCTCACCACCACCTTCTCAACGGCAATTAGGGGTGGGCAGTAAATACTTGACTTGCCTACATCCCATGAGTAAACAGAAAGAAAACAGGAGGCCATACAACCCCTTGGGCTGCTACACTGCACCAGGAAGCAGCCATCTAGCCTCTTTAGTCTGTTATAAAAGGACAAGACTTCACAACTTAAATGCTCCAGTTTTTAAAAAATTCATTCACAGGATGTGGGCTTCACTGGCAGTGCCAGCATTTTTTGCCCTTCCCTAGTAGCACCCAGTGGTGCAATTGGTTAGTGCATGGCACTTTATTTATTTATTCATGGGGTGTGTGCATCACTAGCTAGGCTTGCATTTATTACCCATCCCTAATTGCCCTTGAGAAGGTGGTGGTGAGCTGCCTTCTTGAACTAATGCAGTCCATGTGTTGGAGGAACAACCACAGTGCTGCTAGCAAGGCAGCGCCAGGATTTTGACCCAGCAGTTATTTTTAACTGTGGTTAGATATTAAGAGACATTTCATTAACTGTGAACCCAAAGCCCCTGGCAACACAAAACAGATAGAAATCTTAGATTTCATAAACCGTGGTGATGCTCAATTGCAGCACGGGGCTGAAGGGAGAAAGAACAGGAGTGACGGCTGTATGGGAGCTGGGCTATAGGAAAGAGCTGACAGAGGTACAATGGGTCAAATGCTCTCGTTCTGTGCTATCAACCTCAATGATTGAGCGTCCACATCTGATGACTTACTGTAAACCATTATTTATGTAAAAGCTGGTTCTATTTAAGAAAATTCTAGATTGCAAGTGATTCCCCACTTGAATAAACTCTCTCTAAACTGAATTCACTTCAGTGTGTAAATGTATTGATTATAAATACTGATTGTGCTTTACAGGACAGGAAGAAACCAGGTTTGATCTCCAGCCTCCACTGATGCTAAGTGGGGTAGTGCAGGAGAACTACACTGACCCTTGGGGGAAAAAGCAGCCAAGACTCTTGCTTCCAATCACTATCCTTGGATCCTTGCTGGGTTCTGTTGGTGGACACAGGTCAAGAGCATATTGGGCTGACTTGTGATACCCCCTCTGCACCCCACCTCACCCCTGTTGAGACTCACGTATGAATTGTGGCCAACTTTAGGTGAGGTAATCCCTATCCATCAAACACTGCAGCAGCAAAGTCTATATCTGAGAGAAAAAGACCATGAAAACCATTAGAGAGGTTTGCTTAAAGAATAAAAAATAAGGTATTTAAAGAAATGAAGCTCCACACATACATTTTTATGAGAGATATTTCACTTGGAATCTGGAAAGTTAATGTAATGAGATGAGAACAAATTTATTAAACACACAGAAACAAAATGGTTGACATGACAAAATGGTGGATCTCACTCTTCGTCATTAAGCTTCTCACTGGGGTTCCAGGCTGTCACTTCAGGCAAATAAATGATGGAATATGCAAATATAAGACAGACAGTGTAAGTTACATAAACATTAAATATTTAACCTTTACACAAGATTGTCCTTAGGCACCATACATGAAAATGTGTGTGAATGCAGGCAGTCTTGCACTTAATTAAGAGAAGCACACGCTATATTTAAAACTCAAACAGGCAATCAGTTGTCTGTGGTTCTGACCCTGGTGCGTTATCCCTGCTTGGCATCTCCGCAGCATTTCGCAAGGTCCTCCAACACCTCATCAGCTGTTCCAGTTCTGTTGTGTGCCTTCAATCCTCCCCTGTCCCAGTCATCACCAGTTATGGCTTCTCATATTGAGATCACCTCAACGATCCATCCTTGGATCCACTCCTCTCACTGGGTGGTGTTGACCCTGACTTGGTGAATGTCACTTTTGCCCGAGTCAAAAAACTATGGGTTCAAGCATCACTTCAGGGACTTGAGCACATAATCCAGGCTGAACAACAGTACTGAGGGAGCTCTGCACTGTCAGGGGTGTAAGGTGCTGCAGTGTTGGAAAGACAGTACTGAGGGGAAGTACTGAGGCAACACTGCACTGTTGTAGTTTTTCAGCTGAAGCATGACATCCTCCACTGGGTGGGGGTCACCTTCTATACAAACATGGTTAAACTTTAGCTCAACAGAAATTAAAGTTGGGTACTAACAGGCAGCTGATTTACAAAACCAGTTTCATGTCCAAGCAATTTTTTGAAAATTTATCCCAGTGTATTAAGGGTCAGTTTCTAACTGCAGTGATGCTTTCTCCTATGACATGAAGCTAAATTAGTTTGGAATGACTGACCAAATAACACAAACTGCAAGGAACTTTTTCTACAATGGGTTTTCCCACCTTTGTGAACGATTAAACGGAAAATAAAATAAAAACCTTTGACAGCACCTTCCAAACTCTCAATCTCTACCATCTAATGGACAAGGCAAGCATATGCATGGGAACAGCACCATCTGCAAGCTCCCCTCCAAGGGATTCACCATCCTGATTTGGAAATATATCGTTGTTCCTTCACTGTCACTGGGTCAAAATCCTGGAACTCTCTTCCTAACAGCAATGTGGGTGTACCTACACCACATGGACTGCAGCGGTTCAAGAAGGCAGCTCACCACCACCTTCCCAAGGGGCAATTAGAGATGGGCAATAAATGCTGGCCTAACCAGTGACGCCCATACCCAGTAAAGAATTTTTAAAATCTAGCACACTCCAGCCTGGGCTGGAGAGTTTTAGTTATGAGAGATTGGATAGACTGGGTTATTTTCCCTTGAGCAGAGGAGATTGAGGGGGGATACGATTGAGGTGCATAAAATTGAGGGGCATAGATAGGGTAGACAGGGGGGAACTTTTCCCCTTGGTGGAGAGGTCAATAACCAGGGGCATAGATTTAAGGTAAGGGGCAGGAGGTTTAGAGGGGATGTGAGGAAGAATTTTTTCACCCAGAGGGTGGTAGGAATCTGGAACTCACTGCCTGAAAGGGTGGTAGAGGCAGAAACCTTCATAACATTTAAGAAGTATTTGGATGTGCACTTGCGATGCCATGGCATACAAGGCTATGGGCCTAGTGCTGGAAAATGGGATTAGAATAATTAGGCACTTGTTTGACCGACACAGACTCGATGGGCCGAAGGGCCTTTTTCTGTGCTGTAGATCCCTATGACTCTAAGATATTCCAAAAACAAGCACTCTTACACGAGAGAATGCTATGTAAATTTCACAAAGATCAAATGGTTAATATCCTACCCAGTCCCCGTTTGCCCCTTGTCATACAAACATACGCATACTGTGCACCCCAACCACTCCCTCTGGTAGTGAGCTCCACGTTCTCCCCATTCTCTGAGTAAAGAGGTTTCTCCTGAATTCCTTAATGGATTTATTAGTGACTGTCTTAAATTTATGGAGCCTAACTGTGGTCTCCCCTACGAGTGGGCATCTAATCTATCAAATTATATACGAACGTACGAAATAGAAGCAGAAGTAGGCCATTTGCCCTTACCCTTTAATATCCCACCCAATGTTGGATGAACTCATCCAAAACTCTGCTGCCTGTATCTAACTTGCACCAAGTACCACTTACCCAACGTCACCCCATCGACTTACTCTGGTAATGCCTCAATTTTAAAATTCTCATGCTCATGTTCAAATCTCTCAATGGGACCTCCACCCAGTCCCACTCCCCTTTGAGATCCCTGCATGCCGCTAATACTGGCCTCTTGTGCATCTCTGACTTTCTGGAATTTCCTCCCTAATCCCCCCTCTCTCTCCCCTCCTGTAAGTTGCTCCTCAAAACTCCCTCGTTGACCAAGCTTTCAGTCACCTATCCTAATTTGGCTCAGTGCCAATTTAATTATCTGATGACACTTGTATTATGCACCTTGGACATCTTACTATATTTAATGCACTATATAAATGCAAGGTGATGTCATAATTGAGGAATAAATAAACATTAAGATCACCTTATTGCTTAGCCCATTAACCCACTAGTCCCTGTCTCACAGCAGGTCCAAAGTTTGGTTGTTTCCCTATGAATTCAGCCAGGGCAATGGTTTGTGTGTCACAGCTGACCCATGGATTAAAGTGGAGTGGGGGTGGTAGTTAAGGGAAGGAACCCCAGAAACCAGGGTCCCGACCCTGGACTATTTGCATGCACTTTGGGCAAAGTCAGGTTTGGGGCCCACCATCGCTGTCCACTTTCTTGTCTACATTCTCACTTCCTAAAATGACGGCTAGAGTGAGCTACACGTGGTACTTGTGCAGATACTCATGGAAGTAAATGGATCCTAGCCAAAGTCAGCATCTTCTGGAAAATGGCAAAGCGGTAAAAAGAAATTCTCTTGTTTGGCCGTGGGTTGCTTTGGTGATGCAAGTGGTCAGATTGGAATACAACCTGAAACATTCTAGTGACTTGGAAGATTTGCAGCCTTCTTAAAACCTACCTCTCCACCCAAGCTTCTGGTCACCTGCCCCAATGTCTCCTTCTTTAGCTTGATGCCAATTTTTGGCCTGATTTACACTCTTGGGATGTTTTACTAAATTAAAGAACTATATAATTGCATACTCCTGTAGTTTGAAGCTGTTCCCTCTCTGTCCCACTCTCAGTTGAGTTTATAGCAGCACTTTCGAAGCAACAACCCCACACCATTCACCATCTCCTATGCTTTAAGGCTACCCCACCTTGGTCGTCTCCAATTGACCTGTGCCCAGTCAAGCCAATACACAATCTTACAAACTGACAAATAGTTTCTGTTGAATTGTCACGGGAAACCCTAAAGGGGCTTTTGAAAAAAGGGTTGGGCAATTGTTGTAGCTGCCAAGTATATTTATGATCACTTACAGTGACTAAGTGTCAGGGCTTATTTGAAAAGTTGTAACAGCAGAAATTATAGTTTTTAAAATATTAAACTGCCCCTCCACTCTACAATGAGAACTAAGCCACAACACAGTGCAGGTTGAAGGCGGGGCCAGAAACAACTGACTTTTATGCTGGAACTTTCTAGAAATAAAAAAAGTTCATTTCACACCGAGCCCATGACAGTGTAAGTATAGAGTGTTACTAATCCTCTCTCCGCAGCACAAAGACAGACCCTGCTCCACCCCAGCACTTTCCAACTTTCCTCCCCTTCAGCCATCAAAGTCCTAAGCTCTGGAATTCCCTCTGTAAATTTCTCCTCTAAGATGCGACCTAAAACTTACCTCTTTGACCAAGCTTTTGATCACTTGTCCAAATATCTCATGATGTGACTCAGTGCCAAATTGTGTTTAATTTAAGCCCCTGTGAAGCACCATGGGATGTTCTACCATGTTAAAGATGCAGCATAAAAGTTGTTGATCTCCTCACACACCCTACTCCAGTCACATCACCAACAGACAGTCCCCAACACTGTGTGAAGCACATACGTTAGGTGGCAGGAAAGCCAATGTGCCATATCCTTAGCTTCCAAAGACAGAGAGAGGTGAACATTCAATTCACATTTAAGCACATTGTACAGAATTTTTAATAAACTTTTCAAGCTCCCCAAATCTCTTTTCTCCACCTCCCTCTCCCCCTCTCATGTCCATAATGAGCTGAACCATAGCCCAATGCTAAATAAGAAATCTTATGCCCCATTTGTTATTAAAATGATCTAATTGGGGTGTTAGAGATGATTAAAGGGGTTGATAGGTTTTATTGATCTACTCTGCATCTGGTTGGGGAGGGGTTGGGAGAAGGGTCCAGAACAAGGGGGTAGAACCTTAAAATTATAGCCAGGCTGTACAGCGGTTGATGTTAGGAAGAACTTCTTCACACAAAGGGGAGTGGAAATCTGGAACTCTTCTCTGAAAAAGCTATTGAGGCCGGCGGTCAATTGAAACTTCAAAACCAAGATTGATAGATTTTTGTTGGGTAAGCATATTAAGGGTTATGGAGCCTAAGCAAGTAAATGGAGTGAGGATAGCACAGCTGTGATCTAACTGAATGGAGGAAGAGGCTCAAGGGGCTGAATGGTCTCCTCCTACTCCTATGGCAGGCAAAAAAAGAGATAAAATGGTAGCTAGATTTGCAGAACTCCATCCTGTCCTAGGTTTTCATTCCTCCCGAAACCTGCTTGTGGAGACGAAAGTGGGGGTACACTTAAACCATATGGAAGGGGGAGCTGAATCAGATACTTGAATTCTGAGGGTCACCTTAATGCCATTGCAAAATTCACCCAAAAAGTGAGCTCAGTAGTGATAGGCTGATTGGTCGTCTTCTGTCCTATAAGATTCTATGAACTCTAACAATGAATGCCTCTGCATCACGAGACAACAGGTAGAGTGGAAAAAAACTTTAATTCAACTTTTTTTTTTACAAAAAAAAAATCTTGGTGTCCGGTTTTCTCTCTAAAAATTTCCAGACAGCACAGCCCAAAAAAAAATGCCCTGGAACTTTCAAACCCATAACCGAACAGGCAGAAGAAATTCTTCCTTGGGTAGTCTGGGCAAGCACGAGTTTAAAAAGCAGGAAGAAAATTAAAAAAAAAAGCACACAAAATGTTATCACCATGTATCAATAATCCTGATATCAAACTGGTCAATTCTACCTTTCAACTCAGTATTTTTTTTTAAAAAAAGGAGTCATTACAAGTCCTCCCTGAAACACAATCAATCCAGAAATTCATTATTCAGGGTTTACAATTATACCCTCGAGGGATAAACAGGTGGTGATTGGGTGGGGGGGGGGGGGGGGGGGGGGGCAGAGGAAAAGCAATAAAATTGAAAAAAAAAGCTCGGAATCAGGCAGTATGATTTATATAAAAGCAAAATACTGCGGATGCTGGAAATCTGAAACAAGAACAGAAAATGCTAGAAAATCTCAGTAGGTCTAGCAGCATCTGTGGAGAGAAAGACAGAGTTAATGTTTCGAGTCTGTATAACTACAGACTTAAAACGTTAACTCTGTCTTTATCTCCACAGATGCGGTTAGACCTGCTGAGTTTTTCTAGCATTTTCTGTTTTTGAGTATGATTTATATACATTGCTTTACATATCGTGTGTTTATCAGATATGCTCATGACTGGTGGAGCAGATGGTGAGTGCAGCCCCACAATCCAGTCAGAGAACGGGAGGGTGGGGGGTAAATTTGTGAGAATCTTTTCAGTTTATTTATGAATTCCCTGAAGATTTGAGAAGGGCGTGTGTGTTTACGTGTGCAGGTGTCTGTTTATATGTGCATTTGTGTGTGCGCGTGCACACGCGTGCGTGTATATGCGTAGCAGGAAGATCAGTTTTCAGTCCTCCAGGATGATGGGCTCCCCTAGGGCAGCTGAGCGAGTTGAACTTGTAAGTTTCACTTTAACTTGCACAGAAGGTCTCCGTGCAGCTCTCCTCATTTCCGATTGGCTCAAAGCTTTCCGAATCATCCTGCAAACGAGAGAAGGTTGAAACAAAAAGGGGTTAATTTCATTTAAAAAAATCCACTTTGATGCAGTGGGAATTATGTACCAAATGCTACGCTGTGAGAAATCTGCACCCAGAAATTCCTGAAAATGGCAAGTTCCCTAACTCGGGTAAGTCGTCTGGTGGAAAACGATGACAGAGAACAAAGGGACATAACTTATTCTTTTTAAAAGTCACACCATAACCAGGAGCTGGAGAGACAAATTCTCTATCTGGTAGGTTGGTCTCCATTCTTTGAATGATTTGCATTCTCCACACACAGCAATTCCATCCATTTATTTCTACAGCTAGAGGTTTTTTTTGGTAAGGTTACTGTTATGCAATTAGCTTGTCTCAGTTTTAGTTTCAGGACAGAACTAATTGGTGTAACTTGAGGCAGGAGTTCCAGGCAATAGGGTAATTGGAAACCAAGTGTACCACTGGCTACCTATAGCATCAGGACACCATCATCGGAATGCTGAGCAACTAGCTTCTCCAGGACTCAATGAAATAGATTGCTTTGTTGTGGCGGATGCAGATTGGAGGATGATATCAAGCATGAAAGCAAGACATTGCAATGAATGCGCAGGGGTAGGGGGGGCGGGGTTTGATGAGTTGGGAATTGAGGGGAGCTATAGGTGGGAGAAAATAAAGAGGTTTTAAAAAAACAAAGCTTCATCGATGGCTCAGGTTGTACAATCACTGTCACTGGGCCATACCGCAACATGGTGGGTCCAGGTTTCTGGGCCAAGCTAGGTTGTCTTTGCTGCTGCATTTAGTCACTAGCCGGGGTCTCAGTCACTTTTTTCCCCATTCATTTCACAGGATGCGGCATCATTGGCAAGGGCTGCACATATTGTCCATTCCCTAGTTGCCTTCTTCTGGAACTGCTGCTAGCTGGTTTTGATATGTCACAAGGCAGTTACAGGCCACTCATGCTGGCTGTGGGATCCGAGTCACAAATACTGGGTAGAGACAGCAGACTTCCTTTCGTGAATCAGTCAGATTTTAACCACAATCCAACGGTTTCACAGTCACTTTTAGTGTTGTCAGCTTTTTATTCCAAATTTTAAAAAAAATTCAAACTCCTGAACTGCCATAGCGAGACTTGAATTCATACTCTCTGGATTATTAGTCCAGGCCTCCAGGTTATTAGTGTAATAATGTAATCACTACACTACCGCAACCAGTGACCCCTGGTAAATCACATATGGAAAGGACACATATATTATTTGTATATCCAGATGGTGACTTCATTCTAAAAGCACTTGTCCATTGCACTAACCCAACCTAAAATAAAAAGCTTTTGAAGAAAATGAAAGACAAAACCTGTAATGACTGTCACTTTAAGATCAGTTCAACTGAGTAGGGATCACATGAGTTGTTCAGCTAATGTGTGGCTAGCACGGGGGAATAAATTCTAGGGAGGGGTTTCCTGGGAAAAAATAGCTGTATGAGGGGCTGGCTGTATACAAGCAGCCACAGAAGCTCTTGTGTAAATAAAGTTAGTTTTGTTTGACTAAGAAGCCTCCCAGAGCATCCTTCTACAGAACCCACATAGTTTTATTACCCCCATGATTCAACCCCTGGGTGTCTATTGCAGCAGTGTCCTGGAGATTAATGCCCGATTCCTGAAGAGTTCAGGACAATCCTGGAAGGTTTGCTATCCGATATCACTGTGAACAAGGACCTCACAGCCATGGTTAACATGCAAGAGGTTTCCAGCCTTGTTGGGAAGGAGGTATCTGATGCAGGACAGTTACTGGAAAATAAACAAATCACATCAGCTAGCCCACCTCAGCATGCTCTCAAGCCCCTCGAACCAGAGGGAGATATTTGCTGGCCAAAAGATCTGAAAAAGGGAGAGAAAAACTGTTTCTAAAGAAGAATTATATATTAGGACAGGAGAAGCTGGATTGAGCAAACTGCAAAAGGAAATGGAGAACTGCCAATGGGGTAAGGCTCCAGACAAAATGACTGCCAATCATTTTCATCCAGAAAAGAAACATCACCTGCTGCAGGGAAATAACAAGCTAATAACAGAGTGTAATGCACATTATTAACCAGCTGGAGGCAGGAATGACCAGGAACTCTATAAGACTTGGAGTGCTGACACCAAGAAGCCTACACTGTGTACCGTGATCTGAGAAAGTGCAACAATTTTGGGCAATGCAATTTCAAAATTGCTTTAATTCCCTGTCATCCATCAAATCCAAGCAGCTATAGCTTATGTTTGTAAACACTCCCATATATCCAGGGCATTCTTTCTTCAGAAAGGCAATTACCTATGGTATCCCTAACCCATCAGCTTGTACTTATTACAGGAACTGTATTTTTAAACTGAATTTGGGGATTTTTTTGGCTGGGTCAATTTCCTGTTGCCACAAGTTTAAATAATGGCTGATATATCTGGGACCAGCTGAATATAATGACAACAACAAATGTTTCAACTATTTGATTCTGGGATCAGAGAAGGAGTAATTAATCAATCTAATTAATTTTAGATAATACTAATGTCCTCTAGCGAAGGAAATCTGCTGTCCTTACCCGGTCTGGCCTACACGTGACTTCAGACCCACAGCAACGTGGTTGCAACTGCCCTCTGAAATGGTCTATCAAGCTACTCAGTTCAAGGGCAGTTAGCGATGGGCAACAAATGCTGGCCTTGCCAGTGATACCAATATCACATGAAAGAATAAGTAAAATTAAAAATCAGGGAGGTGAATTATTGAGGTTTCACTGGTGGGGGAAACTGGGAGCACGTACCGATGAAGAAATCACAAATTTAATGCCTAAACCAGCAAGTAATGGTTATCGTTACATCCAAACATGGAATGGTGCAAAGAGTTTTCGTAGTGTTCCCATGAGCAGGCAGCGTAACCTTTTAATGCATAGAATAGGAAAAGGTCATTTAGCCAATCAATGTTGTTCCTGCCAATCTAGAATTAGGGCTTACACAAAACCTAATGCAGAAATCCCTAAACACTGCAATTCAGAAGTGCTAAATTTATAGCACAGCAGTGTGTGTTTTTTTTTCCAGGGAGATAGACAGGTTGGGCAGGATGGATGATTTGCTGGCAATTGCAATTTAATGTGGATAGGTATGATGGAATGTAATTTGGAAAGAAAAATAGGATAGACAGAGTTGTAGATGAACAGAGACCGAGGGGATCCACAGGCATTTTCAGGGAATCGTGCATGTGGATGAGGCCATATTAAAAAAAGGCCAACAGAATTTTGGGTTTTATAAATGGGACAGAGTACAAGGATCAAGAAATAATGATAAACTTGTAAAACGTATAGATTAAGTGCCTGTTGGAGTACTCTGTACAGTTCTGGACCTCATATTATGGAAGAAACATTAAATTCTGATTATATTGCCAGGGTAATGCCAGCAAAGGAAAACAATAGCTATGAGGAGAAACTGGAGATACTGGGGTGCTTTCACTGGAGCCAAGAAATCTACAGCAGCTGTTCAAGGTTCCTTCAACAGCACCTTCCTAATCAGAGACCTCTACCACCTAGGAGGTCAAGGGCATCAGGTGCCTTGGAGCACCCCCATCTGCAAGATCCCCTCCAAGCCACACGCTATACTGACTTGGAATTATATCGCCGTTCATTCATCATTGATGGGTCAAATCCTGGGACAGTGCTATGGGTGTACCTACACCACATGGACTCCAGCAGTTCAAGGTGGCGGCTCACCACCTTTTTGAGCAGTTAAGGATAGACAATAAATGCTGGCCAGTGACACACACGTCCAATGAATGAATAAAAAGATTAGCAAAGTTAAAATGAAGAGGAATTTTGATGCAGTGAATATATGAATATCATGCTTTCTGTTTGGGGATTCACTTATGATGAAGTGGGTGGGGGTGGTGAGGAAGGGGTTAGGAGAAAGTTCTTTACGATGAGGGTTGTTGTAGCATGGGATGTGATCTACATGGAGTGATTATGTCAGAACCCATTTCAATCTGTTAAAGGAAGACTGGATAAAGATCTGTTGGGAAGGGTGGGCAGTAGAATTAATTTTGGATCACCCCTGCAAAGAGCCAGGACAGACTTTAAACTTCAGATATGAAGATGGATTGGAGAAGTTGGGACTACTTTCCATGGAGAAAAAAAGGCTTAGAGGGGATTTGATAGGGGTATATAAAATCACGCGGGGTCTGGACAGAATTGAAAGGGAAAAACTGTTCCTACAGTTTGAGAACCGGAGGGCACAGATTTAAAGGTAATTTGCAACAAAAGCAACAGTCATGTGAGAAAAAACTCTTTCAGGCAGCGAGTGGTTAAGGTCTGGAATGCATTGCCTGACAGTGTGGTGGAAGCAGATTCTATCGAGGCATTCAAGAGGCAATTAGACTGCTAATTGAAAAGGAAGAATGTGCAGGGTTATGGGGAGAAGGTGGGAGAATGGCACTAAGTAAACTGCTTATTTGAGGAGCGGGTGAAGACATTATGGGCCGAATGGCCTCCTTTCTGCACTGTAAAAATTCTGTGATTTTGTGATGGACTGAATGGCATCCTTCTGCACTTCTGTGTTTTGTTTACATTCCTCCATTCAAACCTCGCATCCTTAATAACAGAGAACCTGTTATCTAGCTTCCTTTTCAACAGGAGTTAATTTGACATGACATGTACCCAGTGGCTCAGTTGGCAAGTACTGCCCAATGTGGAATTCTACCACGGCAATCAGGAGAGGTTTGATACCAGGTCTGTGTTGCGTTGGCTGACCTCATTCATGTGGTTGGGATGCTACAATTGATCGCAGCTTTTCCAAGCTTTAGATTGAGTAACCTCTGCTGATAAGTCTGAGTAAATGGATGTTGAGTGAATACAGCTGAGCTGATGAGTAGTCACTCCTGGAGGAGTAAACATTTCTTCCAATTAAAACAATGGCAATATTAAAGCCATCGTCTCTAGATCCTGCCACAATCTCCATTCCCCAGTCACAGATTCATCCCTCTCCTTGGCCACTGTCTTAGGTTGAACTGGATCACAACCGTATCATTGTATTTGACCCTGTGCTGAGCTTCAGATCCTATAGCCTCTCCATCTGCCTGCTTCAATCTCTACAATTTCCTTGCATACACTTCTGCCTCAACTCATCTGCTGTTGAAATTCTCATCCATGCTTTCGTTAACCTCCAGACAGTCTCTCCTGGCTGGACTCACATCTTCACCCTCCATAAACTTGATCTCATATGAAACTCTGCTGCCTGTATCCTAACACGACCCATCCCGTTCACCCATAACTCCTGTGTTTGCTGCCATACGTTGGCTCCTTGTCCAGCAATGCCTTGATTTTAAAATTCTTATCCTCGTTCTCAAATTCCTCCGTGGCCTCCTCACCTCGTTCCCAACTCCATGACCCCCTCTAGCCCTACAACCCTCCAAAATCTCTGCGCTCCTCCAAACCTGGCCCCATGGTCACCCCCAATTTCCAATGCCCTACCATTGGCAACCGTGCCTTCCTAAGCTTTGGAATTCCCTCCCTAAACCTCTCCACCTCTCTCCTCCTTTAAGATGCTCCTTAAAACCTAGCTTTTTGATCAAACATTTAGTCACCGGTCCTAATCTCTCCTCCTTTGGCTCAGTTAATTTTTTTTCTGTCTTATTACACTATGAAGCACCTTATTATGTTAAAGGCACAGAATAAATGCAAGATGCTTTTTTTTTGGTTTCCTCTACAACAGAATTGTTGATAGCACTCACTCTTTAGCCTCACATGTGGAAGAACGGGCGACTGATGAGATAATGCAGGGTAGGTGAGGACTTGTGCCCACAGAACACTGCAGGAGTCAGCACAGACTGAGACCGATTGCATCAACAATCATCACAACTGCAGGACAACTGGGTTATAATCTGAATCCCAGATTTGCAGGCCACATACTTGCAGGTGCTACTGAGGAATCACCAGTGCAACACATGCTACTTGTAAAAACTAGTGACTTTAACAATATCCCCAAATATCTGCTCTAAAGCAAGAATATACCTTCTAATATCTTGATGGCCATATTTTGCACTTGTGAATCCCAGGGTGGGTGCAAGTTATTTCTGTGCATGGTATACAGATGTCATGGAATCTTACAATACAGAATAAGGCCATTCAGTCCATCATGTATGTTCCTGCTCTCTGAAAGAGCTATTCAATTAGCCCCACTTCCCCTCTTTCCTTGTACATCTGTATTTTTTTCCTTTTCAAGTATTGATCCGATTCCCTTTTGAAAATTATTGAATCTGCTTCCATCATCTTTTCAAGCATTGCATTCCAGATTACATTTCTTATCTCTCTTCTATTGCCAGTTAACTTAAATCTGTGCCCTCTTGTCAGTTACTGAGCAAAGGTGGGTAAATGAAGAGGAGGTTGAGATTAGTTGTGATCTAACTGAACTGCAGTACAGGTATTGAGGGGCTGAATGGCCTTCTCCCCATTCATCGTGGCTTCACAGGGGTTGCATGCTTTGGCCTAGTATTCTGTTGTTAAAAATTAGTGTACAAACTGCTGCCTATATAATGAAAAGGACATTAGAACTAAGGTCAAAGGGAGCAACTCTCACATCAAAAGTCAAGGTAGAACCCACTGACATCTAAAATAACTTTGTGTGGCTGGGTCAATGAATACCATTCACCTCTACCCACCCCCCTCCGAATATTCTATTAACCCATTGCCACATTCAAGGAAGGAAGTCGAGGATCTTTCCGTTCCATCAGGTCTGACTGTCCCCCTCTTCTCCTAAGCCCCCTCCCTCCCCTCAATCTCATGGTACACACCTGGTATGGTCTGTTGCCACGAAGACAATCGGGTCAGGGGCATCTCCAGGGTTCAATTTCTGCCGTTTAAACGCTGGCTCAGTGCCACCTCGCTCTGTCTTCATCCCAGCAGAGAAGGGTCTGCCACTGGCTGAATGGGGGCTAGCCGTCTGCAACAGTGATAATGCATTTCACCAAAATTAAAGCTTTCTTTTCTTGCTAAATCTAAGTGGGTGAATTATAAAGACTACATTAAATAAAGTGTTAGCCCAATCGGTACCCATAAACACAGTCAGCTAACTGGCAAGGCACCCTGTGTTACAGATTAATCGTTTTTTTTTAATCCCTTCTGGAAATGCAGTAGAAGATATCAGTCAAGGCCATAATGTCAAGGCAGAGCTGAACACAAATTCTAGTCCACTTTTTGACTGGTTAAGTGGCTGTTATGTTGTCAATGCCCTTCAGGATACCTAAGAATGAGACAGTATTCACAGGGATTTTAGAATCCAAATGATTATTTGTGTTCCAAAAGAAAATTTGGATAAAATTGAGACGAGACATTCCAGAATCCAAGAGAGAGGGGAGAAGAGGAAGAGAAAAAGAGTGTGTGTGTATATGCACGAGTGAGAGGAGAGGGAGTGAAGTAGGAGAGGGGAAAGGTAGAGAACCAAGAACAGTGAGGGATGGAAAGGAGAGAAGGAGCAAATAAAGAGAGAGATGGGGCAGAGGGCATTAACTGATGGTAGAGGACTTGAAAGCTTACTTAACATGGATATCTGCACATTTTATAGCACCACTCACTGGACTGTGATCTGGAGCTGGCACTTTGATAACTCCCTTTATCCAGCCCCTAATCCAGGGCACTGAGGTCAACTACTGGAAACATACAATGGCATCCCTCCCCTGACTGAGAGATCAAATCTGGGGCATTCCTAGTCAATGATTCATTCGATTAACTTGCCCAGCCAACTAGCTACATCATTTTAATTTTGCAGCTATCCTAATTCAAATGTGACAAAAGTTTGAGAGAGTTCTAATTTCAGGAGGATTGATGTGAACTCAACAATTACCCCATCATTTTCCTGTTGATGATTTACTTAAATACTTCCAACTTGATCAAGAAAAGCAACTCTCCCACCTTAAATATTAAAATTCGGATACACTATGAGTGCAGGAATCCAGATAGCTTGAAACCGCATGAACAACATTCTGACATCTCTATTAAAGCTCCCTCTACACTGTCTCCATCAAACACTCCCAGGACAGGTACAGCACAGGGTTAGATACAGAGTAAAGCTCCCTCTACACCGTCCCCATCAAACGCTCCCAGGACAGGTACAGCACAGGGTTGGATAGGACTATAAGGCGACCATAAGACATAGGAGCAGAAGTAGGCCATTCAGCCCATCAGTCCACTCTGCCATTTAATGAGATCATGGCTGATCTGATAATCCTCAACTCAATTTTCCTGCCTTTTCCCCATAATCCTTGATTCCCTTACTGATTAAAAATCTGTCTATCTCAGCCTAGAATATACTTAATAACCCAGCCTCTACAGCCCTCTGCGGTAAAGAATAAAGATGAATAAAGATACAGAGTAAAGCTCCCTCTACAATGTCCCCGTCAAATACTCCCAGGACAGGTACAGCATGAGGTTAGATAGAGTAAAGCTTCCTACACACTGTACCCATCAAACACTCCCAGGGCAGGTACAGCATGGATGAGGCAGAGAGAGGAGGCAGGTTGTTTGACTGTGGGAGGCATCACAATCGAATCACAAAGCTTTTCTGAAGCAACATGTATGACTGTCATTGGAAAAAAGCAAGAATTATGTCTTTCCCCCAAGGAAGGGGCTAAGAAACTAATTTTAGCTCCCTACACGCTTTCCTAACAGAGACCAGGAACTCAAGCTGGGAACCTTCTGTGCCAATAAAAATTAAATGTTAAAAGGTTCTTTGCTATTCTTCTGCAAGATCTTGAATGTGCATCAGAATGACAGCAGAACATGATGAGAGGTGCACAGTAATGCACCAGCTTGCTTCTGTAGAGGATGGTGTGTGTCAGGTCTATTCCCCTACTCCATTCCCAGCCCTGTGCTCTGTTCCACAAGTGTGTGTAATCGCACCTCCTGTACGCTCAAGAATTCTGAAATTGAATACAGGCCATATTGAAAAGATTTTTCTTCCATAGGTGAAAATCAGGCTGCTCATGCGGTCACATCGAATGTGAAGCGGAATATCAACTTAAGGTGTTTTCTTTGATCAAGTTGTGAAAACATTATCTCACACCAGAAAAAAAACTTTCCCTCAGGGTGTAATGCATGATAAACAGTTTGCATACAGTCCACTTTTAAACAGCTTAACATAAAGAGATTACAAAGCATTCAGCCACTAATGTTAATCCTGCTCTCAGCAAAATAAACTGCTTGGATTCTGCATATTTTTCTCAAACTGAATTTTACTTCAGAAGAAAATATATTATACAATGGCCAAGAGGAGAAACCGAGCCCCAAAGTGTGAAGGAGCTGGTTAACATCAGTAGAGATACAGTCAGTAACACAGGGCGCTGGGGGAGAGGGGTTGCTGAGTGACAATGTGAGGGGGCTGGATCAATATCAGTAGAGATACAGTCAGTAACACAGGGCACTGGGGGAGAGGGGTTACTGAGTGACAGTGTGAGGGAATTAGATTAACATTAGTAGGGATACAGTCAGTAACACAGGGCACTGGTGGGGGAAAGGGGTTACTGAGCCACAGTGTGAGGGAGCTGGATTAACTTCAGTAGAGATACAGTCTGTAACACAGGGTGCTGGGGGAGAGAGGTTACTGAGTGACAATGTGAGGGAGGTGGATTAACATCAGTAGAGATACAGTCAGTAACACAGGGCGCTGGGGGAGAGAGAGGTTACTGAGTGACAGTGTGAGGGAGCTGGATTAAAATCAGTAGAGATACAGTCAAGGACACAGGGCACTGAGGGAGAGGGGTTACTTTGTGAAGGAGCTGGATTATGCAGAGACAAAATTCGTTCAACAGGATGACTGTGTGACTAGCTTGGGTCCTTTGCATCATCTGCAGCCCAGTAATTTCTGTCTTACTGTCTAGACTGTAGGACATGCTGCATGTTTGAACAGTTCGAAGTGATGGACAATCCATTTTCTTAATGTGGAACCATGATACTGAGGGGGTGATTGACTGTTTATCACCTACTATCTGTATACTGAGCACCATAGCTGCTGGTTTTCCAGCTTAGTCTACTGGGATGTCACAACACATTGCAGTCATATTGACAGTTGTCCAACACTTACCATCTGCCTTATATGAATGGGACTTGGGGCTCCTGAAAGGCAGGGGAAAAGGGGAAAAGAAACATTAGTATGAATGCAGAAAAGAAACGCAAACGACATGCAAGGTAATCTGGTTAAAAGATCTTCTGATCCAATGTCAAACCCGTCTGCTAAACGACTATTTAAAAAGTATGTGAGAGGTGAGATGAGATGAGATGTCGCCCAGAAGGTTTACCCACATTCCTGCCAGACAGCAGGTCTTGCAGCATCTGTGGAGAGAGAAACAGAGGAGTTAATGTTTCGAGTCGGTAAGACTCTTCTTCAGAGTCATACAGATTCAAAATGTTAACTCTGTTTCTCTCTCCACAGATGCTGCCACCTGCTGAGCTTTTCCAGCATTTTCTGCTTTTATTTCAGATTTCCAGCATCCGCAGTATTTTGTTTGTATATTTTTCCTACCAGATGGTACAGATGAGCTCCACCAAGTCCTTTTCTTTGCGGAATTCCGAGTGTACAATTTCTTCCAAGTGTCCAATTTAAAACAGGGCATGAATAAACCGCCCATTCCGATCCCGGCAATTATGGTCTAAATCAGGCCCCAAAGTTTGCAAGGTCAACGGGAGCACACGACTTTGCAGAGAGCTTAAATGCCAAGGAGCAGGCCAGCTGTTATCCTCTGGAGTTTAGATCCTACTCCTCTGTCACCTCCGTCAGAATTGCCCGCAGTGTCTGGTTGCTCTTAACCGAGGCACTGTACGGCCTCTGCAAGATTTTAAGGGGAACTGGGAATAGCATGAGCATCTGGTCATGTTCTCTGTCATTGCCTCATCTACGGACCTGGACACAGTGGGTAATGAACCAACTCACAATCCAAGGGGCATGAAGCGGAGGGCTGTCCCTGCCACTTATCTGTAATTAGTATCTGTAATCAATCCCCATCCTCCCATTTCTTCAGGCAGTTCAAGTTGGCATCTCTTTTGTTCAGAGCAAAGGAGTTATGGGCAGCCACTGTCCAAACCTCTGCCCATGCCCACTGCTCTCAACAAAAGACAAACATGACACTCCCTCATCTGAGTTCCTTCTCCACGCAAAGTAATGCCAGACTTTCCACCCTTGGCGCAGCTGGTGGAGGCGGGGTGGGGGTGCCTAACCCTCTCTCCCAAACTCTGTGGCTCTAATAATTTGCATTCCACCCCCAGCACTGCAGGATATTCTGCCTTACTACTGTTAAATACTATAATGAAAGTGTTAATTAGACAGCCCTTAAGCCTGCTAATGTTATACTGCTGTCAATTTCCCCCTGCACAGTAATAATAATAACTTTTAGCTTTTGCTTGTTAAATAAGGAAGTACGAGTCAATTTAGATGTAGCGTCCACTCAATTGTTGATATAGGACTGACCTTAAAGCAATGGGCAGTTTAGTTACTCATTAAAAGTTATTCCATTGCAGATTGATCTGTATATTTCAGAGAACTTTAACCAGTTGATAAGTTCTGCAGAGGGAAACATCTGGAAATGCATTTTTTCTTTTAAAATAGCAGATCAGTATGGAATGGTACAGGTTTAATAAGTAAAGGTTTCATGTGCTGGAACAGAAATCATATGTACCTAGAGTGAAACTATTGATAAGATAACAAAATCAGGGAGTTGCGCCTGTCTGTGGAAAAATAATTCATTAAAATTGTAGTTATTGATAAGGGACAAACTTCTTAAAATATTGACAAGGTGGATGTAGAAAGGAGTTTCCTCTTGTGGGTGAGTCCAGAACTAGGGGGCACTGTTTTAAAATTAGGGGTTGCCCTTTTAGGTCAGAGATGAGGAGAAAAGTTTTCTCAGAGAGTCATGTGACTTTGTAACTCTCTGCCTCAGGAGGCGGTGGAAGCAGGGTCATTGAATAGTTTAAGGCGGAGGTAGATTGATTCCCTTGCCTAACAAGAATCTAAGGTTATTGGTGGTAGATGGGAATGTGGAACTCGAAAAACAAACAAATTAGCCACAATCTAAGTGAATGGCAGAGTGGGCTTGAGGGGCCAATTGGCCTACTTCTGTTCTTATTTCATATGTCCGTATATATAGAGCTGCATCATGTAATGAAGGATTGTGGCAATTGTCACAAGGAAAGAAACCCATGAGGCCATTTAGCCCCCTCGAACCTGTTCCACTATTCAATGAGATCATGGCTGATCTGTGACCTAACTCTGTATACTGACCTATTGCCCCATTTCCCTTAAAATCTTTAGATAACATAAATATACCCACTTCAGATTTAAAATTCACAATTAATGTACCATCAATTGCTGTTTGCGAAAGAGATTTTCAAGCTTCCACTGCCCTTTGTATGTAGAAGTGTTTCCTAACTTCACTCCTAAATGGTCTGGTTCTAATTGTTTAGACCATACCCCCTAGTCCCAGATTCCCCAACCTGCAGACACAGTTTCCCTCTATCTACGTCATCATTTCTCCCTTAATATCTTGAAAAGTTTAATCAAATCACTCCTTAACCTCTAGACCTCAATACAACTCTAGTGCATCTGATCTCTCCTTGTAATTTAACCCTTCGATGAGTGAGAAAAAGGTGTAAAAGATCAGTGTTGGAATAGATATGCAGGATTGGTTAAACCCTAAAATACCTGAGTTCAGAACTGTAACATTTCCACAAACACACAAGCTTTGTCATAAGTACTGCTATAAGAACTTCAAACTTAATAAATCCATGACATCTGATGTTCAGTGTTTATAAACCCTTTTTGATTGGAGGGATTAACACACCCATGCTCTCCAATATCACACAGCATCAACAATTTCATCAGGTCAGGCAGGAGTCAAGCACATGGTGGCTGACAAGAACCCCAACCTATAAATGTGTTACAAATAGTGGGCACAAGTTTGCAACTTACCCTCAACCCCGTTTTGTTTGCTGAAGGTGCGTTTCCCCAGGAGGGACAGCACTCCGCGATTGATATTTAGTATGGTTCGATTTGTTTCACTCCCTTTCAAAATCCTAGGCTTCACCGGACCACGTGCAGCTGCAAATCAAGCATATTCCAAATGAGCAGAATAAAGGAAGGAAAACAGATCCGATTCATTACTGAGCTGTTTGTGCACAAATTAAATGTCACTTGCTTGGTTCAGGAGGAATGTTGGGACAGGACACAGAGGGCACCTGGAAAATAATACCATGTGGATCTATGACATTCATTTCAACACAGGAAGCAGCTTGGCTTAATCATAAATACGTTGAATGATGCAGCACAGAATCTTATTTGGTGCATCATTACTGTGCTGGCTCTTTGAAAGATCTATCTAATTTGTCCCACTCTCCCTGCTCTTTCCCCATTTCACAGTAAATTTTTTCCCTTCAAGTATTTATCCAATTTGTCATTTGAAAGTTATTGAATCTGATTCTACTGCCCTTTCAGGCAATGCATTCCAGATCACAACAACTTGCTGCTTGGGAAAACATCCTCATCCAAGCTACACGTTTCTAGATTGGAAAATAATCAAAAATCTGCATTTCATCTTTTCCCCCCCCAAATTACTTAACTAATATGAACTAAAAAAAATAGATTACATCTCCAATAATGCAGCACTAGGGCTCAGCACACATTGGGACCTAGATTGTGATCAAACACCAGGAGGTGGACTTGAGCCCACAAACACTACAACTCCGAGACAAAGAGGTCACAAAGTGCACTGTCCCAGAATAAAGAGGATGTGAAAATAAAAAAAAAGTCAAGGGAATTCCAAAACCCACTGCTCAAAATTTTCCTTGCAACTTACCCAATTCCCCCAACTCCTTCATGATGTTAGCTAATGTCGGCCGTGCCACAGGCCGGATCCTGAGTGGTTTCGTTGCTGCTTTTGGAAGTCTGACCGCACCTGAGGGGAAAACAGAACTAAGGGTCAAATCTCAGCGATGGTGGTGGTGGGTGTTGGAAAGAAATCATGGCTTCTAGAGCCAATAGATGTTTTGTTAGTTACCAAAAGGACATGGAACAATAGCGGTTAAATAGAGTTGAGCTGCAGATCAGCCATGATCAAACTGAATGGCAGAACAGGCTCAAGGGATTGATTGGCTACCTCCTGTTCCTAATTCTCCAGTACCCTAACTCTTCAACCAAAGCTTGCCCCTCCAATATCTTAATTCTCCCATGAAAGCTTGTGATTCAAGTTTCTTAACTCTCTCAACAAAGTTCCTGCATCAGGGTGACTTACTTCACAACAGGGTTTCAGGTGGTGAGAACATGCTAATTCAAATCAATCACTTTTCATTCTCTTACAGGAGGAGTTAAATCATGCAAAATACAGGAATATAATTTCCTTAGAACAGATATCCCTATTAAGTCTGTGCTTTCATTAACAAGATGCCCATTAAGAGGTAAAAGGTTAAGTAGCATGCACAAGTTCAAACTTCTAAGCAAAGAGTGAAAATGGCCAAAATGTCCTTCTATTCCTCTAGAATGATTAACCTCTCAAACTACCTCAAACACAAATATTAGATCTGAAAAATATAAACTTCTCATTGAATAAAAATCTTAAAATTATTTACATGTATATAGCACTTCATCCCATCCTATCAAAACCTTTCGTAATATTAGAGACCTCCCCCCTCAGACTTCTCTTTTCCTCAGAAAACAGCAGTGTTTAGCCTTGTGGAGTCATGACTGTGATCAATGGCATGAGGTTTTGCGAATGAAGGTGCATCATTTGTTTAAAGTGAGTGAAATCCACCCCTTGAGCAGCAAGCCTTACTTACATTCTGTTTTGATGGCGCCAATGTTAACAGGGATATAGGGGCGCCTTGCCGCCCTCCTCGGCCGCAGGATGTCGTTGCAGAGCCGCCGAGCAATGCGGGTAAGCTTGGTTGTCTGAAGGAGGAACGTCTGCCGGTTCTTGGCCAGGAGTTTGGAGCTGTTATATGACAGCAAACCCTGAGGATCCTGGCGGCCATATGGCCCCTTTGACCTGGGCTCCTAAAAACAAAACAAACAGCACCAAGAATTTGAAAGGCTGCGATTCAGGTAATAAGCTTTAAGACAATGATAAAAAACACACAAAGAAGATATAGAGAAAAAAATTGCAAGTGCTGGAAATCTAAAATGAAATGCCAGAAGTAGATAGCTTGATGCTGAAAGAGCTTAGCGGTTTTGGGATACATCTTTAGGAAAGAAACTTCAGCCCTTCTTTCTTAGTTAGGTGCAAATTGATCTGCATTTCCAGCTTTTCTTTGCTCCTTTTATTTCTCTTTCTAGCTTTCCATAAGTGAGAGAAAGCACACCACCAGAAAGTGAGTGAGAGAGAGCACAAGGTAGAGACAGCTTCACAAATTCACAGACAGAGCTAGAGAGGTGAGACAGACAGAAAAACAGAGCACAAGGCAGATAGAGGAGAAACAGAGGCAGAGTATAAGGCAAAGAGAGCGGGAGGGAGGGGGGAGGAGAGAGAGAGAGAGAAAAGAGGGGAACAAATAAAGAGAGAATGGAAGATAAGCAGAGAGGCATTTATAGGGAGAGAGAAAGCTTTGCCAATAGACAATGTCATGGAAGATCAGCTGCTGGTTCAAGTATTAATCATCCACACAACAACTTACTCAGTACAATGCAAAAGAAATGGCTGAATTTTATTCTGAAACAAAGTGATTGGAGTTTTGTTGCAATCTTACTGAAGGAGGTCGTGACTTTTCCCCATCGAGTGCTGTTGGTGTCTTTAGGCCACCATATTTCTTCCAGTAAATCCAACAGGACGCACAAAGCCGACACTGCATGTTGGGAGGACCCCAGGCATACCACTGTAGAGATTGTGTGGCTGGAGGAACAGGGCAATTAAACAGGGGTTACTATTTTGCCATCAAGAAATGAATGGCTTTGTGCATTAATGAAACACCATATTTTCCCATTCTTCCCCCTCTCCTGAAGGTACCTAGGATATAGTTCCCTGCAATCTTCCTAGGGGATTCTAGCTAGTAAGTGGCTGGAAGCTATTTGACCACAGGGAGCATCTCAACTGCACCCGAATCCTCCTCCCTGCCACTCCATACTCACCCATCCAGATTTTACAATGATTAAACAGCAATCAGTAGTGGGGAATCCTGGATCATTTCTTGCTCTCTCATCTAATCAAGGGAAGCAGAGGCTGGGATGGGTACAAAGTAAGGGAATAAACATCCTTTGGCTACAACACTCAACATGCAACACTCAATACCAAGTGAAATTATAAAGCATAATCCCAGAGGCTCCCCACTACTTTTTTGGAACAAGCTGCTTGTAGCTGGACAAATAAATAAATACCTGTTCCAGGTACTACTGAATCATGTTTACTACATTTGCTTAAATATAAGTTATTTGCTAATAATGGCCAAGGGAAACTTACATAGGGTGTGGTCTTATATACAAGATTATATTGCAGGCTAAATGCAGGGCTGGCCTTTATGTAGGTAAATACAGTAAATTAAATTTAGCAAACAAGGCAGTCACACAGCTCAGATTAATTGTGTTAAGCCAGGGTCGGCTCTATAAAAGATTTATCCAATTAGTCCCATATCTCCCTGCTCTTTCCCCATAGCCCTGCAAATTTTTCCCCTTTAGTATTTAATCAATTCCCTTTTGAATGTTCCTATTGAATCTGCTTGCACCGCCCTTTCAGGCAGGGCATTCCAGTAACTCGTTGTGTAAAAAAAATTCTCATCTCTCCCTGGTTCCTTTGCCAATTATCCTTCTTTGCCATCTCTACTCTTAAGGAGAACAATCCGTTTCTCCACATTAACTGAAGCTCCCCACCCCGGTACCATTCTAGTAAATCTCCTCTGCACCCCATTCAAGGCCTTCTCATCCATCCTTAACACGTGGTATCTGAAACCGGGCACACAGAATAGCCCCTTCAACATGTCCCACTACCGTACAAAATTTGTGCATGTGAATTTGAACGTCCAGATTGCTGTCCCCGCACCACTTATAAATTGATTAAAAATGCAGAAATTCTGGCCTGGAAGCTTGGCCTTTATGATGGTTGCAATCTTGCCCAACACCAGGTTATTTGTGAACCACAGCCAGGCTGAAAGGGTCAGGGGTTTGCCTCCACTTACTGTGACAGCTCTCGCAGGTTAGGCCAGCTGCAGATTTCTGGTATCCCGTAGCTCCATTCATCATCCCTCCCTTTGACCCAACGCATACAATCTGATTAGGGTTAGGTTTTGTGCTGCAGAACAAGAAAATAAATAGATTACTGCAAGAAAAAAAGTATTCATGAGAGGGGTCAGGGAGAAAAGAGAACTAAGAAATAAAAGTTATGTGCACTTAAAAAGACATGGTAAGTTAAGGACAGATAGGACAACAACTTACATTTATGTAACTTGCATCCAAATATCCCAAGGCGCTTCACAGCTGGGTAATCAGGCAAAATTAAAACACCAAGCTCATAAGATATTATGTCAAGCAACCAAAAGCTTTGTCCAAGAGGTAGGTGTTAAGGAGTGTCTTAAAAGAGGAGAGGGAGGAGAAGGTGTTTAGAGGAGGATTGAAGAGTTTAGGGCCCAGGCAGCTGAAGGTACAGATGCCAATGGTGGGGCAATGGAAATCAGGGACATGCAAGAGGCCAGAGTTTGAGGAACGCAGAGATCTCAAGAGTTGTAAAGCTGGAAGAGGTTAAGGAAAAGTGAGGCCATGGAGGGGTACGAACACAGGAAAAGAGCCAAACCAGGCTGAGAGCACAGGGATGGTGGGTGAATGGGATTGCTGCAAGTTAGGATCCCATGCTGAAATGTTTATAGGATAAAGGGAGATAGGCCAGTCCAGCAAGTTGAATAAATGGGTGCTTTCCAGATTGGAGAAACAAAGTGGGGGAAATCATTGCTCTCCTTGATAATTTTTTTAGAAATAATCCACTCCTAGTGATTGGGTACATGTAAAATTTGCAGACAACACAAAAATAGCAAGTGTGGTTAACTGAGAGGACTTTAAAATGAGCAGATAAGATATCTGGACAAATTTTATACAGAATAATCTGAGGTGATATATTTTGGGAGGAAGAATAAGAATATGAAGAAATAGTTACTAAATGGTACAACTTGGAAGGCAGTAGAGGAGAGAGAGAGATTTAGTGATTCAGCTAGACGAACCTTTACAGTAAAAGGACAAGGGGTTAAAGCAATCTGTGCAAACCATTCGTTAGGAAGCAGTTAGAACATCATGTCCAGGTTGTGCATTCTACATCAGAAAGGGCCTCAAGGTCGGTCAGGAAGGAATAGAATATGCTGATAGGGTAGGAGGAGGTTCATGTGCAGCAGAACCAGCAGCAGACAGCATAGACCAACTGACTCACTCTGTGCTGTAGATTGGATATTGTTAGGACAAAGAACAACTGGGCAGAAACAAGAGTTGATGAAAGAACAGGGGGTGGCAGAGGGTGGGGGGCGCTTCGTACACAGCTCAATGGACTCCTACTATGCTGGTATCAATTATGACTTGAGATCCCAGGCACTAATCATCCATTTTGATGAAGGAACAGCTAGATCAGAGCTTTTACAATTGGACATCCTTGCCCTGCAATCCATATCTTCTCTCTTTTCCTGAAAGCACCAATTATTGCTGGACTATGTTATCAAAGGTATGCCGTGGTTCAGTGGTAGGTGAACAATTCCATTGTCAGCACTGAGCCAGCACTGTGCTGCCGGAGGGGGTGCGCTGAGCTGTGGTGGTACCGAGCCAGTGCTGCACTGAGCTATGGTGGCACCGAGCCAGCACTGTGCTCTCAGAGGGGGTGCGCTGAGCCGTGGTGGCACCGAGCCAGCACTGTGCTCTCAGAGGGGGTGCGCTGAGCCGTGGTGGCACCGAGCCAGCGCTGTGCTGCCGGAGGGGGTGCGCTGAGCTGTGGTGGCACCGAGCCAGCACTGTGCTGCCAGAGGGGATGCACTGAGCTGTGGTGGCACCGAGCCAGCACTGTGCTCTCGGAG
The DNA here is from genome assembly GCF_017639515.1 of Carcharodon carcharias. NCBI lineage: Eukaryota > Metazoa > Chordata > Chondrichthyes > Lamniformes > Lamnidae > Carcharodon > Carcharodon carcharias. The sequence goes on from NW_024470767.1 coordinate 1,663,231, forward strand.
GGGGTGCGCTGAGCCGTGGTGGCACCAAGCCAGCGCTGTGCTCTCGGAGGGGGTGCGCTGAGCCGTGGTGGCACCAAGCCAGCGCTGTGCTCTCGGAGGGGGTGCGCTGAGCTGTGGTGGCACCGAGCCAGCGCTGTGCTGCCGGAGGGGGTGCGCTGAGCCGTGGTGGCACCGAGCCAGCGCTGTGCTGCCAGAGGGGATGCGCTGAGCCGTGGTGGTACCGAGCCAGCGCTGTGCTGCCAGAGGGGATGCACTGAGCCGTGGTGGTACCGAGCCAGCGCCGCACTGAGCTGTGGTGGCACCGAGCCAGCGCTGTGCTGCCAGAGGGGATGCGCTGAGCCGTGGTGGTACCGAGCCAGCGCTGTGCTGCCAGAGGGGATGCACTGAGCCGTGGTGGTACCGAGCCAGCGCCGCACTGAGCTGTGGTGGCACCGAGCCAGCGCTGTGCTGTTGGAGGGGCCGCGCTGAGCTGTGGTGGCACCGAGCCAGCACTGTGCTGTTGGAGGGGCCGCGCTGAGCTGTGGTGGCACCGAGCCAGCACTGTGCTGTTGGAGGGGCCGCGCTGAGCTGTGGTGGCACCGAGCCAGCGCTGTGCTGTTGGAGGGGCCGCGCTGAGCTGTGGTGGCACCGAGCCAGCACTGTGCTGTTGGAGGGGCCGCGCTGAGCTGTGGTGGCACCGAGCCAGCGCTGTGCTCTCGGAGGGGGTGCACTGAGCTGTGGTGGCACCGAGCCAGCGCTGTGCTGTTGGAGGGGCCGCGCTGAGCTGGGGCGGCACCGAGCCAGTGCCGCACTGCCGGAGGAGCATTATTTTGGATGAGATGTTAAGTCAAGACCTCGTTTGCTGTCTCAAGTTGATGTAAAAGGTGCTACAACTACTATTTTGAAAAAGAGCAAGATGGTTCTCTGTGTTCTGTGGCTAACATCTATCCCTCAGTCAACATTATTAAAAGTGATGATCTGGTTATTATCACATTACAGTTTGAGAGAGCTTGCTGTGCACAAAATGGTCTGCCACATTTCCTACATTACAACAGTGACCTTCCTTCAAAAGTGCTTCTGAGACTGTAAAAGATGCTTTGGAAATGGAACCATTGTTCTTTTTTAATTCACTACCAGCCCAAACAGTCACACTCTAGACTAACAGGGTAGTTTGCCACTTACTAAGTAGGAATGTAGACCTGCTTCAGTTTGCTGTCGGCTTCAGCTACTTTCAGCCTTTTCTGGAACAAAAGGAAAGGTAGTCTATTAAAGGACAGGTAAGTTTTTGATGTGATACACTGCCTCACAATCATGACCAAGCCACTACACAGTTCTATACACTGGAACATTCCTGCATGGGGTCAGCTCTAGAGCACCTCGGGCATCAGCAGTGGAGGCAGCTGCTTCAGCATGGGTTTAAGAAGGGCGTGGCATTTTCATCTTTAGGGAAGTGGATGAGGAGTGGGAAAATACTGAAAATTTTACCTGGTCAGTGTCACATACAGGATATCTGCTCAAGGAGGCATACAGCAGAAGCCAGGCACAACTAAACGTGGGGAGGTGCTGGCGTAGTGGTATTGTCGCTGGATTAGTAATCCAGATTGCTCTGGGCACCTGGTTTGAATCCCGCCAAGGCAGATGGCGGAATTTTAATTCAATAATTAAAAGTTTAATGATGACCATAAAACCACTGTTGATTGATCTGGTTCACTAATGCCCTTTAGGGAAGGAAATCTGCTGTCCAGACCAGGTAATGTTGACTCTTAAATGCCCCTCTGAACAGGGAACGGGCAATAAATGCTGGCCTAGCCAGCGACACCCACATCCTATAAATTAATAAAATAAAAAAACAGACTGTCACCAGTGGAAGATACATGTCTGTCTCAAGGCAGAGCCACAGGAAAGGTGAATGGGATTACCAAAATAAAACCAGTACTGAAAGGAACCTTTCTTTTTATTAAGCCTGGGACGAGGGTATTGCAGGAGAGTGAGTAGATTAGAACGGTTTGTTTCCTGGAGTTTGAAACAAAATTATCCAGGTGCTCGACAGGGTAGAGAAGGGCTGAGAAAATGTCTCCCCCAGCCTCAGGAAAAGTGGTCAGTCATTTAGGACTGAGGTGAGAAAAATGTCTTTGCTCAAACATTTGTGAAACTTTGGGGATTCTATCACCCAGAGAGCTGCAGATGCCCAGTTGCTGAATATATTCAAGGCAAAGGACGATGGACGTTTGGGGAGTAAGGGAATTAAGGCTTATCGGGATAGTGCGGGAAGCTGGAGCTGAGGTAGATCAGCCATAGAATCACAGAATTGTTACAGTGCAGAAAGAGGCCATTCGGCTCATCGGGTCCACAGCGCTCTCCAAATGAGCATTATGACCCGGTGCCATTCTCCTGCCTTTTCCCCCTAATCCTGCACATTATTTAAATGGAACAATCACCTAATGCCCTCTTTTTTTTGCCTCAATTGAACCTGCCTCCATCATACTTCCATGCAGTGCATTCCAGATTCGAACCACTCACTGTGTGAAAAAGTTTATTCTTACATCGCATTTGCTTCTTTTTGCAAATCACTTTATGTCTGTGCCCTCTCGTTCTTGATCCTTTTACGAGCAGGAACAGTTTCTCCCTATCTACTCTGTGCGGTCCTCTCATGATTTTGAACACCGCTATCAAATCTCCTCTTAGCCTTCTCCTCTCCAAGAAGAGCAGTCCCAACCTCTCCAATCTATCTTCATAACTCAAGTTTCTTATCCCTGGAACCAGTTTTGTAAACCTCTTCTGCACTGTCTCCAATGCGTTCACATCCTTCCTAAAGTGTGGCACCCAGAACTGTACACAATACTCCAGCTGAGGTCTAACTAGTGTCCCCTACATGTTCAGCATAACCTCCTTGCTCTTGTACTCTATGCCCCTATTAATAATGCCTAGGATAATGTATGGTTTATTAACTGCTGTCTCCACCTGTCCTCCTGCCACCTTTAATGACTTATGCCCATATACAATCAGGTCCGTCTGCTCTTGCACACCCTTTAGAGTTGTATTCCTTATTTTATATTGTCTGTCCATGTTCTTTCTACCAAAATGAATCACCTCATACTTCGCTGCATTGAACTTCATCTGCCACCTATCTGCCCACTTCACCAACTTGTCTATGTTCTTTTGAAGTTCTACACTGTCCTCTTCACAGTTTACAATGCTTCCAAGTTTTGTATCATCTACAAACTTTGAAATTGTCCCACGCACACCAAGATCTAGATCATTAATATATATCAGGAAAAGCAAGGGTCCAAATACTGACCCCTGGGGAACTCCACTACAAGCCTTCCTCCAGACCGAAAAATATTCATTAACCATTACTCGCTGTTTCCTATTACTTAGCCAACTTTATATCCAGGCTGCTATCCCTTTTATTCCATGAGCTATAACTTTCCTCACAAGTCTGTTGTGCAGTACTGTATCAAATGCCTTTTGGAAGTCCATTAACACCACATTGACAGCAATAACTCATCAACCCTCTCTGTTGCCTCTTCAAAAATCCCCAGCCATAATCTTGTTGAATGACAGAGCAGGCTCCAGCTTCTTTTTTTTATGATATTCTAAACATTGACATAAAGCAGTTACACCTGTCCTTTCCTAATAGAAAGCAGAATCTGATGAGGGATGTTTGTCAAGTTTGGTACAAACATGGTGACCTTACCCATTAACTACAAATATTCTCTAAAAATCAGTTTCCAGGTTGTGCCTATTTTAGCTGTACACTCAGTATGTTACTAGGTAGAAAGCTCCATCTCACCTGTTGGATGTATCGATCTGTGGTCTTCCACATGTAATAAAATTGGACTATACTGGCCAGTGACTTCCATGGTAGCTGCAACAAGGAGACAAGCAATGAGAGTGAGACAGAATATGATGGACGGGGTGGGGGTGTGGCAGGAGAAAGACACATGCAGACAGAGATTAAGAGACAATGATAGATTGTGAGGGAGCACACATGAGATAGAGAATATGGGTGTGTGAGTGGGGTTTGGGGGGTGGGGGAGAGAGAGAGAAAACACGTCTTAGAGAGAGAATATGAAAGAGAGAGAAAATGACGAATGTGTTTAAAAGAGAGAGAAAAAAGGGTGCCAGATAACCCCTTATTTCACCTCCCAGAACGTCTCAGATATAATGAACTACTCTGAAGTGCACTGACTGTTATAGTGGCAAATAACGTAATCATTTTGAGAGACAGGATGATAAACAGTGGATGCTTTCCTCAGTCCCACAGCCAACCAGGCAGGAATTCCCAACATTCACCTGACTCACTCTGTGTATGGGTCAGTCATTCAGTTTTACTTAAATCCCCTTTATCAGACACAAGCCAGATTTTCCCATCTTTCACCCTGCCCAAACCTGAGCTCATCCTGGTTGCATTCACTCACCCATCACCCCCTGTACTCACTGACCTGCACTGGCTCCTCATCCAGCAATGGCTTGATTTTAAAATTCTTGTATTGTTTTCAAATCTCTCCATGGCCTCCCTTTCACTATCTCTGCAATCTCCTCAAACTCTACAATCCTCTGAGATCTCTGAACTCCTCGAGTTCTGGCACCTTGCGCATCCCAAATTTCCATCGCCTCACCACTGGTGGTTGTGCCTTCAGCTGCCTGGTCCCTGAGTTCTGGAATTCCCTCCCTAAACCTCTCTGCCTTTCCCTGCTCCTTTAAGACACTTAGTTCTAATGCCTCATGGCTCAATGTCAAACTTTGTTTGTTTTACATTCCTGTGAAGCGCCTTGGGATGTTTTACTATGTTAAAGCGCACATAAATGTAAGTTATGCTTTTATGAATAGACAAAATTCCAGAAGTGACTATTGTAATGCGGGGGGAGGAAGGAGGGCAAAAAGATTCATTTCCTCCAGTTCCCTTCCATTCCCTGGCTCCACAGCTGCGATATGCGATGGCCCATTCCCGCTGTACACAACGTCAAGAGGCCAGAGAGAGGGGACTTACAAAGTCTTGTCTGATGTCTGTAAAATCCTTGCCATACTTTTCTAGTGCCTCTTCAAAAAGAATGGCCTCGGACGACGACCACTCTTCCATCTCGTCACGACACAGTACAGGCCCCCCCTGCGGAACTAGAGTCGACATCGCTTTGGCTAGGTCATAGCAGTTACGCTGCAGAGTATCCATGGCGTGGAACTGGAATACAAGCAGAGTTGAAAAGTTACATGGTGGAGGAGTGGAACACCCAAGTCTAGGGTAGGTTGCTCCATTAAGTTGCCCATTGTCTTCGAATGAGACACCAATCAGACACTAGGTCTCAGATTCAGAATGAAGACATTTTAATCGTAGGCAGATGCTTTCACTTAATCTGATTTATTGGTTATTGGTCTTTGGATTGTTTCATTGCGAGTTCTTATAGGAATGAAGCAAAAAGTAATCCAAAGACTGCAGCAAGTGAGAGAATGAGGCACTGCTGTTTAATTACTGCACTGCAGCTTGTAGTGATCATACACTGGAGCAGGGCTTGGCCTAAATAGCCAAGTGGTTATGGTACTGGGTTTGTGACCCCAAGATCAAGAGTTCAAATCTCACAATGGCAAACTATGAAACAATGTAACTTCATCTGAAACAGATGGAAACAGGTTTACTCAAAAGAGTATCAAGAGTTCAAATCTCACAATGGTAAAATCATGAAACAATGTAATTTCATCTGAAAAAACAGATGGAAATGTGTTTGTACTTGAAAGAGTTACACTGGAGCAGGGTGGGATTGGGCTGATTAAAGCACAAGGCATTGAGAATAACTGGCAATATTGCAAGTGCCTGGATCCCCAGACTGCCAGCCGTTTGATGTCGGTGCTGGCCATTTACAGAGTCTAGGTAGTCCCAAGACTTCTCAGCCATACGGTGTTGGTGGTGGTCAATTGTAGAGCCTGAGATAATCTCAAACCTACAACCACCATTCCAAAAACTGTACATCTCGATGGCCACGCTGTCGAGGTTCCTCCTGGTGTGCCAAGGTTATTACCAGCGTGATGTCCCTGGATGCTGCAGCTGCGCTCATATGTAAACTTGGCTGCCTGATCGAGCTGCTGCAGTCCAAAGCACGGGCAAACGTCCCCACCGCCCTGTCAGAAGAAAACAAGAGAGTTAATTAAATACATGGAACCAGCCAAACGCAACCACCAGTCCACAGCAGGAGCCTTCCAATTCAATCATTTTAAGATAAAGATGGATCTCAGCTGCATCCTTCCTTGGTTTTTGTGCACCATTTACAGTGGAGGGAACAGATTTATGCCTGCCCTACAGCCAATGCTGCTTACACTCTGCCTCCTCCTCAGCTAACCCCAGGATGCCTGATAGTGAGTTGGAGCCATTCTCGCGGCTGGTGAATGGCACTCGTTGGAAGCTGCAGGAAGGAAAGAGTCAGATGCAAGATGTGAGTGTCAGCCATGACTCCCTCTGTTCTTCGAGTCAGAAGGTCGTGGTTCAAATCCCAGAGACCTGAGTCCCATAGTCCTGGCTGACACCCCCATAATCCTGGCTGACACCCCCATAATTTCCCTCCCACCCCCCAATTCTTTTGGGAACACACTTTTTTTCCCGATAAACCACCTTGTCATAGCAGGATATCTCAGTGGTGTGGAAGGGATGGTGTGTAATTGAGCCTGTATTCCATCATCTGCCTGCCCTATTGGTGCTTAAACATGCTGTGCTGGGAAAAACAGGCCCTGAGCTTCAAACTAAATTGCGGCTGCCACCAGGTGGATCAGAAGCCTCCCCTCCCTCCCCATCCCCGGAAACTGCAGAGAGGCCGTGCCCCAACTGACCACCTGCTGCAAGGGCTCAGAAACTGAGTGAACAGCTTCAGGGATCAGATGCCTCCCCACCCCAATCCCTGGTGAGTGAGGAGGGGGACTTGCAGGTGGAATTTGCAAGTCCATCTACCAGGGCAAGTACAGTCTCAGTTTTGTGTCTCATCTGAATGATGGCATCTGTAGTAGTGCAGTATCCCCTCTGTACTGGATTATGGGAGTGTCAGCCTGGATCCTTGGAACCAGAAGCCTCCCCTGCAGGGATGCCGCGCCCTGAATGCCCTCCCGCCGTGGGGCTCAGAAACTGGGTGAATGGCTTCCAACCAGCATTGTGTCTCCTTCAAATGGCAGCATGGGATACTGCACATGCACAGACAGGTATTGACAGCTATCTTGTGTTGGCAGGAGACACAGTGATTAAAAAAAAAATAAAACATCTAACCACACTTTTTTGAAGAAAGGCAGGGAGCTCTCCCCAATGGCCTAGGCTAATTTTTATTCCTCAATCAACAGAGGATCTTAACATATTGATGTTACTGTGCACAAATTGGCTGCTGTGCTTTTATATTATAAGATAGTGCAATTTTTTTCCGGCTATAAAGCATTTTGGGTTGCCCTCAGGTGATGACAGGTGCTATATAAATGTAAGCCTGTCTTTGTGTGTGTGAAAGAAAGCAGCCCAGAGGAGCAAAGCTGATATTTCCCTATCCTCCTCCATTCAGCTCTCCTTGTTGGATTATTAACTTGGTGTGGAGGCACCCAGTCACAGAAAAGACTTCTGGGCAGCAAGCCTAGTTGCTATGTCCTAATGGGTAGTGCTTCTGCCAAGCTCCAGAGACTTCAGCACACAATCCAGGTTGACACTCCCAGTGCAATACTGAGGAAGCGCTACACTGTTGTCCATAAAGCACTTCAGAAAGCGAGGTTGTGAAAGACACTATACAAAAGCAAGTTCTTTCTTTTTTAAATTTGAGGACTTACCGAGCAACAACGAGAAACTGGTCGATTTGCCGATCGGTCAGTGGATTATCCGGGTCCCACACCTTTGTTTCCATTTTCAGCTGATTCCTGTTATCTGACTCACCTGCAATAGCAAGGGCATTAAGCAATGTGGCAGATTCCAAGAGGACCTCTTCTTTCCTCTGCTCTGCTGCACACCACCCCCCGCCCACCTGCCCCCCTCCCTCACGTGCACTCCTGGGAAGGGAACCGTTCTCTCACAAACACGCACCAGTGCACACACTCACCCACAATATGATCCGCAATACAAGCTGCTCCTAATATCGGAGACACCATGGGATGGCTGTTACAGTAAACAACATTCTTTTATGAATAGGGCAATTTAGAGGGACACAAACATGTGCACACCCACACACTGCCCTCTGCGATGTTACCTTCTGCAAGTTTGTCTGGGATATCAGCCTGGTACTTGGGCCCGACTCTAATCTCCCCCTGGTCAGCAATCAGTGTCTTCTGTAAGGGGTCAAACACCAACGAGTAGTAGAAACAGTCCTACAGAAACGCAGAAAGAACTGATTGCTAAACAAGCACTTCAAAAGGCAATCACAGAATGGCAGGTCCACACGTACACACTTCAAGCGTCATGTCACTATGATTAAATGTGAATAGTGGGCGTGTGTCATTTTGGAACTATACACACTTGAACTGTGAAAGTAACACACAGCAGTATAGGAAAGATGACAGATTTTATACCTTACAAGCTTGGGACATGTGTGGAGAGCTTTTAGAATTGATTAATATGAAGGTGAAGCCCTGGTGGGCCCTCTTTTGAGTGCAGCATTAGATCAGACCCAGCTACAACACCACCATGCATTTACAGTGACTTTAACGGAGCAAAACATCCCAAGGAGAGCAGATTACAAACAATTGATAGCGACGTGCATAAGATGTTAGGACATGTGTGCCAAAGCTTGGTCAAAGAGGTAGGTTTGCAGAAGCCTTATGAAGGAGGAGAGAGAGGTGGAGAGGTTTAGGGAGAGAATTCCAGAATTCAGGCAGCTGAAGACACAGCTGTCTGTGGTGGAATGGAGGAAATTAGGGATTCACAGGTGACCAGAATTAGGAGAACACAGATCTTGGAGGGCTGGAAGAGGTGGGTGTTTGAGGTAATATTTAAGACAGGATGACTATTAATGCCCCTAAGCTGGTATTAAACATGTGACAGCATGACCATAAACTGAGAGTCACCTCCCTATCCAGGTACTCGCTTAGCTTCTCTGTCTCATTCAGCAATGCCACGTTGCACTTCCCCCTGAAAAAACAAAAACAATGGCACAATTAGACACCAGGCAACACTTATCTCGATTCCCTCCTCTTCTCTCTGGAGGGTGCTGCCTCTCACTGATTCTGCTGCCATGCTTCATATGTCAGCCTAGATATTGACTAACACTGCAGGTTATTTAACCACATTAGGCATCACAGTTGAGTCCAATTGTGTCTTGCACATCAAAAACAGTATTAATCCATTGAAAGGCATGCAAGGACAGGTTAGAAAAGAACCATCAGAGTAGACCAGGGATACTAAATGAGTACTTTGCATCTGCTATTTCCACTTGCAGAGAGGTCAATAACCAGGGGGCACTGGTTTAAAGTAATTGGTAGAAGGATTAGGGAGAGTTGGAGTTAATTTTTCATTCAGAATTTGTGGGGTCTGGAACTCCCTATCTGAAAGGATGATAAAGATCGAAGTCTTCACTACATTTAAAAAAAACACTTAAATATGCAATTGAGGTTCCATAACCTACAGGGCTACAGGCAAAGAGCTGGAAGGCGGGATTAGGTTGGATAGCACCTCCCCGGCTGGCATGGACACAAGTGGCCAAATAACCTCCTTTGGTGTCGTGAATCCTTCTACGTTTTGATCTTCACTCTTGCAGATGATACTTAACTGACAACACTGAGCAGTGCTGCTAATAGTAAAGTGTTATTAAAACGGATGAGGGTATCATTTTAGAGTGGGGAATTGTAAGCTAGATTGAGCTGCTAGTCCAGATGACATCCACCTGAGGGAACACAGAGATGCGGCAGGTGATGTACAAGTCACTAGCCCGCTTCTTTAATAACTTGCTGGAGTCATGAGCTGCTCCTTTAGAGTGTGAGGAGGCAAACGTAGTCTCAATCTTTAAAAAAGGGCGATAATGGCAGAAGCTGGTAAGCAAAGGCTTATTAGCTGAGAGGCAACAGTGTTTGAGGGACTTATTAAGGATGCATTGTATGATTATTTAGACAGGAGAACACATCAGATGCACCCAACATGGCACCTGGTAAAGAGCTCGTGTCTTGCTAGGCTGATCGGAAGACGGCACCAGTGGATGAGGGTAATCTGGTCAGACATTGTCCACCTGGACTCTCCAAAATTTAGATAAAATACCACATCCCAGATTAGAGGTGATCTTCTGAGGTAGATTGAGAATCGGCTGAACAGCCACAAGCAGATAAAAGCAAAATACTGTGGGTGCTGGAAATCTGAAATAAAAACAAAAAATGCTGGAAAAACTCAGCGGATCTGGCAGCATCTGTGGAGAGAGAAACAGAGCTAACGTTTCAAGACTGTATGACTTCTTCAGGCTACGGACTTGAAACGTTAACTCTGTTTCTTTCTCCACCGATGCTGCCAGACCTGAGTTTTTTTCAGCATTTTGTTTTTATTAGTCGCAAGCAGAAATTGCTTGTCGACAGATTCGGATTTGCTTGGAGACTGGATTATAAATGGTATTTCACAGGGTTTGGTTTTAGGACTGCTATTTATTATTTCATTCATGATCTACATGTAGGCATTGGGGGAATGATCTGCATGTCTGCAGGTAATAGAAAGTTGCATGCAGGAGTTAGGACTGTAGAAGATGCTTGACTACTACAGGCAGGTCGAGACGTGTTGAGTGATTAGATCCGTGTTTGAGAGTGATAGTGTTCTGCACCCTGTAAGGAACATAATTAAAGCTGGAAGTGAAAGAAAAAAACCTGAAGCTTCAAGTGTTTCACTCTCCAAAAGTCCAGAACAAATGCTATGAAACCAAAATAAACCGGGTTCGAGTTGTATTCACAGAACAACTCACTACAAAACAAAATGTACCATTTGTCCTTGTACAAGACCTAGACTGGGCCTCAGTTCGAATACGGTGTCCAGTTTTGGTCTCTTTACACAGTGAGGGATACTGAGACTTTGGAAAAGGTGCAACATTAATTCCCAATTTATAAACACTCAGATAGGTTCAATGAGTTGTGCCTGTATACTTTACAGAAGCCTCAACTCATATGATTTGATCAAGGTTTATAAAATTATGAAGGGTTTAGACTGTGTTTATATAAACCAAATTATTTCAACTGGCTAAGCTCGAGAGGACGTTATGCAAGTGCAGGACTAGGCGAGATGTCAGAAGGTGACTTTTCTCTACCAGAGAATCTACATGGATTCTCAATGTGGTGGATGCTGATTCGCTGAATTCCTTCAAGTGAGAGCTGGATCTGTTTCTGGTTGTTGTGGAGATCACAATGTATAAGAAACAGGCATTTTGGTAATGTAAATCAGGGCTAGGATAGCTAGGGACAGTTTGATTGCCTGAGGAGATCAGAGATGAATTATTTAGTCTCGATTGGTTGGGTTTTGTTTTTTTGTTCTAACTTTTTATTAAATAAAACTTAACAACAGTCATAATAAGTAACCATACAAAATGAAAAGCTTACAGTACAGCAATAATTCAATACACTTATATTTGGGAGAGGCTTGGAAAGAAAGAAAAAGAGAAGTAGGAGGATGAGGAAGAAAAAGGAAAGAGAAAAAAAAAACCTTCTCCAGTTTGGACTGGGTTTTTAATCTGGTTTTCTGTTTCTTACAGGAGATTACATGGTTCAGAGCAAGGTGGGAAATGTTTATATTGTGATGTCTCAGTTGTGCCCAAGTTAGTCCTTTCCTATCTGTCCTTTCCGTATCCTCCCCGAAAGCAAAGGTTACTGAATAGTGATTAGCAGGAAACCTGGTGCACTGAATTGGTTCCACTGAGGAGGAAAGAACGTTCCTTCCAGCAAGTGCCTTCATGTTGTGGCTCCCTATGAGTGAGTGGGGCTGACCATAACCACAAATAAATGGCTTCAAATTGTACTGTGTGAAATGGCTCTCATGAAATTATTCAACTCTGGCAACAGCCTACGTAAAACAAACAAACTGCTTCAAATAACTGACCAGGAATGTCACAAAAACACACTCATTATTAGGCACAGTGAGATTTCTGCCCAACTGTCAGGCTTGATCCTGATTGGTGCAATTGACAGCCATCTTTTGAAGCTCTTTGATTACCTGATGTGTGTGGCAGGGAGCGACTCAAACTGACGTGACAGGAAGAGTTCTCTGTGTTTAAGTTGATGCCGTTCCTGATCCACCAGAACTGGCTGTTTTGAGTCTTCTTCAAACTCTCCTAAAAATAGAGAGATACACAAGAATCAGAGTATTTACAGCACAGACACAGACCATTTGGCCCATCCACTCTGTGCTGGTATTTACGCTCCACACAAGCCTCCTTCCACCCCCTCTTCATCTCACCCTATCAACATATCCTTCCATTCCTTTCTCCCTCTGTTTATCCAGCAGCCCCCTTAAATGTATCTATACTATTCACCTCAACCATTCCCTGTGGTAACGAGTTTCACATTCGCTCCACTCTCTGGGTAATGAGTTTTCTCCTGAATTCCTTGTTGGGTTTATTAATGACTATCTTATATTGACTTAGTTTTGGTCTCCTTCATAAATAGAAACATCACCATCACATCTATCAATATTATTCATAATTTTAAATTTCTCTATCAGGTCATCTCTTCGCTGGAGGAAAAAGCCACAGCCCATTCAGTTTTACCTGATAGCTGTATACCTTTCTGTTCTGGTACCCTCCTTGTAAAAATGTTTAAGGAGCATTTTGTCTTCGTCTCTAGTCTGTAAATATATGAATACACTTTTGCAGGTTCAACATGTTAACTCTGTCACTTTGAATACAGTGATTAAATATAAAACATAATTCCACTCAGAAGTTAACAGGACACGGTAAGGGTTATCTTAGTTTGAGTATAATACATGGATAGATCACAGATGTAGGACTGTGAAAGCCTCGGGAAACTTGCAACTTAACAAGTTCTCAACACTGTCTGATTTAGTGATATTGTGGAACACACTGTGGTGTGGCGTGATACAGGACCATCTACAAAAAGATCCCAGATTTCAATACCCATCCACTGCTCGGGTGAGCTATGGCTTAGTGGACGTTACTCTCTCTCCCTCTCCAATTTGAGTCAGAGTTTGTAGGGTTGAGTCCCATTCCACAGACTAGTGCCCATAATCTAAGTTGACACTTCCAGCACTAATATTGAGGAAGTGCTGCGCTGATGGAGTCGTCGTCTTTCAGATGAAGTGCTAACCTAAGACCCTTGGGTGGATGTAAAAGAGCTCACAGCCACTATGTACCCCTCAAACAACTTCACTAAAAACACAGATGATCTGACCACGATCTCATAGCTGTTTGTGGGAGCTGGTTATACACAAATTGGTTACTGCATTTTCTACATTATAACAGTAACTATGCTTCAAAAGGACTAATTAAATTTAATTTAAATGTATTTCCATCCATTTTTTATCTCTGCCTTTTAGCCTATTTCGATCCCTTCCCCCCACCCCATCCCCACTAGGGCTATCTGTACCTTGCTTGTCCTGCTTTCTACCCTTAATGTCACCTATTAGCACATTCCTTAGAAAATATCACCACCTTCAACACCTCTTTGTCCTTTTGTCTATGACATCTTTTGGCTATCCCCATCTATCACTGGCCCTCTATCCAGCTCTACCTGTCCCCGCCCCCCCCCGCCCCCCCCCCCCCCCCCCCCCCCCCCCCCCGAAACCAGCTTATATTTCACCTCTTTTCTATTTTTCCTTAGTTCTGTTGAAGAGTCATACGGACTCGAAACGTTAACTGTGTTCCTCTCCGCAGATGCTGTCAGACCTGCTGAGTTTTTCCAGGTATTTTTATTTTTGTTTTGGATTTCCAGCATCCGCAGTTTTTGCTTTTATTCAAAAGGACTTAATGCGCTTTGAAGCGCTTTGGGATGCCCAAGGTGGTGAAAGGTGCTATAGAAATGCAAGATCTTTTTTGGGTTTGGTTTATTTCAAATGTTAACATACTCAATTCTAAAGAGAAATTCGGACCAGACAATGTTCTTCAATCCACAAAAGGAAAATCTGCAACAACATCCCTCTCCTCTCTCAACACTGCCTTGGCCTAGCACCCAAAGAGCAGGCAAGCTGGGGGTGGTGGGGGGGTTCCTCCTCAACACAGCGGTGTATTTGCTCACAACAGGACGGGTTGACTTGTTCTGACATTCCTTTTTCCTTCCCAAGCAGAATTTCTAACACTTATAACAGCAGCAAGAAAGAGTTACTCCAAAGCACTGATGCTTGCGGGTAGGTTAGCACAGTGGTTATGTTACTAGACAAGTAATCTGGAGACATGACTCCAGAGCCCATCATGGGGAATGCAAGTTCAGTTAATTAAGTAAATCTGGAAATCCATATGTGACTCCAGTCCACAGCAATGTGAATGAGTCTTAGCTGCCCTCCCAAACAGCCCAGCAAGACACTCAGCTGTACCAAACCATTCACCACATGGACTGCAGTGGTTTAAGATGGTAGCTCACCATCAACTTCAAAGGCAATTAGGGATGGGAAATAAATGTTGAACTTGTCAGCAATGTTCATATCTTGTGAATGAATAAAAAAAATTGGTGTTTTTTTAAAATGCAGAAAGAACAGCACATTGGTGAGTGGCGGAATAATTGACTTCAGAACCCCAGTGCTCTGAAGGGGATGGAGGGGGACCATTAGAGGAAAAGTTAGCCATGGTATCCAACTCCTGAACACTGGAGAGGTTACGTAATCTGGGTGAGTTTGGAACTGAGCTCCCTGCCCAAAAATGCGGCCCAAACGCCAGGCTGCAGGGAACCATACACCCAGGAGAGGGAAAATGGTGGGGGTAGATGGGGAAATGCAAATCAATTGGGTCAGCATCAAACCTGATCGTTATAAGCAATTGGCTCTTGCTAATGGAGCATATTTTTAAAATCTTATACACAGAGGTTAATGTTATACTCAAGTGTGCTCCCTTCCCACCCCACCCTTTCATCTGAAAGCTCACTAGTGCAAATGTGCCAGGCACGTTAACATGAAGAAAGGGGATAAAAAAAACCCCGGACACCAGAGCAACAAAGGCCCCTGCTGACCTTGATCAGGAAACCCTGTTTAATCTGGGCGGAACCTCTCAACAAATGTGTCCTTAACCCTTTACGCTCCTGCAGCTGACAGATTGGGCACATAAAGTCAGGCACAGCCCCTGCCAGTGAGGTCCTGAAACCCCTTATGATTTGTGCCTTAGCCCCACCCATACTGTTTCCACAAATATGCATATAAAATAAAATCCTTTATTCTATTAACCCTGAATAAGCCAGAGATTAATGCTAAAATTTACGATTCCCAGTGTGGGCCTCAGGCCAGAGACAGCCCACACACAAACTACATACTCCATGCAGACCAGTCAAGGCCTCACACATCACAACCTCTAGCTTCCTGTACTGTGAGACGCACGCATTAAAAAAATGGCATTGCTACACAAGTCTGTGACAGCGTGTTAACTTTTAGGTCCACTGTTTCTAATTTTTAAAGTTAAGGGAAAACACAACACAGCAGAAGCTGAGATCTTGTGCAAAGTTACAGGCAGACATTCAGCTTCACATTCAAAGTTTTATCTTAATTTGGTCCATGTATCTACACACAGGCACGTATTTAAAAAAGCCTTTTGATAAAATCTCAGCCATGGTATACAGCACTCACATAGCAGTGTGACAAAAGAAAAGTCCATAAAGTAAAAATTTATTTCATTGACCATGGACTGATCTTGGTCAGAATGACTGTGGAGAAACTCAGAAGTTAGGAGGAGGCCATTCTGCCCTTTCAGCCTGTTCTGCCATTTAATTAAATCTTATCTTAACCTTAATTCCATTTGCCCCAGCTTGGTTCCTGATCCCTTGGTACCCCTTTTAAACAAAAATCTATCAATTGCAATCTTGGAAAGTTCAATTGACCCCCAGTCTCCACAGTGTGCTTTTTTTTAAAACAGGGAGAGAATGAGTTCTAGATTTTCACTACCCTTCATAATAAGGTGTGTTTCTTTGACTTATCCTGAATGGCCCAGCTTTCATTTCGAGATTAAGGCTAAAGTTAAATTTTAAGGTTATGTTGTTCTGAACTGCTCTCAGCAAAGTAAACAGTTTCCCTCCATCACTCAATCGAGCCCAGTATCTCTTGGGAATGGTGGGCTCAGGTAAGCAGAAGTCATTTAGTGTTCTTGCTCCTGATCACAATAAATTAAGTAATATCTGCAGTTATTGCACTTCAACATTTACAGTGCTTGACACAGCACAGCATCTATTTTTTCACACAGCAAGATTCCACACCCCACATAAGATGAACAAACATTAAATCTATTTTCTTCGATTGAAGCGGGAATATTGGTCAGGACTTCTTAAGTATTAGCTGTGACTCCGTGGGTGGCATCTTTACCTCTGACTCAGAAGATTGAGAGTTTTGAATCCCCACACCAGAAACTTGAACACATAATCCAGGCTAACACTCTTGTTGGCGGCGCTGCACTGTCCGCAGGGCAGCACCAAGGGTGTGCCGTGCTGATGGTGGGACAGCACTAAGGGAGCACTAGGCTGTTGGAAAACAGCACTATGGGAATGCCACGCTGCCAGAGGGGCAGTACCAAGGGAGTGCTGCACTGTGAGATGTGCTGGGCTGAAGGACCACTGCACTCTCAGGGAGCATAACTTCCAGGTATGATATTAAACTGAAGCCCCATCTGCCCTATCAGGTGGACTTTACTTTGACTAGCAAGGGAGTTCTTCCCAGAGTCCTAGTGCTAATATCTATCCCTTGACTAACATCACAAAAACAGATTATTTAATTCCCATCTCAGTTAGACACCATATGAAAATGGGAAATGTTTCTTGCAATGACAACAGTCTTCATGGGTACTGGCAAGCCCCTTGTACCACACTCACGTAGTCCATTCTTCATGGGTGTGCCTGCCTGTTGACTGAGGGTTGATGTGGGAGCACGACTGCCACGTATGGTTTCATCATCACCCGACACCTTTACCATTTTAACAAAAAAACTGGGTGTGGGAGAACGAGGTGCATCTCTGGAGAGCAGACAGAACCAGTGTACCAGCAGATTTATTGTTACCTGGTGTGTTGGGTGGAGCACTGCAGGGGTCTTCTGGGGTCTGTAGCTAAACTAGCGTCACCTTCACCCACCAGGCTGTTAGAGGATCCCCCACACCCTCCAAAGGCAAACAGAGACTTGCCTTGCCATCTGTTTGCCACGAAAGCCCAGCCTAGACGGGTGAGCACATTGTTTGGGCAGCCTGCCACCTGCCCCCTTCTACAGCCATCAAAAGGGCGGATCAGTATTTTTGTTTTTCCCTCAGGAATGACTAGAAATAAAACCACAAGAAAGGTCTGCATTGAGTGGAGGGCCGCAGAGAGGCTCCACAAACAGGCTGCCTTTTAATATCAGACTCCCCTGCAATTAAACATTCCAACACGCCGCCTCGGGCAGCGACCAATTCTCCACAGAGATTGGGCAATGCACCCTGTGCAGTTCCTCCTGAACAATCCCCCCTCCCAAAACTAAAACCTGCTTGCCGCATTTGCAGCTGCTGCTCCTCTTGGTTCAGACAGCCTTTGATCAGCTCGTGAGGCACTCCTGATCTACCATCCCTCTAACACAGTGCATGGGGAGCTCTTTCCACTACTGAGTGCAGCAGTGTTTGTGCTGCAACTGTCTCCTCTAAAGAATGGACTCTTGTTTAGACAAAGCCTTTCACCACCTTGGGATTTAACAGCCAATGAAGTAATTTTTTTTGAGGCGTTGTAATGTAGAAAATGGAGCAATTTGCGCACAGAAAGACTCCACAAATGGCAAGGTGATCATAGGATCTTTTAAATCCAGCTAAAGGGCCAGGTGTGGCTTCAGTTTAACATCCATCTGAAAGACGGCAGCTCCGACAGCTCAGAGCTCCTTCAGTACTAATACAGAGACCGTCAGCCCAAATTGTGTGTTGAAGTCTCCTGGGTGGAGTTTAGATTCACAATTTTCTGACTCAGAGGAGACAGTGCTACCCAGTGAGCCATGGCTGACACCACTATAACTCTTTCGAGTACAAACCCGTTTCCATCTGTTTCAGATGAAGTTACATGTTTCATAGTTTGCCATTGTGAGATTTGAACTCTTGATAATCTTTTAAATGAAAACCAAATCAACAAAATTGGGATAAATCAGGCACAGCCCCTAATTCAGGTCAGCTGTAAAACCAAGGACAAAGTTTAAAGGAACCTTACAAACTTTAAATCAAAATGTGATTAAAGGGGTCAACAAAACACCCCAGTCCCCGCGGTGCCCACCGAGCACGGAAGGCCTCGAGAGTGTCAGCAGACACCGCGTGCTCCCTCTCCAGGGACATCCGGCAGCGAACGTAGCCGCGGAAGAGGGACAATCGGGCGGGACTCCCCCGTCGATCGCCCGCTGTCTGGACCTGTTAATGGCCAACTTGGCCAGGCCCAGGAGCAGGTTCACGAGGAGGTCCTCCTCCTTCCCGACCCCCTTCCGCACCGGGTGCCCATTGATCAGGAGCGTGGGGCTGAAGTGCAAACAAAACATCAATAAAAGGTTTTTCAAGTAACTAAAAAGGGAGTGCAGCCTACAACACCCTATGTATACATGGTCCACGAACTCCACAAGACCGCAAAAAGGGCACGTGTCCTGAGAGTCCGTGAACCTATGCATCCTCTTATTATAGGGGA
The DNA here is from genome assembly GCF_017639515.1 of Carcharodon carcharias. Classification (NCBI taxonomy): domain Eukaryota; kingdom Metazoa; phylum Chordata; class Chondrichthyes; order Lamniformes; family Lamnidae; genus Carcharodon; species Carcharodon carcharias. The sequence goes on from NW_024470767.1 coordinate 1,681,927, forward strand.
CTGCTGCATGCAACACCCTCCAACCCAGGTCCCCGATAGAAAGGGGGAGGACACCTCCGTAGAGGGCCTCCCATCGGGGGCCTCCGCCGCCGGACGGCAACAAGGCATGCCAGGGCGTGTCCGGGCGACGTACAAGGGCGAGAAAATGGAAGGTGTGCAGCAGCAGTCCGTACAAAAAGCCCCTTAAAGGGAGAGTAAAGCTTTGTAACTCTTTCAAGTACAAACACATTTCCATCTGTTTCAGATGAAGTTACATTGTTTGCCATTGTGAGATTTGATCTCTTGATACTCTTTTGAGTAAACCTGTTTCCATCTGTTTCAGATGAAGTTACATTGTTTCATAGTTTTGCCATTGTGAGATTTGAACTCTTGATACTCTTTTTTTGAGTAAACCTGTTTCCATCTGTTTCAGATGAAGTTACATTGTTTCATAGTTTGCCATTGTGAGATTTGAACTCTTGATACTCTTTTGAGTAAACCTGTTTCCATCTGTTTCAGATGAAGTTACATTGTTTCATAGTTTGCCATTGTGAGATTTGAACTCTTGATACTCTTTTTTTGAGTAAACCTGTTTCCATCTGTTTCAGATGAAGTTACATTGTTTCATAGTTTGCCATTGTGAGATTTGAACTCTTGATACTCTTTTGAGTAAACCTGTTTCCATCTGTTTCAGATGAAGTTACATTGTTTCATAGTTTGCCATTGTGAGATTTGAACTCTTGATCTTGGGGTTACAAACCCAGTACCATAACCACTTGGCTATTTAGGCCAAGCTCCACCACCCACACCTCGACTTGCTGTTTAATCATCACTTGATTTGATCATTTAAATCATCCAATCTCTCATTGGTGACAAAGTGTGTGTGGAGTTTGATGCAGCTGTGCCACCCACTCAGCAAGCTCCCTATCACAGCTATTCCATCAGGCAGGTGGGGCAGACCAGGGGCCAGGTGCTTTGCTGGACAGAGGCAATTATATCAGAGAAGAAATCGTCCCCAAGGTCATGACCACATATCACCTAGTAGATGGGGATGCGAGATTGTTCAGGAAAGACAAGCAAAGAGAGGAAATGTAGAGGAGACTTTACTAACCATTCAAAAATAACTCATTTCCACATCTTGTCATCTGATCAGCTTTAACACCTGCAAGGGCAGATTCACACAGGAGTATCACTAAACACCGACGGACGCCTCTTCAGAAAACAACTGCACCCTGCAACATGAGCAAACTAGCTGTTTGATACCCAGTGAGATCCAAGGCTCACCATGCCCAGCCCTTTGGTTAAAAACCGGAAGATTCCTTTCTTCACACGGGAGCCTCAATCTCTGAATTCAATGAGGAGGAAAGTTAAGCAAGGAGAGTTTGCTCAGAAAGTGTAACTGTCTGCTTTGCTACCAAGATACCAGTCCGAACAAGATAGCTAATATTTGATGGATGGTACAGTCACACATTAGGAGCCCTCACAACACCAAGAGTTTGACTCCAAAATCAACAGAGCATATTTTTTCCCCAGATAAAGTTAATATCGAAATTTATTTTCAAATAAATTAAACGTCTCCATTCAGTAAGTGCTGAGCAACTTTTAAAAGCATCTCTGAGGCCACCAATGGATTCTGGTGCATGTCAAACAAAAATGGTTCTTAATGCATAACAAATCAAAACGTAGACAAATAGGGAGCAATATGAATTAGAGAGCAGCTCACACCCTGTGCAACCCTAATAGCTACACCATATAAAACAGTCACAAAATCTACAAAGATATTAAAGACATTTTCATTTAATGTTGATTTTTTGAAAGATTATTCAATTTCAACAGTGAAGCTACCATAAGTCAAGATTGAATTTGAAGGAGTTACTGAGTGACAGTGTGAGGGAGCTTGATTAACATCAGTAGAGATGCAGTTAGCAACACAGGGCACTAGGGGAGACGGGTTGCTGAGTGACAGTCTGAAGGAGCTGAATTAAAATCAGCAGGGATACAGTCAGTAACACAGTAACCTCTCTCCCCCAGCACTGTGCTGCTGACTGTATCTCTACTGATGTTAATCCCGCTCCCTCACACTGTCACTCAGCAACCCCTCTCCACCAGCACCGTGTTTTACTGACTGTATTGATAAAGATGTTAATCCAGCTCCGTCACACTGTCACTCAGTAACCCCTCTCCCTAAATATCAGTGTGAGGGAACTGGATTAAAATCAATAGAAATACTGTCAGTAACACAGGATCCTGGGGAGGGAGGTGTTCATGACTGACAGTGTGAGGGAGCTGGATTAACATCACAAATGGTAATATTATGGAACTCAGTGCTGTATGGGACACAGTGTATTAACACATTTAAGAGGAGGTTTGATACAAACAAGGTAGAGAAGGGAATAGAGTGGCAGGTGGGGCACGCTGAGAAGAGACAAGAGTGGGAAGAGTGACCGAGGCTCTGGAATGACATGGGGAAACTGAAGCAGTCTAACTATCGACCCTGTTATCATCCAATGGAACTCCCCCAAATTCTTGATCATTCAACTTTTAAACCGCTTTTGATTCTGCCCTTTTTAAACAACCCAAAGATTGCAAGACTCTTTCCATCTACAAAACCACACTCCATGAATGTTTCAGAACTTACAGACCTACAGACAGCATTTCACTCATGCTGCCACCCTAACACTAAGCACTCTTCTGGGATAGGTCTTCTTTCAATTAAGGGAACGCATGAGAAACTAGAAAACTGCCCAATGGAATGAAAATGCTTTCTACCAACAGTGAGGTAGTATTTATTTTTATTTCAGATTATCTTAGCAGTTTTTTAAAATGTAGAAATAGAACGGATACAGGATGAAGTGATTTTATAGAGAAAAAAATAACTGTCACTGCAGTAGAAACAGTTGCACAGCTGTACGTTTATATAGTTAATGTTGTTATTTTTAAAAATAACTATACATTGCCCACACAGACATTACAAATTGCTGCAGATGGGAAATGAACTTAAAATGCTGGAGTTCAATACAAATCTGCAAAGTTCCCAAACCAAATTACAATTGAACTATTATTGACTTTATTTACTTAACACATTGGAATCTTAAAGCAACATAGGTCTACCTGAACAGAAAGTGTAAGATGTGGCATAGGGCATACCCTCCCTTCATTTTGGTGAATCTGCAGTGCACCATCTTCAAGGCCAATATATCCTTCCTGAAATGCGGTGCCCAGAACACAATACTCTAAATGGAACAAGACTCCTGTTTACACTACACAAACACTAGCTGTGTGCATTATTTGTCTCAGTAAATTGTAGGGTAAAACTAAACGTCAGTCATGAAATCCTCCTGTGTTTAAATAAAGCCTCAACAATGGCACTAACAGGCCAACCTTAACTTTAGGACATAACATTATCAAGCATCACTGGTGCTGGGTGTAACTCTTAAAAAATAACTCCACCTCTCATTCAGATAACATTTGAGCATGCTTACAAGGATTAGTCAGCCCTCACCCCCCCCAAGCACATCCCAGATGAATCATGAGGCACTCACGCGCATGGTTGTCCGCGAGTCCATTGAGGTTGCTGGAAATATCTCTTCTCCGATATAGACACACAACCTTGGCTTCTACGTTGCCGCTGCCGGTCTGCTTAAAACAAAATTAAATCCAGTTTGCATGCTGCATGAAGATGTACTAGCAAATTCACAGAGCATAACTTGCCTACTCAATAAACACAGTTCAGTGGATAGCACCCTTGTCAAAAAGTCACGGTCGAGCCCCAGTCCAGAGACTAGAGCACATGATCCAGGCTGAAACTCCCAGTGTTGTATGAGGAAGTGCTGAACCATTGGATGGGCCATTTTTCCATGTTAGACCTTATATCAGGACCTCGCCTGTTCTCAAATGTGGATGTTCCCATGACCACTACCAGGAGAGTATCCTGGGACCAATATTTATCCCTTAACCAACATCATCAAAACACATGATTTGGGTCATTGTCACATTGCTGTTTGTGGGAGCTTGCTGGGCGCAAAATGGTTGTTGCTTTTCCTACATTACAACAGTGACCATACCTCAAAAATACTTCAACTGTGAAGCGCTTTGGAACGTCCTGAGGTCATGAAAGGCACTATAGAAATGCAGGACTTTCTTCTCTTTCCTTCACATGCCACAGACTCTGATCACCCACTCTTGTCATAAGTAGAGTTCATGAGAACCTCAAGGTTAACTGGATTTCCATACCACACCCCAATTCTCTCCCCTCAGTAATGGCTTTCCTGGATTATGGTTCCAGGGGGTACAGGAAGGAACATGGAATTAAGGTCACGATCAAATCAGCCACAATCTTAGTGAATGACGGAGCAGGTTCGAGGGGTCCAAGAGCCTACTCTTGCACCAATTTATCTCCTTATGTCACCACCCCAGTTCTCTACACATTTTTCCATGAGCATCATAGTGCATCCAAGCTTCTTGCTACTTAATGCCCTGGCACACATACTCGGTGAGGACACCAATTGTGACTTGGGATGATGCTTCACCCCTCTCCTCCACCTTCCCTTTAGCCCAGAGACGCCTGACCAACAATCATCTTTCTCATGCCAGACAATTCTTTACAGGGAAGAGGGAGTTACTGTCGCTGAACTAGTAATCCAGAGACCCAGGGTAATGCTCTGGGGTTCGAATCTTGCCACTACAGATGATGGAATTTGAATTCAACAAAAATCTGGAATTAAAAGTTTAATGATGACCATAAAACCATTGGTTACATCTGGTTCACCAATCTGGGTCTGCAGCAGGTGAAGGAACCAACAAGAGGGAAAAACATACTTGACCTCATCCTCACCAACCTGCCTGCTGCAGATGCATCCGTCCATGACATTATTGGTAGGAGTGACCACCGTACAGTCATTGTGGAGACGAAGTCCTGCCTTCATGTCAAGGATACCCACCATCGTGTTGTGTGGCACTACCACCGTGCTAAATGGGATAGATTTCAAACCGATTTAGCAACTCAAGGCTGGCCATCCACGAGGTGCTGTGGGCTATCAGCAGCAGCAGAATTGTACTCGACCACAATCTATAACCTCATGGCCTGGCATATCCCCCACTCTACCATTACCATCAAGCCAAGGGATCAACCCTGGTTCAATGAAGAGTGCAGGAGGGCATGTCAGGAGCAGCACCTGATATACCTAAGAATGAGGTGTCCAGCTGGTGTAGCTATAACACAGGCCTACTTGAGTATCAAACAGCATAAGCAGCAAGTGATAGACAAAGCAAAGTAGTCCCACAACCAACGGATCAGATCTAAGCTCTGCAGTCCTGCCACATCCTGTCATGAATGGCGGTGGACAATTAAACAACTCACTGGAGGAGGAGGAGGATCCACAAATATCCCCATCCTCAATGATGGAGGAGCCCAGCACATCAGTGCAAAAGATAGGGCTGAAGCATTTGCTACAATCTTCAGCCAGAAGTGCAGAGCGGATGATCCATCTCGGTCAATTCGATTCACTGCACATGATATCAAGAAACAGCTGAAGGCACTGGATTCTGCAAAAGCCATGGGGCTTGACAATATTCCGGCAATAGTACTGAAAACTTGTGCTCCAGAACTTGCCATGCCCCTAGTCAAGCTGTTCCATTAAGTTACAACACTGGCATCTATCCAGCTATGTGGAAAATTGCTCAATATGTCCTGTACACAAAAAGCAGGACAAATCCAACCTGGCCAATTGCTGCCCCATCAGTCGACTCTCGATCATCAGTAAAGTAATGAAAGGGGTCATCAACAGTGTTATCAAGCAGCACTTGCTTAGCAATAACCTGTTCACTGATGTCCAGTTTGGGTTCCGCCAGGATCACTCAGCTCCTGACCTCATTACAACCTTGGTTCAAACATGGACAGAAGAGCTGAACTCCCGAGGTGAAGTGAGAGTGACTGCCCTTGACATCAAGGCAGCATTTGACCGAGTGTGGCATCAAGGAGCCCCAGCAAAACTGCAGTCAATGGGAATCAGGGGGAAAACTCTCTGCTGCTTGGGAGTCATACCCAGCACAAAGGAAGGTAGTTGTGGTTGATGGAGGTCAGTCATCTCAGATCTAGGACATCACTGCAGGAGCTCCTCAGGGTAGTCTCCTTGGCCCAACCATCTTCAGCTACTTCATCAATGACCTTCCTTCCATCATAAGGTCAAAAGCAGGGATGTTTGCTGATGATTGCACAATGTTCAGCACCATTCACGACTCCTCAGGTACTGAAGCAGTCCACGTCCAAATGCAGCGAGGCCTGGACAATATCTGGGCTTGGGCTGACAAATGGCAAGCAACATTCATGTTGCACAAGCACCAGGCAATGACCATCTTCAACAAGAGAGAATCTAACCATCGTCCCTTGACATTTAATGGCATTAACATCACTGAATCCCCCACTATCAATATCCTGGGGGGGGTTACCATTGACCAGAAACTGAACTGGACTAGCTATATAAATACTGTGGCTACAAGAGCAGGTAGAGGCTAGGAATTCCGCAACGAGTAACTCATCTCCTGACTCCTCAAAGCCTGTCCCCCAACTACAAGGCACAAGTCAGGAGTGTAATGGAATACTCTTCACTTGCCTGGATGAGTGCAGCTCCACCAACACTCAAGAAGCTTGATACCATCCAGGACAAAGCAACCCCGCTTGATTGGCACCCCATCCACAAACATTCACTCCCTCCACCAGCGACACACAGAGGCAGCAGTGTGTACCATCTACAAGATGCACTGCAGGAATTCACCAAGGCTCCTTAGGCAGCACCTTCCAAACCCACAACCGCTACCATCTGGAAGAGCAAGGGCAGCAGATAGATGGGAACACCACCACCTGGAAGTTCCCCTCCAAGCCACTCGCCTGACTTGGAAATATATCGCTGTTCCTTCACTGTCGCTGGGTCAAAATCCTGGAACTCCCTCCCTAACAGCACTGCGGGTGTACCTACACCACATGGACTGCAGCAGTTCAAGAAGGCAGCTCACCACCACCTTCTGAAGGGCAGTTAGGGGTGGGCAATAAATGCTGGCCTGCATCCTGTTAATGAATAAACAAAAAAGAGGCAAGTGACGAGCAAGAGCCAAAGAGTTTACAACTTTGGGAAAGGGGATTAGAAACCAAAAACTCCAGAGGGACAGGAGGTTTTTGAAAGCAATGAGAGGGGCTGGAAGGCAAAGTGATTTTTGTAAAAGAGTTTGCGATGGATCAGATCACCCTCCAGCAGTGGAGCGGATGAGCAGGGAGGGTCAGAGAAATTGGCATGTATTTGAGATAGAGCCATGCGGGGAGTTGAAAGGATCATGTACTGTTGCAGTCGGTTAGGGTTGAGCTTTCACCTTGGGAAAGTTGGGTTGACCCCAGGCCAATGGAGATACAATTTTCTAGCCTCTTCTGGCTACAAAAATCCAACATGAAATGTTTCTTACTCTTGCTCTGAATTAGCACAAGTTGTGAAGCCACTACCTAGCTCAGAACTCAATGAACCAACCAGCTGGTTGGTTGGCAAAATGGGAAAGTATCACATCAGTAGATGGTGATCTTCTGGGGTTTGGGTTCAGGTCCGAATATAAGAGTCTTACTTTATCCAGAATGGAAAGGGTTGGATGACAAGTAGTGCTGCAGAATTGTAGGAACGAGACTGAAGGAACTCCTTGGGTAATAAATTCCCAATTGCCATTCTTCCTGCTCCTCCTACTCTACCGCATGAATAACAAAGTCAGGCAGCAAGTCAGTTGGGAATATTATCAGCTAGCATTACAGCAACAGGGAGATGGTGACTAGAGCAACTGTTGCAGCAAAATGTAGAGGTAATGGCAGTGAGTAAATAAATCAGCCATTACACACTCACCAAACTGAAAGGTTCAAGCTATCAGGAAAGACTGAACAGGCTGGGGCTCTTTTGTCTGCAAGAGAGAAGGCTGAGGGGCGAGCCAAGAGATCTTTAAAATTACAATGGGGTTCAGTAGAGTAGAAAAAAACAAAAAAACTGCGGATGCTGGAAATCCAAAACAAAAACAGAATTACCTGGAAAAACTCAGCAGGTCTGGCAGCATCGGCGGAGAAGAAAAGAGTTGACGTTTCAAGTCCTCATGACCCTTCAATAGAACTGGAGAAGAAAAGAGTTGATGTTTCGAGTCCTCATGACCCTTCGAAGGGTCATGAGGACTCGAAACGTCAACTCTTTTCTTCTCCGCCGATGCTGCCAGACCTGCTGAGTTTTTCCAGGTAATTCTGTTTTTGTTTTGGATTTCCAGCATCCGCAGTTTTTTTGTTTTTATCTCATGCTTCATCATATGGACATCACTAATCCAGGCTTCACTTGTGTAGAGTCTGTGTATATTGCAGTGTTTATGAAACTTTCCCCTTCCTACCTCTGCCGCACTGAGGCCAATGATATTCAGCTGATTCACAAAGAAGAACATAATATCTAAACTGAACTGCAACTAATTCAAAATGTTCTATTCCAGTCTTATTTCTTATATTAAAAGGTTATTTTCTGCTGCCCTGATAGGCCAGCTTGAATAGACAGTGAAAAAGATAAGCTACACAGAGCAGGAAAGCCCCCAGGTTAAAGTAGCAGTGATCAGACAAGAAGCTACTGTAGGGAGGGAAGGAGCCAGAAGCAGCAATAGATTGAGGGAGGACAGGGATAGATCGAGAGAGAGAGAGACAGAGACAAACAGGCAGAGGCAGATCGAGGGAGGAGAGAGGCAGATCAAGAGAGAGAAAGCGAGAAGGGCACAGGGAGCCATGGGGGGTGGGGGGAGGAGCCAAAGGCAGTGGTGCAGGAAGAGAACACAATGCTACAAAACTAGGCTCTTTATCAATACAGTCACCGTACAAAGTTTAATTGGAACAAGGCAAACAAATTTAATAGTGATTACTAGTAAGCCACAACACACCCATTGAAGTGCTCATGCATAGTTGTCACTGTTGTAGGAAGCAAGGCACCCAATTGGTGCACAGCAAGCTCCCACAAACAGCAATGTGATCATGACCAGATAATCTGTTTTAGCAATATTGGTTGAGGGATGAATACTGGCTCCAGGAAATCACAGGGGGAACTGCCCCACCACCTCCCCCCCAACCTGCTCTCACCCCCCACCCCGTTCTTTCACCTTTCTTGGTCTAGAAGGTGGAAAAAAACCTTCCTGGGTTCCCTATCCCGATTGACCTCAAGTGATGTCAGGTGGTGCTAAATTTTAACATTTGGTAAAAGCATAATATGGTTGATGTGATGTAGCTTTCTCTTTCTCAAGGGGTACATGGTATCTACTTGCTGTTGAGGGAATCACTGCCTGGTTCCAGGGTGGCACTGGTTGTAGATTGCCTGTCAGCCCTCTGATCTGGGAAATGATACAGGCAGGAGATGGGAAAATACGTCACCCATACAGCCACAAGTCACTTCTTACTCTGCTGATTTACATCTCTATCAGGGTTCACATCGTATCCGATTAAAGAATGTAAAGCCTGTACCTTGTTCAGTTCCTCTATCCTTCGGATAAGGTATGGGTTGCTTGAGGAGTTTTCAAAGTAAACATAATCTGGAAGAGAGACACAAGTTCAGGATTAGAAAGTACACAGTATACAAAGAAATAAACTGATTTCCAACCCCCTAACCCCCACCTTTGCCTGCTTATAGAATGGACAGTGATCTCAAAACTCCATCAGCAGTGCCACAGCAACACAAAATAGAGAGATATTCTCCACTCTCCTCCCACAGAGTGGCAACTTGTTGAGGTTGTACAGGAAGCCCCCTGGCACCCTTCATTTGTCTGGAATGCTAAGGCCAGTGCTATGTACCTGAGGTCAGCTAACACCTCACACGTTAGAGATCAAACCTGCGACTTTCCTGACCTATTCAGCTCGGTAATGCCCCCTATAAAACATTCACCCATCGAAACAAGAAATACTTCAGGTTATAAAAATAGAAAATGCTGGAAATACTCGGGAGGTCTGATAGTATCTATGGTGAGAGAAAGAGTTAATGTTATAAGTCCATATGGCTCTTCTTCAGAGGTGAAGAAGAGTCATCATACAGACTCAAAACGTTAACTTGGTTTCTCTCTCCACAGATACTATTAGACCTCCTAAGTATTTCCAGCATTTTCTATTTTTCATTCAGGTTTCCAGCATCTGCATTATTTTTGCTTTTATCATACTTCACCTTTCTGCCTTTTAAGAGCATAAGAACTAGGAGCAAGATTAGGCAACTCAGCCAGTCGAGCCTGCACTGCCATTCAATATGATCATGGCTGATCTCATTTCGGTCTCAACTGCAATTTCCCGCGCTCTCCCCATAACCTTTCAACCCGTTACTCATTAAAAATCTGTCTATCTCCTCAAATTTATTCAGCGTCCTGACATCCACTGCACTCTGAAGTAGTGAATTCCACAGATTCATGACCCTTTGAGAAAAGTAATTCCTCCTCATTCCTGATTTAAATCTACCACCCCTTAGCCTAAAATGATGGCCTCTCGTTCTAGAATGCCCCATAAGGGGAAACATCCACTCCACATCTACTTTGTCTATCCCCTTTAGTATCTTATATACCTCAATTAGATCTCCTCTCATCCTTCTGAACTCTAGCGGGTATAGGCCTAAACTGCTCAATCTCTCCTCGTAAGACAAGCCCCGCATCTTTGGAATCCATCTAGTGAACCTCCTCTGAACCACCTCCAGTGCACCTACATCCATCCTCAAGTAAGGGGACCAAAACTGTGCACAGTACTCCAGGTGCAGTCTCACCAATGCCTTATACAGTTGCAACAACATTTCCCTATTTTTATACTCGATTCCTTTAGCAATAAATGCCAAAATTCCATTTGCCTTCCTTATTACCTGCTGTACCTGCATACTAGCTTTCAGCGATTCATGCACCAGGACACCCAGATCCCTCTGCACTGAAGCCCTCTGAAGTTTCTCTCCATTTAAATAATGAATTGCCTTTTTATTTTTCTGAGCAAAATGGATAACCTCACATTTATCCAAGTTAACCTCCATCTGCCAAATTTTTGGCCCATTCACCCAACCTGTCCATATCTGTTTGTAAATTTCTTATTTCTTCATTGCAACTTACTTCTATACCTATTTTGGTGTCATCTGCAAATTTAGCTATAGTACCTTCTATCCCTGAATCCAAGTCATTAATATAGATTGTAAATAGTTGGGGCCCAAGGACTAAACCCTGTGGCACCCCACTAGTTACAGCTTGCCATCTAGAAAAAGGCCCATTTATCCCAACTCTCTACTTTCTGTTGGTTAGCCAATCCTCTACCCAAGCTAGTGTATTAATCATTTGTGCGGCACCTTATCAAAGGCCTTTTGGAGGACACATTAAACCAAGATCCCTGTATGTCCTCTCTAGTGGGCATGAAAGATTCCACAGCTACTGTAAAACACCTTGCAACATCCTGAGGTCATGAACAGGCCAGATAATCAGTTTTCATGATGTTGGTTCAGGGGTAAATATCGACAGGACAATGGGGAGAATTCCCCTGCTTTTCTTCCAATAATGGCTGTGGGATCATTTACATCCAACCGAGAGGGCAGCCGAGGCCTCGGTTTAACATTTGATCTGAAAGACAACACCTCCGACACTGCAGCACTCCCACGGTCAGCCTGGATTAAATGTTCAAGGCTCCGATGTAGGACTCAAACCACCCATGACCAGAGGTGAGAGTGCTACCCATTGCATCACAGCTGACATCAAGTTAACATATTTGCATGATAAATTCATCACTGAACTGTCATCAGAAACAGCACACATAGCGACAGCATGTGGTGCTCTACCAGCCTGCGTCGGTGCTGATCTGTGTCCCTCAGACAGGCTGCCCGGCAGAGGGGAGTGGGGGACTGGTGGTGGGGGACTAGTCCCTGAACAGACAAAAGGCATCTCCTACTGGGATTAGGAAATGTAAACTGCCCCCTACCCATTTCCTGGCCTATTGACAGCATAGCTGTAATTTTTCAGGCAACTGAGTAAGATGGACACACCCCACCCTGCCCAAGTTTACCAAGTCATAAAGCTATGATGGCATGAGTGAAATGTCTTAGACAGTGAGTGAGTAAAGTAGTGTAGGCAAACACTAGCTCCAACTGACTGAAACAAGAGGTCACTTGGAAGATGAGTCATGCTGCAGAGCTGGCACACCATTCCTCACACTGAACCGATACCCTACTATGCCTCGCACAGCAATTTCAACATAGATAAAATACACCACAAGTCATCACAGAGGCAAAAAGGCGGAAAGAAAGAAATAGGATGAAGGGAAAGCAAGAAATAACAAAGGAAAAGAAAATCTCCCATTTCTACAGCACCTCTCACTACCTCAGGGCATCCCAAAAAACTTCACAGCCAATGAAGGGCTGTTTGAAGCATAGTCACTGTTGTAATGTAAGAAACACAGTAGCCAGTTTATGCACAGCAAGATTCCAAAAACAACAAGATCCCACAAACAACAATGTGATAATGACCCAGATCATCTGTTTTTAGTGATGTTGGTTGAGGGATAAATATTGGCCCCAGGACACTGGGAAGAACTTCCTCCTGCTCTTCTTCCAATAGTAGCCGTGGGATCTTTTACACCCACCCAAAAGGGCAGAAGATGGCACCTCCAACAGTGCGGCACTCCCTCAGTACTGACCCTCCGACAGTGCAGCACTCCCTCAGTACTGACCCTTCAACAACACGGCTCTCTCTCCGCGCTGCTCTTCCGACAGTACAACACTCCCTCAGTATTGACCCTCTGACAGTGCGGCACACCCTCAGTGCTGCCCCTGCAATAGCAGAGTGCTTGCTCAGTATTGACCTTTGGACAGTGCAGCACTCCCTCAGTACTGATCCTCTTGACACAGCAGCACTCCCTTAGTACTGGCGCTTCCAATATTGTAGCACTCCCACAGTGCTGACCCATCCAACATTGTGGCACCCCCTCAGTGTTGCCCTTTCAATAGTGCAGTGCTCCTTCTATACTGCACTAAGGATTTTCATCTGGATTTTGTGCTCAAATCTCTGGTGCAGGGTTTGAAACTCTGACTGAGAGGCAAAGGAGAGACAGCGCTACCACTGAGCCACTGTATGAGGAACACCACTAAAGGGGGAGGGTTAGCCAAAAGGTGGTTTCAGAGGTTAGATTTTTAATGGAATTAGGAGATGTGTGTAAACTGTACATCAGGACCATTCAATCTTTTTAATGGTTTAAATACATGACATGGAGGCTCACAAGCAACATTTGGAAAGTTTAAAATCCACTTTATCTTTAGCTGCTGTTCCCAACTGAGGGTGGCAGTTTAGGGTTTGAAGAGCTTGCTGTCTCTGGATCCATATAGTCAAGAGAACAAAATAAGCAGCAAGAAATATGAGTGTATAAAGGACTGATGTGTTGGGGCTTCGACAGCCTGATTGTGCTCCATAAGCCACTGTCTGCATACCAAAGCTGCTTTCTATCCACCCATCCCTCTCTCCATTCCTCATCACCTCTCTCTCCCTGCCTATCTCTTCATCATTTACATAACAGCATTAGCTGGCCTTGTATGAAACGTCAAATCACAATTGAACAATCCGTTAAAAAGATACAAAATGAGCAAATACCCCAGTTAGTTCCTGTTTTTATTGACCTTGAAAGGATGCTGATAGGGAGCAAGGATCAGCCAAGTGGATGTCAATCTAGAGAAATGTCTAACTATAATTAGCCTCTGATTGACACTGAGGCCCATTTACCACTTTCCCACATTGTGTCTGAGCTAGGACCTTAAAGTAACAGGCCAGGTTAGCAACCAATCTCCCCCACGACACTCCAGATCCTATTACCCATCAGGAGCAGCACAGTAGATCAGCTCAAACAAATGTCAAAAAATGAATGTTGCAATGTAGAATGATACCAGGGGTAAGTTATGAGGAGAGACTGGAGAAGCTGGGGTGGCTCTTTAAGAGTAGAGAAGTTACAGGTGTTCAAAATTATGAGAAGTTTAATAAGAGTAAATGAGAAGATGTTTTCAGTGGCAGGAGGGTCAGTAACCACAGGGACACAGATTGAAGATTATCGGTAAAAGAACCAGAGGGGGAGATGAGGAGAATTTTTTTTTTACACAGCGAGTTTGTGATCTGAAAGGGCAGTAGAAGCAGATTCAGTAGGTACTTTCAAAAGGGGAATTGGATAAATACTCAAAGGGAAAAAAATTTGAAAGGCTATGGGGTGGGGGTGAGAGGGGTGGAGAGTGGGACTGATTAGACAGATCTTTCAAAGAGCTGGCACAGGTGCAATGAGCCAAACAGCTTCTCTCTGCATTGTGTAAATTGGTCTGTGACACTGGCAGACAAAAGGGAGAAAATAGTTTCATGAAGAAAGGGCACGTGTGTGTGGATCTTGGGCAGGAGCAGGATATGTTCAGTTGTCAGTTCTACCCTGCCCACACCTACACATCAAGACCAGAGAGGTGCACCTGCCGACTAATGTAACTGCACCCCAGCAAGGAACTTATCTTCTATCAGATAGGAAAATCAGGGATTCAAAAACATCAACAGAATTCGCAATCAAGGCATTTCCACTTTGAGTCTTATTTTAGATTTCCAGCATCCACAGTACTTTGCTTTTCTGTTTGGTCCACACGGAGTAAGTTCACTCTGTGATTGTCCACCAGGGAATTTCTTCTCTAAGCCAGGATGTAGCAGACTGAAGCACTTTTCCAGGGGCAGTGTTAGGAGGATAAACAAGCTAGAAAGGTGAGTCATATGGGAAACACTCTTACACACCCTGACCCAGCAAAGAGTTTGACTAGCCTTGCCAGGGACTCAAGAATCTACTTAACTACCCTTTTGATATCCAGGAACAACCTTGGAATGAAAAGGAGGAACACACTGTCAACGTACATTTATTTAACACCTTTTACAATCAAATGTCTCAAGCTGCTTCAGAGGCGTGTAAATCACACACAAAACTTTGATGACAAGCCAAAGGAAGAAACATTAGGGCAGGTGACCGAAAGTTTGTTTCTTTTTCTCAAGGCGCTACTAGGGGGTTGAATGTTGGCCAGGTACCAGGAGAATACCCCGTGACCAGGGATTTATTGAAGTCACCTAAGCCTTGGTTTACCATCACATCCTAAAAGATTACCCCTTCTTGTGCAGTGCTCCCTCAGCACTGCCCCTCCGATTGGGCGGCACTCCGTTTGTACTGACTCTGCAGCAGTGCAGAATCCCTCAGTGCTGACCCTGCAGCAGTGCGGCTCCCTCAATGCTGACCCTACAGCAGTGCAGCGCTCACCTCAATACTGACTCAATATTGCGACACTCTCTCAGCACTGAACCTGGAACATTGCAGCACTCTCAGTACTGACCCTGCAACATTGCAGCACTCTCTCAGTACTGACCCTGCAACATTGCGGCACTCTCTCAATACTGACCCTGCAACATTGCAGCACTCTCTCAGTACTGACCCTGCAACATTGCAGCACTCGCTCAGGACTGACCCAACATTGCAGCAACCGCTCAGGACTGACCCAACATTGCAGCACCCGCTCAGGACCCACCCAACGTTGCAGCTCTCGCTCAGGACCGACCCAACGTTGCAGCTCTCGCTCAGGACTGACCCAACCTTGCAGCTCTCGCTCAGGACTGACCCAACCTTGCAGCTCTCGCTCAGGACTGACCCAACCTTGCAGCTCTCGCTCAGGACTGACCCAACGTTGCAGCTCTCGCTCAGGACTGACCCAACGTTGCAGCTCTCGCTCAGGACTGACCCAACCTTGCAACTCTCGCTCAGGACTGACCCAACCTTGCAGCTCTCGCTCAGGACTGACCCAACGTTGCAGCTCTCGCTCAGGACTGACCCAATGTTGCAGCTCTCACTCAGGACTGACCCAACATTGCAGCTCTCGCTCAGGACTGACCCAACATTGCAGCTCTCGCTCAATAGTGACATTCAAGTATTGGCCTGGTTTATAGGGCTTAAGTCCTGCAATTCTCTGACTCAAGAATGGTGCTACTGAGCTACAGCTGACTGTAAACGCACAAGCAAGTACTGAATGAAGGGGATCTGGAAACTCAAGCTGTACTCTTCTACTGCTCCCTTTCACACCCTAATCACTGGATACTGACAAATACAGGTGCTTAGGTGAGCTGAGCCAGACAAGCCTCACAGTATACACTGTCTGGGAAGTCATGTAGGATTGGCACAGGGGATCTTAAAAAGAGACAAATAACTTTTTAAAAGCATTACAACTAACAAGGCATTAAAAATAAGTTTGCCCGCCCACAACACTTCAGGTTGTGCACCATAATGGTGAACTGAGCCATACGGCAGTGACTCGGTTCAGTCTGGCTCTATGTTGAGTTAGCTCATTTTGATCAGGATAGCTGGGGGTGCTGCAATTTGGTTCAGTGCTCTGCATTACGGTGGGTTGGGGCAGCAGGCTGGAGGTGGGGGTGGGGAGTGGTACTGGAGATGGTTAAGAGCATAGCAAGAACATCCAGCAAGGCTTAGCGCTCCTGATCACTATCCAGCAGCTCTGTGGGTGAATGGACTTGGGAGGTGAATGCGGGCTTGGGCTCAGCTGCGATGCCTTTAACAGTTGATCAGCCTGCTGACACTGACTGAACAATGGGCAGGGTGCCAAAGGGATAATGCAGCAAATATTAAAATTTTCAACAGAGGAGAAAAAATAAGAGTTGGGAAGGAAACGAAAGAAAAAATATTATCAAGAAAATTTTATTTGACAGGATGAATGTATAGCAACAGCTGAAAGGAACAAAAGGCAAAGTGTCTGTGCTTCTTTATTTTAAAAACAGAATTGAAGGCCAACAGCTGGCTGGGCTCAAAGAGGACGGAGCTGCAGGGACAACCACCCTGTACGTACCCACCCCCCCCACCCCCCCAACACCCACTTGGGAAACAGGTGTTCCAGTACACCCAGACACAGTATCATGCGCACAAAACACACACGCACATCCTGCGTTTGCCTCGGGATGCCAGTAACCCTCCAAAAGGGGGCCTGTGCTGCACGTGAAAACATACAAGGCAACCATTTCACGTGCTGCAGCACAATTACAGGAAGCCCTCTTTCAGACTTCACCGCCCCGCAGAATGAAACTGACACTGCAATACACCCGCCCTGTCAAAGCAGCAACACACCACCACCCCCCTCACAGACACAGCTCTGTCACAACATCCCTCCACCCCCACAAGGGCAGGGCAATAAGTGGAATTGAAACACTTCCATATTCCACACACACAATTTACTACAGGTCACACATACATTCCCTTCCTCCTGCCCCTACAAATATTTCCTCTCCTTCTCAAGGCAGTGACTCATGGCTCCACAGACAACACCCATTCTTGTCCAAGTGACCATTCCAGTATTTGTGCCTTGGATTGCCAACGCCTGTCTGTCAAACATGGGTATTATCACAGCAGGAGCCCTTCCTATTCCTGACATCCACTCTTCAGTCCAAGTCATTTTAGAGAGGAACTTAAGCTGAACCTTTATAAACACTGGTTAGACACCAGCGGGAGGATAGTGTCCAACTCTGGGCCCCACAGTTCAGGAAGGATGTCAAGGCCTTGGAGGGGATGCCGAGATTTACTAGAATGTTCCCAGGGATGAGGGACTTTGGTTAATGTGGAGAGAATGGAGAAACTGGGATTGTTCTCCTTAGAGTGGAGAAGGTTAAGAGGGAGATTTAATCGAGGCATTCAAAATCATTAAGGGTGGATAGGGAGAAACAGCTTCCACTGGTAGGAGAATAAGTAATCAGAGGACACAGATTGAAGAGAATCGGTAAAAAAACCAGAGGGGTAGATGAGGAGAATATTTTTTTTACCTGGCAAGTTGTTATGATCTCGAAGGCGCTGCCTGAAAGGGTGGTGGAAGCAGATTCAATATGAACTTTTAAAAGGGAATTGGATATAAAGGTAGAATCATAGAAACTTAAGTATAGGAAGAGGACATCATGCTGGTGCTCCATCTTCATGGAGCAGTCATGATTATTCCAAACCCCTGCTTTTTGTCTGTAACCCTGTAACTTCTTCATCCTCAATGACTTGTCCAACTTCCATTTCAATTAATTATGGAGTCGGCTTCAACCAACTTTTCAGGTTGAGCGTTCTAAATCCAATAACTTTGAAAAGATTTCTCATCTCCTCTCCCCTCTAGTCTTTTGTGCCAATGATTTTAGATTGATGATTTGCTCAATAGAAGGAATAGATTTTCAATTTCTAGTCTTATCAAAATTGCTCATCATCTTGAAAAGGAAAAAATTTGCAATGTGATGGTAAAGGGGAGTGGGACTTATATAGGTCTTTCAAAGAGCCAGCACAGGTATGGTGGGCCGAATGGCCTCCGTCTGTCAGTGTATTTTTTAATTCATTTACGGGTGGGCATTGCTGGCCGAGCCAGCATTTATTGCCCATCCCTAATTGCCCTTGAGAAGGTAATGAGCTGCCTTCTTTAACTGCTGCAGTCTAGGTGGTGTAGGTACATCCACATTGCTGTTAGGGAGGGAGTTCCAGGTTTTTGACCCAGTGACAGTGAAGGAACAGCGATATAATTCCAAGTCAAGATGGTGAGTGGCTTGGAGGGTAACTTCCATCTATCTGCTGCCCTTGTCCTTCTAGATGGTAGTGGTCGTGGTTTTGGAAGGTGCTGTCTAAGGAGTCTTGGTGAGTTGCTGCAATGCATCTTGTGAATGGTGCACAGCGCTGCCACTGTGCATTGGTGGTGGAGGGAATGAATGTTTGTGGATGGGGTGCCAATCAAGCAGTCTGCTTTATCCTGGATGGTGTCAAGCTTCTTGAGTGTTGTTGGAGCTGCACTCATCCAGGCAAGTGGGGAGTATTCCATCACACACATGACTTGTGCCTTTCGGATGGTGGACAGGCTTTGCGGTGTCAGGATGTGAGTCACTCACAGCAGGATTCCCAGAATCTGCTCTCGTAGCCGCAGTACTTATATGGCTAGTCCAGTTCAGTTTCTAGTCAGTAGTAACCCCCAAGACATTGATAATGGGGGATTCAGCAATGGTAATGCCATTCAATGTCAAGGGGCGATGGTTAGATTCTTTCATGTTGGACATAGTCAAAGCCTGGCACTTGTGTGGCGTGAATGGCACATATTTCCGGGGCTGTCAGGGGAAGACTCCAACCAGTTAAAGACCTCATTGATGCCCCAGCTGAGGGTGCCTAAAAGACAAGGGAATTACTCAAGCTTTTCCTGCTTCAGATGCCTCAGTTTCACATTGACTTATTGCAAGTGGAACAGGCTTGATGAAACTACCTCCAAAAAGGCCTCTAGCAATCCCGAGGAAGGGGTGAATTTTAAAATAGCCTGTGGGTGAGCTGGGAAATGTTAGAATGGATTATAGGTGAAGAGGGAAGTAAAGGACTAGTTAGGATTACCTGGAATTCCAACAACCCCCTCCAGCATTGGTTTCCAATTATTCACTATGCTAACAGTCACACAAGTCATTTGTACATACCAATAGAATCCCAGGGAACCTCCTGAAATCACTGACTACCTGAAAGTGGAGACACATTCCCAGGGACCGCCCACGCTCCCAATAATTACAGAGCCACTCCTAGGGACCTCCCCCCCTTATACAGACACACTCCTAGGGACCCTCTGTAAATGCAGACAGTCCTAGGGGCCCCCTGTAAAAACAGACACACACCTAGGAATCTCTAGCAAAAACAGGCGCACTCCCGGGGTGCCCCTGTAAATACAGATGCACTCCTACGGAGCCCCCTGTAAATACAGGCGCACTGCCAGGGGTGCCCCTGTAAATACAGATGCACTCCTACGGAACCCACTGTAAATATGGGCAAACACCTACGGAACCCCCTGTAAATACAGGCAAACTCCTACGGAACCCCCTGTAAACACAGGTGCACTCCTACGGAACCCCCTGTAAATACAGATGCACTCCTACGGAACCCACTGTAAATACGGGCAAACTCCTACGGAAACCCCTGTAAATACAGATGCACTCCTACGGAACCCCCTGTAAAGACAGATGCACTCCTACGGAACCCCCTGTAAATACAGGCAAACTCCTACGGAAACCTCTGTAAATACGGGCAAACTCCTACGGAACCCCCTGTAAATACAGATGCACTCCTATGGAACCCCCTGTAAATACAGATGCACTCCTACGGAACCCACTGTAAATACGGGCAAACTCCTACGGAAACCCCTGTAAATACGGGCAAACTCCTACGGAACCCCCTGTAAATACAGATGCACTCCTACGGAACCCCCTGTAAATACAGATGCACTCCTACGGAACCCACGGTAAATACGGGCAAACTCCTACAGAACCCCCTGTAAACACGGGCAAACTCCTACGGAACCCCCTGTAAATACGAGCAAACTCCTACGGAACCCCCTGTAAATACGGGCAAACTCCTACGGAACCCCCTGTAAATACGGGCACACTCCTACAGAACCCCCTGTAAATACGGGCAAACTCCTACGGAACTCCCTGTAAATACGGGCAAACTCCTACGGAACCCCTCGTAAATACGGGCACACTCCCAGGGACACCCTCGTAAATACGGGCACACTCCTACGGAACCCCCTGTAAATACGGGCACACTCCTACGGAACCCCCCGTAAATACGGGCACACTCCTACGGAACCCCCCGTAAATACGGGCACACTCCTACGGAACCCCTCGTAAATACGGGCACACTCCTACGGAACCCCTCGTAAATACGGGCACACTCACAGGGACCTCTGTAAATACGGGCAAACTCCTACGGAACCCACTGTAAATACGGGCAAACTCCTACGGAACCCCCTGTAAATACGGGCAAACTCCTACGGAACCCCCTGTAAATACGGGCAAACTCCTACGGAACCCCCTGTAAATACGGGCACACTCCTACGGAACCCCTCGTAAATACGGGCACACTCCTACGGAACCCCCTGTAAATACGGGCAAACTCCTACGGAACCCCCTGTAAATACGGGCAAACTCCTACGGAACCCACCGTAAATACGGGCACACTCCCAGGGACCCCCTGTAAATACGGGCACACTCCTATGGAACACCCTGTAAATACAGATGCACTCCTACGGAACCCCCTGTAAATACGGGCACACTCCTACGGAACCCCCTGTAAATACGGGCACACTCCTACGGAACCCCCTGTAAATACGGGCAAACTCCTACGGAACCCACCGTAAATACGGGCACACTCCCAGGGACCCCCTGTAAATACGGGCACACTCCTATGGAACACCCTGTAAATACAGATGCACTCCTACGGACCCCCCCGTAAATACGGGCACACTCCCAGGGACCCCCTGTAAATACAGGCACACTCCCAGGGACCCCCTGTAAAAACAGGCGCACTCCCAGGTGTGCCCCTGTAAATACAGATGCACTCCTACGGAGCCCCCTGTAAATACAGACGCACTCCTACAATGCCCCCTGTAAATACAGGCAAACTCCTACGGATCCCCCTGTAAATATGGGCACATTCCCAGGGACCCCCCCCCGTAAATAGGGGCACACTCCCAGGGACCCCCCCCCCGTAAATACGGGCACACTCCCAGGGACCACCCCCGTAAATACGGGCACACTCCCAGGGACACCCCCGTATATACGGGCACACTCCCAGGGACACCCCCGTAAATACGGGCACACTCCCAGGGACCCCCCCGTAAATGCAGACACACTCCCAGGGACCCCCCCGTAAATGCAGACACACTCCCAGGGACCCCCTGTAAATGCAGACACACTCCCAGGGACCCCCTGGAAATGCAGACTCACTCCCAGGGACCCCCTGGAAATGCAGACACACTCCCAGGGACCCCCTGTAAATGCAGACACACTCCCAGAGACCCCCTGTAAATGCAGACACACTCCCAGGGACACCCTGTAAATGCAGACACACGCCCAGGGACACCCTGTAAATGCAGACACACTCCCAGGGAGCCCCTGTAAATGCAGACACACTCCCAGGGACCCCTTGTAAATGCAGACACACTCCCAGGGACCCCCTGTAAATGCAGACACAC
The DNA here is from genome assembly GCF_017639515.1 of Carcharodon carcharias. Taxonomy (NCBI): domain Eukaryota; kingdom Metazoa; phylum Chordata; class Chondrichthyes; order Lamniformes; family Lamnidae; genus Carcharodon; species Carcharodon carcharias. The sequence continues at coordinate 1,703,952 of NW_024470767.1, forward strand.
TCCCAGGGACCCCCTGTAAATGCAGACACCCTCCCAGGGACCCCCTGTAAATGCAGACACCCTCCCAGGGACCCCCTGTAAATGCAGACACACTCCCAGGGACCCCCTGTAAATGCAGACACCCTCCCAGGGAACCCCTGTAAATGCAGACACCCTCCCAGGGACCCCCTGTAAATGCAGACACCCTCCCAGGGACCCCCTGTAAATGCAGACACACTGCCAGGGACCCCCTGTAAATGCAGACACACTCCCAGGGAGCCCCTGTAATTGCAGACACACTCCCAGGGACACCCTGTAAATGCAGACACACTCCCAGGGACACCCTGTAAATGCAGACACACGCCCAGGGACACCCTGTAAATGCAGACACACTCCCAGGGAGCCCCTGTAAATGCAGACACACTCCCAGGGAGCCCCTGTAAATGCAGACACACTCCCAGGGACCCCCTGTAAATGCAGACACACTCCCAGGGACCCCCTGTAAATGCAGACACACTCCCAGGGACCCCCTGTAAATGCAGACACACTCCCAGGGACCCCCTGTAAATGCAGACACACTCCCAGGGACCCCCTGTAAATGCAGACACACGCCCAGGGACCCCCTGTAAATGCAGACACACTCCCAGGGAGCCCCTGTAATTGCAGACACACTCCCAGGGACACCCTGTAAATGCAGACACACTCCCAGGGACACCCTGTAAATGCAGACACACGCCCAGGGACACCCTGTAAATGCAGACACACTCCCAGGGAGCCCCTGTAAATGCAGACACACTCCCAGGGAGCCCCTGTAAATGCAGACACACTCCCAGGGACCCCCTGTAAATGCAGACACACTCCCAGGGACCCCCTGTAAATGCAGACACACTCCCAGGGACCCCCTGTAAATGCAGACACACTCCCAGGGACCCCCTGTAAATGCAGACACACGCCCAGGGACACCCTGTAAATGCAGACACATGCCCAGGGACACCCTGTAAATGCAGACACACGCCCAGGGACACCCTGTAAATGCAGACACACGCCCAGGGACACCCTGTAAATGCAGACACACTCCCAGGGACACCCTGTAAATGCAGACACACTCCCAGGGACCCCCTGTAAATGCAGACACACTCCCAGGGAGCCCCTGTAAATGCAGACATACTCCTAGGGATGTCGCTGTAAATGCAGACATACTCCTAGGGATGTCCCTGTAAATACTGACATACTCCTAGGGATGTCCGTGTAAGTGCAGACATACTCCTAGGGATGTCCGTGTAAATGCAGACATACTCCTAGGGATGTCCGTGTAAATGCAGACATACTCCTAGGGATGTCCGTGTAAATGCAGACATACTCCTAGGGATGTCCCTGTCAATGCAGACATACTCCTAGGGATGTCCCTGTTAATGCAGACATACTCCTAGGGATGTCCCTGTCAATGCAGACATACTCCTAGGCATGTCCCTGTCAATGCAGACATACTCCTAGGCATGTCCCTGTCAATGCAGACATACTCCTAGGCATGTCCCTGTCAATGCAGACATACTCCTAGGGATGTCCCTGTAAATGCAGACATACTCCTAGGGATGTCCCTGTAAATGCAGACATACTCCTAGGGATGTCCCTGTAAATGCAGACACACTCCTAGGGATGTCCCTGTAAATGCAGACATACTCCTAGGGATGTCCCTGTAAATGCAGACATACACCTAGGGATGTCCCTGTAAATGCAGACATACTCCTAGGGATGTCCCTGTAAATGCAGACATACTCCTAGGGATGTCCCTGTAATTGCAGACACACTCCCAGGGAGCCCCTGTAAATGCAGACACACTCCCAGGGAGCCCCTGTAAATGCAGACACACTCCCAGGGACCCCCTGTAAATGCAGACACACGCCCAGGGACACCCTGTAAATGCAGACACACGCCCAGGGACACCCTGTAAATGCAGACACACTCCCAGGGATCCCCTGTAAATGCAGACACACTCCCAGGGACCCCCTGTAAATGCAGACATACTCCCAGGGACCCCCTGTAAATGCAAACACACTCCCAGGGACGCCCTGTAAATGCAGACACACTCCCAGGGACCCCCTGTAAATGCAGACACACTCCCAGGGACCCCCTGTAAATGCAGACACACTCCCAAGGAGCCCCTGTAAATGCAGACACACTCCCAGGGAGCCCCTGTAAATGCAGACACACTCCCAGGGAGCCCCTGTAAATGCAGACACACTCCCAGGGAGCCCCTGTAAATGCAGACACACTCCCAGGGAGCCCCTGTAAATGCAGACACACTCCCAGGGAGACCCTGTCAATGCAGACATACTCCTAGGGATGTCCGTGTAAATGCAGACATACTCCTAGGGATGTCCCTGTAAATGCAGACATACTCCTAGGGATGTCCCTGTAAATGCAGACATACTCCTAGGGATGTCCCTGTAAATACAGACATACTCCTAGGGATGTCCCTGTAAATACAGACATACTCCTAGGGATGTCCCTGTAAATACAGACATACTCCTAGGGATGTCCCTGTAAATACAGACATACTCCTAGGGATGTCCCTGTAAATACAGACACACTCCTAGGGACCTCCTGCAAATGCAGACACACTCTTAGGGATGCCCCTGTAAATGCAGACACACTCCTAGGGACCCCTCTGTAAATACAGGCACACTCCTAGGAACCCCCTGTAAATACAGGCACACTCCTAGGAACCCCCTGTAAATACAGGCACACTCCTAGGAACCCCCTGTAAATACAGGCACACTCCTAGGAACCCCCTGTAAATACAGGCACACTCCTAGGAACCCCCTGTAAATACAGGCACACTCCTAGGAACCCCCTGTAAATACAGGCACACTCCTAGGAACCCCCTGTAAATACAGGCACACTCCTAGGAACCCCCTGTAAATACAGGCACACTCCTAGGAACCCCCTGTAAATACAGGCACACTCCTAGGAACCCCCTGTAAATACAGGCACACTCCTAGGAACCCCCTGTAAATACAGGCACACTCCTAGGAACCCCCTGTAAATACAGGCACACTCCTAGGAACCCCCTGTAAATACAGGCACACTCCTAGGAACCCCCTGTAAATACAGGCACACTCCTAGGAACCCCCTGTAAATACAGGCACACTCCTAGGAACCCCCTGTAAATACAGGCACACTCCTAGGAACCCCCTTTAAATACAGGCACACTCCTAGGAACCCCCTGTAAATACAGGCACACTCCTAGGAACCCCCCGTAAATACAGGCACACTCCTAGGGGCCCCCTGTAAATACAGACACACACCCATGAACCCCCTGTAACTACAGACACACTCCTAGGGAACCCCCTGTAAATACTGACACACTCCCAGAGACCATTCCGTCATAAAACTGACACACTCCCAGGAAGCCCCCTGTAAATACTAACACAATGTAAGAAGCCCTGAAAAGCAGTGTCATTTGACTGAAACCACGTTACCATTTCAGAAAGCACGTTTTAAAGTTATCAGCACCAACATGTTGACACATCACCAAATGTGCAAAGATTATGGAATACCAAATTCTCAGCATGCTACTTGCAATGTTGTAGCCCAAAGAGGAGCATACCAATCTTTCTGGAGCTCTAGGATCCCACAATGGAATGTTCACCAGATGTTGTCCTCCCTTATTACGGAGTGAGATAACATTAAGGCTCCTTCACCCTTGGTCTACACAGTGGTTTCAATGACACTCTTGTCAAGGAAAGCTTTGGAAGTTAACTTAAATCTCAGGGGAGAGGCTCCCCCGCCAGAGATTCAAAGCTGAATCCAGGCCAATCTTCTCGGGCGGGGGGGGGGTGCAGGTGCCACACCGTTGCAAAGGTCAGCGCCGGGGGAGCGCCACACCGGCAGAGGGTCAGCGCCGGGGGAGCTCTGCATTGTTGGAGTGAACAGTATTGAGTGAGCACTGTACCTTCATGCCTCCTCACTCCCTCCCTATCTCTTAACCTCCCCCAGCCTCTAAACCCTCAAGAGATCTTTGCGGTCATCCAATTCTGACCTCCTGTGCATCCTTATTTCCATTGCTCCACCTTTGGCAGCCATGCCTCGAGCTGCCTGGGACCTTAGCTCTGGAATTCCCTCCCTCAATCTCTACACTTCTCGCTTTCTTCCTTTCGGAGGCTCCTTAGAACTTCTATATTTGACTGAACTTCAGGTCAGACACCCTAATATCTCCTCACAGAGCTCAGGGTCAAAGTATCTGATTGTGCTGTGAAGCACTATGTGATGTTTTGTGCAATATAAATTCAAATTGCTTATACTCAGCAAGACTCGCATGGAGCAGAGAGTACGACACTTGTGTGTTGAACTGCACACCTTGAAGACAGGTAAATCAGATAGAGGAAGAAAATTAAATTAAATCATGAAAAAGATTTTAAATGTGCCCCTGCCTTTAGGAAGGAGTTGGACCGGTTCTTGTCCTGGTCCAAGATCCTATCAGACAGAAGGCAAATATCTTCATAGATAACACTTAGTCATCCAGGTGACTTCCTGGATAGGCTCTCAATCCCCGGAGTGGTATTTGGGAATGGGGGAAGCGGTGAGGGTGGAGTTGGGGGAGAAAGAAAGTTTCTTGCCTATTTTTTCCCCTTACTGGCTCTGAATTTTCTCACGTCTCCCAGGAGTATACATGGCAACTACGTATGTCTGGCTGTAAAAAGGACACTGTTTCTCCACCCCCCCACACTTGCAGAATGATATAAAGTGATATATCACAATGGTTTAAAGGGGGAAAATTAGACAGAAACACAGCATCGCATGGTTAATAATAGCCCATTAAATCCAACACCTAGAAAGAAGGAAGCAACAGTCTGGGAGTCCAGTTTTCTCTAACCAATGTCCTCAGTTTGAGAGAGTCTATCATTTTATCCTCTTGGGCCAAGACTGACAGATTACAAGGACATCCGGCTGTTTTAGTCTTCACATGCGCCTTTTCTTTGGAAACTTATCACAGATAAAAGCCAGCAATCCCTCAAGTTCCTGATTCTCTCGGGTAGGTCAGTGAAGCCTTAGTTCAGGCCTCAACTACTGATTGTATGATTTTAACTCAGTCAAACCACAAACACCCTCTCAACTGTGAAGCCCATCCAAGCATTCACACGGAGTTGTCTGTGCCAGGAGAGCATTTTAATTCCGCTTCTGTGCTTCACCTAAAATATTCTCTCTCTACCTTTGGTAGTCTCTTGTATTTTTTTTGGATTCAAGTTGGTGGCGAGAGATCAGGGCCATTAACATTTTCAGGCCTGGCCACTTGAAGCCACAGATTCTCAATGTTGGGAACCCGTATCTTGTTTTATGATGATAATTGGCTTGGATCTGTGACAGGATTCTTTCAAAAGCCAACCTTACTTTATAATGTTCCACAAACACACACACAAAACTCTCAAATTCCTCCCCAGAGTGTTCATGGAGCTCTAATGACTCTGGTTTGTTATATCCTCGATTCCCATCAGCTTTCCAGCTCTTGCTACATTTCAACTTCTCTGCCTTGTTAATCCACTGCTTTTTAAACATGCAACTTTCTCTCTCTATCCCAACCCGCTGACTGTATCTTTACTACCCACCCTCCCCACAGCTGCTACCCCCTCTACCCTGACTCCCCTCTACTTTTATTCCTAACTGATCACCCCAGCAGTTTCTCCTCTCCACTGCGCTTGCCCACATGGTACAATAACTTTACACTCACATGTTTCTGTCAGTTTTGGCCTCCAATCTTGAAATTATATTTCACGTTTCCTGGATTCTGCTCCTCCCCCCACCAAACCACCACCCAAGTTTCAGACCCTCTGTCTGCCTGGCCTTCCTGGATGGAGTTACTTTTACAAAACTCAGACATCTTTCTCTTCTAGCCCCTTTTTGGTTGTTGCCCCATCTTATTTGGCAGGTTACTCAACATTTGCACCCCCATTTTTGCTCACATCCAATTGCAGTCCTGTCTCCGATACCCTAGTTATTCATTACCCCAATTTCAGACCAACTTTTCACTTAATTACCCTAATCTGAGACCCTCTTTCCGCTGGATTCCAAACTCGAATTTCCTCCTGGCCCCGATCCCAAACCCCAATTTCCTTCCTGACCCCGATCCCAGACCCCAATTTCCTCCTGATCCCGATCCCAGACCCCAATTTTCCCCTGACCCCGAACCCAGAGCCCAATTTCCCCCTGACCTCAATCAGCTCCTGACTCAGATCCCAAACCCCAATCTCCCCCCGACCCAGATCCCAGACCCCAATTTCCTCCTGATTGCGATCCCAGACCCCAATTTCCCCCGAGCCCGATCCCAGACCCCAATTTCCCCCCCGACCCCAATTTCCTCCTGACCCCGATCCCAGACCCCAATTTCCTCCTGACCCCGATCCCAGACCCCAATTTCCCCCCTGACCCCGATCCCAGACCGCAATTTCCCTGACCCATATCCCAAACCTCAATTTCCCCCTGACCCCAATTTCTCCGACCCCGATCCCAAACCCCAATTTCACCCTGACGCAAATCCCAGACCCCAATTTCTCCCTGACCCTGATCCAAAACCCCAATTTCACCCTGACCCAAATCCCAGACCCCAATTTCTCCCTGACCCAAATCCCAAACCCCAATTTCACCCTGACCCAAATCCCAGACCCCAATCCCAGACCCCGACCCAAATCCCAGACCCCAATTTCACCGACCCAAATCCCAGACCTCAATTTCACCCTGACCCAAATCCCAGACCCCAATTTCACCCTGACCCAAATCCCAGACCCCAATTTCACCCTGACCCAAATCCCAAACCCCAATTTCTCCCTGACCCAAATCCCAGACCCCAATTTCTCCCTGACCCAAATCCCAGACCCCAATTTCACCCTGACCCCGATCCCAGACCCCAATTTCACCCTGACCCCGATCCCAGACCCCAATTTCACCCTGACCCAAACCCCAATTTCACCGACCCCGATCCCAAACCCAAACCCCAATTTCTCCCTGACCCAAATCCCAAACCCCCAATTTCCCCCGACCCAAATCTCAATTCCCCCCGATCCTGATCCTAGACCCCGAATTGCCCCCTGACCCCGATCCCAGACCCCAATTTCCTCCTGATAGCGATCCCAGACCCCAATTTCCCCCCCGACCCCAGACCCCAATTTCTCCCTGTCCCAAATCCCAGACCCCAATTTCACCCTGACCCCGATCCCAGACCCCAATTTCACCCTGACCCCGATCCCAGACCCCAATTTCAACCTGACCCCGATCCCAAACCCCAATTTCACTCTGACCCCGATCCCAAACCCCAATTTCACTCTGACCCCGATCCCAGACCCCAATTTCACCGACCCCGATCCCAAACCCCAATTTCTCCCTGACCCAAATCCCAAACCCCCAATTTCCCCCGACCCAAATCTCAATTCCCCCCGATCCCGATCCTAGACCCCGAATTGCCCCCTGACCCCGATCCCAGACCCCGAATTGCCCCCTGACCCCGATCCCAGACCCCAATTTCCCCCCCCGACCCCAGACCCCAATTTCCAGCCCCCCCCCCACCCACCCCAGACCCCAATTTCCCCTCTGAACCAAATCCCAGACACCAAATCTCCCTCCTGACCCAAATCCCAATTTCCGCCGCCCCCTGACCCCAGCCTTCACTCCGAATCCCCGTGCACCTTTTGCTCCTTCAGCCCCATCCCCTACCACTCCCCGACCCCACTGCCTCGTGGTATAAAGTTTGGGTTTCTTGCTCCCATCCACTTTCCTCTTCCCACGCCCCCCCCCACCCCACCCCCTCCCCCTCCCCGACGAATACCCCATTTGCATGTGCAAACCACACCCCCCCCCCCCCCCCCCGCCGGTCACCCCCTCCCCTCCCCCACAAAAGACAAGACACACAGATAGTTAGTTGCCCAGCAGGGCTCACACTCACCTCCGACCCTGTACATGTTGGCTGCCATCCCGACACTTCCACCTCGCCCACCACCACCCACCCCACCCCACCCCCCCCACCTTCTTCACTCACTCAGTCACTCACTCACTCCCCTTCCTGATGTCCCCCCCCACCCCCCCACCACTGACCGGCTAAGTCTCTCCGCTTTCGGATACTGAACTTCAGAGGTAGAGGTGGAGGAGGAGGAGGAGGTGGTGGTGGAGAGGGAGAGAGAGAGAGAGGGTAGAGTGTTTTTTTTTTCACTCCCTCTCTCTCTCTCTCTCTCTCAGCAGCAGGATCGATGCAATGGGTGCAAATGCGATGGGTGCAAGTAAAATTTAAAAAAAAAACAAGCCCTTACTCGCCGCCTCTCTCTCTCTCTCTCTCTCTCCTCCACCTCCCCCCCCCCCTGGCTTTTTAAGCAAGGGGGGGAGAAATGAGGTTGGGGAGCGCGAGCGAGGCGGTTGGAACGTTGACCCGGGAATGAGTGAGCGCGCGGGGCGGCCGTTAGCCCGTTGGAACGTTGACCCGGGAGCGCGAGGCGAGGCGGTTGGGGGCGGTGAGTGAGGGGATTGAGGAGGAGCGGATGGATGGGTTGACCCGCGAGGGGAGGGGGGGGCGAGGCGGTTGGAGGGGCTGCGCAGAGGCTCTCTGGATGAGGTGAGTGAGAGAGTGTGAGGGGAGGGAGGGAGGGAGGGAGTGAGGAGGAGCGGATGGATCGTTGACCCGGAGCAGCCTTTGGCAGCGCGAGCCAGGCCGGGCAGTTGGGATTGGAACGTTGACCCGGGAGCGAGCGCCCGTCTCTCTACCCGGCAACCCCCCCCCCCCGCCCCCCCAAACTCAACCACCACCTCCGGCTTCAGTCACCGGCCGAGCGGCTTCTCCCCGGGTCGCTTCCACCCGGTCCCGGTCCCGGTCCCGGTCCCCCTCCTCCTCAGACTCCCCCTCTCACACGGGGGTGAAGTTTTCCCCCATTCTTCCTCCCTATCTCCGGATCGGAAGTCGGTTGAAGTCGGGAGTTTCGGTGTTAGCTGGCGGCCTTTCCCCCTCCCTCAGTGAGTATGTGTGTGTCTGTCTGTCTGTCTGTCTCTCTCTCCCCCGGCCCTGTTACACTCTCTCTCTCTCTCTCTCCCTCTCTCTCCTTCCTCTTCCTCGCGATCCCCCCGTGACGTCAGCCGCCGCCGGGCCAGTTCCGGGAAGTCGGCAGTGAAAGGGTTAAAGCCGTCACCCCGGCAACGACAGGCCTGACCCTTCACCCTCCGCCCCCCCCCCCCCCCGAGCTAGCCCAGGGGCAGGGAGCACGTGGGGCAGCGAGAGCGCTCGAGTGACCCTTAAACCACTGACTGACTGACAGACACTCACCTTGACACTGTCACACACACTCGCTCTGACTGACATACTCATTCTGAGTGACCCAAACTCTGACTGACACGCTCATTCTGACTGACACGCTCATTCTGACTGACACACTCGCTCTGACTGACCCACACTCGCTCTGACTGACCCACACTCGCTCTGACTGACCAACACTCGCTCTGACTGACATACTCATTCTGAGTGACCCAAACTCTGACTGACCCACACTCGCTCTGACTGACCCACACTCGCTCTGACTGACCCACACTCGCTCTGACTGACATACTCATTCTGAGTGACCCAAACTCTGACTGACACGCTCATTCTGACTGACACGCTCATTCTGACTGACACGCTCATTCTGACTGACCCACACTCGCTCTGACTGACCCACACTCGCTCTGACTGACCCACACTCGCTCTGACTGACCCACTCGCTCTGACTGACCCACTCGCTCTGACTGACCCACTCGCTCTGACTGACCCACACTCGCTCTGACTGACATACTCATTCTGAGTGACCCAAACTCTGACTGACCCACACTCGCTCTGACTGACCCACACTCGCTCTGACTGACCCACACTCGCTCTGACTGACCCACACTCGCTCTGACTGACCCACACTCGCTCTGACTGACATACTCATTCTGAGTGACCCAAACTCTGACTGACATACTCGCTCTGACTGACACACTCGCTCTGACTGACACACTCGCTCTGACTGACACACTCGCTCTGACTGACACACTCATTCTGCCTGACCCACACTCGCTCTGACTGACCCACACTCGCTCTAACTGACCCACACTCGCTCTGACTGACTCACTTGCTCTGACTGACTCACTTGCTCTGACTGATACACTCGCTCTGACTGATACACACTCGCTCTGACTGACCCACACTCGCTCTGACTGACCCACACTCGCTCTGACTGACCCACACTCGCTCTGACTGACATACTCATTCTGAGTGACCCAAACTCTGACTGACCCACACTCACTCTGACTGACCCACTCGCTCTGACTGACCCACACTCGCTCTGACTGACATACTCATTCTGAGTGACACAAACTCACTCTGACTCACCCGCACTCGCTCTGACTGACCCACTCATTCTGACTGACACAGTCGCTCTGACTGACACAGTCGCTCTGACTGACACAGTCGCTCCGACTGACCCACACTCGCTCCGACTGACCCACACTCTGACTGACACGCTGACTGACACACTGAAACGCGCTCATTCTGACTGACACACACTCACTCTGACAGACACACTGAAACGTGCTCATTCTGACTTACCCGCACTCACTCTGACTGACACACTGAAACGCGCTCGTTCTGATTGACCGCACTCACTCTGACTGACACACTGAAAAGCGCTCATTCAGACTGACCCGCAATCACTCTGACTGGTACATTGAAACGCGTTCATTCCGACTGACCTGCACTCACTCTGACTGACATACTGAAACAGACTCACCCTGACCCATACTCGCTCTGACTGACCCATACTCGCTCTGACTGACCCATACTCGCTCTGACTGACCCATACTCGCTCTGACTGACCCACACTCGCTCTGACTGACCCACACTCGCTCTGACTGACCCACACTCGCTCTGACTGACCCGCTCATTCTGACTGACACAGTCGCTCCGACTGACCCACAGTCGCTCCGACTGACCCACACTCGCTCCGACTGACCCACACTCGCTCCGACTGACCCACACTCGCTCCGACTGACCCACACTCTGACTGACCCACACTCTGACTGACCCACACTCTGACTGACCCACACTCTGACTGACCCACACTCTGACTGACCCACACTCTGACTGACCCATACTCACTCTGACCGACCCACTCATTCTGACTGACACAAACTCACTCTGACTAACACAATCTTTCTGACTGACCCGCTCTCACTCTGACTGACACACTGAAACGCACTCATTCTGACTGAAACACACTCACTCTGACTGACACACTGAAACACTCTCATTCTGATTGACCCGCACTCACTCTGACTGACACACTGAAACGCACTCATTCTGACTGACCCGCATTCACTCTGACTGACACACTGAAACATGCACATTCCGAATGACCCGCACTCACCCTGACTGACACACTGAAACACACTCATTCTGATTGACCCGCACTCACTCTGACTGACACACTGAAACACGCTCATTCAGCCTGACCCACACTCACTCTGACTGACACACTGAAACGCACTCATTCTGACTGACCCGCATTCACTCTGACTGACACACTGAAACATGCACATTCCGAATGACCCGCACTCACCCTGACTGACACACTGAAACACACTCATTCTGATTGACCCGCACTCACTCTGACTGACACACTGAAACACGCTCATTCAGCCTGACCCACACTCACTCTGACTGACACACTGAAACGCCCTCTTTCTGAATGACCGGCACTCACTCTGATTGACATACTGAAACAGACTCACTCTGACTGACCCACACTCACTCTGGGTGACACACAGTAACAGACTCTTTCTGACTCACTTGCTCTCACTCTGAGTGACACACTGAAAAGCACTCATTTTGACTGACCCGCAGTCACGCTGACTGACACACTGAAACGCGCTCATTCTGACTGACCCGCACTCACTCTGGCTGATACACTGAAACTCGCTCATTCTGACTGACCCGCAATCACTCTGACTGACACACTGAAACGCGCTCATTCTGACTGACCTGCACTCACTCTGACTGACATACTGAAACAGACTCACCCTGGCTGACCCACACTCACTGTGACTGACACACTGACACACAGTCATTCTGACTGACCCACACTCACTCTGGCTGACACACTGAAACAGACTCATTCTGACTGACCCACACTCACTCTGACTGACACACTGAAACACACTCACTCTGACTGACCCACACTCACTCTGACTGGCATACTGAAACACACTCACTCTGACTGACCCACACTCACTCTGACTGACCCACACTCACTCTGACTGACCCACACTCACTCTGACTGACACACTGACACACACTCATTCTGACTGACCCACACTCACTCTGACTGACACATTGAAACAGACTCTTTCCGACTGACCCACACTCACTCTGACTGACACACTGAAACACACTCTTCCTGACTGACCCGCTCTCACCCTGACTGACACACTAAAAAGCACTCATTCTGACTGACACGCACTCACTCTGACTGACACACTGAAACGTGCTCATTCTGACTGACCCGCACTCACTCTGACTGACACACTGAAACGCGCTCGTTCTGATTGACCGCACTAACTCTGACTGACACACTGAAAAGCACTCATTCTGACTGACACGCACTCACTCTGACTGACATACTGAAACAGACTCACCCTGGCTGACCCACACTCACTCTGACTGACACACTGACACACAGTCATTCTGACTGACCCACACTCACTCTGGCTGACACACAGTCACAGACTCTTTCTGACTGACCCGCAATCACGCTGACTGACACACTGAAACGCGCTCATTCTGACTGACCCGCACTCACTCTGAATGACACACAGAAACACGCTCGTTCTGATTGACCGCACTCACTCTGACTGACACACTGAAAAGCGCTCATTCTGACTGACCCGCAATCACTCTGACTGGCACATTGAAACGCACTCATTCCGACTGACCTGCACTCATTCTGACTGACATACTGAAACAGACTCACCCTGGCTGACCCACACTCACTGTGACTGACACACTGAGACACAGTCATTCTGACTGACCCACACTCACTCTGACTGACACACTGAGACACAGTCATTCTGACTGACCCACACTCACTCTGACTGACACACAGTAACAGACTCTTTCTGACTCACTCACTCTCACTCTGACTGACGCACTGAAAAGCACTCATTCTGACTGACCCGCAATCACGCTGACTGACACACTGAAACGCGCTCATTCTGACTGACACGCACTCAATCTGACTGACACACTGAAATGTGCTCATTCTGACTGACCCGCACTCACTCTGACTGACACTGAAACGTGGTCATTCTGATTGACCCGCACTCACTCTGACTGACATACTGAAACAGACTCACCCTGGCTGACCCGCACACACTCTGACTGACACACTGAAACATACTCATTCTGACTGACCCGCACTCACTCTGGCTGATACACTGAAACAGACTTATTCTGACTGTCCCACACTCACTCTAACTGACACACTGAAATAGACTCTTAATGACTGACCTGCAATCACTCTGACTGACACACTGAAACGCGCTCATTTTGACTGACATGCACTCAATCTGACTGACACACTGAAATGTGCTCATTCTGACTGACCCGCAGTCACGCTGACTGACACACTGAATCGTGCTCATTCTGACTGACCCGCACTCACTCTGACTGACACACTGAAACACGCTCATTCTGATTGGCCCGCACTAACTCTGACTGACACACTGAAAAGCGCTCATTCAGACTGACCCTCAATCACTCTGACTGACACACTGAAACAGACTCATTCTGACTGACCCACACTCACTCTAACTGACACACTGAAATAGACTCTTAATGACTGACCCGCACACACTCTGACACACTGAAGTGTGCTCATTCAGACTGACACACAATCACTCTGACTGACACACTGAAACACACTGTTTCTGACTGACCCAGACACTCTGACTAACACACGCTTCTGACTGATCCGCTCTCACTCTGACTGACACACTGAAAAGCACTCATTCTGACTGACCTGCACTCACTCTAACTGACACACTGAAACACGCTCATTCTGACTGACCCGCAATCACTCTGACTGACACTCTGAAACGCGCTCATTCTGACTGACATGCACTCACTCTGACTGACACTCTGAAACGTGCTCATTCTGACTGACCCACACTCAGTTTGACTGACACACAAACGCGCTCATTCAGACTGACCCGCACTCACTCTGACTGACACACTGAAACGCCCTCATTCTGAATGACCGGCACTTACTCTGACTGACATACTGAAACAGACTCACTCTGACTGACCCACACTCACTCTGGCTGACACACAGTAACAGACTCTTTCTGACTCACTTGCTCTCACTCTGACTGACACACTGAAAAGCACCTATTTTGACTGACCCGCAGTCACGCTGACTGACACACTGAAACGCGTTCATTCTGACTGACCCGCACACACTCTGACTGACACATTGAAACATGCTCATTCTGACTGACCCGCACTCACTCTGGCTGATACACTGAAACGCGCTCATTCTGACTGACCCGCAATCACTCTGACTGACACACTGAAACGCGCTTATTCTGACTGACATGCACTCAATCTGACTGACACACTGAAATGTGCTCATTCTGACTGACCCGCACTCACTCTGACTGACATACTCTCTCTGACTCCCCCGCTCTCACTCTGACTGACACACTGAAAAGCTCTCATTCTGACTGACACGCACTCACTCTGACTGACACACTGAAACGTGCTCATTCTGACTGACCTGCACTCACTCTGAGTGACACAATGAAAAGCGCTCATTCTGACTGACCCACAATCACTCTGACTGACACATTGAAACACACTCTTTCTGACTGACCCGCTCTCACCCTGACTGACACACTGAAAAGCACTCATTCTGACCGACCCGCACTCACTCTGACTGACACACTGAAACATACTCTTTCTGTCTGACCCACACACTCTGACTAACACACTCTCTCTGACTCCCCCGCTCTCACTCTGACTGACACACTGCAAAGCACTCATTCTGACTGACACGCACTCACTCTGACTGACACACTGAAACGTGCTCATTCTGACTGACCCGCACTCACTCTGACTGACACACTGAAACGCGCACGTTCTGATTGACCGCACTAACTCTGACTGACACACTGAAAAGCACTCATTCTGACTCACACGCACTCACTCTGACTGACATACTGAAACACACTCACTCTGACTGACACACAGTAACAGACTCTTTCTGACTGACCCGCAATCACGCTGACTGACACACACTCACTCTGACTGACACACTGAAACGTGCTCATTCTGACTTACCCGCACCCACTCTGACTGACACACTGAAACGTGCTCAATCTGACTGACCCGCACTCACTCTGAATGACACACTGAAACGCGCTCATTCTGATTGACCGCACTCACTCTGACTGACATACTGAAACAGACTCACCCTGGCTGACCCACACTCACTCTTACTGACACACTGAGACACAGTCATTCTGACTGACCCACACTCACTCTGGCTGACACACTGAAACAGACTCACTCTGACTGACCCACACTCACTCTGACTGACACACTGAAACACACTCACTCTGACTGACCCACACTCACTCTGACTGACATACTGAAACACACTCACTCTGACTGACCCACACTCACTCTGGCTGAAACACAGTAACAGACTCTTTCTGACTCACTCGCTCTCACTCTGACTGACACACTGAAAAGCACTCATTCTGACTGACCCGCAATCACGCTGACTGACACACTGAAACGCGCTCATTCTGACTGAGATGCACTCAATCTGACTGACACACTGAAATGTGCTCATTCTGACTGACCTGCACTAACTCTGACTGACACACTGAATCGTGCTCATTCTGACTGACCCACACTCACTCTGACTGACACACTGAAACACGCTCGTTCTGATTGACCCTCAATCACTCTGACTGACACACTGAAACAGACTCATTCTGATTGACCCGCACTCACTCTGACACACTGAAAAGCGCTCATTCAGACTGACCCTCAATCACTCTGACTGACACACTGAAATAGACTCATTCTGACTGACCCACACTCACTCTAACTGACACACTGAAATAGACTCTTAATGACTGACCCGCACACACTCTGACACACTGAAACGTGCTCATTCAGACTGACACACAGTCA